>NC_064922.1:832894498-833528665 GCF_023897955.1 Schistocerca gregaria
ACAGCGACCTACATAGGGCGGAACAAATCACCACGATAAAATAAGAGAAATCAGGCCTCGTATGGAAAGAAATAGGTGTTCATTCCCTCCGCGCTGTATACGAGATTGGAATAATAGAGAATTGTGAAGGTGGTTCAATAAACCCTCAGCCAGGCACTTAAATGTGATTTGTAGAGTATGCATGTAGATGTAGATGAAGATAAAGTACATAAAGTGCTGAATACTAGTTGTGGTTATTTTAGTATTTTTGAACTGTAATTATTTTATAAGTTGATGAGGCAATAGATTGAACGAGAAGAATTATCGACGTACTACGCCAGTGTTACTGACAGCAAATTACAGTAATGGGTTTCCATTTTGTCATCTGATCTAGACATATCAAACGATAACTGTTTCCACTTTTCTATATACGATGCGAGTGTTACTTAAAATTTGTGTATAGTACTGTGAAAATGAATACTTTTCAAGTTGTTCTCATTCCACGGTGTGAATCTTTAGTTAGTCCATCTAGAAATAAAATACAGCAACGGCAACACGCAGAAAAATATTATTCCACATTTTCGTAGTAATAGGACAAAACAACTATAAAGAAAATGGTTTTGAGCAAAGTTACAGTATCGTATGTAAGGAGGATAGCATGAAGTGAAACAAAGTTGTTTTACCCATGGGAGAAAGTCGCGCTAGTGCTGAATACTGTAATTGTCAAATGTATTTTAATTATGCCAAGAAAACTTGCTTCTGTGTTATGAGAAACACTGTTAAATGAAAAAATCTGTGAATGTGGCACTGTTTCCTCTGTAACGATGGCGTAAGTATAATGAAAAGAAAATCGTTAGACTAATTCCTGTGTGCGAACAGGCATTTTAATAGTCATTGAAGCTAAACTCCACGCGTGAAAGAAAGAGAATTACCCTCTTTCCTTTATACAATGGGAATTGTCCTTTGCCAAGCACTTCAAATTAGTTTACAGAGTACATATGTATATAGGCATAATCTGCAATATTTGGAAATATTTTCCTGTATATGATCTTCTCTGAGAAATAAAAAATAACAATAAAAAGAGAACTGAAGCATAACGAAGGAATTTTGCGGATTGAAGGCTGTTGGTAGATGTGATGGACAGACAAACAAATTATTATTGGATGATTTATTCAAGAGAAAGAGCTTCACGAACTGAGCAGGTCAATAAAGCGTTCATCCGCCTCTGGTCCTTACGAAAGACGTTATTCGGCTTGGCATTGATTGACAGAGTGCCTGGACGTCCTCCTGAGGGATATCGCGCCAATTCTGTCCAGTTCGTCCTTTAGATTGCCAATTCCCTAGTTGGTTAGGGGGCCTTTGGCATGATGCCGCAGACGTTCTAAATCGTGGAGAGATCCGGCGAGCTTTCTGGCTGAGGTAGGGTTTGTCAAGCACGAAGGCAAGCAGTAGAAACTTTCGCAGTGTGTGGGCAGGCCTTATCTTGCTGAAATGTGAGCCCATGGTGACTTACCATGAAGGGCACCAAAACGGGGAGTGGAATATCGTCGACGTACTGTTGTGCTGCAAGGATAACGCCAATGACAGCCAAAAGGTCCCTGCTTTGAAAAGAAATGACACCCCACGCTTCACTGCCGGTTGTATTGGCATATGGCAGGTGACATCAGCTTGGTATCCCGCCGCAGGCCGGGACGTCTCCAGACACCGCTTCGACACGGAATGTAATTGGCTGGAGCAAAATTGTCTTTAGTGACGAGTCTCGCTCCGAACTTAGCCCCGATGACCACCGAAGGCGTGTCTCTACATGTACATCACTTCTATCACTTTCCGTCCTACTTAGATAATTCCTTTGTGGTATGTCGTTTATTTGCGGTAGATTGTAGTTCGGAGGCCTTGGTTTGTCCCCTGATTCACCTATATATATATATAACAGTTTTTTTTATCCAGAAGGGTCTTCTGTAAGTAGGATGTAAAAACTATTGCCAATACACACACACACACACACACACACACACACACACACACACACACACACACACACGCACAGCTCGAACACTAGGTAACTAAGTGAGGTGACTCAATACGATAACACTGCATTCGCTTCCCGAACGACAGTGGTTCCAATCCCCAGCTGGCCACCGATTGTTACTTTTGCGTGGTTACTCTAAATCGTTTCAGAGTGGAACAAGGATGCTTTCGTTTGACTTTCACCTGCCGCGGTGGTCTCGCGGTTACAGGCGCGCAGTCCGGAACCGCGCGAGTGCTACTGTCGCAGGTTCGAATCCTGCCTCGGGCATGGATGTGTGTGATGTCCTTGGGTTTGTTAGGTTTACGTAGTTCTAAGTTCTATGGAACTGATGACCACAGATGTTAAGTCCCATAGTGCTCAGAACCATTTGAACAATTTTTTTTTTACTTTCTTTTGAATGGCACTGCCAATTTCCCTCTTCCCTATTCCACAACCGTAGCTTTTTTCTGTCTTTAATATCACCGTTTTCGCATGGATGTTATACACAAAATTTCCTTCAACAACTTCATCAGAAAAGTCGAAGAGCAGACATTTACCTCTCCTGGTATCACTTGGATCCTTTGCCACTCAAATATGACTATAGTAAGTGTGGACCACGGGTAAGACTTCAAAATACACAGTACGCCAAAAACGTTGAAGCACCAAGAAGGGGAGGAGAAAATGTAAGGAAAATACACTGGTTGAGAGGGTATGTGATGCTGTCTCAGTGGTTACAAAATAGTCAAATTTACAAACATTTTGGCAGTATAAGCCCTTTTATCACAATTACGTAGCATCACTTAGCGCTGGACACATGCACCGATTCTGTTGTGATGGACATCATACAGCTGTTCTATCGTCTCCTCAGGCAAGCTGGAAAACTTTCGTAACTGGTCAGTGATCTCCGGGATACTGCCACAGAGACGAAGCAGACGTCCACGCTGGTTCTATCGGCGACACATCTGGGTAGTGTTGTGGCAACAAGACTACCTCTATCTCTTATACGAATTTAACAGAGACATGCCAAGCGTGGACAAGCATTGTTCTGTTGAAAAATGGTATGAAAGAATCGTCACGTTAGTGGTAACACATCAGGAAGCAAGATGTCCGTGAGGTACCATTGTACCATCAGAGCTCCCTCAAACATTATCAGCCGTGTGATGAAGTCATACCTATGATGAAAGAAGAACGATGCAGTGCATTACTTGATGCCCGGAGGTAGGCGGAAATGTGAAAGGATTGGAATGTGCTTGGTGGACAATACGACAATCTTCCCTTGGGGTGGTCAGATATGGGGTGACTAGAACCTTTAAGAAACCTATGTCTGCCCTCAATTTCCATGCAGTCCAACACTTTGCCACTATGACATCCGAATGCCCTCATATCTGGATAACACACTATTGGATCAGAGGGCGAAATGGAGACATACAAAGTGCTACCTTTGAATTCTGTCAGTTGTTGATAACGCTGTCTCACAAGAATATGCGGCATGTCCGGGTTTTTCACAGTCATCATTCAATACCTGCCGCTGTTCATAGCCCTTCTATACGCTACAACACCAACTAACAACGCTAAACATGAAGAGCGTTAATGCTCTCTGGTGGCCGTCAATTATAACAGATAATTGCACCCCTAATCAGTTACTTAGTTACTCAGTCACCATAGTTACTTTTGTAAAATATCTGTGAGTATGCGTACGTAACGATTTGAAGTGGAATGATCATATAAAATTAATTGTTGGTAAGGCGGTTGCCAGGTTGAGATTCATTACGAGAGTCCTCAGGAAATATAGTCCATCATCCATCATCAAAGGAGGTGGCTTACAAAACACTCGTTCGAGCTATACTTGAGTATTGCTCATCAGTGTGGGATCCGTACCAGATCGGGTTGACGTAGGAGATAGAGAAGATCCAAAGAAGAGAGCGCGTTTCTTCACAGGGTTATTTGGTAACTGTGATAGCGTTACGGAGACGTTTAGCAAACTCAAGTGGCAGACTCTGCAAGAGAGGCGCTCTGCATTGCGGTATAGCTTGCTGTCCAGGTTTCTAGAGGGTGCGTTTGCTCCTTTTCGTTCACTGATTTCAAGAGCTAGCTCGTAGGACTCAACATTAATAGTTTATGAGATTTTGTCGCAGTAAAAGTGAAAATGCATCAGTCTCATTAATTTACTGTACAACCTGCACGTCATATTTGCCACTGTAAAAAAAATTATTTAAATTATTCTGTGTCACAAAAGAAATCACTTTTAATAATATGAATTTTTGAATAATGAAAATTATGTATATCTACTGTTTGTATGAGGAAGTAATATGAAAACTCCTTAGCGAAGTAATATCAGGATCGCAGTACTGGGAAAATATGAGGGCATGCTGAAAAGTTATGCCTCCGAATTTTGCATGAGAAACCTCACAAGGAAGAAAATTCAATAAGCGTATGGCATTGTTTGCCGGGAGGCCACATATCGGGAAGTTCGGCCGCCAATTGCAATTCTTATTTCATTCGACTCCACATTGGGTGGTGACTTGCTCGCCGGTGATGAGGGTGAAGTGATGATGAGGACAACACAACACCCACTCACTCCCCGAGCGTAGAAAATATCCAACCTGGCCGGGAATCGAACCCGGGCCCGCTTGTATAGGAGACGAGCACGTTACCACCCAGCTAATAGGTGGATACCTCTTAAGAAATTTTTAATAAAATAAACGTTATTAACACACTACATTTTTCTTCTTCAAGTCGACGTATTTCTTTCCCAGCAGAGTCACTTTGGAGATTACCACATTTCTTGCAATAAGAGAAAAGTTTTTTGATAACGTCACAACTGAATGTTAGATTCTGTAGCGGTGTGGTCCTACAATCTCACATTTACTTGCACCGCTTCATCACTAAAGTGAAATCCTCCTAGATGTTCTTTAAATTTTGGGAACATTAAAATCGGATTGGCCCAAGCCGCGACTGTGTAGAGCATGATCAATGACAGCGAACGCAAGGCGTCGGATTGACGTAGATGCCGCAGGTCTCGTGTGTGGTTTGGCGTTGTCCATGTGTGGACAAACTCTTCGAATTCGAGACCTGATTACAACACGCTGTTTCCCAGACACAGACAGAGTTACGTTACGTAATGCCATGTTACACGCTACATTTCAAAGCCCTCTAGCGGCAGAGGGTTGGAAATATATAGACATGGAGGATAGAGGTGTGTAATGTTAGAACGTTCGTTTTATTTAAAAAAGATTTAAGAGTTTTCTAAAAAAAATTTCGAACATAACTTTTCAGCACGCCTTCGTATTTCATATCCGATTACATTTCCGTGCAGAATTCAGAAAGCACCTACTTAGGTACTTCTTTCACTGTGGCTTTTCTGTTCCACAGATTCAGTTTGGTATTACACTCCTGGAAATGGAAAAAAGAACACGTTGACACCGGTGTGTCAGACCCGCCATACTTGCTCCGGACACTGCGAGAGGGCTGTACAAGCAATGATCACACGCACGGCACAGCGGACACACCAGGAACCGCGGTGTTGGCCGTCCAATGGCGCTAGCTGCGCAGCATTTGTGCACCGCCGCCGTCAGTGTCAGCCAGTTTGCCGTGGCATACGGAGCTCCATCGCAGTCTTTAACACTGGTAGCATGCCGCGACAGCGTGGACGTGAACCGTATGTGCAGTTGACGGACTTTGAGCGAGGGCGTATTGTGGGCATGTGGGAGGCCGGGTGACGTACCGCCGAATTGCTCAACACGTGGGGCGTGAGGTCTCCACAGTACATCGTTGTTGTCCCCAGTGGTCGGCGAAAGGTGCACGTGCTCGTCGACCTGGGACCGGACCGCAGCGACGCACGGATGCACGCCAAGACCGTAGGATCCTACGCAGTGCCATAGGGAACCACACCGCCACTTCCCAGCAAATTAGGGACACTGTTGCTCCTGGGGTATCGGCGAGGACCATTCGCAACCGTCTCCATGAAGCTGGGCTACGGTCCCGCACACCGTTAGGCCGTCTTCCGCTCACGCCCCAGCATCGTGCAGCCCGCCTCCAGTGGTGTCGCGACAGTCGTGAATGGAGGGACGTATGGAGACGTGTCATCTTCAGCGATGAGAGTCGCTTCTGCCTTGGTGCCAGTGATGTTCGTATGCGTGTTTGGTGCCGTGCGGGTGAGCGCCACAATCAGGACTGCACACGACCGAGGCACACAGGGCCAACACCCGGCATCATGGTGTGGGGAGCGATCTCCTACACTGGTCGTACACCTCTGGTGATCGTCGAGGGGACACTGAATAGTGCACGGTACATCCAAACCGCCATCGAACCCATCGTTCTACCATTCCTAGACCGGCAAGGAAACTTGCTGTTCCAACAGAACAATGCACGTCCGCATGTATCCCGTGCCACCCAACGTGCTCTAGAAGGTGTAAGTCAACTACCCTGGCCAGCAAGATCTCCGGATCTGTCCCCCATTGAGCATGTTTGGGACTGGATGAAGCGTCGTCTCACGCGGTCTGCACGTCCAGCACGAACGCTGTTCCAACTGAGGCGCCAGGTGGAAATGGCATGGCAAGCCGTTCCACAGGACTACATCCAGCATCTCTACGATCGTCTCCATGGGAGAATAGCAGCCTGCATTGCTGCGAAAGGTGGATATACACTGTACTAGAGCGGACATTGTGCATGCTCTGTTGCCTGTGTCTATGTGCCTGTGGTTCTGTCAGTGTGATCATGTGATTTATCTGACCCCACGAATGTGTCAATAATGTTTCCCCTTCCTGGGACAATGAATTCACGGTGTTCTTATTTCAATTTCCAGGAGTGTACATTTAATGCCACGTACGAACGATTTCAGCACATCAGTCATAGTTAACTAAGTCTCAGTGTGTTACTGACCACAGTTTTCAATGTTGACAGAAAGTTGTTGGTCTGGTGGCAATGAGAAGTGGATTCCTACGTTTAGATAGGCAGAACTCTCTGTGACTGAGAAATGGATGGTGAGTAACATTAAAGAACTGTTAATTTTATGTCAAATTAACCAATTTGGTAGTGAATCAAGTTCGGGTTTACATTTTTCAGCGTGCTGTTCAACATGTAAACTTAAAAGGACTTGTTTATAATGACAATAATGCTGAAATAATTCTTCACTACACATGGAAGAAAAAATAGCACTCATATTTGGACATTCGTGGTCGCCACAGTCTCTAGTGAAAATTAACACCAAGACTAAAAGTGCTACAAATGGAAAAATACATAGACTGATGTCATTATTGAGTAGATGGTGTCTAAGTACAAAGAGAGACTTGCAGAACGATTTTCCATTTTGAATAATTCTGTATCAGTTCACTTCATCGCTCACAAAATGACGTGACACGGTGTGGGAAGGTATTGAATGCGCCCGCAACATGGCAATAAACTACCAGTTGTTACATACGCATTACCCCCAATCTACATCACTCGTTCTTACATGGCAATGGCTCTGTCGTTTCCCTTGATGCTATCATCGCAAAATACCATCGAATTAGAGCTATGATATATTACGTATTGGGCACCACAATGACTGGCTCTTGCCACTGAAGTCAATGTCTTTTATCAACGCTTCGCAAAATCATGCCTAAATCCTTAGCAACGTAATTCTGACATTGCGAACTACCACAGTACAGACGCTTTAGTGATTTTCGATTTAACGTAACATTAGAAAATTTTTACAACATTCTTTCATACTCTAGTATTGAAATGTTTTGTGCAGCAAACGGAAGCAAAGTACCACATTAAAAGTTCAGAGATAAGTAACTACAACGAGATATTTCTCCATGTGTTAGTAGCAGAAAATGTACAATTATGGGTTTAATATAATCACTAGTTAGTCAAAATGTGGTGGATACGTTTTCTTCGTAACGCTAATTTCAACATATGAAGGAGGTGAGGCGTGGCGCCTTATATCGCTCCTGCCTAGAGAATGTGTATCTGGAGAATGACTCAAACGTGCATAGTGACAGATGGTCTCAAGGGGGCCCAGTTGAGTACGTAGTTCTGATTTTTATCTGCTAAAGGACAGTAGTGCACAGAGACATTCAAGAAACAGATCAAGAGAATGTTCTTGTGAAGTGTTCTGTTTCTATCTTGAAGCATGTTTTGTTTATTTATCGTTGTACAGTTTTTATATGCTTTTAGTAGTGAGAATGATGCGTAAATGTAATCTAAAGTAAATTTGTAGATCATATTTCCACTGATGAACGCAGTACGAACTAGCGTAAGAAATTTTTAAGACAGCGTGAATGCAGACGACGGGAAATTTTGTATCATAATATGTTAAGTAGGTTTGTAGTAAAAGGAAAGCAAATGAAAATGGTGACGCAAAGTATAAACAAAATATTCGAATGTTAAATTATTATTTCGGGATGAAGTACACTTCGACATTGTGTTATTTATTGATTGTTTAGTCATGACAAGCGCGGAATAACTCCGGAGAATAATGTTTTTCTATTGGCATTAAGGAAAACTGACGATCAGAACGGAGTATTCTTAGCAGCCCTCGGGCGCCTTTTCTCTTAGAGCTTACAGCTTACAGCTTACAGCTGTCGAAGCGAGTCGTTACCCACTCTTTCAATGGTACCGTCGTAGTATGTGCTCCGAAGGAAGTTATAATTTGCCGGGTTTAGTTGGTCTTCAGGTTTCAAACGTTTCGCAAAGTGAAGACATACTTATTCCGGTGTGTTTTTAAGTAATTTTGTATGTGAAAAAATACAGTAATTCCGCGTGGCTTCTTGTGTAGATCGGTGACTAAAAACTTGAGTGCACCGCACACAGGTAGACTTAATCGTATGGTGAGCATTTTCATTTAAGAGCAATCCGTTTTTGGTAGGTATACAGATTTCTGGAAATACGTTACCATATTTTGCTAAAGTGAATGAAAGGGTATGGTCATAACTGTCAATATTAGCACGGGCTTGGCAGTTAGAATGTACATTAACAAGTTTCAGAATTTGAAAAAGTTTTGTCAGTATTTGCACCTTTCATTCCAAATTAATATATTTTCCCCCTTTCTTGGAATAGTTGAGTTGTATGCAGCTTGGTGCGAGTTGCAGTACGGTAAGTTTCTGCTCGGCTTCCCTACCGGCGATCTGCTGCAACGAGTTTACAGGTTGATGTAGGTAAAGGAGGAAAAGAAACCCCGCCGCCGCAGAAGGAAAACATACATTTAATATCCTATCGATTTTAACGTCACTAAAGACGTAGCACTAGCTGCACTGAACGAAGATAGTGGGAAGAAACACGAAAGGCTGCATTTTAACGTTTCATTGATGTCGGGTAATTGGAGATGGAGTTTTAGTTCATACGGCGAAGGGTGACAATGTAAACGGTCTTATCGTTTCTAATGAAAAGTCCCAGCATTCGTTTCGAATGATTAATGAACTTATTATATATCATTAGTTACACGAGTAACTGGCATTTGTTCCGAACACTAGCGCGCATGGGTTTCTTTGCAAACAACGTATCATGATCTCACAAAGGAAGTCTCTGTGTACTCGACTGAAATGATTTCAAGCGACAACAGGAACCTTCACTCTAGGTGGTGATACACAATTTTGAAGTCTTTTCCTCCTGAAATCCTTAAAGATTGCTCCATCCCGTTTGGTTTAAGTATAAATAGGAAGACTTTATTTATGGTGGAAAAGTAACAGAAACGCAGATTACTGTTTATGTCACAACTTGTAACGTCTGAAATACAGAATATGTCCTATTTTTCTGAAATATTCCTAGTAACACTCTTTTCTTTATAATTATTTCCGGTCAAAATATTTAGTACTTTGAATAGCTAACGTCTCATGCAGTTTACAGACTGTAATTCTGAGTCTTTCCACAAAATATCTGGAATACTAAAATCGTTATACATAATATCTTTCAAAGTGATGAATTCTATCTTATGCCCTTTTGAGCCTCGGGCAACGTTTCCGCTTTTCGGACATATTTCATTGCTACACAGAAGAATTTTCATCTAAACTTCGTTTACATATATTCACCCTCTTTTGTGTTTCTTATTTCCGTCTTGCTCATCATTTGTTCTGAATAACGTTACTCTTCTTGTCTCGCAGAGAAGAGCAATTTATTTCAGAGATTTTATTTGTTGTGCCTGATTCCAGGTCTTACAATTCTCCGCCTTTGTACTTTTCTCTTGAATTCAGCCTGTAAAGTAACTTAACCATGTGAAACGTTTTGAGTATACTACTAAAGTCACTAACATCTATATTACTAAACCGTAATCCCGATTCCCGTTACCAGTTCTAGATTGCCTATTTCACTGTTTCCAAAACCAACAAAAATAAATTTTCAATAATTCGCCTGGATATTGACCTAATTTACAAATTAAAAATGCTGTCATAATCTGCTCATTCAGAGGTATAATCTTATGTTAACAGTTTATGTCAATGAGACAAGTCTTGCAATTAGCAACTGTATATCTGTCTTGAGGCAATGTAACTGGCAGCACTCAAATGCCTCGAATATATTGATCCAAACAGTGACAGCACTAGTCGACTTACGACAAGCTAGTCAGGTAATTTCAATCCTTAACGAAACTTTTCCCCAATGGCATCCCCAACAATACAATGAGAGGAAAAAAAAAACTTTATAGCTTTCTACATTTTCGCCGTTTACACAGTAAAACTTCAGCATGGAGCATGGAGAGTCAATTACTTACTTCTCTACATCGACTCCATTCACAGTACCGTATGGGTATATGTTACTCACTGTAATTCAAAAATTGTATCGTAGTTCTGGAGCTGTGACAAGCATAAACGCTGAGATGTGTGAAAAACCAGCTTTCGCTTAAACTGGAGCGCCGACTACTGTGCACTCACTCATTGTTTCCTAATGACACCACTTAACGATTGCCAGCAACTGTCAGAACTTCCCAAAACTCTTTCTCGCTTACACCCTTACATTCAAATATGTAATACATCAACTCATTTGCAAAGTATCAGGCGTTTCACGTTTTTAAGACATGGGAGTTTTATCCTATAAAGAATTGGGGTTTACTGGTTTTTATCTAGGTCTATAACTTCAACAATGATTATGATGACTCCAACACTAAATCAAGTTACGCATCCTACAGCTATACTTTCAATAAAAGTTTTTCTAATCACCGATCACTTTTCTTTACAACCTTTGTGATCGTTTCCAACAGAAATTATATACCATCCTTATGTTGACTGTACTAAAAACTGCATATTACAGCTTCCCTTCGCCATCCTGTGTAGCAACTATATTCTCAGCTCAGAACGTCATATTCTTCATACAAAACTTTCTAATTGAACATTCGCTTTTCGTGCTATGACGATGCCATACAAGCGTATTTTAAACAAATCTGTAATGATATAACGCAGCTGCGGAAAATAGTTTGCTAGTTAGTCACATGTGTACATAGACGGTTTATAATGTAATTGTAAGTAATGAGTTAATTTACTGGTTGGACGAGCATGATTTGTTCGTGTATATGGCTGCATGATTGCTGCTTACAGAATAATAAACTTTATAGCTTCTTAAATGTAAAATAAACGGTAATATTAATCTTTGTCGCTGCTGACTTTAGAAGTCAAACATACGCTTAACAAGAAAGTAAATGTATTTTTCCTTGGCATTACAAATGCTACTAGGTTTCAGTAAAATATTTATCTACATGAAACAAGGAGTTGCCCAGAGGAAAACATTTCACATTTGGCTTGAAATATGCATTTTTATGTGTTCGTCGGTTTATCAGAGATATTGTCGTTAAATATAGAATGAGTTTCTCAACAACTGACAGACTTAGCAGTTAGCAACATAGATATTCTAGTGTTGTAACTACATATCATTTTAATGTGATGAGTTCCTTTTTCAAACTGGCGCTGATGACCACGCCCGTAAACCTCAAACACACACACACTTTTTCAAACTGACAGTCATGAGGCGATAGAAAATAATCTTTGGGACGTTTGAAAACATTCATTGCCCCAATGCACGTCTAACAATAAGTACTGGTGCTGCCCTATTCCTGTAAAAACTGAATGTACTTCGTTAGTCAGAAGTAAAGTGAGACTCCATTTGTAGTGAATCACTAATAAATTTCCTTAACAGGCATTTGCGTTTTCTTTTTATTGACGTGTTTCCAACCGAACTTTTAGTGAAGGAAAAGCATCATATAAAATGTATCGATTCAGTGTTCGTCTGCTTGTTGTTTGATTTTTCAGAGTAAGAAGAAAAACAAGCGTTCGGCTATTTCTAGAACTGTATCAGTCCACCTCCACAGAAGCGATTTCCACCAGCAGTACCTATCTTCTAAACGGTTATATGCGGGAGACAATATAGGTGACCAAGTTCTTAATCGTCAAATGATTCCTTGATCGAGACAGCGCATTGGGAAAGAGTCAACAACTTTGAGACAGGAATCCACCATACTCCAGGCGAATATGGCAAATGTGGCGCAGTCGTCGCTTTCGAACCCATATTCGTACAGAAAATCTCTTACTTTTTCTATAACGTGAGATTAAGGAAAGAGCTAATGCATTAATACATTCTCCACAGTGAACACTATCGCAACGAGCCCCGCACTTGGAGATATCTAATTACGTATGTAGCACCGGGCCCCAGGACAATGGAAATCCCCCCCCCTCCCCCCCCGCCCCCCCCGCGGCTTAAAGTCTCCTCCGGTTGTCCCTTGAGCGAGTGTCTCCAGGAGAACGGGCTGGGAGCACACGCAAGCGGTCGCCTCGCCGAGGCGGTCCAAGACAAACGGCGGCCCGCCGTATCTGATGACCTAGCAGCTATTGGGATTCTTGCTTAATGCGGCGCTCGATTGCGCATGCGCCTGCCGCTGAGGCAACCCGCGAAACGGAGTGCTCCCTGCTCCTTTCTGCGTTCTGCTGCGGTCGTAGCCAAAGTATTTCCTCACACCAGAGTTCCTATGAAATTATCTGGAATAAAATGTCTCTCCTCAAACTAGTGTTCTTCTGAAAATATCTGGAGTAAAATGTCCACCTCCGGATATAAATGTTATCTAGAATCTTGATGATCATGATGAGGTCCCATACTCCAAGGAACGTACGGGACAATGCGGGAGACCCCACACTGCTGAATAAGCAAGGTCCTAGCGGAGGTGGTTTGCCATTGCCTTCCTCCGACCGTAATGGGAATGAATGATGATGATGAAGACGACACAACATCCAGTCATCTCGAGGCAGGGAAAATCCCTGACCCCGCCGGCAGTCTAACCCGGGACCCCGTGCGCGGGAAGCGAGAACGCTACCGCAAGACATCTGGCTGCGGACTTACAGACTTACAGCATACAATATTTGCGTAATCTAAGTATTCGCCATGCCAGAGACAAAGGCCAAAGGTTCAAACGATAACGAAAAAAGGGCTGCAAAGGAGGCTAAATACATTTGCATAAGAACCACGCCTTGTTTGTGTTAAGTAACAGCAATTTGCATTAAAGTAAGAATGAAAATTTCCTGCACAAGGCTCTAATAATGCAATAAATTTACGGGTATGCATTATGTATAAAATCTCAAATACACTCCTGGAAATTGAAATAAGAACACCGTGAATTCATTGTCCCAGGAAGGGGAAACTTTATTGACACATTCCTGGGGTCAGATACATCACATGATCACACTGACAGAACCACAGGCACATAGACACAGGCAACAGAGCATGCACAATGTCGGCACTAGTACAGTGTATATCCACCTTTCGCAGCAATGCAGGCTGCTATTCTCCCATGGAAACGATCGCAGAGATGCTGGATGTAGTCCTGTGGAACGGCTTGCCATGCCATTTCCACCTGGCGCCTCAGTTGGACCAGCGTTCGTGCTGGACGTGTAGACCGCGTGAGACGACGCTTCATCCAGTCCCAAACATGCTCAATGGCGGACAGATCCGGAGATCTTGCTGGCCAGGGTAGTTGACTTACACCTTCTAGAGCACGTTGGGTGGCACGGGATACATGCGGACTTGCATTGTTCTGTTGGAACAGCAAGTTTCCTTGCCGGTCTAGGAATGGTAGAACGATGGGTTCGATGACGGTTTGGATGTACCGTGCACTATTCAGTGTCCCCTCGACGATCACCAGAGGTGTAAGGCCAGTGTAGGAGATCGCTCCCCACACCATGATGCCGGGTGTTGGCCCTGTGTGCCTCGGTCGTATGCAGTCCTGATTGTGGCGCTCACCTGCACGGCGCCAAACACGCATACGACCATCATTGGCACCAAGACAGTAGCGACTCTCATCGCTGAAGACGACACGTCTCCATTCGTCCCTCCATTCACGCCTGTCGCGACACCACTGGAGGCGGGCTGCAAGATGTTGGGGCGTGAGCGGAAGACGGCCTAACGGTGTGCGGGACCGTAGCCCAGCTTCATGGAGACGGTTGCGAATGGTCCTCGCCGATACCCCAGGAGCAACAGTGTCCCTAATTTGCTGGGAAGAGGCGGTGCGGTCCCCTACGGGACTGCGTAGGATCCTACGGTCTTGGCGTGCATCCGTGCGTCGCTGCGGTCCGGTCCCAGGTCGACGGGCACGTGCACCGTCCGCCGACCACTGGCGACAACATCGATGTACTGTGGAGACCTCACGCCCCACGTGTTGAGCAATTCGGCGGTACGTCCACCCGGCCTCCCGCATGACCATTATACGCCCTCGCTCAAAGTCCGTCAACTGCACATACGGTTCACGTCCACGCTGTCGCGGCATGCTATCAGTGTTAAAGACTGCGATGGAGCTCCGTATGCCACGGCAAACTGGCTGACACTGACGGCGGCGGTGCACAAATGCTGCGCAGCTAGCGCCATTCGACGGCCAACACCGCGGTTCCTGGCGTGTCCGCTGTGCCGTGCGTGTGATCATTGCTTGTACAGCCATCTCGCAGTGTCCGGAGCAAGTATGGTGGGTCTGACACACCGGTGTCAGTGTGTTCTTTTTTCCATTTCCAGGAGTGTATATTTGCTGACTCAGTAATACTGTAGGTAAATTTACCGTACAGACACAGTAATACTGTAGGTAAATTCACCGTGCAGAAGACATAATCTATTTACAAAGGACCACTGTTATGAATGCATGGGGAGAGAAGATCAAATATGAGCTAAAACGTTCGCAGTTCGTTGTTGTGTGGTAGCATTCTTGCTTCCCACGCCCGGGTTTCCTGGTTCGATTCCCGGCGCGGTCAGGGATTTTCTCTGCGTCGTGATGACTGGGTGTTGTGTGATGTCCTTAGGTTAGTTACGTTTAAGTAGTTGTAAGTTCTAGGGGACTGATTACCATAGATGTTAAGTCCCATAGTGCTCAGAGCCATTTGAACCATTTTTTGAGCTAAAACAACGTCACTAAAAAGAGAAACTTCCGCTTAACACTAAAGAAGCTTAGGGAATAACGAAAATTAGAATGCACACTGTGTCTTGCAGGTGTTAAGTAATGTAATTTTTCCTTAAAGCAAAATGATAGTCTCTTATAGGAAGCCAGTAATAAATGCAATAATCTTGGAGGTATACATTAAATATAAAATTATCTGTAAAACATTTATGCAGCAGAGTGATACTGCATGTAAATTTAGTTTGCAGACGTAACAATTTTATTACAAAAATCTACTTCAGTTGGAAAAATGTGGAGGAATGAATAAAATGGACAAAGTTACACTTTTTTTGAGTCCTCAGTCTTCTGACTCGTTTAATCTGGCCCGCTACTACTTTCTCTCCTGTGACAACTTCTTCATCTCAGAATAGCACTTAGACCTACTTCCCCAATTACTTGCTAGATTAATTTCAATCTCTGTCTTCCTATACGGTTTTTGCCCTCTACAACTCCCTCTGTTAGCATGGAAGTTATTCCCTCATGTCTTAACAGATGTCCTATCATTCCTGTCCCTTCTCCTTGCCAGTTTTTTCCACATATTCCTTTCCTCTCATCATCCCTTACTTTACCAGCCATCCTAATTTTCATCATTCGTCTGTAGCACCACAATTCAGAAGCTTATCAGCAGTTAAATACGACGGGTACAGTTTTAAGAGTAATTAATTACTCTACACTTACGTATTTAGTTACAGCCTCAAAGTTTACCTGTACAATCTTTCTCCGTTGCAGTCACATAATGGAGGCAACATATTAGATTCACACAAAGCAACCAGCATATACCGGGTGTTACGGGTATAAATGTAGATATTTATATTCCTGACTAAGGACAGCATACTGAACAACATTACATCAGTATTTACGTCATCTGTAGATTAATGATTCGAGCTTTATAAGTCGTGTTTCTAGAGTGGTTAGTACTTCCAAGTATATGTGTTAACAACAAGCAATTAATGGTTTCTTTTCCCTCGGCAGCAGGTCTGGTGTTAAAGTAAGGACACGTGGACGCAAACCGGTCAATCTATACTGACAGGCATGTCTACTTAGTGGGGCATTTATAACCATGCAAAAAATTAGGTAATTAAGTTGTGACGTGCTTGTGGGAAGGGTCTTCGGTGCAGCGCAAAAACAACCAACACACTGATATTAAGGTATCACATACAATAAAGATGTCTACTCTTATACCCATTATACCCTGCATATGCCCGCCTGACGTTACTGGGACTGGTAAGAGATATTTATCCGATGTCTGAGGCAAGAGCCTGTGTCACCAAATCTTAGACAATACATACCTTTTGTTGATTCGTTTAGTTTTCTGTTTTCTTCAATACCCCATCGTTGAACTTCTGTAATTAGTGTATGATTAATTCGACACTGTAATGAAGTGTAATCTCTGCAATATGCACAGTATGAGCAATTGATATGTTTTCTCACATAATCTCTTTGGTTGTCTTTAAAACTGAATAATTCTATTTAAATAATTTCGTGTAGAACTACCAAAATGTGCAAATGATATGGTTTACTTAAAAGGATTGTTTGCTGTTATGTAAACTGCTGACCTTCAGTTAGGGTTCTTAGCTATTTTGTATGTAAAAGGCTTTGTGGTTCCCCTCGGGAAAGGAAGCATGCTGTGCGTGCAAAATGTGTTTGCCATGGATAGAAAGGTGGAACCAAGAGTCAGTTCGGGATGAGCTACTGAACCACCAACAGCTCACTAAAAGCTTGTGTATTGTGCTGGTGCCGGAGGGGCTTTTCGTACCGTTTCCCAATCTGCCAAAGTCTCAGATGGATGCAGTAACTAGCTTTAATTATGTTGGAATTGATATCTATCATAGTCACCAAAAATGACAGAGTCCAGGAATTCTACTTGCAAAGCAATCTACCAACATGCACCCGCCACCACATTGCGCAGTCACTGTATTGGAACAGAAGAATTGTAATAACGTACGGTGAAGTGTCAGCTCATAGGATGTCATAGTGTACTCAAATATAAGGTAAAATTTGACTGAATTCTTGTACCTACTATGATTTATCCTCATTCACCTATCCACTTACGGTCCCTCCCACGCTCAAGCGCTTACCGAGTGTCCTTTATTGAAAGCGTGTTAAAATTAATATGGCAATAGAGTGTGTTAAAATTAATATTCTTTGTTGAAACGACCTTACAAGTATATCAATTTTGTGTTTACTGTTGAGAGTTATATGTTCATGCTTGCTACGTGCTGGTTTCACTAATGTAATGAAAGTGCGTTTATTCTCTGATGGCTAGAAATGAGTTGCAAAGGCAATTCCCAAATCATTGGATTGATCGCGGAAGAGATGTGTCGTGGACTTGACGACTTGACGACTCTGGAATTTTTCTTGTGGGGATTCTTAAAACACATTGTTTATAAAGACGTTCCAATTACACCTAAAGGTATGCGAGAGGGAATTGTCAGTGCATGTACTTCTATAAGTGCCGATGTCATAAGGAATACCACTCAAACCATGGTAAGAAGATTGCAGCATTGCATTGATACCAGGGTCTTCACTTCGAGCACCTTCTGTAAATGGACGTTCATGCCACCGTTGAGACCTTTGTTAACCTTCGAGGACCTTACTATTACACATCATTGGATTCGTCTCGATAGCCACTGTCAGAAAAAAGTAGCAAACAATAGCACCCATTTAAAAGAACAAAGCTGACCTTCATATCTCTGAAGCGATCCCACCTATGAACAAAAATTATGGTCCCTCTTTTACCATGCAACTTTTGTCCCACAAACTTTTCTGCTCCTGTTATACTTTCGGAGGTATTACTGGTGGCAATAGGT
This sequence comes from Schistocerca gregaria, assembly GCF_023897955.1. Taxonomy (NCBI): domain Eukaryota; kingdom Metazoa; phylum Arthropoda; class Insecta; order Orthoptera; family Acrididae; genus Schistocerca; species Schistocerca gregaria. Next base: position 832,912,665 of record NC_064922.1, read on the forward strand.
AGTGACTCACCCTGAATATCTAATGAACGGGGTGTCCCAAATTGTTGCGACAAACTTCCAGTGGTTGTAGACAGAGGGTGTCTCAAGGAACAAATCGAGCATAGGACTCCGTGTCCGGAAACGTCATCCAACGACGCTACAGAGAGTCGAATTTAAAGCCGTCGTCGCCTGCCACTAAGCCGCCTCTTCGGCAGCAAACGTGACTTCGTTCGTCGGCGTACGGCAGGCAGAGCATCGCGCATTGCTGTTTGTTATCCGGTGATCGCGACTGAGTGTCACGATCACCAGTGGAGATGATGGAGCTAGCTGTCCCGTAGGCAATTCTTGTCTGCTGTGAATGCGATGCTCTGTTCTCTTGGTAGACGACAGTTCCTTGCACAGATTTCCATCTGCTGTTTACTTTTTTCTGCATATCGAAAAATGTTGGTGATTTTAGAGGGATGCATAATAAAAATGAAATGTGGCTGGAAACCATCATCCACCAAGGCAACAGAGCATCATATTTCATAGGAGACGAGGCGTGTCTACGCAGCAGCTGGCTCCATATTCTCCGCTGGCGGTCGTCGAAATCTGTCGCGATCATTAGACAAAGAGCAACACTCCAAGACATTCAATCTATGGTTCATCACCGTAAAAGTCACGTTTCCTGCAACAGGGCTATCTAGTGGCGTTGAGGCCTGTGCTTCAATGCTCTGTACTATCATTGCATAACGTTTTTGGATACGAGTTCCTATCCTTGATTTGAGCTTCAAAACGTCCTCTACAACGTCTCGGAGTTTTTCGCAACATTTCTCGTACATTTTCCACTTCTTACTCTCTCGTAAGTGAAATACTGAATAACGATAACCTTAAGTAAGTAATTGGGAGTTTGGGGGTTGATCTGGGGAGGAGACCAAACTGTAAGGTCATCGGTCTCATCGTATTATGCCTTACCCTTGCAAAGGAACCACCCCGGCATTTCCCTGAAGCGATTTGGGGAAATCACGGAAAACCTAAATCAGGATGGCAGGACGCGGGATTCAACAATCGTCCTCCCGAATACGAGTCCAGTGTGCTAACCACTGCGCCACCTCGCTCGGTAAAGTACGTAGTGTTTTACTCAGTATGGTCCTATTGTTTTTGTCTACTTCCCTACGAACGTTAACAAAACATCTGTAAGTTTCGGGGGAAGCGACCGCTGAACAGGAAATCTAGACACTTAGCACTCGTTTTACTTATGCAGGAGTTTGCACGCTGATGATACGTCCATGAAGAAACTGAAATTGGTGTAGGAAAGTTCATTATTTGATTTCTGTCAAATCAATACACAAAACGACACGCCACAAAACGACACAGTATACAGTGAGCTGACAGAAGTCATGGGACACCCCTAATATCGTGTAGGACCTCTATTTGCCCAGCGTAGTGCAGGAACTCGACGTGGCATGGACTACACAAGTCGTTGGAAGTCCCCTGCAGAAGTACTGAGCCATGCTACCTCTATAGCCGTCCATGATCGCGAAAGCGTTGCCGCTTCTGAATTTTGTGCACGAACTGACCTCTCGCTTATGTTCTACAAACCTATTGCCAACAAATGTGGCACACTAAAATGGGAACATGAAATTCGTGAATAGCAGCAATGTGTCTCCTAGTAGCTGAATGTAAACATTTATAGTTAATGATCGTTTCAGGTGGATCAGAGGACCCAGTCCATTCCATGTAAACAGCCTACACCATTATGTAGCCACCGCTTGCTTAAAAGGTGACTTGTTGACAACTTGATTCGATGGCTTCATGGGGTATGCGCTACACTCTAACCCTACCATCAGCTTTTACCAAATGAAATCGGGACTCATCTGACAAGGTCACAGTTTCCATTCGTCCTTAGTCCAGCCAATATTGTCAGGAGCACAGGAGAGGCGTTTCGGTGGATATCGTGCTGTTAACGAAGGTATTCGCGTGGGGCGACTGCTGCAATAGCCTATTAACGCCAAATTTGGCCTCACCAACCTAACGGACACGTTCGTCTAATGTCCCATGTTGCTTTCTGCGGTTTTTTCATGCAGTTTTGCTTGTCTGTCAGCACTAAAAACTCTACGCAAACGCCGCTGTTCTCGAATTTTAAGAAAAGGCCGTCGGCCATTGCGTTGTCCCTCGTGAAAGCCAATCTCCTGAATTTGGTATTCACGGTACATTCTTGACACTGTGGATCCATGAACATTAAAATTTCCCTAACGATTTCCGAAATGGAATGCCCCATGCCTCTAGCTCTGACTGTTGTCCCACATTCAGAGTCTGTTAATTACCGTTGTTCGGTCTAATCACGACGGAAATCTATTCCCACGAGTAGCCGAGCAGCTTTGCCTACGTACTGAACTTCTGTAGGTTGTATAGGTGATACTACCGCCACCTGTGTATGTGCATATCGCTGTCCCATGTCTTCGATCACCTCACTGTAATATTAAGCACAAATTCAGCACGAATTTTAATTTCCATAATCATAACCTTTTACGTTGCATGTGAATAAAAATACGAATAAGAACTGTATTTAACAGTTTCTTTTCTTTTCAGGTAAGCGATACCAGTTATTGGATTTTGAGGCGCATGTTACTACAGGAAGTACTTGGTAAGTCACCTATTTAACTTTATTACCAAAACTTGTATACTTACTTTATTTTCTGCAAAGTGTCTGAATAATATGAATAATTCCAAGAACGGTCTGAAAGCTAATTTACCGTAAGTAAACTACTTAAAGTATGTTTCGCCATTTGTATAATTAGGAGTTTTTCAAGAAAAATTACTTCGGTTACCTGCAGCATCAAATATTCTGACATCATTAATTTGAAATTAGGTTTCGAATATCTCAAATAGCATTGCCATTAACGGAATATTAGCATTCCGCTAGACTGCTTTTCATTTTATTTGGTTAACTCCGACGCAATCCATAGTACAAAGTAGTTACAAAAATATCAGTGTGTACGGACTTTCCCATTCTGTTTCGTTCCTAAAATAAGTGATTTTTTGCAACGGTTTTCTAACATGGGGATTTAGTCCATTATCTTGTGGGCGTTGCACGTGTCACTGCCTGTTTGCTTTTAAACGGAATGCGTAACAAATTCCGTGTGACACACAAATGAAATGGACAAAGGTACGAATTGAATTTAAAATGTGTTTCTCTTTTATTGCTGACAATGCTATTACTATTATTTTTACACGAAGTTTCACTTTAGGTTAATAATGTCTATGTGTTCTGCGACATCAATTTATTTGTCATGATATTTTACTAGACAATGTTTACAAAGGGATTTGAATTTTTTTTCTTAATGTGATTCATACTGAATGAGCCTCGAGTAACACGACATGAAGCCAACGGCTTTGGCGCAGTGATGACACCGGTTCCCGTCAGGTCACCGAAGTTAAGCGCTGTCGGGCTAGTCTAGAGTTTGGATGGGTGACCATCCGGTCTGCCGACCGGTGTTGGCAGGCGCGGTGCATTCAGCCCTTGTGAGGCATAACTGAGGAGATACTTGATTCAGAAGTAGCGGCTCCGGTCTCGTAAACCGACATACGGCCGGAAGAGCGGTGTGCTGACCACACGCCTTTCCATATCCGCATCCAGCGACGCCTGTAGGTTGAGGATGACACGGCAACCGGTCGTACCGTTGGACCTCCATGGCCTGTTCGGGCCGAGTAATGAAATGTGGGGGTGATCATTTACATTTCTAAACAGTACGTAATTTCTTGAACTAATGGCTACAGTTTTTACATCCTGCGGAGGTGTTACTCTCATTGAACTTTATCTCACTTATTACGTTTCCCTCATTTAATGTACCGTCGATTGTGTAGCTTACTATTTCCAACGTAATTCTGACTGCAGCCTCCTTAACGTGGTAAACTAATGATGTTGATGGTCTAATTTTGTCATAAATCACCACTTCCACAGCACACGCTTCAGTAAACCAAGTATGGTGATTATTTGTTCACACCCACCAGTTTAGCAAATGCCTTTCACGCCTTATGCAGCTTTTCGTATCGTGGTTGTCAGTTTCACCTCTTAGTTAGTATCATGTGAGACTATGACAATCAGAAATTATGCATCATCAGTGACAACTTTCTTTTGTCTGTTCATGTACTAAATCGAGATATATCGGTATTTTGGGATCCTCCTATTTATGTAATAATAACATTCACTGTTACGAACGGAACAATATAATTATATAAAGAGTGTTGGTGGAGTGAAGTGAGTCAAAGTTAAAGTACATGCATTTTCATCATGCCTGGTGTCGTGACCCTTTCAATTCAATTCTGATCAGAGCCTAAGTTTACCAAAACACTCTAGAACTGAAAACATTTTACCGAGGAAACTCTAGCATATGAACACTGTATGTAGACATATACATAGACATTGTTAAGCCTTACTAATAATATTCTCTGTCTATTAATACAGTCTTCAATAACTGCCTGTCTCAACTTTCTCGCTCGTACCCATCCAATAAACAGTACCATGTCACCTTAAGGCAAAACAGCAGTATGGCTAGGCCCAAAGCCCCTCTCTCGAAATCACTCTATCCCCTAATTTAAGTACAGTCTTCACGTTTTATAGAAAAAATATTCTTGGTTATGTAGCGCGAAATCGTCGTTGTCATCCCCTGCCGTTGCCGGAACCATTTCTCGTCAACATACTAGCACCGAAACAAGGGAGCTACAGATTCTGTCCGCACTGTTGTGGATTTGCATATTTTTCTTGCTGCATCCGGAAGCTTTCCCACTCAAAGCACAGGAATTTTCTTACATTCACCTCTACCAGTTCTCCGACGTCATTGGACTTTTATGCGGTCACAGTGCAGGTCAAATTATCACCATCAGTTTTACCTAGTTAGGGCGCATAGCGGTAAGGCGATAAGGCACTGAAACTCCCGCTCAATTTGAAGGTGTTTCAATCCAAACTCTGGTAAAACAGATTTAGTTCTTTACCTGAACTTACACTCCTGGAAATGGAAAAAACAACACAATGACACCGGTGTGTCAGACCCACCATACGTGCTCCGGACACTGCGAGAGGGCTGTACAAGCAATGATCACACGCACGGCACAGCGGACACACCAGGAACCGCGGTGTTGGCCGTCGAATGGCGCTAGCTGCGCAGCATTTGTGCACCGCCGCCGTCATTGTCAGCCAGTTTGCCGTGGCATACGGAGCTCCATCGCAGTCTTTAACACTGGTAGCATGCCGCGACAGCGTGGACGTGAACCGTATGTGCAGTTGACGGACTTTGAGCGAGGGCGTATAGTGGGCATGCGGGAGGCCGGGTGGACGTACCGCCGAATTGCTCAACATGTGGGGCGTGAGGTCTCCACAGTACATCGATGTTGTCGCCAGTGGTCGGCGGAAGGTGCACGTGCCCGTCGACCTGGGACCGGACCGCAACGACGCACGGATGCACGCCAAGACCGTAGGATCCTACGCAGTGCCGTAGGGGACCGCACCGCCACTTCCCAGCAAATTAGGGACACTGTTGCTACTGGGGTATCGGCGAGGACCATTCGCAACCGTCTCCATGAAGCTGGGCTACGATCCCGCACACCGTTACGCCGTCTTCCGCTCACGCCCCAACATCGTGCAGTCCGCCTCCAGTGGTGTCGCGACAGGCGTGAATGGAGGGACGAATGGAGACGTGTCGTCTTCAGCGATGAGAGTCGCTTCTGCCTTGGTGCCAATGATGGTCGTATGCGTGTTTGGCGCCGTGCAGGTGAGCGGCACAATCAGGACTGCATACGACCGAGGCACACAGGGCCAACACCCGGCATCATGGTGTGGGGAGCGATCTCCTACACTGGCCGTACACCTCTGGTGATCGTCGAGGGGACACTGAATAGTGCACGGTACATCCAAACCGTCATCGAACCCATCGTTCTACCATTCCTAGACCGGCAAGGGAACTTGCTGTTCCAACAGGACAATGCACGTCCGCATGTATCCCGTGCCACCCAACGTGCTCTAGAAGGTGTAAGTCAACCACCCTGGCCAGCAAGATCTCCGGATCTGTCCCCCATTGAGCATGTTTGGGACTGGATGAAGCGTCGTCTCACGCGGTCTGCACGTCCAGCACGAACGCTGGTCCAACTGAGGCGCCAGGTGGAAATGGCATGGCAAGCCGTTCCACAGGACTACATCCAGCATCTCTACGATCGTCTCCATGGGAGAATAGCAGCCTGCATTGCTGCGGAAGGTGGATATACACTGTACTAGTGCCGACATTGTGCATGCTCTGTCGCCTGTGTCTATGTGCCTGTGGTTCTGTCAGTGTGATCATGTGATGTATCTGACCCCAGGAATGTGTCAATAAAGTTTCCCCTTCCTGGGACAATGAATTCACGGTGTTCTTATTTCAATTTCCAGGAGTGTATTATAGTAAAGGGCGGGTTGGTTCTTTCGAAAGAGCAGGGCCGATTCTCTTCCGCGTCGCGCTCATTTTAACTAATTGACTGATTGGTCTCCTGACCGACTGACGGATTCGCTTTAAAGCTGCAACACTAATGAATTAAGTTACTTGTATTGCTGGGTGCGAGGTGTCGTGTGTGGAATCAATACGTTGAGCATCTCGCAAATATACCAGCTGGATGCTGTGGACTGATTCAGTCATCTTGCAGAGAAGTAAATTACAATTCAAACTTTTACAAAGAGCCGACCAAAGCTACCGTTTCCAAGCCCGCTTTACATGCGGATATGGATGGGTGTGAGTGCATTTAAAAAGATATTAACTGGTATGTGCTTGGGAACTAATTGCAGCTATAGTCGTTCCTGACCCCAGGCAGTGGATGTGTCATGTTTCATGTTTCCACACAACGGACAGATGTAGATAGCTTGTGGAACAGCCGTCCGTTTGGCATCGATCGTTCCGTTGCTGACCCCTCGTAACACACATAGCTGTGAGCACCGTACACTCCCTTGAAATTGCACACTGCCACCTCACAACCGAACAATTCCTTCGTCTTCCACGTCACATGCTACTTCGTTTCTTGGTATCCAAATGAAAAATAAAATGTTTCTCTACATCATCCATCTCCCTGTTCTCAAACTTTGGCACCAGTTGTGACTATTTTCAATGAAGGTGTAGTTGACTTGCTGGGATCTTCCTTTCTTCGGTTTGTAGTAATCGACAATGCCAACTTGCATACAACCAGGAGCAAAATCCCTGACTATTGCAGTTCTGATACGATTTTTTTTTCTGTCGTCAGTCTACTGACTGGTTTGATGCGGCTCGCCACGAATCCCTCTCCAGCACCAAAGTCTTCATCTCAGAGTAGCATTTGCAACTTGTATCCTCAATTATCTGCTACATGTGTTCCAATCTCTGTCTTCTCCTACACTTTTAACGCCTACAGCTCCCTATAGGACAATGGAGGTTATTTCCTGAAGTCTTAACATATATCCTATCATTGTGTCCCTCCTTCATGATAGCGTTGTCCACGTATTCTTGTCTTCATCGATTCTGCAGAGAATCTTCGTTTTCCTTAAGTTATTAATCCAACTAATTTTCATCATCCTTCTGTAACACCACGTCTCAAACGCTTCAACTCGCTTACGTTCCGATATTCCAACAGTCCGTGATTCACTGTTATACAGTACCATGCTACAAACGTACAATCTCAGAAATTTCTTCCTCGAATGTGTTTGCCACCAACAGTTTTCTCTTGGTTACGGATTCACTCTTTGCTTGTGCTAGTCTGTATTTCGTGTCCTCTTTGCTTCGTCTGTTATATGTTGCTTTCCTTCCCTAACTTTATGTACTTCGTGCTGACCAATTTTTTATCTCAAATTTATCGCTGATCTCATTTGTGCAACTCCTCATTACCTTCACCTTCCTTCGACTTACTCTCAGCCCATAATGTGTGATCCTTATACTCTTCAATCCTATTATTCTCTGCTTTCCACTCACAACGACTGCACAGCTCCCAAATCCAGGCTTCCATAGACTTCAAGGACTCTAATTATTTTCCAGTCTTATTTCTTTCAGCAGAGTTCGCCATCGTGGTGAATTTAGCGTCGTTAGTCGGAGCCGTATGAATATCAAGAGCTCAGATGGCAACCCAGTTCTAAGCAAACAAGGGAAGGCAGAAAGGTGGAAGGAGTATATAGAAGGTTTATACAAGGGTTTGAGGACAATATTATGGAAATGGAAGAGGATGTAGATGAAGACGAAATGGGAGATACGATACTGCGTGAAGAGTTTGACAGAGCACTGAAAGACCTGAGTCGAAACAAGGCCCCGGAGTAGACAACATTCCATTAGAACTACTGACGGCCTAGGGAGAGCCAGTCATAACAAAACTCTGCCATCTGGTGAGCAAGGTGTATGAGACAGGCGAAATACCGTCAGACTTCAAGAAGAATATAATAATTCCAATCCCAAAGAAAGCAGGTGTTGACAGATGTGAAAATTACCGAACTATCAGTTTAATAAGTCACAGCTGAAAATATTAAAGTGAATTCTTTACAGACGAATAGAAAAACTGGTAGATGCGGACCTCGGGGAGGATCAGTTTGGATTCCGTAGAAATGTTGGAAAACGTGAGGCAATACTGACCTTACGACTTATTTTAGAAGAAAGATTAAGAAAAGGCAAACCTACGTTTCTAGCATTTGTGGACTTAGAGAAAGCTTTTGAAAATGTTGACTGGAATACTTTCTTTCAAATTCTGAAGGTGGCAGGGGTAAAATACAGGGAGCGAAAGGCTATTTACAATTTCTACAGAAACCAGATGGCAGTCATAAGAGTCGAGGGGCATGAAAGGGAAGGATTGGTTGGGAAAGGAGCGAGACAGGGTTGTAACCTCTCCCCGATGTTATTCAATCTGTATATTGAGCAAGCAGTAAAGGAAACAAAAGAAAAATTCGGAGAAGGTATTAAAATTCATGGAGAAGAAGTAAAAACTTTGAGGTTCGCCGATGACATTGTAATTCTGTCGGAGACAGCAAAGGACTTGGAAGAGCAGTTGAACGGAATGGACAGCGTCTTGAAAGGTGGATATAAGATGATCATCAACAAAAGCAAAACGAGGATATTGGAATGTAGTCAAATTAAATCGGGTGATGCTGAGGGAATTACATTAGGAAATGAGACACTTAAAGTAGTAAAGGAGTTTTGCTATTTAGGAAATAAAATAACTGACGGTGGTCGAAGTAGAGAGGATATAAAATGTAGACTGGCAATGGCAAGGAAAGCTTTTCTGAAGAAGAGAAATTTGTTAACATCGAATATAGATTTATGTATCAGGATGTCGTTTCTGAAAGTATTTGTTTGGAGTGTAGCCATGTATGGAAGTGAAACATGGACGATAACTAGTTCGGACAAGAAGAGAATAGAAGCTTTCGAAATGTGGTGCTACAGAAGAATGCTGAAGATAAGGTGGATAGATCACGTAACTAATGAGGAGGTATTGAATAGGATTGGGGAGAAGAGAAGTTTGTGGCACAACGTGACTAGAAGAAGGGATCGGTTGGTAGGACATGTTTTGAGGCATCAAGGGATCACAAATTTAGCATTGGAGGGCAGCGTGGAGGGTAAAAATCGTAGAGGGAGACCAAGAGATGAATACTCTAAGCAGATTCAGAAGGATGTAGGTTGCAGTAGGTACTGGGAGATGAAGAAGCTTGCACAGGATAGAGTTGCATGGAGAGCTGCATCAAACCAGTCTCAGGACTGAAGACAACAACAACAACAACAACAAGTCGGAGCCGTTCCCTCGAACACACTGTCGTTAGCACACTGCCGTGAGTGATGTGATCAATTTATTCCCAGTGAGGCTGTTAAGCAAACCATCCCTCCGTACTTCTCAGGCCTGCCCGTCGGAATCCACCTAACAATTGCGGCTTCTTGAGCTCGACGTATTATGTGGACACCACATCATCATTCCCCAATCTAAGCATGTGGTCCACATCCAATACTGTAGTCGTCGACGAAGCATTATGCCTTAATTATCGTCCTTTTCGTTGCCATGTCCTGTCTGCTAAAGCTGAGCTTGCTGTCCGTAACGTAATAATCGCTTTCGGACACCTGATTTCACCCCTGAAGATCCCGTATCCTCTTTAGCCGATTGTACGCTCTCAGTACCTTGAGACACTAAATAAATTAGATCTCCTATGGTCACCTCTAAATGAAGCACTACACAATAAAGTAACTTCGCGATCAGACCCAGGGGACGCTATACCGACCGGGGGTCCTAATATCTTGTGCCATATGTCGTCACTTGGATGCGGTAAGGGGGAGCGTGGTGTCAGTTCTACACTCTCCCGCCCGTTGTCGACTTTCTGGACTTTGGAGCCTCCACTTGTCATCCCAATAACCCCTCAGTTGGACTCACTAGGCTTACTGTATTCTTTTACAATTCTCAGTCCAATGAAAAACTGACAACAACCAGGTCCTCCATACGATGATCGGTTTCGCTCACCGCTCAGTTACGGGGACGGACTAATGTTAAAGGAAACATTACGAACAGGTGGAACGGCCACCCGGTAAAAGCAGACTAGAAGCATCACATATTGTCGATACCTGTACCTATATTCAATGGAATTTTAGCACAACGAAATTTTTGTTTGCTCGTTAAGGCGATCCCTTTGACCCGGAATGTTTAAGACATCTGCCAAAGAGAATGGCGGCAAGAATTAGGGAACTATGCACAGACATGATAGGAAGGAACTCTCTGATGGCAGAGCAACTGAATCACAAGACAGACTCATCAAATCACAAACAGAAAATCTCATAGAATATTACGAATAAGCTGTCAGAAGAAACAGCGAAAATATCAATGAGATGAGAAAATCAATTTGGACAGCTCTGTTTCACACAATATCCACTGCATGGCCTCTGACCAAAAGGAAACACTGAGTGGTTACATACATAATAGGTGTAGTGGACGAAACATACGTATGCGCACTCCATGCCAAAAACTGTTATGGTAGAACAAAAGTCAGTATACATACAAACTGTACTTTTAAATATGGCCTTAAAGTAATATACAGAAAAGCTGTAGAAAAAATTACAGTCAGTACTATTGTATACGGCGTTAAAAATAGAGAAAGGTTATAGCATTTACACCTATGGCTGGTGCTGGCGGCCCTTCGAATTTTTTGTGATACTACGATCGCGCACTGACTGATGGATGTGGAGCCACGGATTAAACAGTGTGCATTTTATGCGCCAACTATGACTTACGTCATCACCAGCCAATGGGAAACACTTCACAAGAAGTACTATGCAATTTGCACAGTAAGTTCGCTTAGCCTACGTACAAGTACATCACACGTTAAAATGGCAAAAGAACATCTAAAGATGGCTTGCAGATAAGCCAAAACCGGTTAATAATGAAATATCATTGCGATCTTGACTGTTAGTTTTTAAGTAAAAGTAACACAGTAACTTACAATGTGCCAAATAACAAGAGTAATTCAAAATTACTCGTCAGATGTGCTCCTGACATCACACGTTGCAGGATGATATCTGTCATACGGACATGGAAAACATGAATTGTAACTTCGTGCAAATACACGTGGTTTTTTCATCACATTATCTCTCAGGTGTCATACAAATTAAATAATATGACCAATGACGAAAAAATTTGTTAACGAATACGTTTGAGTGGAAGTCGAACCGTCACGTTATACACGTTCGTCTTGTGAAGCCACAATTTTTACTCCTTCACCACCATGAACTCTTAATCTCCTGCCCCTACGCACAGATACATAAGCCGCATTATAGACGCTTAAGACATTTTTGTGATGTTTTCGGAATTAACTGAGTTGTGTTCCTTACTATTTGCACATTATCTCCTTTTCATGGTCTACTAAACGCGAACAATATTTGAAGTAAATCTTTGATCCCAACGCCGTGGCTTTCCCTCGTCAATTCATTTGCAACTTCTCATGTTCCATGGTAAAAGACGTCCTTAGTTTTCAAAGCACAACATGGTACACGACTAACGAAGTATGACTTAATTGTCGACGTGTTACGTTACGAATTTTAAAAAATATACAGAATTTTTGTCTCCAAAACCCTGCGATTGAAGAATTAACTACATACTTCGGACAGTTTCTATGTTTTACACAGCATCTAAATAGGTAGAAATCGTAATATTTACAAACCCTCCACAAACCAAAAAATTCATAGCTCACAACAACAAAGACATTAGAAAGCCCTGGAAAATTGATTGTGGCTCTCTATAGTGAGCGTTCCTTAATATGACACTAAATCGGCCATTGCATTAAAACATTGACCACGAAACTTTATATGTTGCTACGAGCACTATCCTCCAGGTACAAAAATATCTCTTACCATGTCGAACGATACCAATCGTGCCGTATTTTATCTTGTCCAATTGCATGAGTTTCGTTGACATCACCATTGATTGGCAGTTCTGTGTGCCTGCAGACGGGACACGAGGTTAAATTAACTCACGAGGTGCGTTCTCTCAGACCGTGTCAAAATTTTCGAACTCGCTCTTTGGAGGTCCCTTCCCGCAGAATGCTTTTATACTTCCCCTACCTTCCGTATATCGCGAACCCTATGAAGTTTCATTGTTGATTGCATTATCCCCTGCTGTCCTGTCTGTTGGCATGCCTTATTGTCATGTCTCCTAGACCGCGCCTCGCCAGTTACATACCTCTTTTCTGCAGTATAGCACAAATTGCGTTCGCAGGAACACGTCAGTTTTAGCGATCCTAAGCTTTATGAAACTCTTAATCGGTGAATGGATGAAGATCTAAGTGATATGCATCAAAAAATAGATGCAAAAAGACTATTTTACAATAGTCAGTGATCATAGTAGGGCTAGCAAATAGGACGGTGGTTCAGAGAAACAACTTCAGGACAGTTGTTATGGGGAAATCTATGTTTCTCCAACAAAAATCAAATGTACTCTGAGTGGTGTTAAAAATATATTGAATGTCCGTTTTTTAGACTTTCTTTTTGTATCTATCGAGTGCAATTTTGAAGTGCAAGTTTAAATACTGGAATTTAGTTTTATGTGAACATTTACGTGCTTTGGTGATACTAAAGCGTTTTAAAATGTGAAATTCAGTTATGTAACACTTCGTTTATGAATAATATTTGAAAAAAAAAAACAGCACGGATGTATTTGAAATTACGTAGTAAAAAGTAAAATATTTCTGGCATTATTCAGGGCTAAAAAATCAACATGGAGTATTTAAAAAACTTAAATAATTATAAAGGTAATGAGTATACTAATTAAATTAAATATTTCAAATGATTTGTTCTGTAATTCTCGGGTTAAACACAAGGGTCCCAGACACCCCATCTCGTAGTATATGTTACCGAAAAGTCACCTCGTGAGTTAAGGGTTAAAGAAAGTAAACACAATAAGTATCTGGTCTTCTCACTTCGCTAGCAAATTCTTCAGATGAGCGAGATATAATATTTAATCATCAGCCGGGGAACCATGAATTTATATTTGCGACTGAATTATGACCTCCGGAAATCATTGTTTATCGAATTTCTCTTATCCATGAATTTCGATTTGCAAGCGAACGTTGATTTAGATCCATACAGTTAAATATGATTCACTGCTCGTCTCTTTAGGAGAGCGACCCACATGAAGAGAGAAAGGTAATTTGTTTAGAACAAGGCAAGCTCATATTTTTAATTTATGTCGTAAAACGTGTCTCTCTTTCTGAGAAAGTAACGTCTGTTAAGTGGATATGGAAGAAGTACTTTGCTAACTCTCTTTTATGCTCCTTACTGGCGCTTAAAAGACAGTAGATTTAGAGTATGATATTTTAGATCACGAAATTACTAAAATCTGAATTCTTGCGATGAGCATATAAAAGATAGATCGATAATAACAGTAAAATTCAAGACTATTCATGAAATCCTTTGCAATACGACACACTAGAAGTAGAACATGAATTTAACAATGACTGTAATTCAAAAGATGTGACGGTTGTTGGATTTCTGCGCATCTCATCTGATTAATACCCCCTAGGGTGATTTCTTACGAGTTTTGACTTATATTAAGATAACTTTTAATAATTATGAAACATCCAGAAATTACGTCTGTAGACTGTATGAAATTGAGTTATGTTGTACATGTGCAATGAACTGTAATAAAAGATTCATTCCGTAAGTTTCTCTGTGAAATTATTGAAAAATAACACAGCTGGGTCATTGTCAAAGTTTTAACTATTACTTCAAAAAATAAAGTTGTGTAGTTAATTTATTACGTGTTTGAATTGTATGAAATGAATGACATACAGCTTTTTAAATGGATTGTATTTTTACAATCGAGAACCAGAAATTCAAAAGTACATTATTTTCTTTTAACGTGTGTACCCTATCGGTTTTGAGATGTTACTATTTTATCTTTTTAATTATACATACCTACAACTGACTTATATTTTTATACTAAATTTTTATTCATTTGTTATTTCTAGAATCAGTGTTTTATGTAACATGTTGTAGTTACTTTCAACACTGATAACACGACGCAGCATTATCTATAAGCTTTATCTGTGTTAATGATGTAGTTCGTTTTCATAACGCACATCTATGGTAGGATTCTTTTTGATATTGTTAGTGATTAGTTATAACTATGTCTTCACAATGAATACACCACTTCCTGAGTAAATATACCTGTCTGGCTCATCAGATTTTCAGCAGTTCATCTGGGGAAATATTTATAAACTTTACCGCACTGATATTGTTGTGTATGCTGTTTTTGTAGGTGGATACGAGAAAGGCCTTTATACTACAAAAATAAAGATTTACAATATTTACACGTAGCGATGGCGGCGAAACTAAAGTGTAAGTGATTACTGTACTCAGTTCACTGACTAGTCACTTCTAGCAATTGATGATTGTGACAAAGGTGTCTAGGGCTCTCTTGCAAGACTCTTTGTACCCTCTGCCCAAAATCTCTGCGTACACCGACTTCTAATGAGGCTAGGTGAATACATTGACTTCCGTTCTGCACGTATAGCGCCACCTGCACGTTCTTTGGCGAGTGACGAAGATTCCGGTGTAAGTGACGCGTCTTCTGGTGACCCAGCCTGGAGCTACTATACGCGGCTGACTTAGTAGTAGTACGCTGGCAACGCGGTGAGCGGTCAGTGTAAACACTGCAGAGCCCGGTAGTGAAATATGCTATGGTATGTGAATAATACGCTGATCAAAAGAATCAGGAGAACACGTGTGTCAACGTCCGGTATGTTACATCTGTTTTGATGCGAGTGGTATCTGTGGTCTTATTCCACGGTTCGAGATCTTCGCTTTCAACGTAGGCTGTATTATGCACTACACAGTTCTGAAAGAAGCATGGGTAAAATAGACGGAGCGAAAAGCTATTCACAACTTTTACAGAAACCACACGGCAGTTTTAACAGTAGAGGGGCTTTAAACGGAAGCAGTGGCTGAGAAAGAAGTGGGATAGGGTAGTAACCTATCCCCGATGTTTGTCATTCTGTACATGGAACAAGCAGTGAAGGAAATCAAGGAAAAAGTCTGGAGTAGAAACTGAAGTTAAGGGAAAAGAAATAAAAACTCTGAGTTTTGCCAATGACATTGTGATTCGATCAGAGACAGAAAAAGTTGTTGGAACAGCAACCGAACGGAATGGACATAGTCTTGAAACTAGAATAAAAGATGATCATGAACAAAAGCAACGCAAGGGTTATGGAATGTAGCCGAAAAAAAAAATAAGGTGATGCTGAGGGAAGTAGATTATAAAACGAAGCATTAAAGTAGTAGACGAGTTTGGCTATTTGAGGAGATAATTAACTGATGATGGCCGAAGTAGAGATGATGGAAATGACAGTAAAAGCTCTTCTGAAGGAGAGATATTTGTTAACATCAAATATAGATTTAACAGTTAGGAAATCTTTTTTGAACGTTGTTGTTGTTGTCTTCAGCCCTGAGATTGGTTTGATGCAGCTCTCCATGCTACTCTATCCTGTGCAAGCTTCTTCATCTCCAGTGCTTACTGCACCCTACATCCTTCTGAATCTGCGTAGTGTATTCATCTCTTGGTCTCCC
Source organism: Schistocerca gregaria (assembly GCF_023897955.1). Lineage (NCBI taxonomy): Eukaryota > Metazoa > Arthropoda > Insecta > Orthoptera > Acrididae > Schistocerca > Schistocerca gregaria. Next base: position 832,928,687 of record NC_064922.1, read on the forward strand.
TCTACGATTTTTACCCACCATGCTGCCCTCCAATGCTAAATTTGTGATCCCTTGATGCCTCAGAACATGTCCTACCAACCGGTCCCATCCTCTAGTCAAGTTGTGCCACAAACTCTTCTTTTCCCCAATTCTATTCAATACCTCCCCATTAGTTACGTGATCTACCCATCTAATCTTCAGCGTTCTTCTGTAGCACCACATTTCGAAAGATTCTATTCTCTTCTTGTCCAAACTATTTATCGTCCATGTTTCACTTCCATACATGGCTACACTCCATACAAACACTTTCAGAAACGGCTTCCTGCCACTTAAATCTATACTCTATGTTAACAAATTTCTTTTCTTCAGAAACGCTTTCCTTGCCATTGCCAGTCTACGTTTTATATCCTCTCTACTTCCATCATCATCAGTTATTTTGCTCCCCAAAAGCAAACCTCCGTTACTAGTTTAAGTGTCTCATTTCCTAATCTAATTCCCTCAGCACCACCCGACTTAATTCGACTACATTCCATTATCCTCGTTTCGCTTTTGTAGATGTTCATCTTATATCCTCCTTTCAACACACTGTCCATTCCGTTCAACTGCTCTTCCAAGCCCTTTGTGTCTCTGACAGAATTACAATGTCATCGGCGAACCTCAGGGTTTTTATTTCTTCTCCCTGGATTTTAAGACCTACTCCGAATTTTTCTTTTGTTTCCTTTACTGCTTGCTCAATATACAGATTGAATAACATCGTGGACAGGCTACAACCCTGTCTCACTCCCTTCCCAACCACTGCTTCCCTTTCGTGCCCCTCGACTCTTATAACTGCCATCTTGTTTCTGTACAAATTGTAAAGAGCCTTTCGCTCCCTGTATTTTACCCCTGACATCTTTAGAATTTTTGAACGTATTTGTCTGGAATGTAGCCATGCATGCTAGTGTAATATGGACTGTAAACAGGGTTTAGACAAGAAGAGAATAGAAGCTTTCCAAAAGTGGTGCTACAGAATAATGTTGAAAATTAGGTGGGTTGATCACTTAACTAATGCGGTAGTACTGAATAGAATTGCGGGGAAAAGAAAATTGCCGCACAGCTTGAAGATGGCATCGTTTGATGCGACATATTCTGGGACATCAACCGATCACCAAATCCGTACTGGAGGAAAGTATGCACGGAAAAAACCGTAAACAAGACGAAGAGATTAATTCAATAAGCAGATCCAAAAGGATGTAGGTTGCAGTAGCTACCCAGGGATGAAGAGGCTCGCACAGGATAGAGTAGCATGGAAAGCTGCATGAAACCAGTCTTTGGAATGAATACCACTACAACAACATGCATTGTACTGTCAGATGGTCACTCACAAAAAAAGTGAGTATCTGTGTCCCATTGTCTTCTTGAGAAGCGCACAGATGGTGGTTGTCATTCGCGGACGTTGTATTCAACCAAGCATATGCAATGCGTTGTCTTAATGGAGTGCAAATTGGAAGAGCGCTGTGTATGATCCAAAAATGTTGTACTTTCGGTGGTGTGTTACAGGTGCCAGTGTCTCTCCCTGTGTCATCCACAGGTTGTGGACGCGCCACAGTGAGACTTGTCAGTACGTAAGGAAAGTAGGATACGATCGTCAGAGCATTACGAAAGCACGCGGAGATCCATATCTGGCCATCTCTGCCTTGCGGCGCGCCGGCGAGAGTGGCCGAGCGGTTGTAGGCGGTACAGTTTGGAACCGCACGACGGCTACGGTCGCAGGTTCGAATCCTGCCTCGGGCATGGATGTGTGTGATGTCCTTAGGTTAGTTAGGTTTACGTAGTTCTAAGTTCTAGGGGACTGATGACCTCAGAAGTTAAGTCCCATAGTGCTCAGAGCCATTTGAACCATTTTTGAACCTTGCGGCGTTGTAAAGTTTCCGCCAGAGCACTCGAAGACGATCTCAGAAGGGCCACTGCAGCCACTGTATCAGATCAGATTGTAATCAAAGGGTTACGAAAAAGGACCTTACAACCAGGGACTTTCTGTCTGAGTATTCTGCTTGACACGACAACATTTTGCAGAGTCCACATATTCTCTGTCGCAAGGTGATGACCGTTCTCTTTTGCGGATTCCCTTGGTGAGCAGTACCTGCCAAATTTTGTGCAGGAAATCGACAGATTTCCAAAGAACTGTGAAGTTAAGAGGAGAATTCAGTGTTGACAGCCATATGGATCTTGTCGTTATCCACGGTCGCCTTACCTCTAGCCGGTACCTCGAACATATCCTATTGGACCATGTGGTGGATGCTACATACGATGATGACCCTGAACTCCTTCTAGTGCTAGGACCTTTGGGCGGGCGTCGTGAGGGATGTCTTACGAAGCCTGGACATCGAAACAATGGAACCGTCAGCGATGAGTCCCGACCTTAACCAATGGTGCATATGTGGGACATGTTTGACAGACACGTTCGTCGTCGTCCTGTTGCACCACAGACACGTCAAGAACTCTCGTGGTCTCTCATTGAAGAATGGATACAGATTTCACGGGGTGACTTCCTCATATTTATGCGGAGCATGCCACGTAGGCATCAAGCAATGATAAACGCTCACGGAAGGCATACGCGTTACTGAGGCTCTCCAAATCTAATTAAAAGCGCCCAGGATGTCGGAATGAAATAATGTTTCCACTTTCTTTCGACACCTGTCGGACATTTAATTTCTGTGTATGTAGACTATCGGGGATGTAATGATGGTTTTTTTGTGTACGAGTACTTAATTTGTGAAAGATACAGGTATAATTTAGTAACACACTAATAATTTAGTAACAAATTCAACCTCAGATATTGCACAGTCGATTATGTCAGACGCCCAAAGTCAGGTTCCTGCAAGTCAGTGTATTTGACCATTTGTAAGTATCAGTTTATAGGACCAATGCTCTAATATCCGTGATAGAGTAGCTGGTGGTAACAGTCGGACCGTTTATCTCTGTGACATCTTGATAATTCATCTAGCCCCTGTAACTCGAATACAATCAAATCGTTTTGGCATTAAGGGTAAACCCTCTAAAGTTGCGAAACAGTTATAAAATTTTTTTGAAAAAATATTGAAGCTTTTTAGCGGACTCTGAGCTTACTTCAAAGCTTAAACTCGTTAATTATAATGAAAATCATTGTTAAACACAATCGAATCAGTTACAACTATCAATAATAACTACTCTGAGCAGTTACCACACTTTGTCTCAAGATACCAACGCGTTTTCGGATCTTGCACAGGCGACCGTTAACGTTGTCGGATGCCACTCCTCTATAGTAATGCAATTACTTCTCCACGTAATTACTACACACTGCCAACTAGTGCGATCTGTTACCTTAAGGTCCCCCATACACGACGAAACTTGTTTGTTAAAATCACTCTTTTCTGTCCATACAGTTATCAAGCAAGCCTTTAGACATTCCAACAAAACATGTCAGTTTTACCTTACTTTTGAACCAGATGCTCTTCGTGAAGTCTTTCGACATTAGCTGGAATGGCTTCCAGTTGAGTTTCGTATTCCTAAAAAAAAAAAAAAAAAAAAAAAAAAAAAAAAAAAAAAAAAAAAAAAGTCAAGACGTTACTCCCTGGGAACAGTTGAAACTGAGATAAATATATCCATGAAAATGTGGGAAAGGAAATACTACACTCAGAACCCGATAACAACGCTATCGTTCTACGAACGGACAAACTTTTGCCAACTGAGATACTTCGTCCCCATATTTCAAAAAGAAGATAATAAGTATGAAAAAATTTATTCTCTTCTAGTTGGTCCTCTAATGACAGTCCATTAAAATACCACGAATGTATACTGTAGATCGTGCGTGGAAGAATCTGAGAACTTTAATTTTTAAATTTGTTGCACACCCGCTTGAACGTTGCGTATAGGATACCGATTCACATGTTAACGTCTTCCTGCATAATACATGGTTGGGAAGGGTATAAGACCTCCACCATTTTGGCAATTGCCAGTGCTATTTTGTTTTTCTCCCTGGCCATATGTTCAATTCTTGTGAAACTCATTGTACAATGGGACGAAATGTAATAAAGCTCCTTTTCGCTAAACATGTATTGCGAAACATCTGCGAAAACGATGGCCGCCTTCCTGTCAAACCTGCAGTCAAAATTTGTCTCAAACTTGTCAAACACGGTTTATGTTTGACAAACGCTTCGAACTGCGCCGTTCACATTCAAATATTTGACTAATCTAGTAAAGTTTGAGAGATTGTTTGATCATATACGCGGGCCTTTACATACGCGACCGCTCCTGTCAGCGGACACCACCGAAGTCTCGTGTTACTGGCAGTGGAGTCTCTATCTCAAACGTTCTAACCGATAAGCGACCAGGAGTAGTAATGTTACCATGAGAGACAGTGCTACGATCAGCCAATGACAAGTGGAGGCGCTAAGTGAAATGTGACTTCTTAGCTCGCGACCAAGACTCAATAACGACACAATATACCACTCTACAGTAGTATTCGAGACACACTGCACGACATTGCTGATCGCCTTCTTCAAATTTGCTATAAACGTTACTGCCTAACGTGTAACGTATTGGACTTTATGGAATTCTGGTTTTACGATGCTCTTTTAAATGTATACAAGCTACAGCGATAGTGATTTGAAAGCAAAACCGATGGCAATTATAAGACTACCTGTCATGTGTTTCACTGAATATTTATCAACCGTGGCAATCACCTTCGAAAGATGTTCAAGATATGAAGTTATTAGGTTTGCTACTAGCGATGAAAAACATAGCAGTTCGTATGAAAAATGAGTTATAACAGACACCTGGTTACTAAATATGGTATTAGTATGATATAGTATACACATAAAACGAACCATATTCATTAATGAAAATTGGTGTGAAACCCATTATACAATTAAGTGACTGTGATTATGTGTTAAAATGGATAAAGTAATCGAACTGTTAGCTTTGTGTCTTAACATAGCATTGTACGAAAAAGAGAGAGAAGAAAATTTTACATGGGATTGGAACCTTGGTTTATTAACCAACAGGAATGGTACGTGATCGGACAAGCAAAACTGTTGGCAGTCCAAATCGGACAATTACCTTCGGAGTGATTGAAAATAACTTTAAGAAATCATAATCTAAACGTAATCTATTAACCTTCGAATTAAAATAGAATAAGTTACGAGCCTCAGTAATTGTAAATTTCTATAGAGCTACATACTATTAAACATGAAGCAAGTAATAAAACATTTCAGCGTATAACTTTTACTGACCAGCTTCACACACATATAACGTCCCTTTAATGAGAATCAATTGATCACTAATTAACACAATACCTAAAACATGCAGACCCTAACACAGTTTTGGCATTCTACAACTCTTTTAGACACACATTTGATAACATAAACTCGTAACAAACGAATTGAACTTTGTGTTACTGATTTAAGAGCATGTAATTTAAATCAGTATGAAATTTAACCAAATAATTTCTACAGCCGTTTAATTTTCTGGTCACGTGGTGCAATTTACGTACTGCAGTATCTCTTAGACTAATTGAATAGTTTGACTCAAGCCTTCGAACATTTTAGTTACTAACGCTATAAAAAAAAGTCAAATAATTAGTTTCACTTTTGGAGACATTCAGAATCATACAGGATCAGGGACAGATTCCTAACGTCGATTTTTGTGAAATTTGGAAATTTGTGGTACGTTTTATGGGACCTAACTGCTAAGGTCATCGGACCCTAGGCTTACACACTGCTCAATATAACTTAAACTAACTTTCGCTAACGATAACACACACGCCCATGCGCAAGGGAGGACTCGAATCCCCGACGGGGCGATTTTTGTGACTTCGAGCACTCATGTTCTCCTTACACACGTGCATTAAAACACTCGTACATATTGCATCACTGCAAGGAAATGACTGTGAGCTAATGTAATGTGTAGGTGCCAAAACTATGATATCCTGGGGCAATGGTTCTAGGCACTATTGCTCAGTTGTAACCCTTCACACGAACTGCTCTATGCACTTTCTTCTTTTAGCTGTAAGACTTCTTATATCATTATGGCACGTTACAAAATGCAGACAGATCTTCCATCCAAGATCCATTTGTAGTAACTTGGATGGTTGGTTTCCACTCGCACACTTCTGTACCTACTTACTGACTGACGGTGGTATATAGGCAGTCAAATGAAAACGAGGTAGATGAAAAAAGTAAGTAAACTGATCACTGTTTCAAAAGTAATTTTCATAAGTAATCTGATTTACCCCACTGTGAGACACTGCCTGTATGGAAATATGTTTGCGGTTGCGCGTGGAACCCCGATTGTACTCTGGCGTACACCCTTCGTCCGAACCAAATCGACGGCCACCAATGTTTTTCTACAATGCTCCAATACGCGAGCCGTCCCACATGTTGCCCAGCTTGTTTCGCCTACGATGCACAAGTTTCTCTGGGAAGCCCTTGTACGTCCTCCATGCACTCCATTGTCTCCCCGTGCAATTTCGATATTTTTGGAATCCTGATGAAAGATATCTGTAGCCAAATATTTACTTCGGTGCAGGTCAGGGTTCAGTCATGGTTCCGTGGGCAAAAACAGGTATATATCCCTGAAGGAATGGGATAAATGTATCAATAGTTACGGGTATTTTTTTTAATTAACCCCTAACATAGTTTTCTTTCGATCTGTCTCGCATTCATTTGATTGCGCCTTACAGCTTTGGTGAGTTGTCTTTAGGCCTTCACAGTTTTTTGCCCACTAAAATCTTCCAGACATAGATGAACTTTACTCCACCTTTCTAAGCGACTGTAATTTTAACTTTCGATACCATATGCATGAGTCAGTAAGCTTCACTTTTACCTCTTATTAACATACAGTGAAAGGAATACATTGTTGTATGGGAACATGAACTCCATGTTTAGCTGCAGACGATCTCCAAGTAGGCAAACATATCCATTTCGTGGAGGTGGACCAGATCATCTAGTCTGTTGCATCTAATTACAGCCCACACCATTATGGAGCTACCCCCAGGTTACACAGTGCCTTGTTGACAACTTGGGTCCATATCATCGTGAGATCTACGCCACACTCGAACAGTACCATAATCTGTTACCAAATGAAATCGGGAGTCATCCGACCAGGCCACGGTTTTTCAGCCGTCTAAACTCCAAACGATATGATCACGAGCTCAGAAGATGCGCTGCAGGTGATGTCGTGCTTTTGGCAAGAACACTCACGTCGGTGGTCTGCTGCCAAATGTCGCCGCCCTGTCCTAACGGATACGTTCACCGTACGTAACCACATTGATTTTTGCGGTTATTTGACGTTGTGTTGCTTGTCTATTAGCACTGACAGCTCTACGGAAACGTCGCTACTCATGGTCGTTAGTGTAGACCGTCGGTGACAGCATGTCTGTGGTGAGAGATAATGCCTGAAATATAGTATTCTGAGCACACTCTTGAGGCTGTGGATTTTGGAATATTAAATTCCTTAACGATTTCCGAAATGGAATGTCACATGCGTGTAGCTCCAACTACCATTCCACGTTCAACGTCTGTTAATTTCCACCATGCGGCCATAATCACGTCGGAAACCGTTTCACATGAACGCCTGAGCACAAATGACAGCTCCGGCAATGCACTGACCTTTTGTATCTCGTGTACGCGACACCTCGGTGTAGATACACAAAAGTCTTACTGCGATAAAACCAGTGACATAATGCTGCACCTGGGAGTGAGGACAATTCGCTCGGCTCGAGTTTTTATGCTGAACCACATGATAGTATATGCACAGCTGTCTTGAAATCATTCACAGCCCAATGCGTTTTCATTAATCAGCCCTGTACTTGTTTACTGTGACGTCACCACGCGTTTCCGATAATGGCCATTGGAGGCCAACTGCAATAATACCCTTGGTGGGGTTGCAAAATACCAGAGGAAAAATACTCCTATCGGAGCCCAAAACTTGGGAATATGTTCTCGTTTATTTAAAACATTTTGACTGAAATGTAGGTCACGAGCTGTCACATTCTACCCTCATTATAACCTTTAAATTTTTTCCTAACATTTTGGTACATAAAGATATTTAAACTTATTTTAATGTACATCTCACCTCAATCTCCCACAAGCCTCCGTAACTGAGACTCACACCCGCTAGTCCATTGCAGAAAGCCGCTTATACCCTTGCACTCTCAGCCGGCCTTTACCCATCACTCATTCAGCCCGACTCATCGTCATCAGCTGTTATTGCATCGCTGTCATTACCTCCAATGCCACAGCCATTCATTATATCCTACTGCTAGAGTCTCCTCTCACGTTCAATATCTCTGTCTTCCTTCCTACTGCTGCTGTCTCTTTTCGTTGCCACTATTTCTCCCTTCTTCGTTGTCATTGTCGTACAGTCTCTTTCTCTGATTGTCATGGGTCTCACTCACTTCCATATTCTCTATCTCACTCTAACCCCCCACCCCCTCCCTGGGCACAAACTCCTTCAAAAAATGGGTCAAATGGCTCTGAGCACTATGGGTCTTAACATCTGATGTCATCAGTCCCCTAGACTTAAAACTACTTAAACCTAACTAGCCTAAGGACATCACACATACCCATGCCGGTAACAGCAGCGTGGTTCCGGACTAAAGCGCATAGAACCACTCGACCACAGCGGCCGGCTCACTCTTTTCCCAGCACAGTTCTGTCACTGTTACGAGTTTTCACCACTGCCAATGTCTTCTCTCTCAGCATACAAAAACGGTAATATTTTTGCAGGCCAAAAGATTTGAGAAAATGTTTAAAGTTGCTGAAGAAGAGAGAATGAGGCATCTCGTACCGCATGTTCCAGTGAGAGTTTTTCAGATAAACAGCAACATACTCGTATTTGCGTTTTTTGCGCCCTGGCAGTATAATTTTTCCGCTAGTTCGCTTATTTTCCCTAGTGCCTCACTGCGTGTAATTCACATGAAATAGGTGCATTGGTCAGTAAAATTTATATAGTTTACTTACAAGAAATGGTAACAACGGAAAACTAATTTTCACCTCAGGCCGCATTTTGCATGCAAAAATATTTTTCATGTGTTTCAGTACTATGACATGGAGTTTACAGATGATAACTGAATCATTTTACAGCATATTTTACGCCATATTTCTCCTTGCCACGTCACTTACGAAACTACGTTTGCGCGTCACATCAGATTTTATTGTGTATTTTATGTGAACAAGTAGGGTAATTTCAAACCTCCTTACCTGGAAAAAAATAAAAAATGTGAAGAAATTCTTCAAGGACGTCCGAAATCGGGATCTTAGAAATACATCGTAAAAATTACAGCCATTGGTTGTGCATAGCCGTCTCGGAATCCTTGGCTGGCTTTTGGTCCGCTGGTGGCTGTAGAAATGTAGTAAAAATACCTTTTTTTGCGTCATTTTATAAGGGATCGCCCATGAAATAATGGTACCTCCAGAAGTCCCATCAAGTTCACCGTAGACCCCACCATAATCAAAAAGAAACAGTCTATTAGCTCCATTTTCATACCTTGACCCTGTACTGCAAGATAGGACACTAAGCCGACGATTCTGTTCAGGATGCAAATGGTCCCTAGCCAAGGACTATCTAAAACACTCGATCCTACGTTTCTATTACTAATAGAACCCGAGGTACGAGATTGGAAAATCCCTTTTTTATGCTGTCGCATGCATACCGATTAGTGTTACGAGCCGACCGGACCGCTCTTTAAAAGTGGAAGATGTACTATCGTGATGAAAGGCAGCCCCGTCTGGCGTAAACACGCGGGCGACAGTGTCCAGTCCAGTCCCCTGGCATGTCACGTGACGTCAGGATCCGGTGCGGGGCAGCGTACGAGGAATCCGTGTCCGTATCCGTGTGCCGGAGGCAGGGCGAGCTGCCGCGTCCTGGCCTCTGCTGCGCCACTAATTGCATTCAGGCTGGCTTCGCACGCTGCGTCTCTCTAATTAAATTCGACGCACGCCCTGCGTATCGGTGGACAGCCCTGAACCACTGTAGGTCGCCTCGCCGCCTCACTTACCGCCTTGTGACGCCTTCGGCTTCCGCCAGGGGTGTCACGGCCCAAACCAATTTGCCAATTTATGTGAAGTTTTGAACTTCGCGTAAGACTTTATTTGTTGAGTCGACCCGCCCAACTTGCTTAGCTAAACGATATCAGATAAGGTCACTAACCTGATAGTGTATTCGGCAATGGGCCATTGCACAAAGCCCTTCAGGAATTTCCGTTTTGTCTTGCTTTATGACAGTGCATATTGGCACAATTAGTCGGAATATCTACCATATGCCCCCTCTACCACTTTGCTGTGATTTCTATGTGCTCTTGTGTGATTTTGATGTTGCGTGCCGCTACGTGGAACAACAATGAGATTAATCCATGCCCTTCCCTACAGTGTGACTGAAATACCTTTTGGTGCTTACGGGATCAAATAACGTTCAGGTCGTAACTATTGTCATTAATCGAAACTTGATCACAGTACCTAGAACAAACTCACTCTCATATATATATATATATATATATATATATATATATATATATATATATATATTGTAATGTCGAAATTACTGCTTTAGACAAGTGAATGCAGATACAGATAATTCTAAAGAATCGCATTTCCTTATCAACAAAACTGGATCACCATTCCCTTTCGTTACTATATGCAATCTGTGTTAAACCCCATTGGAAGGTAGAATATGAAATATGAGCAAAAATGTCGCAGAAAGGTTTAATGAAATAACATCAAATAATATCCCCACTATGGCCATGATACAGCAAATAGTTACCATCGTCTACAGACTGTGTTGATTAAAGGTGTAACTATATTATCCATTTTGTTGTTAAACTACTTAGGTTTAAGGTTCAGTGTAGAACCATTAAATATAATTCAGCTGTGATTAGTAATAAAAATTGCTGTGTGAAGAACCCAAAATGCAATAAAAGCTTAAGGTGTGCATGAGAACTATCAGAGAATAAATACAGATAGGAGGACAGGTTACATACGTTGCATAGAGAGTAAAAATAGCACAGAATATGACAGTATTTGTGATTCATGTTCCGTAGTTTCATCCTTACTCCCACAGATGGTAACCACGCAGCATGCTGAAGAAAATGACATATCTTGAAGATACGGTGACTGACTTTTTGTTGAGATTATTGCGTTCAGTACAAGGACTACTTTGATGCAGCTCTCCACCCTGGTCCATCCTGTGCAAGCCTCTTCATCTCTCTCTAGCTATTGCAACCTACATTCATTTGAATCTGTTTACTGTATGCAAGCCATTGTCTCCCATTACAATTTTTACCTCCAACATATCCCTCGAATACCCTACTGATAATTCCTTTATGCTTCAATTTGTGTCCTATGAAGTGATGACTTCTTTTAGTCAAGTTGTGCCACAAATTCCGTTTTTACCCGTTTTCATGCAATACCCCCTCATTTGTTGTTTGCTTGACATATCCAATCTTTAGTATTCTTCGCATTCTTTTATTTTGTGTCCTTCTACTCGCTCATATGTGTATTTCACAATGACATTACCAGATATTACACTTCACTTTTTCCGATACTGCACTGTAACCATATTAATAAATGATTATCGAGATGAAGATATCCAATATGTATGAATTTATAACTCTGCATGTAAGTATGCACAAAATTAAATCTAATACATCTAATACTAATGACTGCAAAATTATGTACTAATCCTTCCTTTATCTCTTCAAATTGTTGGGTCCTCATCATGTTTTTCTGCAACATGAGACAGTCAGCCCGCTGTGAGAACGGACAAGAGTGTCGAAGGAGAGTGAGACATGCAAATAACAATTATGTTTCTGCTGAAAGCCAAGAGACAGACAGGTACATAGCAGGGGCAGAGATATGTTTTTTTCATCAGATGCAAAAACCATAGGTGGTCACTGAGAGAATGGCAGGCCAAGAGAGAGTGCCCATCACGTTGTAAACTTTCACAAAGTGAGGAGCTTAAAGTATGTCTTTCAGAAAAGATAAAGGATGCAGCCACTGAGGATTCCATACAGCACACTCAGCGTGAGAGAGAGCTGTTAAGTGCCAAAGGAGGTCACAGCAGCACATGTTTGAAGTCTGTAAGAAACCCGTGATCAGTTCACAGTGATTAATTTTGGAGTGCGGATGAGAACTCGTGGCTATGTACGTGCAGTCATTTTATTTGGAGGATATTCGAAAACATACACATAGTTGGAAGATAATTTATGTCTTCTGCCCCTGCCTCAGAGAATACTGAGTAGAGTTGGTTAACTACAATACTTTAGTTAGGAAAAGAGAAACTAATGCAATTATCATAAACGTTTTATACTATAACTGGCGACTGAGATTCTCGCACTGGGAGAACCAGCTAGATTTTGTGTAGAAGAAAGGAAAGACACGTCATACTAGTGCAAGACAGAGTACACATGTTTATCACAGTGCATAAGGTAGAGAGCAGAGATGTCTCCACTTCAGAACTGATTGCAAATACACCGGCTTAATTTAGCATTCTCAGCCAGTACTATGCACCTGAATATCAGCAAAGTGGTAAGTATAAGATGCACTTGCATTTGTCCTGACAGGGGGAACGTAGATTTATTTGTTTTAAGTCAAAGTTTAGTTTTTATGAATTAATCCATACAGCCAGCTAACTTCAGTCAAAATGCATTTAGCCAAGAGAACTGCTGCCTTTTTTGTACTTTCATGGGTCTTTCCTTCAGGGTATCAACTTAATCAGCAATCACTGGCAATAGTTGTGGACATCATTTTTCTATCGTTGTATATCAGACACACGTGTGCCAGCGCCATACATGTCTGTGTATCCCTATGCATTTTTGTAATTATTTCTATTGTTTGTTCAGTGATAGGAGTCAAATAAACGAACCAAGAAAGAAATTGGATTGTTATATTGACATTTGGTTACCTTTAGTAACTTGATGGAAACCCTTACAAGTATTTCTAAGTGATTTGTGGAACAATGCTTCATGTTGCACCTGGCCACCCCTGTTTAATTCAGATACCAAGTTATTTATCCATTGTGTTTCTATTAACATGACATCCAGGGGCGCCATTAGTTCTCAGTCTAGGTCATCAGTTTATCATTTCAGGATTGAACTAAATGCTCAACCTATGCATCACACAGTTTCACCCAGTTGGCAACTTCAGACTGTCAATAGATACAAAGGAAACACAGGGATAATTACATTATTTAAAAAATCTGGCAAACAATTATCTACAAATTGAGTAGATAAAATGTAGTGGTCCTAGTGCACCGGTCTGTGTCCTGGCTCACCCAGCACTGAAACAAGTTACCCAGGACTCGTACTTTTTACCTACCGTCCTAACAATTGTAGGTCAAAATCCACTTTCATTTAAAAACGCCTATTTTAGTAAAAATTACTTAGAAAAAATAATAAAAATGAATATTTCTTCTTACAACATTCACTTACGTATGTGAGCGATACGTAGGGGGTTGTAGTATATTCCTAGAGTAATCACTTACAGCCTGTTTTTGAAACTTTTTTTATAGACGTCCTCGGTATAGTTCACATCTATCTTCAAGAGTCTTCCAGTTCAGCTCCTGCAGTATCTCTGTGACACTCTCCCACAGATTAAAACAACTTGTGACCATTTGTGCTGCCTTTCTCTGTATACCTTCAACACCTCCTGTCAGTTCTATATGATACTTGACCAAAACAGTTAACCAATATACTAGAACCGGCGATACGTGTGATTGTATGCAATCTTCTTTGTAGATTGCTTGCACTTCCCCAGTATTGTACCAATAATCCGAAATTTACCATCTTCTTTATCCACAACTGAACCTATATGATCATTCCATTTAATCTCCTTCAAAGTGTTGCATAGAGTTATTTATACGAGTTGGCCGATTCCAACAATGACTGCGTCTTTACGTATTGTGAAATTCAAAATTTTACGTTTCTGATTATTTAAAGCAAGTTACCAATCTCTGCACCACTTTGAAATCTTATCAAGATCTTACTAAATAATTATGTGGCTGCTCTCAGACAGTACTTCATTACAGATAACTGCATCATTTGCGAAAAGCCTGATATTACTATTAATACTGACTGAAAGCACATTAACATACAACATGAACAGCAAGGGAGTCAACACACTTCCCTGAGGCACACCTGAAGTCACTTTCTACAGTTGACGATGGCTCTCCATCCGAGATAATATCTTGCGTCCTAACAACCAAAAAGTCCATTGTCCAGTCATAGATTTCATTTGATACCCAGTATGCTCACAGTTTTGACAATAATCGTAGGTGTAGTAATGAGTCAAATGTTTATGGAAATGAAGAAATTTAGCACCTAGCTAATTGCCTTGATCCAAGGCTTTCAGTATGTCATGTGAGAAAAGTGGGAGTTGGGTTTCACGTGATCGATGTTTTCGAAATCTATGTCTGTTAAAGACATCTGGTTATGTTTGATCTCAGAATATCAACAACAAATCTATGTCAAGGATACTGGACTGTTGTTGATTGGATTATTTCTGCTGCCCTTCTTGTAGGCGGGTGTGACCTGTGGCCCTTTCCTAGAACTGATTCTTATGTTCGAGGGGTCTACCATACATTATAATTAGAAGAGTGGCTAACTCAGCCGCAAATTCGGTATAGAATCCGACAGGGATTCCATCGGGCCCTGAGATTTGTTGAGTTTTAACGAGTTCAGCTGTTTATGAACACCACTGACTCTACTATTAATTTCATTCATCTTTCCATTGGTGCGAGGATTAAATTGGGGAAATTCTCCTGGGATTTTCTTTGTAAAAGAACACTTGTAAATGGAGTTAAGCAGTTCAGCTTTTGCATTGCTACCCTCAATTTCGGCTCCTGTCTCATCCGCTAGGGACTGGACATTAACTTTGGTGCCACTAACAGTCTTTACGTATGATCTGAATATCTTTGGGTTCTGTGTAAGGTCACTTGACTATATTCTGTTAAGGCGGTCATTGAACGCATCACGCGTTGCTCTTTTGGTAGTGTCGAGGCTGGAATCTAATACGCAACTTGAAGTGGATGTAGGTTGCACTAGTTATGAAGAGATGAGGAGACCAGCACACAGTCGAGGATAGCGATGAGAGCTGCATCAGTCCACAATTCAGGCTGATAACCACAGCCACAAACACTGTGGCCAAGAGATGTGAAAAGGGAATTGAGACAGTAGTGTACTGATAGACGCGGAACCTGATTTCACCTTGAATAATTTCGAAAATCCATGCAAAACTTTGAATGGGTTAACTGCTTACAATACACTGAAGATCTAAAGAAACTGGCACGCCGGCGTAGTATCGTGGAGGGCCCCCGCAAGAACGCACTGCCATTGTAGCAGCAGAAACGGGAGTAACATCTGCGCTGGACACTGTCTTACATAGGCGTTGCCGACGTAAGGGCTGTATTCTGCCTGTTTGCGTGTCTCTATATTAGAATACGCGTGCCTATGCCAGTTTCTTTGGCGCTTCAATACATAAACTCATCACTGGAGACGTTATAGGTTCTTGCATATTTACGTATCTTTAAGGGAGCCGGAGCGTTTTGTATCTCCAGAGTTGAATGTAACGAACATTTCTTTATGAACTATTAACACCAGAATGATGAAACTTTCGCAGTATAATATTACATATATTTAATACCATATACCATATGGATTTTAATTTATTGGTGTTTTTTGGGAAGATATTAATTATTTTGTTACTGAAAATAATTGACACATTTTTTGGCATAGTATCTTTGAAATAAAATCTGTTATCAATTATGTATCACAAAAAGGCTATGATACAAGGTGTATATTGGCACTGTTTACATTCCTTGAAAATTTACTTCTTTATCTTTAATAGTTTAGCGGAAAATGTTCCTTATATGGCAAAAAAGTGAACTTGTGGAAAACGAGTTTCAAAGTTTCACTAACATTTTAGTGGAGTCCAGCACCATAAGAGGGGTTTTCACTGTTACTAGTAATCTCTCCATCTGGCTTTCGTTTCACACCTTTCATTTTTTATCTGCCTTGCCTCTCACACTCCTTTTCTTTCGTTTGAGCATCCCGTGTCCTCTCATTGTCTATTGGCATCATTGCACTCACCATGTACTTTCCGGGCATCACATCCAACTTCTGCAGGACATTGTACTTTATAATATTTCCTTTGTTGTACGTAGCAATGGCATCATATACTCCAAAATGAAGAGTATGAATTTCCACAAACACATTTTTTTGTGATTCTGGTCCAAATTATATTATTCACACTCTCATTTTGATTTTATGTACGTCCATGGAGACATTTCTTCAAAAGTTCATTTGCCCGCATGACAGTTTCTGGTAGACTGTGGTGATGCTTGTATACACGTTCAGATCCCTGATATTTGTTGTACGTGCACCAGGAATTGGGTCCCTGTGGGCATAGTCCATCTAGTGGTTCCTCGTCAGTCGATAAGGTGTGGTAGTAAAGTGCCATTACAGCCTTTTCCATTGCATCAACACTGTATTTTGTCTTGTTGCCAGTCCATAGTCTCTCTGCAATATGTTGATTACCTCGTCTGTCAGTCTTTTAGCTCCACCCAAAGGTTTTCCATCACTGAGTACTTGGCCTTTCATTGTGGTCTTCAGTCGACGCATTGACCTCGTCTGTTAATCTTTTAGCTCCAACCAAAGGTTTTCCATCACTGAGTACTTGCCCTATCATTGTGGTCTTCAGTCGACCCAGCCTTGTTCCCATACGTTTCTGAACGTGACCTATGAACTCCTGTTTAGTAATGGTAACATCATTTCCATAAGGTTTCAGCTCAGATACAGCAGCAAAAGACTTCGAATCACCATCACCCAGGAACTGTAGGTATCTGACCTTGTACCACAGAAGAGAGCGACTGAAAATGTCTTTCATACCGGAAACTTCCATGGCCCAACTAGACCCACTGTAATTCCTTCAACAGTTTTCTGCATGTTCATCCTTCACTCTTTTAGGACACCTACAGTGCTTGGATTTAATTACAACATCTATAACTTTTGTAGTATCAGCACTTGTTGCCGTTATTACCCCGTTATTTGAAGTTTGCCCGCGCTTCTGGCACGTATAATATAAATCGTGCAACAACCACCAAATGCTCAATGTAAACAACAGTATCCAAAGACTACAATACGCAGACAAAACAATTGCCTATCAAATTGTGTTGTTAACATAATATAAAGTCTTTGGAAAAACCGTATGTTTTGAAAAACGATGTTTTCAATTAACATGTATCCATGGAAATTCAGTGTCGCGAAATGCCCTCTATAGCACATTATTGAAAATAATATTTTCAATACTTGGAGTTGAGATACAGGTAAGATTAATATGTCATTTTAAAGAGGAAGATCTGTAGTATTTTATTTCACAATAAACTGAAAACCCAAATTTTCATAATTTTTGGTTCCCTTATGTACCAACTAGTAGATATTTGACCACTCCTTACAGCGAATACCTTTGTGCAGATATGACTGGGTGTAATTTACTGCTACACTCCTGGAAATGGAAAAAAGAACACATTGACACCGGTGTGTCAGACCCACCATACTTGCTCCGGACACTGCGAGAGGGCTGTACAAGCAATGATCACACGCACGGCACAGCGGACACACCAGGAACCGCGGTGTTAGCCGTCGAATGGCGCTAGCTGCGCAGCATTTGTGCACCGCCGCCGTCAGTGTCAGCCAGTTTGCCGTGGTGTACGGAGCTCCATCGCAGTCTTTAACACTGGCAGCATGTCGCGACAGCGTGGACGTGAACCGTATGTGCAGTTTACGGACTTTGAGCGAGGGCAGATAGTGAGCATGCGGGAGGCCGGGTGGACGTACCGCCGAATTGCTCAACACGTGGGGCGTGAGGTCTCCACAGTACATCGATGTTGTCGCCAGTGGTCGGCGGAAGGTGCACGTGCCCGTCGACCTGGGACCGGACCGCAGCGCCGCACGGATCCACGCCAAGACCGTAGGATCCTACGCAGTGCCGTAGTGGACCGCACCGCCACTTCCCAGCAAATTAGGGACACTGTTTCTCCTGGGGTATCGGCGAGGACCATTCGCAACCGTCTCCATGAAGCTGGGCTACGGTCCCGCACACCGTTAGGCCATCTTCCGCTCACGCCCCAACATCGTGCAACCCGCCTCCAGTGGTGTCGAGACAGGCGTGAATGGAGGGAGGAATGGAGACGTGTCTTCTTCAGCGATGAGAGTCGCTTCTGCCTTGGTGCCAATGATGGTCGTATGCGTGTTTGGCGCCGTGCAGGTGAGCGCCACAATCAGGACTGTATACGACCGAGGCACACAGGGCCAACACCCGGCATCATGGTGTGGGGAGCGATCTCCTACACTGGCCGTACACCTCTGGTGATCGTCGAGGGGACACTGAATAGTGCACGGTACATCCAAACCGTCATTGAACCCATAGTTCTACCATTCCTAGACCGGCAAGGGAACTTGCTGTTCCAACAGGACAATGCACGTCCGCATGTATCCCGTGCCACCCAACGTGCTCTAGAAGGTGTAAGTCAACTACCCTGGCCAGCAAGATCTCCGGATCTGTCCCCCATTGAGCATGTTTGGGACTGGATGAAGCGTCGTCTCACGCGGTCTGCACGTCCAGCACGAACGCTGGTCCAACTGAGGCGCCAGGTGGAAATGGCATGTCAAGCCGTTCCACAGGACAACATCCAGCATCTCTACGATCGTCTCGATGGGAGAATAGCAGCCTGCATTGCTGCGAAAGGTGGATATACACTGTACTAGTGCCGACATTGTGCATGCTCTGTCGCCTGTGTCTATGTGCCTGTGGTTCTGTCAGTGTGATCATGTGATGTATCTGACCCCAGGAATGTGTCAATAAAGTTTCCCCTTCCTGGGACAATGAATTCACGTTGTTCTTATTTCAATTTCCAGGAGTGTATTTTCGATTAGTTCCATTACATGTCTCTCTCGTTCCATAGACTTACAGAAGAAGTTCATTGTTGTTCTGTCTAAAGCAGCTACAAGTGTCGACTGGAATCACGCTTTCATATTCATTCAGAGAAGTCACGCCAGTACCGGCGAGGTGGCCTCGGAGCCATTGGAAGCTACGTAAAGCGTAGCGGGCTCTCTGTACGCCGTTTTCACGGAGTGGCGCTCATCTTTTGTGCGGGCGGTGTCAGCAGAAGACTTGTAAGAAGGAGGGGCGGTGGGGAGGGGTGTAAGGGAGGGAGGGAGGCACGCGTCCACCCCTCCCCTCTCGTCCCTCACCGCTGGAGGAAGCGAGGAGGGAATAAAAAAGCGGCGAGGTGGCGAGGGGCAGGCACTTAGCCGTAATCCGCGCCCGCGCCGCCCAGATAAAGTCGCCCGCTAAGTAAAACACGGCCCGAGACGCGCTAAGCCCGCGCGCCAAGCGGCAGGCGGCGAGCGGGCTCCAGCAAAAAGTGAACGCACCGCACCCCCTGACGAGGCTCCGCCGCCGCTAAGGAGACTGTCTCAAGTACACGCCGCGCCACCTCCTAAAGAACGCCTTAACCTCAGGAGCCCGAATCTGTTGGACGGTATCCTAAGAGTTGCACCCGTATGGCCATATTACGAGTGGAAAATTAGAACTACCCTCACTCTACAAAATCTGTATTACTAAAAAGGGTAACCCAGTTCTAGTTTCACGGTACCTGTCAGACAACTTCATGAGCCAAAAAAATTTATTTTCATTATTTCATATTACAATAGAACGAATTTGAAAATTTAAAATGTTTCTTTGTCTGTTTGTTTTGCTTCTGGGGGCAAAAAAACCTATGGGCAAACGTTAGAGCAGTAGAACATGTAGACGAAAAGGAGTTAAAAGCGACTACATGTTAAGCCCAATCGATGAAAGGGAACACAGCTAAACAACAGGGAATTTCTGTGGGAGGAAAGGCCTTAACATACGCTATAGAGGCAGTGAAGGTCCTGCACTAAAGATGAAATGTCCTACGCCATATTGCTGTAATAGATAAAAAGTAAAACGCGGTCGACATCCCATGCACCATTCGCTAGAACGGTCGACAACTCAGACTGCAAGTCTGAAGCGCCGAAGGAACTGGTATAGTAATGCGTATTCAGTACAGAGATATGTGAACAGGCAGAATACGGTGCCGCGGTCGGCAGCACCTGTATAAGACAAGTGTCTGGCGCAGTTTTTAGATAGGTTACTACTGTTACAATGGCAGGTTATCAAAACTTTATTGAGTTTGAACGGGGTGTTATAGTCGGCGCACGAGCGATGGGGAACAACATCCCTGAGGTAGCGATGAAGTGTGGATTTTCCTGTACGAAAATTTTACAAGTATACTGTGAACATCAGGAATCAAGTAAATCATCAAATCTCCGACATTGCTGCGACCGGAAAAAGATCCTGCAAGAACGTGACCAACGACGACTGACAGAAGTGCAACACTTCCGGAAACTGCTGCAGATATCCACGCTGGGCTATCAACAAGTGTCAGCCAGCAAACTATTCAACGAAACATTATCAATGTGGGCTTTCAGAGCTGAGAGACCCACTGGTGTACCCTTGATGATTGCACGACACAAGGCTTTACGCCTCGTCTGGGCCCGTCAACACCGACCTTGGGCTGTTAATGACTGGAAACATGTTGCATGGTTGGACGAGTCTAGTTTCAAAATCTATCGAGCGAATGGACCTGTACCGGGATAGAGACAACCTCATGATCCCACGTAACATGCATGCCAGCAGGGGACTGTTCAAGCTGGTGGAGGATCTGTTTGGATGTGGGGCGTGGGTAGTTGGAGTCATATGCGACTTCTGACACTGGAGAGGCAATCATTAAAATAAAGAGGCTTTTCGTTGCGACGGGATCTTCTCATAAAATCCTCCGATTGAGAAAACATTCGTTTTGCACCTACCTGCATAAAGAGAAATGATCATCACGATAAGACAAGAGAAATCAGGGGTCGCACAGGAAAAAGTATGTGCTCGTTTTTCCCGCTCGCCGTTCGACAGTGGAACCTTAGATACAGCTTGAAAATGGTTCATTGACCCCTCTGCCAGACACTTAATTGTGAATAGCAGAGCAGATGTACATGTAGACTCTGACAGGTGACACGTACATAAGCATCCTGTCTGATCACGTGCATCCACTCATCTCCATTTTACATTCTAACAGACTTAAAAATTTCAGCAGAACAATGCAACTCTTGAAACGTCTAGAATTGCAACAGAGTGGCCCAAGGAACCTTTTTCAGAGTTCAAACACCTACTCTGGCCACCAAACGTCTCAGAAGCGAACATTATCGAGCATATCTGGGCTGCCTTGCAACGTGCTGTTCAGAAGAGATCTGCACTCTTCGTACCCTTACGGATTCATGGTGTCACTTCCCTCCAGTACTACTTCAGACATTAGTCCAGTCCATTACACATCGTCCTGCGGCACTTCTGTGTGCTCGAGGGGACCCTAAACGATAATAGGCATGTGTACCAGTTTCTTTGGCTCTTCAGTGACTAAGTCAGAACGGAAGTGGTTAAAGAAAGGGAATTCAGTCAGGAATTGGCGAAGAGTCAAAGGCTGATGACAATAGGCACAAAGTGGTGGATGATCACTCCTTAAAGAAATGGCGTCGGTTAAAAAGACAGTGCTCCACGTGCAAACTACTAAAATGAACTCCTCGCAGCGAGAAGCCCAAGAAGAGATCGGCCAAGCTGGGCATATTTAATTCCCTGGAGCTTCTTTCCATGAAGGGAAGACCACTGGTGATGCCAAAGTGACACCACCCGCTGTGACACTGTAACACAGTGATCATCGGAGGAAATTGAAGAACTAGCGGGCCGAGGTAAGAGGACTGCTGCCTTAGCAGCTGCTTCTGCGGCCTTGTTTCCTGTCAGATTGACGTGACCAGCGACCCACATGAACATCCGGTGGCTCCATCAAGAGTGATCAAGTGAAGGCTTCCCTGGAACTGTTGGACTTAGGGATGGACAGTGTACAGCACACAGAGTCTATGAAGGGCACTGAGATAATCGGAGCAAATGACGCAATTGAAAAGCCTGTGTCGCCGGATGGACTGGGAACCTGATACAGGGCGGAGAGATCTGCTGGAGACACTGTGTAGTGTTCCAGATGCCACTACCGGAAACAGTCGGTGCCTGTGACGAAGGCACACTCGACGCCATAGTCAGTGTGAGAGCCATCAATGAGTGTATGTAAAGGGACGTCCGCGAAGTTCCGTGTGAAGGTCGAGAGACTTACGGCGATAGAGTGAGTATGGAGTAGTGTCCTTAGGACTTTACTGAAGTTCAAGGTGGTGAAAGGTTCACACCCGTCGGAAGAAAGGCAGGTAGAGTGAAATTAAACAGCTGGAGCTGTAGGTGAATGTGATCTCCAGGAGGTAACAGAGTAGTGGCACAATTCCCACATTGGTGGTCAAAGGAGTCATCGAAGAAGAAGGCACAGGATGGGTGGCCAGGCATGGCAGACAAATGGTATCTGTAACCGCTGAGGAGAACATCACGCCGGCACGACAGCAGTTGTTCGACAGCGCTATTGTAAAAGGCGCCAGTGGCAAAATGGTTGTGTTGAGATGGCGTTAGATAAATGGACGTGCAAGTGCAGAAACGAAACATACAAAGTCTAGTTTCGAAAGGACAAGAGAGCGGTACAAATAGAGGAGGCAAGTCCGATCCAGTCCCCAAGAAGTACCGCTGAGGACACCTAGGAAACTGAGGGACCAGGTACAGCAGGCGGCCAAGCAAGTCACATTGGATGACGAAGAAAGTTTTCTGTTGAGCACCAGCCCCACGAATTTAGTAGTTTAAACGAAAGGAAGAGCAACAGGCCCAAGTTGTAAAGATGGTGGAAGAAACCCGTTGCGCCGCCAGAAATTCATACAAACTCTTTTATCAGTGGAAAAGCGAAAGCCATTGTCGATGCTCCATGAGTAAAGACGATTGGGACAACGCTGAAGACGCCGCTGAAGGAGAAAAGTTCATGTAGATGTGCAATAGATAGCAAAATCGCCAATGGAAAAGGAGCTGGAGATGTCTGGTGGGAGACAGGCCATAATAGGTTTAAGGGCAATTTCAAAGAGGCAAAGAGGACGGCATTGATACGAAACCTTGAGGGACACGTTTTTCCTGGGTGAAGGAGTTCGACAAGGCAGAACCCACAATTACCTTTTAAAAAACGCTGAAGGAAACGGGGCAGGCGACCTCGGAATCCTCATGTATAGAGATTACAGACGATGCCAGTTCTTCACCAGGTGTCGTACGGTTTCCCCAAATCAAAAACACGGCCACTATCTGGTACTTCCGCAGAAAATCGTTCGTGACGTGGGTTGACAAAGTGACGAGTTACAGAACAGAGAGCTCGAAATGCACACTGTGCAGTGGTTAATAAATCGCGAGATTCGAGCAACCATACCAGCCAGGCATGAATCATACGTTCCATCACCTAGTAAACACAGGTGGTGAAACAAATGGGGTGGTAGCTAGAAAGGAGATATTTGTCCTTACTACGGGTACGACAGTGGCTTCACGCCAACATCTGGGAAACGTGCCCTTTGTCCAGATGCGATTGTACATATGAAGGAGAAACTGCTTGCATGCATGAAAGGTGCTGCAACGTCTGTATGTGGACATCGTCCGACCCTGGGAAGAAGGATTTCGATGAAGTAAACTCATGATGTAGTTCCCTCATAGTAAAATCAGGATTTTAGCACAATTCTGAGATGGGAAGGGTATGCGAGCCAGCTCCAGTCGTTTCCGATGGAAGAAGGCAGGGTGATAGTGGGTGGAGCTCTAAATCTCTGCAAAATAGCGACCCAAGGGTTTGGAGATAGCAATTGGGTCCACTATGACATCATCTGTTTCGGTCGGGCCGGAAATTGGGGAATTTACCTTGGCCCCAGAGAGTTGTTGGAGGTTAGCTCACACGATAGAAGAGGGAGCGGAACTGTTAAAGGAACTAGTAAATGAAATCCAGCTACCTTCTTTGCTTTCCCAAGGAACACGAAGACACTACACACGTAACTGTTTATATCAAATACATTTCGCTATAGTAGGATGACACTAAAAAACTAGGACATCACGTCTCCATGCGCTAATTTCGTCGCGGCACGCCTCAGTTCACCAACGGACCGCGACACGGGTAAAGATGAAGTTCGACGAATGGAACATTCCGCAGCGATAAGGATAACTTTATTCCACCTGGTCATCATAATTGGGGAAAAGTTGTTCGATGATGGTCGCCAGACAGAAGTAAAGCGTCCAGCTGGTCTGAGAAAGCTACCTTTTGCTTTTGGGTGTAGGTGGAGTAGGAGACAGCAGACAGCACACAGGAAATGGTTGCTTGAGTAAGTGTAAGAGAGGACACATCACTTGAGACTATGGGAAAACTGGGCGGTTCGGACTGAGAGGTCCAAATGAGAATAGGTGTGTTTGGGGTCTGAAAGGAGCGAAGGTGGCTCGAGTGTTAAGACAGATGAGGCTGAGTTGTTTGAGAAGGTCAGGAAAGAGGGTACCTCCCTAACAGGTCCTGCGAGAGCCCAAAAAGGAATAGTGTGCATTAAAGTAACAAAAGTAGCAAAAAGGGGTGAGGGAGTTGTCCACCAAGCTGGAGGAAGTAGCCTTTGTGACACAGAAGAGTGGAGGGATATAGAAGGTGCAAAGGGAAAAGGTGAATTGAGGAAGGAAACTGCAGACTGAAACAGCTTGCAGCTGGATGTTCAGGCAGATGGTCTGACTACGAATGTCATCTCAGATGAGCAGCATGAATCCTCCATAAGAGGGAGTGCAATCCTCAGGTGAAGGTCAAAGCAGACTCGAAATAAATGCGAGAAGTGAAAGATATCGATAGGATGCAACTTTGTTTCCTGGAGGCAGAGAACAAGTGGACGCTGTAATGCCAAAAGGTGCCATAATCCCTCCATGTTGGATCTAAGGCTGCAAACATTCCCTTCTAGGAGAATGATGATAAGGGAAGGAGAGGATGGGGAAAATGAAGGGGTGTCACATCTATGGCTGACGAGTGCCAGCCTTTGAAGACACTCTGCTACAGGGTGCAGGGATTGGCGGAGCCTGGTCCATGAGATCTGCAGAGGCGTCGGCATTCTCCTCATTCAGTCTGTAGAGTCAAGGGCAGAAAAACGAATGGTTGTGCACAGCATAGAGACGGTGTTCGGTGGGTGAGGGTATGGCGTGGCGACACCGTTGGAGCTGCTGTCCGAATGCAAAGGAGAAGACCGCTTGCTACTAATTGATTTCTTGGAGCCTTTGCAATTGGGAGATGACGATTCAGATGTTTGTTGGCTGGAAGGGCATAAAAAGTCTTCGTGGAAGTATTCCTTTTGTTCTATCTGGCCTGTCGATGGTGTAGCATGTGATTTCGCCACCGGAGGAGAAAATTCAAAATTTTCAAATGTGTGTAAATTCCTGGGGGATCAAACTGCTGAGAACATCGGTCCCTAAACTTACACACTGTTTGAACTAACTTATGGCAAGAACCACACACACACACACACACACACACACACACACACACACAAACACACACACACACACACACACACACACATGCCTGAAGGATGACTCGAACATCTGGGTGGAGGCGTCGCGCAATCCGTGACATGGCGCCTATAAACCTCGAGGCTAATCCGCAAAGCGGAGAAAGTTTGGTGGCTTGGTGCACAGTTGGAGGAGAAGGAGACAGGAATGCTACCGTGAGACTGGCTGATTTTACAACTGTGGGACTGAACTTGATGTCGCATGTCTGTGTGACCATGTCCTTCGTGGAGCGAGGTGTAGCCGGATCGTAAAACACAGTGTTTACAACTAGCCAATAACTTTCGAGTGACAGGTAAGGCACTTTATTCTTTATCTGGATCACCTGGATGGCCTGCTTGTCGAGATACACGGTACAATCTCGGGAGGAGCCTACATGGTCCCCATTGAAATTGATGCAGCGGGGAGAAGGAGATGGACAATGGCTCTTGTGAGCAACCCTACTACAGGTTACACATTTGGCTAGGTGTTGACAGGACGTTAGTGTGTGGTTGAAACGATGGTAATGGTAGTACCGCGTAGGGTTGGGAATCTAAGGTCAGTCTGTGATAACTTCATAGCCTGTTTTGACCATTGATGGAAGCATAACTCTATCAAACGTCAGGAAAAGGATGCCTGTAAGCCCTACAAATGCATCTACGTTTTTCATCGCCCAAAGAACAGCAATGACACCCTGATCACAGAGCTACGTTTCGATTTCAGCCTCGGTCAGAATAACCAGCAGCTTAGTGTAAATAACACAACTTGAAGAATTTATCGTTTGGTGGACCTCGACACGAACAGGATAGCCATGGAGGAGTGAAATTGCAAACAGTTGTTGTGCTTGAGAATCACAAAAAATCTCCAAATGCAAAGTGCCATTGTGTAGACGAGAGCAGGATTTCACATGGTCAGCAACGGCATCAACACTTTTCTGAATTATAAACGGATTAACCGAACAAAGAACAGACCACTTCCAGTACGTGAAACCATGAGGTGCAGTTGGGAGATTCTTTGAATCGTTAAACTCATTCTGCTTACATTTATTAGACGTCGCCTGATAAGAGGATGTTTGGCTCACTGCGAGAAAATCTCCCATGATTGCCAGCGTCTCCAATGGCGCGGTCCTTCCAAATGAGGGCCCCCTCAAAAGGGAGGCCATCCGCCTTAGGTGACAGTTCACACCTCAGGTCACACCTCCTGAACACCTGACAGAGAGACCAGTCGGCAGTTTGGGAAGAACGCAGCTTGGGCTGTCACCTCTTCGCTGGGCCTGGCCTCTACCAGGTGGAACTCGCGAACACAACGTGTCCACGCAGGGCTGGGAACTACGTGTTACCCAGTTACCAGATATGAGTCAGACTCGTGGGCCGGCCTTCAGGAGCGGACGCGTACGAAGAAGAAAAAGAGAAAACTTAAACCCCGAAGCGGAGGAAGGATAGGAGAAGGGAAACGAGGAAATAAGAAAGAAAGAAGAAAACAGAGGAGGGACTGTTCTGATGTCAGGCCACTGAAAATGCAGAACACGTTACAAAAAGTATTCCAGACATGTTCCCCTAAGAGAGGGGAAATAGAAAAGCAAGAAGATAAACATGCAGCACGGAAGGAAAAAGATGCAGCAAAGCCTGTGGTAGTGAAGAAAGAACTCGCCAAAGAATAGTTAGCCCCCTGGAGGAATGTTTAAAATACGTTCATACGCTACCCATTAAGGATACAACCTTATGCTAAAGATTTAGCACAATGAGTAAAATATTCAAGTTAGAAAAGGTATCATTGGAAAACATAGGTCACAGTACACAAATTACCCACACTACATTTATCCAACATTGGAAATTGAGAGGACTTAGAGACATCTAACCAATATGTAATTACGTATATGATGGAAACATTTTCTGGCTGACACACCACAGAAAATAATAAAGGTAGAAAAGTTAATCTATTACTAAATTTTCACTGTTCTTGCAGTAAATTTTGAGCATCAGGCGTGACGTTTAACTTCTCACTTTTTTACTACTAAGTCTGTTTATAACACGTTTTGCAGGCCTTATCCACATATACCACTGAATGTGCCTGCACCGAAAACAGAACACAAAATATAAAGTTCAAGTGATGTATGCAATGTGTTGAACCAAATGTGAATGAAAGAACTCCGAAAAGTGGCCAATTTCAGCATGGACACTAATGAACCCATCTCCTAGACCACACATATGGGCTAACAGCGCTGGAAATCATTAGTAACACCGAACGATAATTTGCCATTATGAAATTTGTGCTACAAAAGTTGATTCTACTACAAAAAGAAATAAACAAGAGGAAAACACTGCAGAGTGTAACATACGAGTAGTAGCAAGCATTATTATAACTACGACATAGTACTTTTATTGTATCTGTAAAAAGAAACATGTATTATTGGCTACTGAAGATGCTTCACAAGTAAAAGAAACGAAACACGTATGGCTACAAACAAACTGTCTTCAATTAGTAGCATAGACGAAAGATACCATCACGAATTTCGAAGCAACTAAGGAGCGAGTAACAATCACACAAAATGAGGAAAGTAAAATTACGTCCTCCCATAATTTAAAAAGGACAATTTCAAATATTTACCGAAAATTGCGAAAAAATACAATATAGAACAAAAATACTGAGTCTCGTTGTGCCTTTTTGATATCGATATATTTGTTTCATATCGAAATTTAGCGGAATAATCATCTATATACCGATATACCGATATTTTATCAACAGCCACGCGGTGTAACAGCTTGGCCTAGCGACCGTTGCCACGGTTCGCGCAGCTTCCCCTGTTGGAGGTTCGAGTAATCCCTCGGACATGGGTGTGTGTGTTATCCTGTAAGTTAGATTAAGTAGCGTGTAAGCCTGGGGACCGATGACCTAAGCTGTTTGGTCACGTAGGCTCTTACCGCCAATTACTATTATCAACAGCCTTAGTTCCATCGGTCACATATATGGGGACCTAGCGGGCCATCTGAGTACCTCGGGAGCACACTTACAGTTCTTCGAGGCTCATGCCATAACGCACCCCGGCGAGAAAAGCAACACAAGTTGAGAAACGGAAATCTTTACTTTGTCACTGAAAAATACGTGTGAATTGCCTCAACGAGCACGAAGAATTTAATGGAATGTCCTGCCAACAATACGTACTTGAAATTTAATAGATGCTTATACTTTTTCAACGTAGGTTTTCTAGAATTAATTCTTACGTTGAGGTAGATAGATTGTAAGTTCCTATGGGACCAAACTGCTGAGGTCAACGGTTTCTAGGCTTACACACTACTTAATCCAACATAAACTAACTTAAACCGTGGCAAGGTGCCTCAAACCGCTAGGGATACTTTTCTCAAGTTTGGTATTTTTGAGTTTTGTTATTGTTCTTGTAGGGGCGCGATGCATGGATAATAGTTCAAATGGTTCTGGGCACTATGGGACTTAACAGCTGAGGTCATCAGTCCCCTAGAACTTACAACTACTTAAACATCACACACATCCATGCCCGTGGCAGGATTTGAACCTGCGACCGTAGCGGTCGCCCGTTCCAGACTGAAGCGCCTAGAACTGCTCGGCCACACTGGCAGGCGATGTATGGATAAGCGTTGTCCTATTCAGAAGTAGCAACCCGATACTCTTGCAGAGAAGGAGCACGTGAGAAAGTGACGAGCTCTTGTACCGTCATAGTAGTTTCCTCACTCACTGCCAGCTGTGACTTGAAGTCACACACGATGACTTCCCCAACACAAGCCAGGTGCAACACCTCTCCTTCTTTCGAGAACACAGGAAAATTGAAATCCTCTGCCCAGGTCGTCTATGTACCCGTCGACATTACTCATCCAGGGCAGAGTAGAATGCTATTCATAGCTGAACACAACGCGATGCAATTCATCAGCAGTCTATGTTTGCCTATTATGGCAACAAACCAAATCCAGCTCTTTGTGTTGTGGGATCACCAGTAGGTTACGCGTGGGTATCTGGGTGGTCCGGCTGCTAGTATCACAAGAGGAGGACACGAGATTGGCATCACAGACGTACTTCAAGCTTCATTACACCTTTAATGTGCAAGTAGTAAGCTGCATTACCTGACAATTCCGAGAAAATAGCAAGGGAAGTTTTACGCTCCTACTATGTAACGCATGTACACTATATAAACAAAAGTATGAGAAAACGTGGCTGAAAATAACTTACAAGTTCGTGGCTTGAATTCAGTATGGTGTTGGCTCATCCTTAGCCTTGATGACAGCATCCACTATCGCAGGCACACGTTCAATCAGGTGCTGGAAATGTTCTTGGCGAAAGGCAGCCCATTCTTCACGGAGTGCTGCACTGAGGAGAGGTATCGATGTCTGTCCGTGAGGCCTGGTACGAAGTCAGCGTTCCAAAATATTCCAAAGGTATTGAATAGGATTCAGGTCAGGACTCTGTGCAGGCCAGTCCATTACAGGGATGTTATGGTCATGTAACCACTCCGTCACAGACCGTGCATTATGAACAGGGCTCGATCGTGTTGAAAGATGGAGTCGCCATCCCCGAATTGCTCTTCAGCAGTTTCGAAGCAAGAGGGTGCCTAAAACATTAATTTAGGCCTGTGCTGTGACAGTGCCACGCAAAACAGCAAGGGGTGCAGGCCTCTTCCATGAAAAACACGACCACTCCACAACAACACCGCCTCCGAATTTTACTGTTGCCACTGCACACACTGGTAGATGCCGGTCACTGGACATTCGCCATTCTCACACCCTGCCATCGGATCGCCACATTGTGTACCGTGATTCGTCACTCCACACAACGTTTTGCCACTGTTCAATCGTCCAATTTTTACGCTCCTTACACCAAGAGAGGTGTCGTTTGGCATTTACCTGCGTGATGTATGGCTTATGAGAAGTTGCTCTACCATGAAATTCAAGTTTTCTCACCTCTCGCCTAACTGACATAGTATTGCAGTGGATCCTGATGCAGTCTGGAATTCCTGCGTGATAGTCTGCATAGATATCTGCTTATCACACATTACGACCCTCTTCAACTGTCGGCATTTTCCGTCTGTCAACAGACGAGTTCGGCCTGTACTCTTTTTGTGCTGTACGTGTCTCTTCACGTTTCCACTTCACTATCACAACCGAAATAGTGGACGAAGAGATATTTAGGAGTGTGGAACTCTCGCGTACAGACGCATGACACAAGTGACACCTAATCACCTGAGCACGTTCGATGTCCGTGTGTTACGTGGAGCGCCCTATTCTGCTCTCTTACGACTACTGAAGCCGCTGATATGGATTACCTGGCAGTGGGTGGCAGCAAAATTAACTTAATACGAAATACGTATGTTTTTGGGGGTGTCCGGATGCTTTCGATCACATAGTGTATCTGTGCGAAAGTCCTGGATGTTAGAGTTCATGTTGGTCAATCGGGGCAGCTTGGTACCAACTTGCATGCGGACGATTCCCCACATATCGACGCCTTCACGCCATCGGGCTAACGCACACTCCGCTTTGTTCAATTTACCACGTCGTGGATGGTGATGCCCGCCACCTGACTTGAACTGCCACAAATGACGTCAGGAACCTAGGACAACATATCGTTGCCAGCTACCTTCGCGTTCCTACATTCGATTGACCCTTGGACTTTTATCCCTTCTCGGGAAACTTATTTCCTCGCCACCAAAAATCATTCTATAGTATGGGTCAAGGGGTGGACGATTATTTATCTGTTTAATTATGGCGATAAATCATTTCTTGACTTCTGGCAGTACTTACAAAGCGCCCGCAGTGAAATAGAACACGTAACCCCCGCTCAGCTGGGTGGTGCGACACGAGGACAATACAATACTACCCCTCCTCCCTCCCCCTGCTGACATCTGAGACTCTCCGCGCTACACTCCTATATAGTAACCAACAGCACAGTAGGCTCATGAACACGTGCCTATTTCTTTTATGCGCTATTTCCTTTTTTCACATATCTTCTAGTTGACAAATCTTGCATCTACTTGAGAACTTGTCCCTATATGTATGACTTAAGTAGAAGCAAGTAATATCTTTAATTTCTTGATAACCAACATATTTTTTACAATGTGGTTCGCTTTTCTTTCTCTATATAACTCCTGTTGATTGTAAAATCAGACATAACCCGTTTAAAATGTTCTTTATTATGTTGTTATTATATGTATTTGTTCTAACCATTTTATAACATTCTTTACACATACGTGATTGTTTATCCTTTGTATATTTATGTGAATGAAGGTTATCAATTGACTTCTCCACTTCGCAATTTTTGCACTTCTTCAACACTTCCATTTATTGAGACAAGTTTATATTAGATTAATTAAAATTATTCCTTAATAAATGAATCGGATAACTTGTTGCTCCGGTATAGATCGTTCTATAGATAAAACATTTAAACACTTAATTTGCTTGAAACTTCCTGGCAGATTAAAACTGTGTGCCCGACCGAGACTCGAACTCGGGACCTTTGCCTTTCGCGGGCAAGTGCTCTACCAACTTTTTTTTTTTTTTTAAAAATATCCGACCCAGCCGAGAATCGAACCCGGTCCTCTGGCGTGACAGACAGCCGCGCTGACCACGCGCTGACCACTCAGCTAGCTATCTTTTTTTTTTTTTTTTTTTTTCCGGACCGAGGCTCGAACTCGGGACCTTTGCCTTTCGCGGGCAAGTGTTATACCGACTTTTTTTTTTTAAGTGCTCTACCAACTTTTTTTTTTAATGAATTAATTTATTTATTTTACATATATTTGTTCATATCACATAGGACGCCCTCCAGGCGAAAAAAAAAATTATGTGGAATTACCATCAGTAACATATAAAATAGAAAGGGAATTATAGGAATTAAAGAAAACGCCCTCCTGGCAGAACAGACAAATCAGCATCCGCGTCCCGCCAACTTGTGGGTAGACGCACACCGAATCCCAAGGCAGTCAGGCATGTTCCAGGCACGTCTTCACGAAGAATATTGCATTTTCCGGTACATGGGACTGAGTCCTGGTATTACATATTCTCATTGAAGTCATCTTCTCATACCTGGGACACCCCAGCTGCAGGGGGGCTCGAAGAAGGCACTACCCAAAAAGTTGGCATAGTACTGACGGTATCGCGGATGGTGCATGAGAAAAGTAAAGCGATCTTGCAGGAATGTCCAAAAATCAAGAACACTCTTATCACCTTCATGGAACAAATAAGAGATCGAGAGACCTTTTATCCAGATCACAGCGTTGGTCTTCGTACTTGGGAAGTATGTCTCATCTGGGAACAGAAGAGATTTCGGTGTAATGGCATGGGGAGCCGTACGTAGAAGAAAGGCAAGCATCTTCTGAATCAGCTGCCACACCTCTGCAGAAGATCCACACATCAGTCGATGTTCGTCCGTATCAAGCGTTTGACAGCGAGGACACAGCGGCGAATCTGTCATTTTTATGGCATGTAGACGAAGTTGTGTCATGTATTTTCCATTAACGACCAAATACCAGGTCGCACGTGCGCTCGTGTCTAGGTATATATGGTGTACAGAACGCCATACCACGGGCCATGCGATCGTAGGATATCGCCTTTCCACAACATTCCGAGTGTGATTTCTCATCATGATTCGGTAAACATCACGTGCCATAGGGGGTCTGGTACTAGGCAAGTCGGCATGGACATAACTGTATTCGATGAAAAAGGTCCGGATATGTGAGAGAGGGGAAGAAATATGGGCTACTGCAACGGGTGCCACTCGAGAGGGAGGGGCCACTTCATCAATCAGGCTTCCCGATAATCCGTTTCGGCGGCGGATCCACGATTTAACCATCGTACTTACATTAAGGGCAGCTGCTCTCGCTCGGACGTTGACAAGGCCGAGGCCGCCATCTCGAGGAGGAAGTGTCAGCGTGTCGTAGCGGACTTTGAAGATAAGACCCGCGCTAACAAAGTAGCCGAACGCCGCCTGAAGTCTGTGTGCCATTGCCTTTGGCATCGGTAAAATCTGTGCTAAATGGGGTAGTCGCGAGACTAGATGAGTGTTAACAAAATCCACCCTTTGTAACATGTCCAATGCTCTCAGGAGGTTGCCACGAACGTTCGTGCGGATAGCTTGAAGCAGGCGTTTGTAGTTAAATGAGATCGTGCGCTGTATATCACGCGTGAAGGTGATCCCCAAACATTTGAGCTTGTCCACTAATGGCAATGGTGCCACACTCTCAGCTGGAAGGCCTCTACCGACGGACATAGCACTAGATTTCGTCAGGTTCACACGGCTGCCCGCAGCAGCCCCGTACTGGTTGATCCACGCCAGTGCCTCTCGCACTTCATCCTCCGATAGAACCAAGAACACCAAGTCATCTGCATAGGCGCGGCAGATGAAAGAAGTCCCCCTCATTGTTATGCCTGTCAACCGGCTCCTCAAACCGTGTAATAGTGGCTCAAGGGCAATGGCGAAAAGCAGCATCGACAGCGGACATCCTTGACGGACCGACCGCATGACGTTAATAGGGCCCGCCACACGGCCATTGACCAGCACCCGCGACGTGGCACCTCGGAGAAACCGCAAGACGAGGTGTATAAACCTGTGGGGAAAGGCCATCCGTCGGAGTACGTTTTCGAGAAAGTCATGACTCACTCTATCAAAGGCGTGGTCGAAGTCCACTGTCACTAAGGCACCACGACTGCGACAGGTCATGGTCAGGGCTATAACGTCACGGTAATCGCTGAGTGCCGTCTGAATGTTACTATCACCTCCAAAGCACGTTTGATCCAGAGAGATAGATAACTTGAGGGACGACGCGCCCAATGCGAGCGCCAAGAATCCGGGTAAAAATCTTGAAGTCACAATTTAACATGGTCAGCGGCCGATAATGTTCCACTCCTCGACCTCCCGATGGCTTGGGGACCGGGATAAGCAAGCCTTCTACGAATTCGGGTGGGAGAGGAAAGTCAGGGTTCATCAGTTCTTCATACATCGCAGTCCAGCGTGAGCCCATGATGTCATGAAATGTGTGGTAAAACTCCAGCGGGAACCCATCTGGACCTGGGGCTTTGTTTGCCGCACCCTTATGAAGAGCATCGGCGACGTCATCAGCCGTAATTGTCGCCGTGAGAATCTCCGCAGCAGACTCGTCCAGGGTATCTGTCAAGGAACGGAGGACATCAGACATTACCGCCACGTTCCGGTCCTCTGCTGCATAGAACTCGTTGTAGTGATCCACAAAGGCTCTTACGATGTCATTCTGGGTCGTCAATCGACGACCATCTGGCATGTCGAGGGCGGTGATCAACTTTCTACGACACCGCTGCTTCTCTCGGATAACATGATGCATGGACGGGAGCTCTCCTGGTACACATTCGTGACATCTTGCGCGTACTACTGTGCCTTCAAGGCGGTGACGCATAAGAGAAATTATCTTCGCCTTAATACGTTGAATTTCAACCTGTCGTTGAACTGAGGGGGCAAGGTTTGAGAGTTCCCGGAGAATTGTGAAATAGTATTCCATGGTATGTCGGTGCCATAACATTTTATCGCGACCGTAATTCATCATAGAACGACGTAAAGCAGGCTTGGCGCAGTCGATCCACCACCGAAGTGTTGAAGGATACGCTGGAAGGCGTCTCACACAGTTGTTCCACGGCGTCTCTACGACCTGCCTACATTCCGGATCCTTGAGATGGGCCACATTCAGCTTCCACAGGCCTCGACCGCGCCACACCTTCTGCCTCTGGAGCGAAACAGTGCAAATGTAGGCGATATGGTCGGAAAAGGCGGTAGGCCATAACTCAGCGTCAAGCGTGGCAGTTACGAGTCCTGGGGACACGTAGACACGATCAAGACGACTTGCTGAATGGCTGGTGACGTACGTATACCCAGGCCGATCGCCATGCACGCGGTCCCAAGTATCGGTGAGTTTCAGTTCATGCACAAGCAGCTTGAGTTCCTGGCATGTGGTGAAATGGGGATGTTGGTCCTTTTGGGATAACACACAATTGAAGTCGCCGCCAAGAACAATATGGTCGTAGCGTCCGACAAACAAAGGAGCGATCTGTTCTGAATAGAATCGCGACCGCTCCCGTCGCTTGGCCGTGCCTGAGGGAGCGTAAACATTGATGACTCGAACACCGTGGAAAGTCACAGCAAGACCCCTAGCCGATGGTAGGTAAATCACGTCATCTACATCAATGCCTTCCTTTAAAAGAATAGCTGTCCCACTGCCACCGTCGGCACACGCCGTGAGGTAGGAAACATAGCCATAGACATTAGGAAACGTCGCCAGGCGAACTTCCTGCAAAAGGGCAACATCTAGGTCCGACGCCCTCAACATATCACGGAGCAATTGTAGTTTGATAGGGGTGCCAATGGTGTTGACATTGATGGAGCCAATCCTGTAAGCTTGTCGTAGAATTGGGACTACAGGGACGCTCATGCAGGCACGAAGAGCAGCAGCGAACAAGAATGTTGTCCCAGTAGGCTGCACATCCCCATCCTGTAACCCTGTCGATTAGGAGTCGTGGGCTGGAGCAGCGGCATTCGCGGCTGTCTCACTAGTTGGTGTTTCGTCGGCTACATCGTCAGACCACGCAAGGGTGCGTGGATGGTGTGCGTCCAGTGGAGTACCAGCAGAGTCCGAAGGCAGTGTCACGTCGGTGGTGGAAGAGTTGTCCTGGCTCAGCTGTTGTTCAACGTCCATAGGTACAGCGCCTGGTGCATGCAAGGATGGTTGTACGTCCGACGGAGTGCAAGTTGGTGCTTCCACCACGGATTCGTCCTTCGGGGGAACAACTTGATAATTTTGATCTTCATCGTCTTGAGACTGCGTCCTGCAGGTGTCAGACGGGGCGATCCGCCGTTTCCGACGTCTCTTCGGCGACCGTTGCTTGCGCACGTGATCTTCAGTGTCCGAAGACGCCTGGGGATCCGGATGTTCAGGCACAAAAGCATCGGTAGGCACAATCATGGAGTCAAGGGCCATCCCCTGTCCTTGAGATTGCTCACCACTGCACACGTCGGGAGGAGGAGGCAAGGGCGTCGGTCCGTCCGCAACAGCCTGAGGCAGTACCGGAGACGACGATGTACCAGTAGTAGGAGCCAGTGGTGTTCGCGGTCGGGGGTCGCTATGGAGAGTTTCGACAAACGTCAGCGGTAGCGACGTCGGAGCGGTCGTGGCCGGCAGGTCCCCAGGCGGTAACTGTGTGATTCTGCGCTGCAGACAGCTGGAACGGAGGTGTCCTTCTTTGCCACATCCCGAGCATGTCTTCGGCTGTCCATCATAAATAATAATTGCACGGCAGCCACCAATATATAAGTAGGACGGCACATGTTTGGTTAGTTCTATGCGGATCTGCCGTACTCCATTGAGAACCGGGTATGTAGTGAACTGAACCCACTTCTCAGGTGTGGCTAATCACTTTTCCATATGGATGGAATGCAGATACCACTACCTCTGAAGGCACCTCGAAAGGGAGTTCAAAAACACGTATCGTGCGCAGTCCAAGTCCCGCATGTTCCACAGTTACGTCACCGATGTGTCCATCAGAGTGACGGAACTTAAGACCACTTCGAGTTGCATCTAGAATTTTTTCACATATGTCTTCGTTGACCAATTTCACGTATACCACACTGCTCACTATAGAAAGGTGGATGCCAACAAGATCGTTGCGGTCAATCTTGACTTCATCTCTGATAAACTGTTCGATTTCCAGTGCTTTTGGTCGGGCATATTCAGGTGCAAAGCTAATTTTCAGTGTCGATTTTCGGTGGGCATAAGCCATTCTCTGTCGAATGAAATATAGCGCGCTAAGACGGCAGAATCACGTAAACAACTCCGCGAGCGAGCTGCGCGGCGAGGACGTAAACAAGACGTCCGTGCCGCTAGCGTGCCGAAAGGCGACGCCCAACTGAGCTACCGAAGCACGACTCACGCCCGGTACTCACAGCTTTACTTCTGCCAGTATCCGTCTCCTACCTTCCAAACTTTACAGAAGCTCTTCTGCGAAACATGCAGAGTACCGGGCGTGAGTCGTGCTTCGGTAGCTCAGTTGGTAGAGCACTTGCCCGCGAAAGGCAAAGGTCCCAAGTTCGAGTCTCGGTCGGGCACACAGTTTTAATCTGTCAGGAAGTTTCATATCAGCGCACACTCCGCTGCAGAGTGAAAATCTCATTCTGGAAACATCCCCAAGCCATGTCTCCACAGTATCTTTTCTTTCAGGAGTGCTAGTTCTGCATGTTTCGCAGAAGAGCTTCTGTAAAGTTTGGAAGGTAGGAGACGGATACTGGCAGAAGTAAAGCTGTGAGTACCGGGCGTGAGTCGTGCATCGGTAGCTCAGTTGGTAGAGCACTTGCCCGCGAAAGGCAAAGATCCCGAGTTCGAGTCTCGGTCGGGCACACAGTTTTAATCTGCCAGGAAGTTTCATATCAGCGCACACTCCGCTGCAGAGTGAAAATCTCATTCTACTTAATTTTCTTCCTATCACTAGTATTTTTGTGCATTTTTATCTCATATATCAGTTTGCAGTACAATACACACTTCATAAAAAAATAATTGTAATCTATAATGACACACTCTTGAGGAAATTCCAGATAAAATTTCAGGCGCTGAAGATCTGGCGCCTGAAAAATTAACAGGATGCTATATAATTACAGTGTCGACGAGTGTCAGCCCTGAAAACATTAAACATGTAAAAATGAGGTTTCATTAAGTAAGGAATTTCAGGTTCCCTGAATTCGAGGCCCAAAATACTCAGACGGTGCATTTTTAAAAGGAATTGCAGTGTCCAAGTAGTTGGACTCTGAAATTTTAAGAAGAAATAAAGGCCGTTATCGCGTATTTCTCAAACAAAATTATATTCCATATACAGAGTGCCATAGAGTTTTAATTTATCAAATATATTTTTATTCTATAAAATATATTTTTATTCTATAAAATAGATATTTGACTGAAGAAGCCAAATAATGAAAGCAATTCTACTTTGATTAAAAAGATAAGTGAGCTAGAGGTAAATAAATGGTATTACATTACAGGTTGTGAACGATTAAGAACTAGATACAGGGAGAAAATTAGTATGGAGCTTGATGACATATTTAAAATTATTTTGCCTGGTACGTTTAATAAAATAATAAGCAACTGGAACTTTAATTGTTTTTGAAGATGGTAATATTAAACTGAAGTATAAAGGAATGAAGAGAACTAATAATAATTATAACATATTTCACGATCTGGAGTTCACTGCTTGAACAATTTTTTTATTGATTTAATTTTTTATATCTGTTTTAATTTTAGTGGGTGGCCTGGTTTTGCTCATAAATTATTCCCAAGTGCACTCAACCTGCCCAATTATTACTGGTGTCGACAACTACTGTTGAGGAAAAGTAATGATAGAGGAGAATGTCCTGTTACACTATAAAAGCCGGTGCACTAAATTGTTGCAAGGTTATGAAAGTTTTTAAAAGGAATCTTTCCCCCAAAGGAATTTCTTTATTAGTCTGCAGTAAGTCAGGAGCATTTGGAATTTTTTTCGTGGTAATTTCACCCTGCCTGTAAAAATAAACACCACAGGATTGACAAAGTGGAGTACATTTGGGTGGAATAATTTTAACGACGCAGGTGCATGTTTGTCTTCCATTTACAAATATTTGATTGTCAAGTACCTGATCAGTAAGCCCTCTCCACGAATCAATAATGCAAAGAGATATTTCCTGCCACACGTACGGAGGAATGGCAGATTTGAAAAACTCTGTCTTGAGGGTTTTCGCGAACATCTCCGATCTTGTGCACGTCACAATTACGTTTCTTAATTTGTGAGTCAACTCGTCTTTGCTCAATCTGACCAAATTACACAGATGTTTCTTTCATTCGTAAAAAAAAGTAAGGGACTATCATTCCTGAACCAGTTACAAGCTAGTATAGTGTGCAGTGAAGGAATGAACAATCTTGTTCAAATCAGTTTTCACTCCTTGTTCCGCAAGGGATCTACTTACTGTACAAAATGGTTCAAATGGCTCTGAGCACTATGGGACTCAACTGCTGTGGTCATTAGTCCCCTAGAACGTAGAACTACTTAACCTAACTAACCTAAGGACTCCACACAATACCATGCTCAAGGCAGGATTCGAACCTGCTACCGTAGCGGTCGCTCGGCTCCAGACTGTATCGCCCAGAACCGCACGGCCACTCCGACCTGCGATCTACTGTACATCAATTGGTAACGGCAGCCGGTTTGTTGCATACATATATGACTGCACTTCTGAAGGGCATCGTAGTGTAATAAATGCAACTACTTCATCAATACAGATGCTGCCGTCAGTAATTATATAGTCACATCTGAAGCGGCTAAAATTGAGATACAAAACAACATTCGGCTTCCCATGCTTAGTTTCACGATTGTGCAAGTGCATGGATTAAGATTTCATGACACTTACAGGTTTGCACCGGCACTACACGCATGCTCGAACAGCCGAAGTTGTTAAGCGACAGCTGATGACAAGACGAAATACGAGTTCGACTCACAGTATCTCTCGTCAGTGTTAGCTGACGCTAATATGCATTTACAATATGTGTATCTAGTTCATGGTGATAAAGATTACAGTCACACCTCCACTGCCTTTAATTGCCTTGCTCTAATATCTGCGGTTTTAGGTGTATATAGGCTAATTATGGTTATTTTTGTTTCTCATGACTTTTGGGAAACGCAGTACTCTACATACAAGCGTTATAAAAAGTGTCCATCCGGAGGTGAGCAACCATAGTACCTCTTAAACTGTTCCAGAAATCGAATTCCAATGTAAATAGCATAAATGGTGAAAGTATTTATTGCCTGAGCTATCTGTCTACTGAGATATTAAAGCCTGACATGAATATTTGGTCATAACAATGTCGGTAACTTGATTCATCAGAAGACTTCTGGCAAACAACATGTCACTTCGCAAGCAATGCTTGTATGACACGGAAGACGAAAGTGTCCCTTCCCTGCGGTCTTGGTTCGTGTTCACTCACATTCCCTACGTCATTTTTTCAATAGATTCAATTTAGACTTTGACGACCATCAAATTGTTATATTCCTCATTCCGTGAGATACAAAAACGACATAGAAATGGAACGTAACAATTCCATTAACGAAAAGAACTTAGTCTATTTGACCTTGGCGTATCCAATTTACAGAAAAATACCGCTCCATATCAACCCCCCCCCCCCCCTGTTTTTAAAGACAAGTTGCCACTGTGGTAAGGTGCGAAATGAAAATCTAAAGGTCATTGGGGGTCGGTTTCTGATGAGTACTAGAATTTAATTTCTCATTTATAGTTTATTTCACTGCAGGCAATGTCTGTTACTGTGAAACATGCTACGTTACGCCGTGGTTCGGAGAGAAATTCAGTTTATAGGTCCCCTGTAAGTGGCAAAGTGAATCAGGTTGAAGATTGGAGGAAGCCAACAGAATGCCACATTCATTAGAACCATGCTAGTAAAGCAGATTGGTATGATGTCACTAGTTTTCTATTAACAATTTATGGAATAATGTGTCGGAAGTTAGTTTGATAGGTAGTAGGCTTTTATGGTCCATGGTATATTTGCACGGTAAATCGTAATCATTTGGAACTATTTGCTTTATATTACCGTCACAATTTATTTTCTAAATATTGCTAAATGTTGACCATTTTACAACGTTGTTCTCTCTCTCTCTTATTCGTATATTTATATTTTAAATTACAGATGTGTGGTGGTTAGTAATGTCTACCTATCACCTTTTACACACTACAATAACAGAAATTCGTCCTCAGTCTAGGAACGTCAAGGAGAAACTTTTTAAATTTATTTTGAAATTATATTTCTCTGTCTGTGAGACATTGTATATCACTGGGTGAGTTACAAGAAACTTTAGTTGCAGCACTGTGCACCACTCTCTGTGGCAAAGACAATCTTAATGTGGAGTAATGAATGTCATTTTTCCTCCGGTATTGTAATTATGTACATGAGTGTTTCTTTTGAACTGCAGTGCATTATTTCCAACAAAGTTCATGAGTGAATAAATATGCTGCAAAACAGCATTCAAAATGCCCAGCTTCTTAAGATATCTACGATATGACCATGGACGAGCATCTTACCTGTACAGCACGTTTTAGAGCAATGAAGACTTATCTTAAATATTAGCTGTTCCAGAACATTACTCCATATTGCATCATTAAATGAGAATATACGAAATATATCCTCTTAATGATTTACCTCTCTCCAAGGTTTGGAACGATTCTATGTGCAAACGTGGGTAAATTAAATTGTTTTAGGAGTTTCGAACTGTTGTTTTTACAATTTAAATTCTCATCAATATGGACACCTAACAATTATGAAGTTTCCATCCAATTTATTACTTCTTCATGATGTATTACACTTATAGATGGCGTACAACCTCTTGAAGTGCAGAAATGAAAGTGTACCGTCTTTTCAAAATTGATAGCTAGACGTTTCGTAGAAAACCAGTCAGTTATACTTTTAAGTTGTTACTGTTTTCCATTTCTCAGTTGCTGTCTGTATGCTTGGACTGATAGCAATACTAGTGTCATCCGCAAAAAGAACTAGTTCTGCTCATTGTTTAAGTATATTAAATAGAAGCCATTATGGAATAATGGTGGATCTAAGATTGAGCCCTGAGGAACGAAAAACGCTATTTCTTCCCAGTCAGAAAAATCTCACCTGATTAGATTATTTAAGTTACTGTTTGTAAAATATAACGACTGTTTGTATTATACGACACATCATGTCTAGAAAGAAATTACTTTAACGACTGTCATGCCCTATGAATTGTTGACAGCAGCGGTATCTTGTAGTCAACCCACCTTGGCAGTAACTGATAACTGCCTACGTGCTGTACAAATGCTGCCATAGAGAAACACTGTGAAATTGTGTAGGTCTACTTAAGAAACGGGGGATGAGCTTCCTGGCCTCTGCTCTAGCAGAAGAGCAGATGTTGATTTAGCTTTAAACCCAGGTGCCTGAATTCCATATTCGTTGGTGCTCCACTTATATACTTCCATTACTTCGTCACGTGACAGCTGGCATTCAGTCTAGCGGCAGCCAGTGCTCTTAACATTAGTGACCATCAGGGTACTTCACTCTCTGTTCACACAAGTGGTACCATCAGTGTTTCGACTTACCACCAAGTCATCATAAGAGTATTCGAACACCTTGTGCGCACCTCTGTGGGTCTCTTCCGATAGCAAATTGCTGTTTAACTTATTCTGATTATCTGATAATCTCGTGGTAGTTAGTCGAAACTGTATTAGCACCACATGTGTGACATGAGTGTGAAATGTATGAGGGCCAGTCTAAAACAAATGCTTAACATTTTCAAATTTATACCTTTTGATCTACATCTTTGCTCTTTACAGATGTCATAGAAACGCTCTTCCCGCTTATATTCAAATTTAATTCTACCTGTTTCCGCAAGTCACTTTGCTGTAGGACTCCGTCAAGATGGCCGTTGCAATTTATGTTCGTCTGAAGCAATGTGCTATTGACGAGTTCGACTATTGTGCAAACGAAACAGTGACGAGCATTCACAATTGGCTGAAGAAGGTGTGTGAGGATGACGCTGTTGATCGCAGTACAGTTAGCCATTGTGTGAATAGATTTTTTGATGAAAGTAGGTGTGTCCATACTTCGGACCTCCCGCACAACGACAGAACAATCACTGCACAAACGTCTGGTAACGTGCAGCGTGTTCGCTGTCTCATTCTGGCTGATAAACGTAGAACAGTGAACGAACTGTTAATCCGAGTGGGAGTAGGTAAAATCAATGCAGGGTGTTTTCGTAAGAGCATGCAAAAATTTAAAAGGACAGATGCTCCACTGAACTATTTGAGGTATGGTTCCTGGGGTCGGAGAAGCCAGCTTAAGAAGATAATAGGAATAAAATCACATGACTCTGTACTTTTTCCTTTACATTGGTTATGGTTCACTGAAAATGCAATTGTTGACGTAATGAACGTACCATTTGTACTGTGGTTTACAAAATGTGCTGAAACTGACGGCCGTCAACCTCAGAGTAAACAGCACAATACGGGTAAACGTGCACTCATTTTAGTTGTAAAGAAGCTGGAAAACAGTAATGCTAGACAAATTGGTAGGTAAGTTTACATCCATAACTCCTTAAACTGGCTTATCCGGGATCCCTGGTTCCCTAACTCAATTTGTTCAGTAGAACATTCTCTGTCCTGTTACATTTTTGCACGCTCTTACGAAAGCATCCCGTATGCATAGAATATCGAGACAATTGAAGCAGAAAAGATTTGCGCCAGGTGGATTCCCAGAATGTTGACAGATGACCGCAAAGAAATGCGGAAGGCAGTGTGGAGAGGACTTTTGGAACAGTACTAGAATTTGAACCAGAGACAAAAGGAATAGTCGGAATGGTATACTGCAAACTCTCTGAAGAAGAAGAAATTTAAAACTGTCCCTTCCGCAGGAAGGTGGTAGTTATTGAGCTTTTTTCTTTATTCATAAGGACTTCGAAAACATCGGCAATAACACGATGTTTTGATGTCGCATGGTAAAACTCGGCATCATGTGATAATAATGAAACGTCCACCTCTACATATCCGATCTGGCGCAGTGCGTTCACCACTTCTTCGCCAAAACTGAAAGAATCCCTTTCGCGAACGAGATTTGAAGATGATGAAGGATGCTAAACAGTGGCTGAAACCTGCTGGTCCTGACTTTACTGTGCAGGTGGCGTACTAAGCTCCAATGTGGTGTAAAGCTGTGGAAAGGGATGGAGTGCGATATGGTACCGAAATCATGTTTCCACGCCAAACGTGGCAACGTGAATCGTTACAACAGACATTTAGTGAGAGGTCTCTGCAATCCGAAACTCTGTAGGGCAGGGGAGCTCTTGAAGACGAAACTTCCGCTCCCAGCACAGCATCGCCCTCACACTGATGCATTATAGTGTCGAGCCTGGAAGAGGCCAGTTCGAGACTTGAGCTACAGCAGTCGACAGCACAGTATAAGACCAATGTGGTGCATAAACTTGTTCACGTAAATGTTAAACATTGTACTGCGATAGAACAGTTTGTTAATTAGTACATCAAGTGAAGTTTTAACAGTCCATGACATTTAAATTATCAAGTGCACTCGTCTGGCAAAGTAGTGTGTCAATATTACGCAAATC
This sequence comes from Schistocerca gregaria, assembly GCF_023897955.1. Lineage (NCBI taxonomy): Eukaryota > Metazoa > Arthropoda > Insecta > Orthoptera > Acrididae > Schistocerca > Schistocerca gregaria. The sequence goes on from NC_064922.1 coordinate 832,973,331, forward strand.
TTTTATTCATTTTGTAATAAATCTGAAGTGATATTTCCTGTGTTCTCGTCCGATTAGCCTTCTCCCAGAAAAATCACACAAACCGCAGCTGTGGCTGGACGAAAGTAGTTTCCTTTTTATAAAATGTATTGTAACTATCAGCTGTGTATTTCTCCCATTAACCATCTACCGGTTCCGGTTATAAACCATCATTCAGGATGTATGGTACACAGACTAGTTAAAAACATTCCACATTTCTTTAAAGCTGAACAATATCGAAATTATCCAGTGAAATTGTACAAACACATGTCATAATGTATCTTAGAATACTTGCATTCGTATCCCATTTCAAATAGAGTCTATCCATTAGACAAGAGATGTGACTGTCAGTATTCTAAGACAAATTATGTCAGGTGTTTGCACAATTTTGCTGGATAATTTCGATGTTGTTCAGCTTTAAAGGAATACAGAATGATTTTAAGTAATATGTTGTGCTCCAAATCCTGAATGATGGTTAATAAGATGAACCAGTAGATGACTAAAGGGATAAATCGACAGCTGATGGTGAAAATGTATCGCATAAAACACTTTACAGCTATTGAACCTCACCTTAAAGAAACATTACGACAGTAATTTCACCTGGTGGCAACATAGAGACACTGGGGAAAAATGACGGTTTGTCTGTCAAGAACGTATCAACGTAATATCAAAATGTGGAAGGTATGGAAAGCAAACTGGAAGGCTGGAAGGAGATTGTGCATATTTTTTTGGAATACCATCGCGGATTTAAAAAAATAAGTTGTAATTGCTTCTTTCTGTTATGTTTTCACTGACAGTGATATGACACCGAGTTTTTAATTATGAAAAGAGATGTATACGTCTCACTTTAAGTTTCACTGGTGGTAATCATAGCCCGTGTGACTTTGTGTTACATAGCAAGCCACGCACAGTTTTTGTCACCGTGTAGTAGGTCTCCATTCGCACTCCCGGAAGGGGGACGATCCTCCAAAGTGGATTCCGCGAAGAATAATACATCAGCTCATCGAAACGGCATTGGAATCGCTCGAGTAGAGGCGGCGCCGGAAACGGTCGGTCTGGGGGTGGCATTGTTTAGCGGGCGGCCCGGACAATGGCGGGCGCGCCGGGGTGTATTACGAATGCAGTGTTAACTCGCGACGACGGAGCCGGAGTGAGCGCTGGCCGCCTTTGTGGAGGGCAGGCGGCGCGCTCCCTGAATTATGAGGCCTCCAACTTTGTCCCCGGCAGCGTATATCACTGCCCCCGGGCTGGAGGGCAGGTCCAGGGCCCGCGGGCGGCGGCGGCGAGACGGCTGGCTGGCCGCGGAGCACCGCGGTGGCACCACAGGTGAGGCGGGGTCGCGCCCTTCAAAGCGGTCCCAAAGTGCGAGTGGAAAAAAGGAGGAGGAAAAGTCTAGAGGGGCGGGAACTTGTCGCGGCGAGCGCTGCGTCGTGAGGGATGGCGCCGGTGGACTCTCGTCGCGTTTGTTGGAGAGACGAGTGTGCGCTAAGAACAGCAGCGATTTAGAATTGGTTCAGAACTTTGTTTGCGTACTTTACAATGCTGCTTTTTCACCATTGGATTTCTCCGCTTGATAAACGACTGTTGTTGATTTGGTCTTCAGTCCAAACACTCGTCTGATCCAGCCTCCTTGTTAGATTATCATCTACAAGCCTCCTCATCGTTGCATAGCTACTGGAACGTACTCACTCTATTGGAGCCTTTGTTTCCCTATAGAAATTATACCCTCTATAATTCTCTCTTCTACTTATAGCTCGCATATACACTACTGGCCATTAAAATTGCTACACCACGAAGATGACGTGCTACAGACGCGAAATTTAACCGACAGGATGGAGATGATGTGATATGCAAATGATTAGCTTTTCAGAGCAGTCACACAAGGTTGGCGCCGGTAGCGACACCTATAGAGTGCTGACATGAGGAAAGCTTTCATCCGAGTTCTCATACAAAAACAGCAGTTGTCCGGCGTTGCCTGGTTAAACGTTGTTGTGATGCCTCGTGTAAGGAGGATAAATGCGTACCATCAAGTTTCCGACTTTGATAAAGGTCGGATTGTAGCCTATCGTGATAGCGGTTTATCGTATCGTGAAATTGCTGCTAGCGTTGGTCGGGAACCAATAACTGTTAGCATAATATGGAATCGTTGGGTTCAGGGGGGTAATACGGAACGCCGTGCTCGATCCCAACGGCCTCGTATCACTAGCAGTCGAGATGACATGCATCTTATCCGCACGTCTGTAACGGATCGTGCAGCCACGTCTCGATCCCTGAGTCAACAGATGGGGACGTTTGCAAGACAACAACCATCTGCACGAACAGTTCGATGAAGTTTGCAGCAGGATGGACTATCTGCTCGGAGACCATGGCTGCAGTTACTCACGACGCTGCATCACAGACAGGAGCGCCTGCGATGGTGTAGGCTACTCATCGACGAACCTGGGTGCACGAATGGCCAAACGTCATTTTTTCGGATGAATCCAGGCTCCGTTTACAGCATCGTGATGGTCGCATCCGTGTTTGGCGACATCGCGGTGAACGCACATTGGAAGCGTGTATTCGTCTGTCAGGAGTGTTAGTTCTGCTAGGTTCGCAGGAGACCTTCTGTGAAGTTTGGAAGGTAGGAGACGAGGTACTGGCAGAAGTAAGGCAATGGGGATGGGGCGTGAGTCGTGATCGGGTAGCTCAGTTGTTAGAGCACTTGCCCACGAAAAGCAAAGGTCCCGAGTTCGAATCTCGGTCCGGCACACAGTATGAATCTGCCAGGAAGTTTCATATCAGCGTACACTCTGCTGTAGAGTGACAGTTTCATTCTTGAAACATCCCCCAGACTGTGGTTAAGCCATGTCCCAGCAATATCGTTTCTTTCAGGAGTGCTAGTTGTGCAAGGCTCGCAGGAGAGCTTGTGTAAAGTTTGGAAGGTAGGAGACGAGGTACTGGCAGCACTAAAGCTGTGATGACGGGGCGTGAGTCGTGCTTGGGTAGCTCAGTTGTTAGAGCACTTGCCCGCGAAAGGCAAAGGTCCCGAGTTCGTGTCTCGGTCGGGCACACAGTTTTAATCTGCCAGGAAGTTTCAACGTTTAAATTGTTTAGTAAAAGCAGAAACATTATATTTTCAGAAAAATAGTATTTATCTTGCAAAAGTCGGTCTCAGTTGCCCAACCGGGTTCTATGTTCCTGCAGTCTTCAGGGATGTTTAAGCGACAAGTCGCTGGAACGTTATGTTGCTTTTAATAACTTTCTTTTTTTATTTGTGTGTTATTAATAAATATATTACAAATCTTCTCAGCTGTACATTATGCAACTTTTTCAAGTCTGATAAAGAACAATGAGCAACATACAAACCTCAATAGTACTAAACCCACTCTGATGCTATCTCATCCAACTCTCAATCTGTCAGCCGGCCGATGTTGCCGAGCGGTTCTAGGCGCTGGTCCGAATCCTGCCTCGGGCATGGATGTGTGTTATGTCCTTAGGTTAGTTAAGTTTAAGCAGTTCTTAGTTCTAGAGGACTGATGAACTCAGATGTTAATTCCCATAGTGCTCAGAGGCATCTGAACCAGTTTTCTGAAACTGTCAAACGCTACTCTGACGAGCGAGGTGCCAAATATGCGTTGCATATCAGGAGGCCAGCTTCCAATAACTTCTATAACAGAATACAGTCTAAATTGGTAGTTAAATGACTGTCTCAACTGAAACTGTTTTTCAGATTTAGTTTATATATTTTTTCTGTTAATAATATTTTACCTCAACACTTATAGTCCAGATGGTTAATAATAAAGATTGTGAATTGTGACAATATGAAAAAGACTAGGTGCCTGTTATTTTATAAAATGTATTGCGTTACCCATAGTAAAATTAGAAAAATTGTAAATGGTGACAGAAATTTTATTTACATGAAAACTTAAACATAGTAATGCTTTGTTTACTATAAGTTTGTTTTTAGATCACTTAACTTGACAATTGCGACTATTAACGTTCGTGGTGCAAGATCGATATTATGAAAAGGATCGATATGAATAAGAAATATATTTTTATTGTCATAAAAGTAGTTTCTTGGCAGTAAGATATGTTCAGGAATATCTACAGATGACAGGTATGTAGTTGAAATAAGAAAAGCCTTAGACCAAGTCTGGCCACATCTCAGACAGAATCTAAACCAAGAAGCAGTCGTTAACATACTAGACTCGTATTTGGTAGGACTATGGTTCAGATAGTGTCTGGCCATCCTTATCTATATTTTCCCTGATTTTCCTAATCACTTAAGGCAAACTAAATAATGGTTCCTTCTAAAGGACACGGCCGATTTCCTTCTCCATTCTGCTCTAATCCGAGCTCTGACTCCGACTCTAATGACCTCGTTTTCAACGGGACGTGAAACATTACCCTTTGGCTTCTCTTCCTCATCCTTCCAGAATCGAACATCTCGGCTGACATACGAGAGTTCCGAGAAGGCTAGGTTCACTACATGCCACTCTTCATTCCATAACCAGATTTTCCATTCCTTTACGCCTCAAGACATTCCCTGTCAATCGATTCAGTCGTTTAGTCAAATTCTGCCGTAAATTTCATTTCTCGCCAATTCGATTCAGTGCCTCTCCACTAGTTCGATGTACTCACCTAATCATGATCATTCCTCTGAAGCACTACATTTGAAAAACTCCTTTTCTCTTCTGATTCACATTTCGCTTCCATGCAAGGCTACACTCCTTACAAATGCCTTCAGTAAAGACCTAACACTTAACTTAGTGCTACACGTTAATAAATCCCTCTTCTCAGAAATGCTCTTCTCGCTGTAGGCAGTCTGCATTTTGTATCATCCCTTCTTCGACCATTATCAATTATTTTGCTGCGCAAATAGCAAAACTCATATAATAATGCCATCTGAAAGGCAACAGGTTATACAGTTTGTCTCTTTTCATTAAACACGATAATATCAATTAGAGGGCAAAGAGAAGACGTCATTGATGTGTGTGAAGGGACTTTGGTCTGATAACCCTACAAACAAAGCGGCAATACTCTAGGATGCGAAAGACCACAGTAATATATCTAATAATTTTGAATACTGTCAGAGTGATTTTTATGAGTGCTATTGACTATTTTGAGACAACTGGAACACCAGCTGGAAAAATTTTAAAAGTATTTCTAAGAAATTAAGAAAAATACTGACGGAATTGAAATATCCAAACTGGTTCCACGTCATGTGTCAGATTTTATAAAAATAGATATAGCATGGGAATTGAAACCCAGTCCAGTCTAGTGCTTTTTATATTTAAACGCTATGGCCTCATATTCCAAGAGGCACAAATATTTCCCTTCGGTGCCGACTGGCACATTAGAAGGGGACCTGGCAGAGGAACTTCATCACTTACCAAATCAAATATACTTTTCTTCGACATAAATAGCTGGTTCGCTGCCACCGAATTTCGATGCAACTCAATGGGTGCGTTTATATAGTGCACACGGTTTGTCATACTAGTATTAAAAATGTCACAGGATAAATCAATACACGAAACAGAATATTCTAAATTCTAAAAAGGTTACACTGATAAGAACTCGAGTTGCAAAGTCACTTATTATAGGTTATCTTAAGCTCTATGCTCTACAACTTTTTGCCGGCCGCGGTGGCCGTGCAGTTCTGGCGCTGCAGTCCGGAACCGCGGGACTGCTACGGTCGCAGTTTGGAATCCTGCCTCGGGCATGGGTGTGTGTGATGTCCTTAGGTTAGTTAGGTTTAAGTGGTTCTAAGTTCTAGGGGACTTATGACCTAAGATGTTGAGTCCCATAGTGCTCAGAGCCATTTGAATCTACAACTTTTTCATGGAGGATGATGTCAGATTTTGGAGATATATGTCCAAATAATGACTTAGATTTGCAAATTTCATTTACTGTTATCTTCTTGAATCATATGTGGCAACTAGATATAGAGAAAACCTTTTCAGATAAGAGTGGAATTAAAACAGTAAGTCATGTCCAGTACAGGAACTCTAGTAGACAGCTCTTTAAACGGTGGGGCGTACTGGAAAGAAGAAGATTTGCTTCCTTCTGAGGTTCGTGGCCAATTGCAGTTCGGCAACCCTACTAACAGTCAGAAATATAACACTGGAATGATAAATGACTAACCGTAACTCAGTCGTAATGAGGCCTAAAAATGTGTGACTTATAATCCACTCTTCTAGAGAAACTGGCTAATAAACTTCAGATGCAAACTGTAATTATGCCTGTTTGACGTCCCCGCTCCATGCACAGAGGGAGTACTGTGTGTGTGTGTGTGTGTGTGTGTGTGTGTGTGTGTGTGTGTGTGTGTGTGTGTGTGTGTCTGTCGGTAAAAAATTACACAGCCTGACAAGAAAGTGAAGTACAGAGGAGATATGGTCGGATAGTGTTAACTTCGTACACGTCCACGTACACGACATATTGATATTTTTATCCTACAGATCGATGCTACAAAGGCAATATCGAGTGCCGATGTTTTTATTTTTTATTATTTTTTTCAAAAGTTTCGGTTAATATTTGAAGTACTCGTTTTAAAACTGCAATAGAATATAATTTTACTTTCATTGTGTGAAAGAGTCATAGTACGTTTTGAGCTTTCATCACGTCCTATCTCTGTCTTTGATTGTGTGAAGAAACTATACGTGGCACAAAAGAAGAAGTCCAATTACACCGAGAGGTGGTGTGAATGGAATAACAAGATTTCCTATGTGTAGAAATAGGACACCAACTGCGTTAAAAAATTATTTTTTACGCAGCTGGCGTGCTGTTTCTTCGCATCGGCAGTCTTCAAAAATAGTTCCTGAAAATTAAGAACAAAAATCTAAGTGACAAGATTGGCATTTACAGTGGATGGAGACGTGTGAGGGGAAATGCTTTCATAAATGGCAGTCAGCGCTACCAGCAGAAACAGCAACGTTTAACTTCGCCTCCCAATTTTGACACTACAGTTACTAGGTCGTTGCCGTTTACAGAAATGAAAAAAACAAAAAGCCACTTACATGCAGTTCCATAATTAGCAAAGTGGCTATCGACAATCGTGAATGTGCATCTTTCACCTTTCACTTGTTACTCTAAGGGGGGGGGGGGGGGGGAGGCAGGCTGATAGCTTGTTGATGTACAGAATATCTAATAATAACTGAATACTTAAATTTACCGCTGTAAAAGCCCCAGTATATTTACAATGTGCACACGATGTTTTTATAGAAAATGTTGTTGTTATTGTGGTCTTCAGTCACGAGACTGGTTTGATGCTGCTCTCCATGCTACTCTATCCTGTGCAAGCTTCTTCATCTCCCAGTACCTCCTGCAACCTACATCCCTCTGAATATGCTTAGTGTATTCATCTCTTGGTCTACCTCTACGATTTTTGCCCTCCACGCTCACCTCGAATACTACATTGGTGATTCCTTGATGCACCAGGACGTGTCCTCCTCATTAGTTATGTGATCTACCCATCTAATCTTCAGCATTCTTCTGTAGCACCTCATTTCGAAAGCTTCTATTCTCGTCTCGTCCAAACTATTTATCGCCCATGTTTCACTTCCATACATGGCTACACTCCATACAAATACTTTCAGTAATTATTTCCTGACACTTAAATCTATACTCGATGTTAACAAATTTCTCTTCTTCAGAAACGCTTTCCTTACCATTGCCAGTCTACATTTAATATCCTCTCTACTTCGACCATCATCACTTATTTTGCTTCCCAAATAGCAAAACTCCTATACTACTTTAAGTGTCTCATTTCCTAATCTAATTCCCTCAGAATCATCCGACTTAATTTGACTACATTCCATTATCCTCTTTTTTCTTTTGTTGATGTTCATCTTATATCTTGCTTTCAAGACACTATCCATTCCGTTCAACTGCTCTTCCATTCCTTTCCTGTCTCTGATAGAATTACAATGTCGATATTTTTCTGTATATATATCAATACTATTTTTCGACATATCGAGAGGCGATAATAACTCCTTATAAATATCGGTATATCGTTCAGGATATTGTTAAAAATATCAATAGTCCTAGTACACACCGGCCGCGGATGTGTAAATGATGAGAGTGGCAATTCTGTGTGAGAGGGTAAATGGCCACCAGACAGTATTAGTGTTGTTAGAGTTCAGGGTTGATGCTGGGCTTGTAGGATATGTATGGAGCGTGAACAGCAGCAGGTGTCGAGTTATCCCTGTGAAGGACTGGCAGGTGCCGTGTACACGCGTGACACAGTGTTATCAGGGCCTGTCAGGGTGTGAAAGGGTCGTCATTGTTGGTCCCCATTTGTCCAGCTGGTCGAATGTAGCAATGAACACATTTGTGGGGCGTTGTAATGTGACAGTGATGCTATGTTCGATGGTATGCTAACATGAGGGCAGACACACCCGTTGCTAAGGCTCTTGTCGAGGAAGCCTTATCACAAGAAGGGAGGAGAACGCCGTTTTGTACACGAAGCGCATCCTAAGTCTATCCATCTGCGCCTGTCCTCCGTGAATAAGTAACGGAATCTGTGCAACATTCTGTGTCGTACTATTTGCCGTTTAGTAGCAGCACCCGCTTATGGTGTCTGCAACACAAACGACTACGTCTGGAATAGTGCCCTGACCGGGAAACAAGGATCGCTGCTTCACGGCGTCGCCTTGTCTTCAAGTATGATCAGCAGTTCTGAACTACCAAGGATGACCATCAACGGCGGCAACATGAGGAGAGAGCTCATTCTTCCAATGTTTTGGAGAGACGTAGAAGTGTCTGTCCTGCCGCCATGTTGTGAAGAGCCATCGGGTATGACCTCAGTTCTTGGCTGGCTGTGACTGAGGGAACCCAGATGGCGCAAGGATACGTCACGAACTTCCTGTGTCCTCCTGCGTTTAGTCTCATGTGTCAGTATCGTTGTACCATGTTTCAAGAGGACAATGCTCGTTCACACACGGCAAGTATCTCTAAGACCTGTCAGTGTGATGCTCAGGTACTCCGGTGGCCGGCTAGATCTCTGGTGTAGCCGCGATAGAACACTTTTGGAACCAGGTCGGACGTTATTTCCATTACAGTGCCAGTATCCAGAATATCAGAAGAAAGTCATGGCAGTGAGGGTGAAAAGTCTTACTGACCAGTGGGTTAGTACTGCCAACTTCTTAATAAATTTGACTTTACTTAGCAACCACTGCAATAACGTAACGCACTCCTTCAACCCGTAAAGTTTAATTTCGTTCCTCCCCCCTTCATGAGTGCTTCACGTTTTGTGTAAGGTAGTGTACCTCGTAATCAGTCTATGTCTTAATCAAAATAGTTTAAAAATCCCTACATTAGTTCGCGTGATTAGCGTTCACGTACAGACAGAATGGGACGTTTTGCAGGGGACTTCGACTTATAGTATGTAGAATGCAAAATTTACTAGTTCCAGTTCACAGCGAGAGGCAGGAATCCATACAGTCTGTAAATAACTCTAACATTTTGTATTGTACACTCTGAGGCAAAAAACGGCCGACGCGCCTTGAAGGAATTATTTGGAACGGAAGACGCGCATGTTAAGAACATGTGTGGACAAGCAAATAGTTACACTTTCAGAAAAAATAGGATAATTTATTCAGGAGAAAGCCGCTCACAAAATGAACCAAATGACGCTTCGCTTGGTGTAAGGAGCGCAAACAGTGGACGATTGAACAGTGGGAAAACATTGTGTGGACTGACGAATCATGGTACACAATGTGGCGATCCGATGACAGGATGCAGATATGTCGAATCCCCGTTGAACGCCATCTGCCAGCGCGTGTAGTGACAACAGTAAAATTCGGAGGCGGTGGTGTTACGGTGCGGTCGTCTTTTTCATTCAGGGGCTTGCACCCCTTGTTGGTTTGCGTGGCACGATCACAGCACAGTCCTACATTGACGTTTTAAGCACCTTCTTCCTTCCCACTGATGAAAAGCTAAGTCATCTTGAAACACGATAGAGCACTTGTTCATAATCCACGCCCTGTGGTGGAGTGGTTACATGACAATAAAGACCCTGTAATGGACTGGGCTGCACAGAATCCTAACCTGAATCCTATAGAACACCTTTGGGACGTTTTGGAACACCAGGCTTCTCTGAGCGACATCGAAATCTCTTCTCAGTGCAGCACTCCATGAAGAATGGGCTGCCATTCCCCAAGAAACCTTCCAGCACCTGATTGAACATATGCCTGCGAGAATGGAAGCTGTCATCAAGGCTGATAGGCCAACACCATATTGAGTTCCAGCATTACCAATGGAGGTGCGCCACCAACTTGTAAGTCATTTTCAATTAGGTGTATGGATACTTTTGATCACATAGTGTAGAGTTGTTCATTTTTTCCTCTCGCTGTTCGAGAGTGGAATAATTGAGAATTACTGCGAATGTGGTTAAATGGAACCTCTGCGAGGCCCTTAAGTGCGATTTTAATAGTAGCCATGTAGATGTAGATGAAGATGTTGGATTTTGTTCTGAGGGGTATCGTGTCCAAACATGTCCAATTACCTGGTTAGATCCACATAAACATGAACTGGTTGGAGGGCCCTGCCTATAATGCTTCAAACGATTTAAATTGTGGGGAGATCCAGCAATCTTGCTGGCCAAGGAAGTGTTTGGGAAGTACGAAGATAAACAGTAGAATCTTTCGACCTTTGTTGGGGGCCACTCTCTCGCTGAAATTTAAACCTATGATGGCTTTCCATGAATGGTAATATAACGGGACGTACAATATCCTCGATGAAACGCAGTACCGTAACAGTGCCGCGGTTGACAACTAAGAGGTCCTACTATGAAATGAAATGCCACATCAGGCCATAATTCCTGTCTGTCGGGCGACAGCCAGGTAGGTACCCCCCCCCCCCCCCCCCCCCCCGCTGTCTGGGTCGTTCCTCGACACGTTCTCGACCTCGAATCTCTTTGACTGGAGTACTGGAGTAGAATTGTCTTCATTGATGAGTGCACATTCGAACTGATCCCCGATGACCAGTGGTAACTTGTCTGGAGACGAACCGAACAGCAGTGGGATACTAAACTACTATAACTCGTCATTCCGCCGACAACCAGGAGTCATGTTCTGGGCTGCCATTTCGTTTCATTGCGGGACCTGTTTGGTTGTCAACTGCGGCACCTTTGAAACCCAGTGGTGCCTCGACGATATTCTACGACCCGTTTTGTTGCACTTCATGGTAAGCCTAACTCACCAATTGGACGAGTAACTGCTTGCATAAAGGTCTGAGGGGTGCCAACGCTTTATTGACTTGCTCAATTTGTGAACCTCTTCCTCATAAATTAAAAAAACCTAATTTTCGGAAATTTTAATAATTTGTTTATTTGTAGACGTACATCACATCTACCGATTTCCGACCCCATTTCTGAAAGTATTTGTTTGGAGTGTAGCCATGTATGGAAGTGAAACATGGACGATAACTAGTTTGGACAAGAAGAGAATAGAAGCTTTCGAAATGTGGTGCTACAGAAGAATGCTGAAGATTAGATGGGTAGATCACGTAACTAATGAGGAGGTATTGAATAGGATTGGGGAGAAGTGAAGTTTGTGGCACAACTTGACTAGAAGAAGGGATCGGTTGGTAGGACATGTTTTGAGGCATCAAGGGATCACAAATTTAGCATTGGAGTGCAGCGTGGAGGGTAAAAATCGTAGAGGGACACCAAGAGATGAATACACTAAGGAGATTCAGAAGGATGTAGGTTGCATTAGGTACTGGGAGATGAAGAAGCTTGCACAGGGCAGAGTAGCATGGAGAGCTGCATGAAACCAGTCTCAGGACTGAAGTCCACAACAACAACAACAACTTGAGGTTAAAAATCTGAAAGGCAATGATTTTTCTGTTATATAATTATTGAGAAGCCATATCAGACAATGTAATTTACGACAAGTCAAATAAGTAATTACAGATAATTGAGGGTCACTGTACACCATTTTTGATAGTTTTCTCTTTTATGAAACTTTATTTAAACCTAGATTATAGATGTAATATGGCACAGGTCATCCTTCGATCCATTATAGAACTTGGAAACCCATTCAGGGAAGATTCGTTCACATTTTTGTTGAACGCAGTTGGTTTTAACGCCCTGTATTAAAAAATTTCCTTTTATCAATAGTACAATTTATAAACAATGCTTTGTGGGTAGAATAAAAATTTCAGTGGTAATCTTAACTGCTTTTTCGACGTTATTTTACCAGCTAACTAAAAATAGGAAAGCTTTGAACACCTTCCACTAAATTTAGTTAGTATTAAGATTCTTTTACAGGGAGTGCAGTGGAGGTGACGCTGAAATCATTAAGTATTTGATTATGTCATCGCTAGTCTCACTGAACTCTTCTGAACTCTACATGCCATAGTGGTAGGGAGACATGGCTTAGAACAAACATAAACTATGCAGAATGTTAGACGCCATCTAGCAGGCCAACTGGTTTCCTCCTTCAAGCTAGACGAGTTTCGTTCCATGTAGTTTTTTCGTTTGATGCTTATTTCGTGGTATATTTGGCCTGGTCACTATCAATGGACTACCCTGTATAGTGAAAATTAGGCGGTGCAAGAGGAGTGTCGAACCTGCTGAGTCTCTCCCTCTCTTTTCCTTAAAGTTGAACATGACGTTCATAAATCCCGAAAGTGGCTGAAATGAGAGCTCAGTTAGACTTTTATTGTAGACACAGTGATCCTCCTCACCTGCTTGTCTCGCCCATCCTCTCTCAGCCCTCCTCACAGCCGCGCCTGTATTGCCACATCCCACCCGGTCTCCATCTCTCCACCCTCCTTACTCTCTCCCAAGGTGGCTTCCGCCAGCTCCCCCTCCCTGATGATGTCCTCCTCCCCTCCATCTACCCATCCTATAAATATTGATCCTCCCTGCCGCACTTCCTGTGTTCTTCCCTTTAGGCACCCTCCCTCCCTTCTCTTTCCTTTTCCCCCGTCCCCTTTCTCCACCCGTCTTCCCCCGGGCTTCTCCCTCCCCTTCCTCCCCTCCCCCTATCTCCCCTGCCCATGGCATCTGATCTCCCCTCTACCCCCCCCCCCCCCTCCCGTCCTCCTCTCTTGGCATGCCCCGGACTCGTACACGGTTAGTGAACGTTCGCGCGCCGGTGATCAACGCCTCGTGTTTCTGTGTGTGCCGTCGTTTGTGCTTAAGTGGTTCAGTGTTATTCGTTTTGTGCACCTACGTTCACGTGTGACCATTTTCGTCTAAGTATGTGTCCATGTGTCTGAACAACTTTTATCGTGTACTCTGCGCCTGTGAGCGGCTCCATGTATTTTAAAAAGTGTTTGTTTCTGTTTATATGTCCACCATATTTTTGTCTCACATTGTTTTAATTTGTATCTTGTGTGTTTCTCTGGGGCCAAAGAGCGGCTTAGTATGCTGCTGCAGGCCTGCCTGTAAACATCTTTGAAAATAACAATAAAGAAAAAAATAGTTAGCATTCTAAGGTTACATTAGTGCACGGGTAGTGAATCTGTCCGCTGACTGTCTGCAATCCACCTTTCGCAGCAGCGTAGGCAGTCTGACGATTTCCAGAGACAGAGACGCGCTTACCCGCAGCGGAGGGCCGAGCGGGGCACATATTCGCCCGCCGCTCGGGACTATAAAAGTCAGCATATTTCCGGTGCTATTCAATTAGAGCGGCCAGTGGCAGGGCGAGCACGTAATTCCTCCGGTCGCAAACAAGCGGATGCGCGTTAATTCGCCGGCGGCGGCTGGGGGCGGTCGGCGACGCAGGGCGCGCTGGCTGTCGCGCCTGATGAAACCGCACGCAAATGTATCGGGGATTCCTGAGGTGTTAATACTGAGTGCCGAGGCGCGGTCCCGCAGCGCGTCGCGTAAAACAGGGCGGCAGCGGCGGAATGCCGCGAGCCCGCTCTCCCGCCGAGTAGCTCCCTCTCCGCCTACGTTGGAGGTCCGGCTCTCTGGAGTCGCTATTGGCGGTCGGCCGAGAGCGCTTCGCACCACATCCGTCGGCCACGCAGCCGATAGTGGCCGGCGTCGGAGACTCGCCTACCTGTTGTCGTGAACTGAGGAATGAAAACGGTGAATAAGAACACCATGTGATAGAGTGATAACAAAACTGAGGCATTTACGTTTTAAAAGTTCCCACAAATTACTGCAACAGTTATATGATATAGTTTCTGCATTTTTGGAAAAACGTTTTATTTTTATTTATTTATTTATTTTTTTGGCAGACGTTTCGGCACCTATGTGCCATCATCAGAGGGTTTCGTTAATTTAAAACTCTAAAACGTGAACATTTCTGAGGTTGTAACTAATCTACCAAAGTGGGGCCTAAAGGAAGTTTTTCGTGGTTTTTCCTCTTGCCGTGATTTTACATTGTGTTGTTTTGAGGGACCGTATGTATGGAGTCCTGCACTAATGGCTAGTCATGTGCAAACCAAACGATGTAAATGTGAATTTCATCAGCGAGTTGCAAAAAGGAGTAACCTGCATCCTATAACTTAAGTGTAAACCTGGAAAGAAAGACAAGAGCTGCAGATCCAAAAGACGATATTAGTGCAACCAGTTGCCTCTCTTTTATTCTTAAGTTTTCATTTTCCATTCAGATTGTACATGTTTATTGCGTGTTTGCAGCATTGAGGAGGTTGTGCAGCTGTGGCAAAACGCTTAAACGAAACATGTGAGCAGGTTGTGCAGCTGTAGCAAAACGCTTAAACGGAACATGTGAGCACTGAATGTGGCGAGAATTATTCACATTACTAACAGTTATTAGTAGCTGTTGGTTTCTTGGGAGGGGGGGGGGGCTGGGTTGTTTGGGTGAAGAGATCAGACAGCGAGGTCGTCGGTCTCATCGGATTAGGGAAGGAAGTCGGCCGTGTCCTTTCAAAGAAACCATCCCCGCATTTTCTTGGAGTGATTTAGGGAAATGACCGAAAACCTAAATCAGAATGGCTGGACGCGTTATTTAACCGTCGTCCTCTTGAACACGAGTCCAGTGTGCTAGCCACTGCCCCACCTCGCTCAGTGTAGTGGTTTGTTCTTGGTGCACGTACTGCTTTGGAAAACATAACATATGTCTTCCAGTGATGTTAATTTTATACCAGTTCACAAATTTAGCCACTGGTAACTGGAATTTCCGGCTCTTTACAAAAGGATAATAAATAAATGTCGTGAGACTAGGGCCTCCCGTCTGGTGCAAGTCTTTCGATTTGACGCCCCTTCAGTGACTTTCTCATCGATGGGGATGAAATGATTATGACTACCCAACACCCAGTCCCTGAGCAGAGAAAATTTACTAACCTGCCGGGAATCGAACCAGGGTCTCTAGGATTGAAATTCTGTCTCACTGACCACTTAACTACCGGGAGCGGACACAAAATGTAAATAAACCAAAGAGAATGATGAAAGCTACGTTCTAAGAGTTTGTGTTGTGTTACGGCTTCTACAGTACTTGTTAGCAGCAGACACAGTGGCTACGGCAAAGACCGAGACGGTGTGGAGTTTTACAATTATTTATTGGACTTCCTTTACAATTTCTCCTTCGTTGTCGCTGCCCAGCCCTGCGGATCCCTCCGCCTGGCTGCTGCTGTGTAAATTCTCCGACACTGCGCTCCACGAGCGCCGCTGATCGCACTCGGGAGCCTCGGGCCATCAGTGCTCCGCTCAAGTCAGGATGCCCTATGGTTGAGATGAACTCGTCGCCGTGAGGTCAGCTGCCGACGCCTGCTGCACCGGCTGCTGGGAAGCCGTCAGTCGCGATGTCCTCGAGGTCCCGTCATGGACGGACCACGCCCCGTGGCCGGGTTCCGTGAAGTGCGCCGGCCGCGGTGGTCTCGCGGTTCTAGGCGCGCAGTCCGGAACCGTGCGACTGCTACGGTCGCAGGTTCGAATCCTGCCTCGGGCATGGATGTGTGTGATGTCCTTAGGTTAGTTAGGTTCAAGTAGTTCTAAGTTCTAGGGGACTGATGACCACAGCAGTTGAGTACCATAGCGCTCAGAGCCATTTGAACCATTTGAACCGTGAAGTGCGGGCGTCAGGCTCCGGCGGCTCCTGTGACCGAGACCGCGCTGCGGCTGGTCCTGCTGGAAGTTCTCACTGTAGTTAGCCACGGTGCCGACCGAACTCGGGTGGACTTCCAGAACTGAAGTTGACACATGGTGGCGAACGGATGACTCCTGCGAGCTGGAACAGACTTCCGGAATCGTTACCTACGAAGATTTAACATTCGGACATGGACCACGTCCGTCCTCAGATCCGAACTACCCCCGGTGGTAGCTTTTTGTTATTACTCGCGCAGTATACTGCAGCGTAACTTATCGTGTTGGCCTCACTTCCCCTTACTCAGCACTCTCCAGGCTTCGCTCGGCGCTCGGTCTGTGTGTGTCATTGCGTCACCCGGTTGGTAGACTGCTGCTGTCAGCAAAGCTATCTGTGCTTGCCTGCTTCGCAACGTCTTCGGTCGCTGGCGTGCCTCTGTTTTGTCATTCTCCGCCGCATGAAGCAACGCTTACTACATGTGGCCGCTACAGCTGGAAGAAAGAGTTTCTTTGTTCAGCACTTGCACTGCACACTCACGACACTATTTATCTATTTATATTATATTCATTATTGTAAAAATGACGTACGTTTTACATTACAGATTACACATGTGTATTTTCAGAATTTATTAAACAATGAGTTTTGATGGTATTTCATCTACAATTTCAGTGATGAAATTACGTTTGACATTAATCTTGATATTTAATAAGCTTTCACCAGTAATTACTTAAACACACATTAACGTATAGCGGCCGGCCGCGGTGGTCTCGCGGTTCTAGGCGCACAGTCCGGAGCCGTGCGACTGCTACGGTCGCAGGTTCCAATCCTGCCTCGGGCATGGATGTGTGTTATGTTCTTAGGTTAGTTAGGTTTAAGTAGTTCTAAGTTCTAGGGGACTAATGACTACAGCAGTTGAGTCCCATAGTGCTCAGAGCCATTTGAACCATTTTTGAAAGTGTAGCGTGAAGGTTTGTTATTTCTTTTTTCTTTCACTACATAAGACAAACTGGAAGAAACTTTAAACTCGGCACAAAGAGAACACTGACGCACCCCGTTTAAGAAATTTAAATAAACTTATTTTCGGAGCGCACCAGTCACAATACAATCATTCAGTTACAGACCTCAAAACAAACCTACATACTATACACGCTGTAGACGAAGGGATATGGACAATCTCCTGGAACGATTGCAAATGTTCACCTACGGTAATAAATCACGCCACGCCACATTAAACGAAGAAACTGGCTTGACAGACGACCCATTTTTTTTAAACTTCAAGGGATCTTTCAAAATGAAAAACTAAACAGTCCAGAAAAAAATCCTCTCTCACGCGCGCGCGTTTCCACCACGTTGACACAGCTACTCATCATTCTCTGTTTTCTCTCTGTCTCTCTCTCTCTGTCTCTCTCTCTCTCTCTCTCTCTCTCTCTCTCTCTCTCTCTCTCTCTCTCTCTCTCGCGCGCGCGCGTGCAAACACACACACACGCCGACACACATACACACACACACACACACACACACACACACACACACACACACATACACACACATAAAACAAAATAAATATAAAAATCTTCATGTAGAGCTCTACTGTTTATTTCGGTAGTACGAATGTTTATTAAGCATCACGACTGTAGATGAAATATCATCCAAACTCAACGTGTAATAGGTTTGCTAAATAGCTAATGCAAAGTTTGTAATGTAAATATATGTTATTTTGGCAATTAATGATATAAGTAAATGTATACTGTCGCAACTGTGTAGTGCGAGTGCTAAACAAAGAAACTGTCTGCTCCAACACAAACTCTTAGAACCTAAATTTAATCGTGCTCTTTGGTTTATTTACGTTTTGGAAATCACGTGGAGGCTGTTACCCGTGGCTAAATTAATTAAGTGGTATAAAATTAACGTCACTTGAAAATATACGTTTCTTCTCGAAAACAAAGTGTGCACCAAGGACAAGCCAACAGATGCTAATAGCTATAAGTAATGCACCTAAATTCACCTTATAACAGCAATAAGTGTCACAACATTCAGAGCTTACATATTTGGTTTACACATTTTCCAAAGCTACGCGCCCCATGCCCCCCCCCCCACCCCCTACCACACAATGCTGTAAAGACGCAATATATATGTAACATCTGATGATAAATTGCTAGGCTATTCGAAACCGGTAATGAAAAATAAAAATTGAAGATGGAAATAAAAGGCTACTGGCTGCAGTAATTTGTGGAAACCTTTATTTATCACAGTCGCAGTGTTCGACATTCATAATGGACCGAAGTACTATTTATGTTTCATTGCACAGAATTATTCTTATTAACGTTTAAAAACCTCCAAAGCGACGTAGATGACGTTGAGACGAGTAATATAATGTAAGAATCTCGGGACTGCAAATGTCGGGAAATGCCACAAAAGTGGATGACAAACGTAGAGCATGTGACGTAACCAGATGAGGGACCTCCCTGCAGGTGCTGCGGTTGAACCTGTCGATCTTCCGCACCCGATAATTCCATACGAAGTGATGTGTTCACGTTGGTGTGGAGTCCAGGATTCGAATGATGACCTACTATTTTATTTACCGGTCTCGAGGTCTCTGCTGGTTTATTGCAAAGTACAGTACAAGCTAACCTACCGTATGGCGCCACAAGCAGATGACTAAAACCTTCCGAACTGCGTCGTTACCAGTAAATGACCTACGTTTCCTTTACTAAATAATGTCTGTAAACAAAAAGATAAGGGACAAAATCGAAGAAATACAAAGTAAAAATAGCTTATACTTGGTCATAGCGCAGCGAGGAAAATACATCTACATCTATATACATACTCCGCAATCCTCCATACGGTGCGTGGCGGAGGGTACCTCGTACCACAACTAGCATCTTCTCTCCCTGTTCCACTCCCAAACAGAACGAGGGAAAAATGACTACCTATAAGCCTCTGTACGAGCCCTAATCTCTCTTATCTTATCTTTGTGGTCAAGCTTGTAGCTTCTACGTTTACAACAGATACGTTTCCAAATATTTTTCAAATTTCTAGCGTTTGCTCGAATGGAGTTATTGCACCGCTCAATCATCCAATCACGCCTAAGGCCAACCGCTACCATGCGGCCAGATGTTCAATGCTTCTCATCCATTTTTGGGCTTTTTGCTGACATTTGCGACGCCATGCGTCTGTTATTAGATTATCTGTCTCAGCGTTACCTACGTCTCTTCGAGGGTTTTTAAGCGTTAATAAAAATCACCCGCAGTCTGATCGTTACAAATACAGCGTGTTAACAGCGTATCACAGTAGTATAGGGGACGACAAGGCGAACAGTTTGATAAAGAGCACTTGTGGTACATCAGGTCGAGAAATAACCACAAATGGTCTACAAGAACCACCTAAGCTACAGCGCTTACTCAATGTTAGAGATTGTCATTGTTCTCTCGCTCTCTGCACGCTATATATTTGTGCTGGGCAAAATATGAGTAGGAACTTTTTGCAGGAAATGTAATATAATTTACTTTTCTACTCGAATAGAGGCCACGATCTTCGAGTTACTCTAGAAAAACCTAAAAATGTCGTATTTAAACGTAACCCCCCCCCCCCCCCCCAACACTCACTCTTCACCGGTCAGGATTTTTAATAAGTAGTTCATGGAATTGCCTTCTACCAATGTACAAAAATTGCCTGCTGCCTGAATTTTTTACCATATACGATCTTTCCTGGTGTTCATTTACTAAGCCATTGCGATACCGGCTTAGTCAGTTAATTTGTTTAAGATCATTAACTTAAACTTTCCTCTTAGGGTATTGAAATAAAAAAAAGACTACTGCAAACGCTATACATAAACTGATTCCATTTACAATTCGATACCAATCACTACAATGACAGTTGTCGTAACAAGAAGACTAGACAAAAAAAAATTGTTAAATTTATGCTGATAAATTCACAATTAGTAAGATCATGACGTAACTGGTGCAGTAATAATACACCAGAAAACGAAGACCGAAAGTGTTCGAAGATGGAAAATAATTTCTGTCATAAATTTTTGTCCAGTAGTAGGAGGCACTGCCGAGAAGAACATACCAAAAATTCTGACCAAGGAGGTGGGAGGGGGAGGGGGCGAGGGTGACCGGGCGGTGTAGGGGGAGAAGCTTGTTTTTAGTTTACAGTGTTAATTGTTTTAGAGTCTAGCGTATGCTGTCACAGAATTTGAATAGAACATAATACATGCAATGTACTGCTGCACATCTCCGTTAGAAATAAATTGTGACGTTAAATCAATAAATGAAATTGTAGTGCTAAATTCTGAGATCTTTTTGTCGGTAAAACTTGAATTACAGGATGTATGCCAAAGATCTTCTCATAGGTCTAAGCCCGAAACCGTCTGCGTAACAGATAATATATTTTGGAAATAAAAACGTCAGAAAGTTGACTCACTTTTGGGTTTTTCATTCGCTGACACCTTGTAGCAGTATATTCTGCGGTGAGTCGTCGTTGAGGAGGAAGCGTTTGTGGCACAGAAGCGTGTAACACTGCTAATGTACAGTGTCGACTATAGAACCTCTTCTAGACAGGCCAACCATACAGTACATTTGCGCTATTATGATTTTTGTTAGCAACAGTCAATTAAACTGTTTAAAACAACAGTAACAGTCGTAACAATAAACCGAAACGAGAAATTATTCATATTATACACTATTCACTTATAATGTAAAACACAAAGGAGTGAAGTATTCACTGATAAAAATCTTTTATCGTCTATGCCACAATTTTAGGAGTTTAAATGGTGATGAGATTAACTCGACACACAAACTGAAATCATACATTCTTGGCAGCTTCTACTCAACAGAAGAATTTCTGGTCACCTAGTAGTAGGTATGTAGTTGAGTACAAATCATTGTATCGATAAGGACAACACATAACGTAAGAAGTCACGTGAATGGTTAGCATGTTACCATACTTTTCGGGGAGAATATGTACTATAATCGTGATTTACCCCACTTTTATGTCATAATTTTTTGTCACGTCGCTTGTCGATTTGGTGAGTGTCGGATTACCAGTCCAGACTTAAATCTATTGTCGACGTCACTTAGCAGTGATATCAGTACATGATGATTCCATGATGATATTTCAAACTTACAGGGATAATGGAGAATGGTAAATCTATGAATGTGAGGTGAGCAAGCGTGATCCGGAAACACCGGGTCGAAAATTATAAGCGGAAATCGGTCTGATACCTCTGACGGTGGAATACATGCACCGGTACTGTTGTTGACAATATGTGGTAGGCAACTTTCAGATGTGGTAGTATATACCAAAACAAGAAAGAAACACGTATAGGAGCATAGGATCTGAAATGCATCTCTTAACAGCTACGAGGAACTGTTCATCTTCGATATTATGAAGCACATATATTTTACTGGAAGCTCTTTGGTTTCCATGATTTTGGAGGAGACAATATGAACCAAGATGAGAAAAAAAAGTACAGTAAATGTGGGCTCTAAAATTCATATCTTAGTAACTATAGACACGTATTCAGTAGACTAGATCTCATTTTTTTCCGTTTTCCGTCGTTCCTTAGTTGCTCAAATTCATGGAGGTATATTCTGTCTATGCAGCTAAATGAAAGGCTACTTTTATTTGCCTTGCACGTTTTTCTTGTTTTATTTATGAAGCATGTTCAGTAACCTGTAACAAATGGTTCTTTGTTTGTACCGATATAATAAACATACTATGTAGTAGTTACAATATTACTATCCTACAACCTGACGTGTTTATCTCGTGTTTCTCAGATTCACACATAACAAAATACACGTACACCCACATACAGTCACACAAAATCAGAAATATCACACCACACACACACACACACACACAACACAAACAAAAGACGAAAGCTAAACCCACAGCCACGGTTTGCAACACTACACACTGTAAACTTGCACATGTTGAGCACAAAATGAAAGGCATAATTAGCTGCTGTCGAAAAAAGCCTGAAATCTGCCAGCTGGGGCGTGGGTACCGAGTGAACAAATCTCCAGCACCACACACATGGACAAGACTGGAAAGCGTAAGTAATACCAAACGATATTTTAACCTTACGACATTTGTGCTACCAAAATCGTTTCTAATCTTAAAAACAAGAGAAAAACATCACAAAATGTAACATAGTAATATTTTGAGATTATTCAATAGTACGTTTACTATACGTACAGAAAGAAATGTGTGTTACAGGACACTGAAGATGCTTCATAAATAAAAGAAATTATTGGCGTAGGTAACAAACGATTTGCCTTTCATTTACTTGCATAGACGTAACATACTTCACTGAATAAATGTGTTTCACAAGAGCGAAGATCAACAAGTGCTCATTGCTCGTAGCTATGCATTTGAAGACTTGGAGAAAGCTTTTGACAATGTTGACTGGAATACTCTCTTTCAAATTCTGAAGGTGGCAGGGGTAAAATACAGGGAGCGAAAGGATATTTACAATTTGTACAGAAACGAGTTGGCTGTCATAAGAGTCGAGGGGCATGAAAGGGAAGCAGTGGTTGGGAAAGGAGTGAGACAGGGATGTAGCCTCTCCCCGATGTTATTCAATCTGTATATTGAGCAAGCAGTAAAGGAAACAAAAGAAAAATTCAGAGTAGGTATTAAAATTCATAGAGAAGAAGTAAAAACTTTGAGGTTCGCCGATGACATTGTAATTCTGTCAGAGACGGCAAAGGACTTGGAAGAGCAGTTGAACGGAATGGACAGTGTCTTGAAAGGAGGATATAAGATGAACATCAACAAAAGCAAAACGAGGATAATTGAATGTAGTCAAATTAAATCGGGTGATGCTGAGGGAATTAGATTAGGAAACGAGACACTTAAAGTATTAAAGGAGTTTTGCTATTTAGGAAGTAAAATAACTGATGATGGTCGAAGTAGGGAGGATATAAAATGTAGACTGGCAATGCAAGGAAAGCGTTTCTGTAGAAGAGAAATTGGTTAACATCGAATATAGATTTATGTATCAGGAAATCTTTTCTGAAAGTACTTGTATGGAGTGTAGCCATGTATGGAAGTGAAGCATGGAGGATAACTAGTTTGGACAAGAAGAGAATAGAAGCTTTCGAAATGTGGTGCTACAGAAGAATGCTGAAGATAAGGTGGATAGATCACGTAACTAATGAGGAGGTATTGAATAGGATTGGGAAGATGAGAAGTTTGTGGCACAACGTGACTAGAAGAAGGGATCGGTTGGTAGGACATGTTTTGAGGCATCAAGGGATCACAAATTTAGCATTGTAGGGCAGCGTGGAGGGTAAAAATCGTAGAGGGAGACCAAGAGATGAATACACTAAGCAGATTCAGAAGGATGTAGGTTGCAGTAGGTACTGGGAGATGAAGAAGCTTGCACAGTACAGAGTAACTTGGAGAGCTGCATCAAACCAGTCCCAGGACTGAAAAGAACAACAACACCAACATGTATTTCACAGCCAAATTTTTCTAGTTTTGATCCATACTACCACTCCTGCAAGTTTTCCACAGTAAAATCGTATCAACAACAGTTCCGGTATACGCGTTCCACCGTCAGAGGGATGAGAATCATTTTTACTCTTAACTTTCGGCTCTGTCGTTTCCAGACTGAGGTCTATTATCTCACATTGATACATTCTGTCTTCTCCGTAATATATGAAGGTTTGTATTATCATCACGAAAAAGTCAAGCTGCAACGGGATTAACAGTCCAAATTCTGTTGTAGGCCCGCCTATAATAGGCTGAGTAAGTCAGTTCAAATGTCAGAGAAGTTCCGGAGGATCCAGTCTGCAATAATGCTGTGCCTTGCGAAACACGATGGTTTTAATGGCAAGATTCTGGTTGAGGACTACTTACTTAAACCTAATTTTCAGTACAACATGATACAAAAATTCTGCTGCCAGTAGATATCATTCGCCTGCGAAAGTTGCGGAAATCGCTGCCCAGCCGTCTGGATTTAAATATTCCGTGATTTTCCTTAATTACACTCGGCTACTGAGAAAACCCTCGCAGTGGATGATGTGCGCAAGGTATCTGATAAAACTCCCCCTTTCATTCGACCCACTTTTTGAATCATATTGGTAAGAGATTTTTTTTGGCAACGGCATTTTCAAGATACCAAATAAATCGTATTTGCATTGTTTGTAACCAGATGCTGAAACCACTGGTCTCTTATACCAAATACCCAACTGAAACATAGTCGGCGGAATTCGAGTTCACCATAGAAGTGACGAAGGATGCTTTCCGTTTTATCTGTCGCCGCAGTAAGAACGTAGACGCACAATTTTTTAAAATAATTTCATGCTACCTGAGGAGGATCAAATGATCGGAACTGGTAATTAAGGAGTTAATGAAGATATAGGGATTTACCATCATCATATTTTGACTCTTTTGTAGAACGACTTTCTTTTCAAATATTTACTATGTGTCGGACATCATATGCACGAAGTATATAATAAACATTTGTCTCTACTAATCAGCTTGTGGTGCAGTTCTTCCTCTCGTCCCATTTGTATCTACATTTACACTACTATGTGAGGCATTGCAGAGTTCACGTTGGAAGGGATTTTCTTTCCATTCTCATTCGTGTCTTTAACGAGGGAGAATGACTCCTTACATGCGTAAGTACGTATCTTAACCTAACCCTGGGTTCAGTGTGGGACGTCGGTGGTGTGGGTGGACTGCTGTGGCCTGTTATGAGGTTGTGAATCACTGAGGGCTACGGCGGGACGAAGCCTCTTCATTGTTTCTAGGTTCCCTGTTCTATACACAATACAATACACACACACGCGCGTATCTTAATCACTTTATTATATGAAACTTTCTGGCAGATTAAAACTGTGTGCCGGAACGAAACTCGAACTCGGGACCTTTGCTTTCGTGGGCAAGTGCTCTACCATCTGAGCTACCCAAGCACGACTCACGCCGCGTCCTCACAGCTTCACTTCTGCCAGTAACTCCTCTCCTACCTTCCAAACTTTACAGAAACTCTCCTGCGAGCTGGCACACAGTGCCTTGACTTTCTTTCCTGTGCAGCCACCTGTGTAACAATTACATCTGCAACCGTTTAGCTGTCGACGTGAACTGCAAGTTATTCAAACAGTTAATGTTTTGAGGCATATTTGGTGACTTAAGTGCCTAAAATTTGCATGTGAACACTCTGATCTTCATACTACGTTCTCTTGTCGCAGCTGCCTCTGTTTAATCGCCGATTCTCCAACTCGGCAGGAAGGCCTGCACAAACCTCGGTTACGAGCTGCCCTTGCTGCAAATATGAGTAGCTTCAGTTTTTTAAAATAATACTTCAGTGCGCCTTAGCAGTTAACATTTTGGCACTGCACTTTTTTCGGTGCATTGAGAACTGTCAGGGAGGTTTCGACATGTCGGAATGGACTATGTACTTGTGAGCCATATTAATCGGCACTTTGTGGACTTATTTGCTGAGATGCTTAGTGTGCAGAGCGTAAGGACAGGTTTCAAACATTTATTCCTTCTAAACTACAAAGAATAGAAACATAATTCCAATGTTTCTGGATAGGGAAAAGTTCTAACTTTTATGCATTCAATGCGAGCACCGTGAATTACACGACAAATATCAAAACGGTGGCTCATTTCCTGGCACATACGAAACAGCTGGTCTCTCGTTAACGAAGTCACAATTTCGGCAATGTGAAGTCGCAGACTTTCAAAAGTGTCAGGTATAGGGTGGATAAAACGCGGTCTTTTACGTAACCTGGCAAATAAA
Source organism: Schistocerca gregaria (assembly GCF_023897955.1). Lineage (NCBI taxonomy): Eukaryota > Metazoa > Arthropoda > Insecta > Orthoptera > Acrididae > Schistocerca > Schistocerca gregaria. The sequence goes on from NC_064922.1 coordinate 832,999,089, forward strand.
AGTCACAAGATGTGAGCGTTGGAGACATTCCTCCTGGAATGTGTCATTGAGGTAGCGTTTGACGTACTTAGACCATAAGAGCAGTTATTTGGAACTTTCCAACGGGATACAACGTTCCTAATACCATGTGCATTATACACGGCTGTTCAAAACGAAGGAACAGATTTAAAGCATTTATTGCTTCCAAACTAGATTCATGTAGCGTCGGACATGCTTAGAGAATGATACCATTACAGGATTTTGGATTTGAAGAACAGGAACAGAAGTTGAACTTCATCGTCGGTGGCGTCCTATGTCTCCAGACCTGACACCTTGTGACATTTGCCTGTGAGGTCACGTATGAGACCGCGTTTTTATCCCCCCCTATACCTGACACTTTTGAAATTCGGCGACATCGTATTTTTGAAGCTCTGAATTCGATAACGAGAGACCATCCGCATCGTTTGTGACAGCAAATGAGCCATCGTTTTCATATTTTTCGTGTAACAGATGGTGCTCATAGTAAATTCATAAAAATTTGAATGTTTCTGTTTTCAGGAAAGTTGGAATAGTGTTTCTGTTTTTTGTGGTTTTGAAGCAATAAATGTTTGAAATTTGTTCGTTATTTTTGAATAGCCCTGTCCTGTTTTAGGTTTGAGCTAACCTCGAATTCATTTCAAGAGGTTACCTGTCCTAATTTCGGTAACTTACATTGGTAAAATTTTTTGTGCCGCAGTTATTAGTCTATCTATTTGAGACCTGTCACTCATTTACTAATTTTATATGTGCCTATTCTGCGTAATTTATTTGGTACTCAGAGCAATATGAGTTCAATTTTACTGGCTGTTGTGTTAGCTGAATAGAATTGGGATTTGTTGTTTACATTTTGGTTATACCTTCTTTTATAATATCACCCTGAATTACTGCAATTATAATCATATATTCTCTGTTGGCCGAGACGTGCATTCTACTTAATGCCGTGTTTGGATAATTTAATGAGACAACCCCTACCTTTTTATGAGACTTCAAACAATATTTCTCTCATTTACATAATGTTTAACAGTTGATCATTGCCTCTTTTGATCTACTGTGGTTACCGGAATTAATTGACGCGTTAAATAAATATTACTGAATTTTTTCCTGCGTGTATTAACTTAAATGTCTTTTTCTTCCTCTTTTAGGAGAACGTGAACTACTACTATGCTTTTCAAATTTCTTTTGAGACAGAAACGTACGAAATCCCAAGTTTTCAACCCTAAACTGAAAACTCATCAAATTTCACCAAATAAATATTTATTGCTGGATTTCACGCCTTCGTTTGGGTTGTCTAACTTGAAATGTTAAAACACTTCCATGCTAATTGTTTGCTATATAATTGACGAAATAAGAACGATAAGAGCCCAAGCACAGGAACAGAGATGTTTGTAAAGATCAAATTTATAGACAAAACAAAGTCTGAAATGCTTTCTAAACAAGTCTCAACATCCTATACGTACTACAACAAAATAACGCACCCATTTTACGTTATAAAATATTAATTAATGTTTAAGATTATATTTATTATTAAAGTTAATTCACAAATTTTCATACATAGACTCTGGCAGTAATAGCTTGTGATAGTTGTAAAGTTTGTAATTAATGTGGAACTAAAATTTAAACGTGAAGATAACATACTGAATGCTCCACACTCAAAATTATGACCTCTTCCAACACTTCATGCTCCTTGTTATCATCGTTTTCATTAAGCAGATTTACTGGCATAAAGTTGAGATAAAACAGCCGGTACACGGTGAAGTATTATTACGACGTACACCATGTAAACACTAAATTAAGTTCTCAACCCTAGATGGCAATTGAGCAGGCCAGACTAACAAAGTTGTTCTTCTTGCTTAAGCCTCATATGAAAATGAATATCCGAGAAACTATTCAGACATCTTTTCGTAAATGTAAAGGATGTTTGAAGATTCCCTTACGAAATTCTAGGATTTGTAGAGGGAAGTCCATAATAATGTGAATAGGAAGTCATGTTCGGAAACATAACGTTTCCGTTCTACGACGATTTTAGGTCATATGTTTAACTCATCCACCTCTGATTGAGAAATTGAATTAGGCGTGCCATAGTACAATTATTCGGTAATAATTTGAAAGGAAACATTATGAAGTCATGCAGAAGTTATGTGTGAATTCCTAAGGGTCCAAACTGCTGAGGTCATCGGTCCGTAGTCTTTCACACTACTTAAACTAACTTATGCTAAGAACAACACACAGACCCATGCCCGACGCAGGACTTGAACCTCCGGCGAGAGAAACGTAATGAAACATCGATTTATCACTAAGCACATTTGGTTGTATTAACAATTAAACATTATGTGTTCATATTATTCCAAAACAAAAAAGAACGCAGCATACTGTACGCACAGGTCAGTACTACTGCATTAGAACAGAGGCTCGATGTGGCTACCACCAACGTTGTTACAGACATTGTTTCTACGTAGAACGACCAGGTTCACACGCTCCATCCCACCTGGCGTCTCTTCAGTGTCTTGTGCAGCAACCGGAACTCGATCCACCACTCCTTCTCGCAGCAAGGCAGCCTTTAGGTGACATCAGGTGACCGTCTGACGTATCCTGTCCACCTTATTGCAAACCAGGGTGAGCATCTCTGAGACTTTTCTTTTTCCTTCAGCAAAGGTAGACGTGTTTCACATCTGAACTGAAAGCGTCGTACGAAAACGGTGCATTTCCGGACATGGGTTCCTAATTAAAATATTATGGACTCACTCCCTCTACAAGTCCTGAATGTCTGTAACGGGAATTTCCGAACGCCATGTACATTCAGTGCGGAGCTAAGACCAATAGATGTTGGGAGCATGCATACAAGCTACAATATCAGTGTCTCAGTTCACTTTCTTCCAAGTGAAGTGTTACTCCTTTTTTTTTTTTTTTTTTTTTTTTTTTTTTTTTTTTTTTTTTTTTTTTTTTTGCCTGGGACCACCTCCACGTCCGATAACGCGTTTTTCTGACACTACTTCCTACATCACTTTAGATATTTAAATTTCGAAAAACAAGAAGTGATACTGAAACTTTCTAATTATTTTTTCTTGTATGGTAATGTACAATTGTATTTGCTGGTGTTTTGTCTGTGTGGTATAGTGTAAAGTTGAACTCGTGATTAGAGAAACAGTTAAACTCGTATTTAAGTTCGTAAGTAATCTCGTAATTCTTGAAAAGTGATCAACAATGCAAAAGTTAATCAAAATGCATCATTAAACTGCGTATTGCAACGCTCGTTGCGAGAGCGCCATCTGTTGTGTTAAATTTAAGAAAATTGTTCTGTTAGCAATGTTACAAGCACTCTGACTCTGAGAAAACATTGAAATATAAGCAGCTACCATAAATGTGCTGTCTCAAAAGGTGAAATGATAATTGTACCACATTTGTTTGTGAAATGCATAAATGCATTGCTGCTGCTACCTCCAAACTACTGCGGCTACTACTACTATGCTAGTTAAAAAAATAGAAATTCAAGCTACTAGCAACATGATGTGCAATGTTCGCTTTAAACTACAGAGAAATCCACAAAACTTCTATATTATTACTGCAATGATCATTGACATAGAGATGGAAGCTGATTGATGGAAAAGTAATAAAGTAACTTTATTAACAAAAGTTTAAATCGCTAAGAGAAAATATTTTAACATTTGAACTGTTAAAAATTCACTATAGTGGAAAAATCTGAAAAAATTCACTTTACTTTCCTACAAGCTCGTGTGCTATCAATATTTCAAGAAAAATCAGTAAATCACACATTCTTACCTTATTGTAAAAATCTCCATTTCTAAATCCGTGACCAAATTAATTTCTATTCTTGGATGTCTCGGTAAATGCGCTACTACAGTACCTTTTGAAGTCTTGTGAATTAATTTTACAAATTACCTCTCCATAAATGTAAAATAGTATACGAAAATTATTCTCAGGACACAGCATGGCCTCAACACAACGCACAACTCGACTGCTGCTCTCCCTCCCTCTCTCTCTCTCTCTCTCTCTCTCTCTCTCTCTCTCTCTCTCTCTCTCTCTCTCTCTCTTACCAAGATGGCACTCCATTCAAAGCAAAGATTCTACTAATTAATATCTCGCAGTGCAAACTCTTCGGCAGTGACATTGTCCTCTATTACTCAGCCGATACTGAGGCTTTACTTTCCGCATGGCATGCAAAATATTACCAAAATTACAATTTTCTGAATCAAAACAGGATTACACAGCGAACCGGTTGCCCATAAAAGCTAGGTACATTCACCAACGTTTCGACACCTACCAGGGGTGTGTTCATCAGAATCAAATGTTGCTAAATGGTAAAAGCAATAGTCAGAATCTGGAGTAGCAAATCACACGTGGCAAAGTATAGAGCGTATTGCTTTACTTATGACTTGAGTTTAGCTGCTCCATATTCTGACTTGCTTTCTAGCAAATGTAATTTTACGATTTAGCAACATTTCACTCTGCTGAAGACACCACTAATAGGTGCTGAAACCTAGGTCAATGTAGCTACTGCCTATGTGCATCCGGTTGGCTGTTTAATCCTGTGTTGAAACTAGTGTACAGTTGCTGAATAGCAGCCACGTTCTCAACTGTATATTTCTGTGTAAAACAAAACCCTTACAGTATTGCGAAGCACTAAGTGACACGTGGTGTTACTAGAACAGTCTAGAATATTGACCACTGGTTTCTGCAGTGCAGAATCGGAAAACGCTGTGGGACGTATAGCACGGCTTCGTTTGTGCGGGTGGAGGACGGGGTGTAGATGCAGGCACAGATTAGCCGCGGCTCTGCTCTACTCTATATTAGCCCGCCGAGGTGTCAGTTGGATGGACGTACAGCGGCAGCCGGTCGTAGCCATTTGAGTCCATCCGCGCGCGATGCGTTATGCGGTTTGTAACACCGCGTGGCGTTTAACCGGCGCGAATTAAACGTGGCGCGTAATTATACGTACTTAAATGACTTTCGCCCCAGCGGCGTCACAATGGCGGCCGCGCTTCACTCCGTAATGACTGTAGAATTATGACGTCACAGCGGAGCGCACAGTGGCGACCGTCTGTGCGCCTGCCGGCGCATTGCCACACACACTTTTTTTCTCTCTCTCTTTTTTTAATCTCCTCCCATTGCAAATGGCTTTATTTTGTTTCGGATCGCAAGGGAGACGACATATTGCTCTTGTTAGGGCAACGGATGTGTGTTGCTCCCTCGTAACGAGCTCTGTTATTTACTTTATTGAATAAAATGTGCATCCGCTCTATGACGATGCACAGCGTAATGTTATTTTAATATCGTATAGGGACGATATGTTTGAATTTCCCAAAGCAATTTAACAGTACCGGGCGTTCTCATAAAGCGCACGACGTTGCGCCAGCGCGGCCCGTCTTTTGTTTGTTTCATATTTTGTGTTATTTGTTCATCGGTATCGCTCCCCAGGTCAATTATCATCAGGACACACCAGCACTCGATAATGCAAGCAATATGTTACGCATTCGCTACTCTATCCGATCACTGCCTGTGCAGATTAACGTTTTGTTTATCAGTGTACCGTACCGCAGACAAATTGTAACAGTTCAGTGTCGTTTTCTTGTGTCTTTTGCTGAAATTACACGCTATCATTGTTCAATAGTCTGACAGATATCTAAATGAAATGGCGTACTGATTTTTGTTTCATTTGATGTGGATATTCTTAGCAGATTTTCGAGGCTTGAAGGGCTTTGAGTACAATTCCTATATCATGTAATACGGGCATTCAGCATATGATTTAAAAATCTTCTACTGTAGGATAATAGTAAAGAGCAAAAGGGTTCCGCATGCAAATCGGTTTGCTAAGCTAGACCAGTTTATGAGTGTCATTTTCAACTGGTAACAGGTATAAATTTCGATGTTGGCACCTACGTCCACTGTGTCAAGAGTTTACAGAATAAATTTTTCATTCTGGAGCGGCGTGTGCGCTGATATGAAACGTCCTGGCAGCTAAAAACTGTGTCCCGGACCGAGACTCGAACTCGGGATGTTTGCCTTTTGCGGGCAAGTGCTCTATCGAGTGAACTACCCAAGAACGACTCACGACCCGTCCTCACAGCTTCACTTCCGCCAGTACATCGTCTCCTGCCTTCCAAACTTGACTTCGTGCGAAAGAAAGGATATTTCGGAGACATGCGTAGCCATAGCCCGGGGGATGTTTCTAGTACAAAGTATTCGCTCTGTAGCGGAGTATTCGCTGATATGAAACTTCCTGACAGATTGAAACTGTGTGCCGGCCAGAGGCAAAAGTACAAAATTGTTAAGGCATTCGTGGTCACTTGTTGACAAACTGGCTATTGATTTCTGTCTCGGGTTCTTCGGCCGACGTTCAACTAACGATTTCACTGACATTTCGCCAGCACGAGTGGCTGGCGTTGTCATAGCTTCACCACCGGCAATGAAGGGTGAAGCTTTGACAATGCGAGCCACTCGTGCTGGCGAAACGTCAGTTAGATGAACGTCGGCCGAAGAACCTGAGACAGAAGCCAATAGGCAGTTTGTCAGAGGCAAAAATCCCGAGTTTGAACCTCGGTCCACCACATAGTTTTAATATGCCAGTAAGTTTCAAGACGTGAAGGCTTTAGACCGTCTGGGCACAGAGACTGGTGCGATAACATGAATCTGCCTCTACTTGAAAATTACCACGTGTAAAGTGGGAACTGCCCGTCGTTAGTTATACTGATTGTAACGGGAACGGTTCAAATCTCGTAAGCCAGCTCCATGAGAGTATTGAACGAAATTATGTTCTCGTAGCTGACCTTTGGAGTGTGCGTCTACATTTGTACACTGAAAGTAGTTTTAAGGTGTGTGTTGGAGGGTACTTCTGGTAAGACGATCATTTCGCGACTTCACTGTTCTTTTCGTGAATACTGCGTGAAATGAGAGACTGTAGGTAAACCAGCGCATGAACGTTACTTTCCTTGATTATTGTTCTTGTCCTTCCTCGGGCAAGGGGGTGTGTGTTGTCCTTAGCGTAAGTTGTTTTAAGTTAAATTATGTCGTGCGTAAGCTTAGGGACCGATGACCTCAGCAGTTTGGTCCCATAAGGCCTTACCACAAATTTCCAATTAAGCACGAGACAGTTAAACTAACACAACCCATTAACAAAGAAAGAGCGGGAGGTTGTTGTCACAGGTCTGCTAGTGACGTGCAGTGATTTGGCTCTCACATAGCAAGAGTTCAGCGTGACTATATGTCAAATGGGAGTGGCACTTCCACACGCGGCACTTGAAGGAAAGGCAAAAGACTGTGAGTCAATCAGCGAGCAGTTCTGGCGTACTGTGGTGGCGTTCTTCATTGAAGCGTGCCAGGAGACAGCATTTGTAAGACCTCATACTGAGAAGAATCATCGAGGAACTAGAAGAACGACGAAGTGTGTAGTCAGTAGCCGAGCAGTTTGGTATTCCACTATTCTATGTGCGTGAGGGATGTTGTGTACCACAGGCAATGCTTCCCGAAAGAGAGGAGGTGGTCACGCACCGTCAGCACAGGAGAAGATGACCGCTATATTGCCCAGCAGGCAAGAAGGGAGCCACGTCAAACGGCGGATCCAATTGCAACCACAATTAACTGCTTTGCTTAGCACGCAATCACACTTTCCACATTGGCATGTCGACTGCATGGAAGTGGTCTCTTTATCCGGCGACCAGTATACGCTGTTTCGTTGACACCCGCACATCAACGGTACCGTTTGCCGTGGTGTCAGGTGCATAGTGAATACACGAACGAGGAGTGAAGTAGCGTCTTCTTCTCCGATAAGAGTTCACTGAGTGTGAGTAGTGATTCTGGACATACACTAATACGGTGACAGATGGAAACACGCACTGCATCCAAAACCATTGTCGATCATGATCGTTTTTGTGGGGAGGTATAATGTTGCATGAATGTACACGCTTCCAAATCAGTGATCACTGTACACTTACCAGTCAACATTAATTTGACGCAGTACTTCTTCCCCATCTGTGCCTTTTCGGGAGTGTAATTCGGCCCCGACATCATCAAAATGGTTCACATGGCTCTGAGAACTATGGGACTTAACATCTGAAGTCATCAGTCCCCTAGCACTTACAACAACTTAAACCTAACTAACCTATGCCCGAGGCAGGATTCGAACATGTGACCGTAACGGTCGCACGGTTCTAGACTGAAGCGCCTAGAACCGCTCGGCCACTGCGGCCCTCAGACTTCATCTTTTTAGGGTTCCGTGCTTCTGTCTGTACAAGCAGAACCTTCACTGAATCACTTTGTTGCCCGTCTGTCTGTCTCTCCAATTGTTAAAAATCTTGCTTCCAAAGAACGGGTCGACCTGTCAATTTCAAGTTTGTGTCACATATTAAGTTCTATAGTCCATTATCTATTATCTATATTTCAAGCTTCCAATTCAGTTCAATCATAAGATACGGCTATTTGTGTGACATAATTTGATTTTCGAAAACATACTCATCAGGAACTATAGGGTACTTCTCTTTGACCTAGAACCATAAAATTGGGAAGAAAGCAGGGTTTCACTGTACAAGTAAACGAAAATAGTTAATTTCTAATTACATACCAAGAAAAAGCAATTTTTATAAATTTTTTATCTGTTTGTCTGTACGTCTGGTAAGGCCCTTTATGTCTGGAACAGGGTCTGGAACAAGATCTGTGGACGCTTCGCGGTGTAAAGCTTTTAAGCTTCAAACTCAATGCAATCAAAAGATACCGCCGTTTATGTCACATATTTTGATACTCGAAACCTCACTCTTCAAAACTTATTTCCTGTTGACCTAGAATCATAATACTAGGCAAGACGCAAAGTGTCACAGTAGAAGTAAAGGGAAACTTTGGAAATTGTTAATTCGTAATTACATCACATGAGAAAAATATTTCCTTCGTCATCTGACTTCAGGCTTGAAATTAAAAATGAATTCGAAAGCCTTGGCATGAGTGATATCGGCATCTTTCCACTATCAATGTCGATTACAGGTAAAAATCATCAGTATCCTCCTTTTCCAGCGTGGATAAACTGTTTACAAAGGTAAAAACGTTTGTGTGGCATCCTCAGTGATGAAAATGCACAAACGCATCGAACAGCGCAAGTGCAGGTGTTCTAGGAACGAGAGGATACACGGTGAATGGACTGGTCTGCCGTTCCCCTGATTTAAATGCCATCGAGCACATGTGCGATGCGTTGGGAAGACGTATTCAACCACCTCCACGTGCATCAACAACCATCCAGCAATTGTCAGCCGCACTGGTGGAGGAACGAGACCCTTTACCACAAGAACTTCTCAGCAACCTCGTGACAAGCATGGTAACACGTTGTAGAACAACCATTGATGTCTGTGGCGATCAAACACCTTAAGGACCAGGGATGGCTAGAGGACAAATGTAAGGATGTAGAGTCTTATCTCACTAGAGGTAAGACAGATACTGCCTACAGGAAAATTAAAGAGAACTTTGTAGAAAAGAGTCTTATCTCACTAGAGGTAAGACAGATACTTCCTGCAGGAAAATTAAAGAGAACTTTGTAGAAAAGAGAGCCACTTGTATGAATATCAATAGCTCAGATGGAAGCCCAGTTCTAAGCAAAGAAGGGAAAGCACAAAGGTGGAAGGAGTATACAGAGGGGTCTATACAAGGGCGATGTACTTGAGGACAATATTATGGAAATCGAAGTGGATGTAGATGAAGATGAAATAGGAGATACGACACTGCCTAAAGAGTTTGACAGAACACTGAAAGACCTGAGTCGAAACGAGGCCCCGAGAGTAGACATCATTCCATTAGAACTACTGACGGCCTTGGGAGAGCTGGTCCTGACAAAACTCTACCATGTGGTGAGCAAGATGTATGAGAAAGGTGAAACACCCTCAGACTTCAAGAAGAATACAAGAATTCCAATCCCAAAGAAAGCAGGTGCTGACAGATGTGAAAATTACCGAACTATCAGTTTAATAAGTCACAGCTGCAAAATACTAACGCGAATTCCTTACAGACGAATGGGAAAACTGGTAGAAGCCGACCTCGGGGAAGATCAGTTTAGATTCCGTAGAAATGTTGGAACACGTGAGGCAATACTGACCTTACGACTTATCTTAGAAGAAAGATTAAGGAAAGGCAAACCTACGTTTCTAGAATTTGTAGACTGAGAGAAAGCTTTTGACAATGGTGACTGGAATACTATCTTTCAAATTCTGAAGGTGGCAGGGGTAAAATACAGGGAGGGAAAGGCTATTTACAATTTGTACAGAAACCAGATGGCAGTTATAAGAGTCCAGGGACATGAAAGGGAAGCAGTGGTTGCGAAGGGAGTGAGACAGCGTTGTAAGCTCTCCCCGATGTTATTCAATCTCTATATTGAGCAAGCAGTGAAGGAAAATAATTTGGACAAGAAGAGAACAGAAGCTTTCGAAATGTGGTGCTACAGAAGAATGCTGCATGTTAGGTGGGTAGATCACATAGCTAATGAGAAGGTATTGAACAGAATTGGGGAGAAGAGGAGTTTGTGGCATAACTTGACAAGAAGAAGGGAGCGGTTGGTAGTACATGTTCTGAAGCATCAAGGGATCACTGATTTAGTATTGTAGGGCAGCGTGGAGGGTAAAAATCGTAGAGGGAGACCAAAAGATGAATACACTAAGCAAATTCAGAAGGATGTAGGTTGCAGTAGGTACTGGGAGATGAAGAAGCTTGCACAGGATAGAGTAGCATGGAGAGCTGCATCAAACCAGTCTCAGGATTGAAGACCACAACAACAAGGACCACGTCCCACATTTGTCATAAATGACGATACTTCAGTGTAACAATTGTCTTAGAATTAAAGGTTTGCCGGCCACTGTGGCATAGTGGTTCTAGGCGCTTCTGTCTGGAACCGTGTGACCGCTATGGTCGCAGATACGAATCCTGCCTCGGTCATGGATGTGTGTGATGTCCTTAGATTAGTTAGGTTTAAGTAGTTCTATGTTATAGGGGACTGATGACCTCAGATGTTAAGTCCCATAGCGCTCAGCGCCATTTGAATGGTAATGTCTGGACTTTGTTCCCTCTGATATTCATCTCTGCTGACATGAACCGCTGGCTATGAAGTCAACGTTTTGGCACAGACAACGATGTAAGCGTAGAGAATCTTCGAAGAGTGTCCACTCCCTTCTACGACGAGAATATTGGAAAGTTAGTACAAGACTAAGACAAATGTCTCAGCCAGAGCGGCTAGTATGTAGTGACGTTGCTGGAAGGTGTGGCTAACTATTGCAAGTAAAACACTTTTGATTTTCACTATGGTGTCCATTGCGCGACCGATCGGACCTTCTGTTCGGATATTACCTGGCAGTGACACTTAATGCGGCACTGCACTGAGATATGTTGCCCGATTTTTCTTGAAATGTACGCTCTCGAAATTTCAACTGCGAAAGTCGTTGCACACTTCGTGGAAGGGAACGAAACAGAACGCCAAAAGAATTAGACAATGGATTTCAAATGGCAGCATTCATACAGGCCGTCAACTTAACGCTACGTCAACGTCGATGTTTCTCGTAAAGGAAATGTTAATGATAAATTGGTGGAGGAGGGGAAAGAGAGTGGACGTTGTCCCAATACTTTATCATTGAAACTTAACGTATTTTTTGTAGCGTTCATTCGTGTTACAGTGGCAGATAACGTTCTCTTGTGTCATCTCTTTCTTTATTTTGCTATTTTACTTGTAATGCTTCAACGAGCCATATTTCTTGGAAAAGGAATAAAAAGATCATAATAATAATAACACTAATCGTACTAATGAGAGAATTAATAATATTGAAAATGCTATATTCGTGGTGAAGTATAAGAAAGAATCTGCGAATGATGAAGATTTATTTGTCGATTTTGCCGATACAGTCGTGCACTTGTCACAAACAGTGTTCTCTGCTCACAGCAGCCGTCTCCCTCGATGGATTGAACGCACTAAGTACATGTATATGTCGAAAAATACCTGACCTTTTTATCACTATTGCTTAGTATATGTGCATTAAGCCTCGCCACAAATATAACAAAATGATTACACTTATTTTTATCATTTCTGTCTGACGAAATGTTGGTCGTATAATCGTTACTATTTTTTCGTGGAAAAGTAGATAAAAAAGAACATGGTTGACTGGTACTCTGAAAAAAACTTTGTTCATTTTAGTGATACTGGGCTGCTGTAATTAATGTGCAGTTACTCACTGAGGTCCAATTTGGGCTGTAATTGTTGAAGGGCCGCGAAACCTGGTAGATATGCCAATGTGTTAATGCAGAACGGAATCACACTGGAAAGAAATTGTTCCAGTTTTGGCCACCAGGTGCAAATCTGGCGCTGTGATAGCAAGAAAGGCGTGTAAAAATGCTTCCATACGTAACTGATTAGGAACGGGACGTGGGCAGAAAAGCTTAAATAAGTGCGAAAGACAGAATGTTGATTTTGTTATCAACCGCCATTTAGACAGTTTGTACAATATCAGGATCGGAGATGTCAACAACTTGCTGTACAGTGCAAGATTTCTACCTGGTTGCCAAACTTAGAACTAATTTTTTTTAGTGTACATCAGTTCTCGGTTAACGCATTGGCATGTCTACAAAGTTTCGCTGCCATGGGATAATTACAGCCTCCACTCGCCGTCCGTGTGTAGCTGAGCTGTAATTATAGCCTCCAGTTACTTGATTTGGTGGATAATGAAAAAAGAAAATGGGACGAGCTGAAAGCAGCATGCACGACCTTCTCTCCTCTCGCCTTAATCCCTGTCCCATACGGCTGGCGCTCTCGTATGGCGTCCATCACGCTCGTACATCTTCGAACTTCAGTATCTCAAAAACGTGTGAGAAGAGCATCGCACTCGAGAAACATTAGTCACTTCCAGATATGTATTACAATCGTACAACACATAAGCAAATTCGGCGACTCATTGACTGTATGTCTGCCTCACGAGAGGGACAAAAGTAGATTAGGTTCAAAATGGTTCAAATGGCTCTAAGAACAATAGGACTTAACATCCGAGGTCATCAGTCCCCTAGACTTGGGATTACTAAAACCTAAGTAACCTAAGGAAATCACACATATCCATGCCCTAGGCAGGATTCGAACCTGCAGCGCTGTTCCGGACTGAAGTGCTTAGAACCGCTCGGCCACAGAGATGTACTCATGCCACTTCGTACATCTTCACTACGATAAATTTGACACTTCCTTCCTCTCTTTTTTTTCTGTACATATTAGTGTAATCAGTTAAAACGTGTAGACAAGCTGATATGGTGCCGGCCTTGTCCAATCACGGTGCTCACGATGTACCTCTAGAACGGGGGCAGCAGAGACGAACAGTGGGTGCGCTGCAGCAGCCAGTCCTGTACACACTGTGACTGTCCCCGAGGTGCCGGGGGAGACCGCGGTGTATTATTTAATTACCAGGGCCACGGTCACACGTCAGCGGCGCGGTTTTCCAGCTCGCTGGGGAAATCTCGTGCGCCGACAAAACACGCCACGACTTGTCCCACTGCCCCATCAGCGGCGGTGAGGACGGAGTATACGTGGGTGGGGGCTGGGGTGGTGCGGTACACAGCTGTCGGCCGCCTAGTGGCTGGTCGATACCCGGCGGGGTGACCAGCAAGGCCACGGAGCCTGCGATCCACAGCCGATAACGCGCCGTCACCTCACCCAGTAATGTGAGCTGCCGTCTCAATTACTGTTCTGCGACACGTTGATGGCTGGTTCCGCTTCACGTAATGAAACTGACTGACAGATTAGAACTGAGTGCCGCGCCGGCATTCGAACAAGGATCTCACCTATCGCGGAAAATGCTGTTACTAAATGAGCTATCAAGGCATGACTCACTGCCTTCTTTGGATGGAAAACACCGACCATTATAACCGACACCGGCATTTTAGTTTTCAATAAACGATACTCACTATTTGTGTGTGAAACCTTATGGGACTTAACTGCTAAGGTCATCAGTCCCTAAGCTTACACACTACTTAACCTAAATTAGCCTAAGGACAAACACACACATCCACACCCTACGGAGGACTCGAAACTCCGCCGGGACCAGCTTCACAGTCCTTGACTGCAGCGCCTTAGACCGCTCGGCTAATGCCACTCGGCGATTTTCACTATTTATTTGGACTCGGTTATAACAAGTAATTTTTATATTTTACATATTTTTCTTCTTTGTGTCATGAGTCATCTGACTGGTTTGATGTGTCTGGCTACGAATTCCTCTCCTGCGCCAAACTCTTCATCTCAGAGTAGCACTTGCAACCTACGTCCCCAATTATTCGCTGGGTGTCTTCCAATCTCTGTCTTCCTTTACTGTTTTTGCCCTCTACGGTTCCTTTTAGTACCATGGAATTCATTCCCTGATGTCTTAACTGATGCCCTATCATCTTGTCCCTTCTCCTTCTCAGTTTTTTCCACAAATTCCTTTCCTCTCCGGTTCTGCGCAGAACCCCCTCATTCCTTACCTTGTCAGTCCACCTATTTTTCAACATTGATCTGTAGCACCATATCTCAAATGTTTCGATTCTTTTCTGTTCCGGTTTTCTCGCAGTCCACGATTCACTACCGTACAATGCTGCACTCCAAACGCACATTCTCAGAAATTTCTTCCTCAATTTAAGGCCTACTTTTAATACTCTTGACCAGGAATGTTTACTAATAGCCAAGTAAAAAAAATAATCTGTCATAGCAGCAGTAATAAACTTTTTCGTTTTTAAATAAACCTACTTTAAAAACGGAGTAAATTTTATTTATAAGATTTACATTGGTTTGAAATACTGTATTATCACAGAGAACGAGAAAAGTGATCAGTGCTACTTTAGGGGCAATGCCGATAAAAAAAGCAACAAACACGTGGCATAAGAATTGATGCAACACTGCTGAGACAATAATGTCTGTGTAGCCGTGTGTGGTAGCTCGTGGTACGCGTGTACGTGCAGTGTGCAATATTTGTCCCCTCCCGGTGTGTACCGTAGGTTCTCGTTGTCGCCGCCGGACATCCGTTCTACTGAGAATGGCTCCAACCCTTCTCTCGATATCATCTTACGAATTGATGAAGCAATGAAGTACAATGCCTCATTTGCATTACAAGATTAAAGATTTCCCTGCCATTTCTATGAAATAATAAAAGAGGAGGAAGCTATGATAAGAGCAAAAATTAAAAACAATCCATTTCATATATAATATGCAATATAACGGCAAGTAGCTGATTTGCCGCCTCTATTTGGTAGAAAATCCGAAGAAATTCTGGTCGTATGTAAAGTACACAAGCGGCAAGACGCAGTCAATACCTTCGCTGCGCAGTGCCGATGGTACTGTTATCGACGACTGTGCCGCTAAAGCGGAGTTATTGAACGCAGTTTTCCGAAATTCCTTCACCAGGGAAGACGAATGGAATATTATAGAATTTGAAACAGGAACAGCTGCTAGCATGAGTTTCTTAGAAGTAGATACCTTAGGGGTTGCGAAGCAACTCAAATCGCTTGATACGGGCAAGTCTTCAGGTCCAGATTGTATACCGATTAGGTTCCTTTCGGATTACGCTGATACTATAGCTCCCTACTTAGCACTCATATACAACCGCTCGCTCACCGATAGATCTGTACCTACAGATTGGAAAATTGCGCAGGTCGCACCAGTGTTCAAGAAGGGTAGTAGGAGTAATCCATTTAACTACAGACCTATATCATTGACGTCGGTTTCCAGTAGGGTTTTGGAGCATATACTGTATTCAAACATTATGAATCACCTCGAAGGGAACGATCTATTGACACGTAATCAGCATGGCTTGAGAAAACATCGCTCTTGTGCAACGCAGCTAGCTCTTTATTCGCACGAAGTAATGGCCGCTATCGACAGGGGATCTCAAGTTGATTCCGTATTTCTAGTTTTCCGGAAAGCTTTTGACACCGTTCCTCATAAGCGACTTCTAATCAAGCTGCGGAGCTATGGGGTATCGTCTCAGTTGTGCGACTGGATTCGTGATTTCCTGTCAGGAAGGTCGCAGTTCGTAGTAATAGACGGCAACTCATCGAGTAAAAATGAAGTGATATCAGGTGTTCCCCAGGGAAGCGTCCTGGGACCTCTACTGTTCCTGATCTATATAAATGACCTGGGTGACAATCTGAGCAGTTCTCTTAGACTGTTCGCAGATGATGCTGTAATTTACCGTCTAGTAAGGTCATCCGAAGACCAGTATCAATTGCAAAGCAATTTAGAAAAGATTGCTGTATGGTGTGTCAGGTGGCAGTTGACGCTAAATAACGAAAAGTGTGAGATGAACCACATGAGTTCCAAAAGAAATCCGTTGAAATTCGATTACTCGATAAATAGTACAATTCTCAAGGCTGTCAATTCAACTAAGTACCTGGGTGTTAAAATTACGAACAACTTCAGTCGGAAGGACCACATAGATAATAGTGTCGGGAAGGCGAGCCAAAGGTTGCGTTTCATTGGCAGGACACTTAGAAGATGCAACAAGTCCACTAAAGAGACAGCTTACACTACACTCGTTCGTCCTCTGTTAGAATATTGCTGCGCGGTGTGGGATCCTTACCAGGTGGGATTGACGGAAGACATCGAAAGGGTGCAAAAAAGGACAGCTCGTTTTGTATTATCACGTTATAGGGGAGAGAGTGTGGCAGATATGATACACGAGTTGGGATGGAAGTCATTACAGCATAGACGTTTTTCGTCGCGGCGAGACCTTTTTACGAAATTTCAGTCACCAACTTTCTCTTCCGAATGCGAAAATATTTTGTTGAGCCCAACCTACATAGGTAGCAATGATCATCAAAATAAAATAAGAGAAATCAGAGCTCGAACAGAAAGGTTTAGGTGTTCGTTTTTCCCGCTCGCTGTTCGGGAGTGGAATAGTAGAGAGATAGTATGATTGTGGTTCGATGAACCCTCTGCCAAGCACTTAAATGTGAATTGCAGAGTAGTCATGTAGATGTATCTGCATCATAAACCTATATCTGCTAGTAGCCCTTGAGAAGGTTAGCACTGACTATTTATGATGGCCAAGTAGTGTTATGGTACCCGATTACGACATGATTCTTGAGCATGGTTTTAAAGAATTAGAAACAGTAGAAGAATGTTGCTGATTTTTTTTTTTTTTTTTTGTATTTTTAACAAGAGCACCGAACACAGAAAGAGCTAGGTCTTCTTTAGTTTTTTTATTTAACGTGAAATTTTGATTCTATGCATCTTTGAACTGAGAGAGTCAAAATTTTTCAATCTCTGTTTGACTTCTATGATTATTGCAGTAACAGGAATAAAAACATGAAAACTGGTTGTTTCAGAAACTGATTATTTAACTATCAGGTTAAACTAGCGTGAATAAAAGAAAAAGATTGTTTCGGTGATAATTGAAATTCCCGTGGCCCATCCTCGCAGGTTTTTGCCTCCTTCTTGTACCTTTGTCCTACCTTCCAAGCTTCACCTAATATCTCCTGGACGAGAGGTAACGACTGAGAAATCGCTTAGACGCAGCCTATGGGACAAGGAGATTGTGTCCAGAAGAAATCTTCCACTGTTCGGCTGAGTGTGGGATCCTTTCAAACTTCCTGGCTTATTAAAACTGTGTTCCAGACTTGTAGTTCAGGTAACAGTGTTTTGGTTTCGAGTCCCAATTAGCTGGATTCAGCACTTTGTCTTGCGGAGTTACTACTATGATGCAACATCGGTTCTCAGAAATATTTTACAGTACTTTTGGTGGTTAGCTAACACGCATCGGGAATCTGAAATTACACTCCTATTCATCTGATGATTGACTCTCGATTTTATCTGGCACTTATTTATTCGATTAATTAGTGTAATATATCCTTTCTTCCTGGCAATTAATAACGGAAGAAAAATAATGAAATCGAGCTAAAAGTATGTAATGCATGGATAAAGATCTTCACTGGGGAATATACATCACAAATCCAATGGCACGATGTGGTTACTATTATAACACACATCAATAAGTAATCATCTTATTATATTGTGTCGTCTTCATTGTATTTTGTAGGATATCTCTTATTATCTTTCTTTTGATATACAGGGCCATGTTGAGTATTTTACATCATCATTTGTAACCACTTTGACCGTCAAAAGGTTAAACCGAATTGCACGTAAAAAGTGATAATTGGTTTTAGCTCGGACTTCGTAGTAAAGAATATGTACGTTCTACTTGATAATAATGTAGTATTTAAACGACACGACGCTATAACTTTTCGGTTTTTCTGCCTTCAAACACTGTGTAAACAGTCCGCAGCTCGTGGTCGTGGGGTGGTGTTCTCGCTGCCCACGCCCGGGTTCCCGGGTTCGATTTCCGGCGGGGTCAGGGATTTTCTCTGCCTCGTGATGACTGGGTGTTGTGTGATGTCCTTAGGTTAGTTAGGTTTAAGTATTTCTAAGCTCTAGGGGACTGATGACCTCAGATGTTAAGTCCCATATGGCTCAGAGCCATTCGAACCATTAGAACCATTGTGTACACAATTCCTGACTCATTATCTGCAACATATAATAGAAGTCATAAAATTAATGTTTCTTCACTAAATGTTTTCTACAGTGAATTAAGACACATTTACCGTCAGTGTGATAATTATTACTTAATAAATGGGATAAATTACGGAGCTCAATCACACATACACACATACCTCTTACCGATTCGTAGACAATATGTGAAGTGAGTTTCAAGAAGAGGAAGGCTTTGCTTACGAATATTTTGTTTTGAAAAAAAAAAAAAACTGAATGAGGTTTACAGATTTTTTTAACTTTTTTTGTACACACTCTCTTTAAACTCCAAGCTAAATTCATTTTATGTTCTTTGACGTCCCCGAATATAACCACACCCTACAGCTTCTTCCAACAAATGGAGCAACTGCCTACGCATCAGGCCGAACATTTGAGCTCATTTACACAATCGTAACGCCTGATAGAGATGTTAGCAAACGTTGGTCTGGTCGCGGCCCTAGTTGGCCATCCAGGTCATCTGATATTTCAACGTGTAATTACTTTATGTGGGAGTCTTCAAGTCCAAGGCGTAACGCAACAACCTTCGTAGTCTTCAAGCACTGCAGAATAACGTTGAGGACGAGACTGCATCAGGTCCAGCTGTCCAGCTCTGAACCGCCTTCAGCAACTTGTTGACCAGGAACCAGAAGTGCCAGGAGATGAATCGTGGTCACTTTCAACTTCTGCCAAATCAAGTTGGTACTGTTTTTCCTTTCCTCTGCTGTGTTTCTCCGTATGCTGCATCTCTGTTCTCTGGGCCACATTTATTTGCCTACCCTGTACATGTCTTATGACATGGTTCTTTTACAGATTAATTATTTCATGGTAAGAATTTACAAAAAAAAGCAAAATGATGTCTCGTTTACAAGACATGTTTCGTTTCTACATTTTAAGAAATTAACGGGATTTGACCTTATACTATCTCAATGCCAATTTACGCTCGTGTTGCAAGGGCACCGTGTGATGCGAAGT
Organism: Schistocerca gregaria; assembly: GCF_023897955.1. Taxonomy (NCBI): domain Eukaryota; kingdom Metazoa; phylum Arthropoda; class Insecta; order Orthoptera; family Acrididae; genus Schistocerca; species Schistocerca gregaria. The sequence goes on from NC_064922.1 coordinate 833,018,578, forward strand.
ACAGGACGCACTTTCTTTTCGAGAAACTGCCACCAGCAGTCCCTTTTTTCTTATGCTCAAAATTAGTATAAAAATACCCAGTGTTTGATTTAAAAATAGGAATTTGTGATAAGTTCCTATGGGAACAAACTGCTGAGGTCATCGGTCTCTGGGCTTACACACTATTCAATGAAATTTAAACTAACTTACCCTAAGGGCAACACCCACACCTATGCCCAAGGGAGGACTCGAACCACTGAGGGGGGGAGTCTCGTGAACCGTGGCAATACGCCTAAGACCTCGAGGCTAGACCGCGCGGCTTGATTTAAAATTCCAGGCCAGTCAAAAAATGGCCATATATTCTATGCCGCGAGACACAGCACTGGATTCAACTGGCAGCAGCACTATACCGATGTCACAAACAGGGGTTGCGAGCACTCACAAGCTTGCTAACACTGTTCTCTCTCCTGCCCTGCGATCACAAACCCAAAATACTGTCTAGACAATGATGAGTCATTGCAGTCTATAGTGCCAGTGAACTTGAATTGAAAGTGACCTTTGTTATCGCTAACAGTAGAATATTTTGGTTAGTAGCTAGTTTCGTAATGAAAAAAAGGTATTCACACTACGTGGTCTATAAATTGAAAGTAATAGCACATGCAGAAGAACATGGAAACAGAGCAGCTGAGCGACATTTCGGTCCTCCAGTCACAGAAAAGAACCATTCGCCATTGGCGTGATAGTAAAGAACTGAAAAAAAGGCTAAATTTGCAATTACAGCACTGAAAGCGAAATGGCCAAAACTGGAATACGACGATTTACACGGATTTTAAATGTTATTTAGGTTTTATAACTAAGAAATTCTTTGTAGTCTGACTTTGCAGACAGTAAATGTATTTACAAAAAATTGCTTAAAATTGAGGTGCGTCTTATAGTACGTAGCATCTTATAGTCCGTGAATTCGTGTTTGTAGGACTGACTGTGTGAATAAATTTTTATCATTCAGAGTAGTAAATACCGGATGATCAAAAAGTCAGTATAAATTGGAAAACAGAATAAATCACGGAATAAAGTAGATAGAGAGGTACAAATTGATACACATGCTTGGAATTACATGGGGTTTTATTAGAACCAAAAAAATACAAAAGTTCAAAAAATGTCCGACAGATCATCTGATCAGAATAGTAATAATTAGCATAATAAAGTAAGAAAAAGCAAAAATGATGTTCTTTACAGGTAATGCTCAATATGTCCACCATCATTCCTCAACAATAGCTGTAGTCGAGGAATAATGTTGTGAACAGCACTGTAAAGCATGTCCGGAGTTATGGTGAGGCATTGACTTCGGATGTTGTCTTTCAGCATCCCTAGAGATGTCGGTCGATCACGATACACTTGCGACTTCAGGTAACCCCAAAGCCAATAATCGCACGGACTGAGGTCTGGGGACATGGGATGCCAAGCATGACGAAAGTGGCGGCTGAGCACACGATCATCAACAAACGACGCACGCAAGAGACCTTTCACGCGTCTAGCAATATGGGCCGGAGCGCAATCCTGCATAAACATCGTACGTTCCAGCAGGTGTTTATCAGCCAGGCTGGGGATGATGCGATTCTGTAACATATCGGCGTACCCCTCACCCATCACGGTAGCAGTTACAAAACCAGAATCACGCATTTCCTCGAAGAAAAAAAGCCCGATAACGGTAGATGTGGTAAATCCAACCCATACCATGACTTTGTCGTCGTGCAATACAGTTTCCACGACAGTTCTAGGATTTTCGGGTAGCCCAAATTCTGCAGTTGTGGGCTTTGACAGTCCCTCGGGGCGTGAAATGATTTTCGTCGGTCCAAAACGCGTTACTCAACCAATCGTCATCTTCCGCCATCTTTTGAAACGCCCACACTGCAAATGCCCTCCGATTCACTAAATCGCCAGGTAACAGTTCTTGATGCGGATGGATTTTGTTCGGATAGCATCGGAGGGTACGCCTAAGTGCCAACCAAACAGTAGTGTATGGAATGCCGATGCGACTTGTGACAGCACGATCGCTGACTTCCCCTTCATAGACGAACCTGCTACGGGTCTCCATTTCTTCATGACCTGTGTCAGCAGCATTACGCCATGTGCTCGGTCGGCTACTACGGGGTCTATCGTCTAAACAATCATTGTCGCCACAGCTGCATTTTTCAACGGACCTTTACCCGCTCTAATCCCCTTCCCATGGCGATAGGATCGTAACGCTGAACTAGCACATTCCCCATTCTGATAATGCAGTTTCACAAAAAGCGCTTTTTCGGGTATCGTCGGCATGCTGCGACTGCTGGCGCATCTGATTCTCTTTCTAATTACAGCTCATTTTATACACGATTGTCATGCACAGTCACTGACGTTTTGCTGTCGAGCGCCATCTGTTGGACGTTTTACGAACTTTTTTTGGTTCTAATAAAACCCTATGTCATTCCAAGCATGTGTGTCTATTTTTACCTCTGTATCTACATTATTCCATGGTTTAATAAGTTTTCAAATTTATGCTGACTTTTTGATCACCGGGTACAACCGCTCGCTCAGAGTAAGATCCGTACCTAAAGACTGGAAAATTGCTCAAGTCACGCCAATACCCAAAAAAGGAAATAGGAGTAATGCGATGAATTGCAGGCTCATACCACTAACTTCGATTTACAGTGGGGTTATGGGAGGAAACGATTTATTGACATGTAATCAGCACGGATTTAGAAAATATTGTTCATGTGAAACACAACTAGCTCTTTATAATCATGAAGTAATGAGTACTATCAACTGGGGATGTCAAGTTGATTCCATATTTTTAGATTTCAAGAAGGCTTTCGACACCGTTCCTCACAAGCGTCTTATAACCAAACTGCGTGCCTACGGAGTATCGCGTCAGCTGTGAGACTGGATTCGTGATTTCCTGTCAGAAAGGTCGCAGAGATCTTTGACGCGTCTAGCAATACGGGGTGGAGCGCCATCTTGCATAAACATCGTACGTTGCAAAAGGTGTTTATCAGCCAGGCTGGGGTGATACGATTCTGTAACATATCGGCGTACCTCTCACCCGTCACGATAGCAGTTACAAAACCAGAATCACGCATTTCCTAGAAGAAAAAAGGCCCGATAACGGTATATGTGATAAATCGAACCCATACCGTGACTTTCTCGTCGTGCAATGGAGTTTCCACGACAGTTATACAATTTTTGGTAGCCCAAATTGTGCATTTGTGGGCGTCGACAGACCCTCGGAGCGTGAAATGAGCTCAGTCGATCCACAACACGTTACTCAACCAATCGTCATCTTACGCCATCTTTTGAAACGCCCACACCGCAAATTCCCTCCGTTTCACTAAATCGCCAGGTAACAGTTCATGATGCCGATGGATTTTGTACGGATAGCATCGGAGAGTACGCCTAAGTGCCAACCAAACAGTAGTGTATGGAACGCCAGTGCGACATGCGACTGCACGAGCGCTGACTTCCCCCTGCATAGACGAACCCGCTACAGGCTCTATTTCTTCCTGAGCTGTCTCAGCAGCATTACGCCTTGTGCTCGGTCAGCCTCTATGCGCTCTATCGTCTAAACAACCCGTGGCTTCGAACTTCGAAATCATTCTCGCCGCAGCTTCATTTGTCAACAGACCTTTACCCGTTCTAATCCTCTTCCTATGGCGACAGGATCGTAACGCTGAACTAGCACATTCCCCATTCTGATAATACAGATTCACTAAAAGCGCCTTTTCAGGTAACGTCAACATGCTGCGACTGCTGGCGCATCTGATTCTCTCTCTCATTACAGCTCCTATACACGATTTTGATGCGCAATCACTGACGTTTTGCTGTCCAGCGCCATCTCTCGGACATTTTGTGAACTTTTTTTGTTCTAATAAAACTCCATATCATTACAAGCATGTGTGTCAATTTTTACCTCTCTATCTACATTATTCCGTGGTTTATTAAGTTTTCAAATTTATACTGACTTTTTGATTACCCGGTACATCATCTGATCAAAAGTGACCGGACACCCCTATGTAACTTGGAACTGAGCATCGGATGTCACGAGGGTACGACCCGCTCGTATAAAAGAATGCCGGGAGTATTTTTTGGCCTGGAGACAAAGAACAGAAGCAGAACGGATCGGTCAAGGGGGCTGAGGGTCTTCGAAAGAGGACTGATCATTGGACGTCACCTACATAACAAATGCCTCAGGGAAATTTCAACCCTTCTGAAGCTGTCGATGTCGACCGTTTGTGATGTGACTGTGAAGTGGAAAAGGCGAAGTAACAATCAGAGGCACACCACGACCAGGTGGACGTCAAACAAAATCGCATGAAATCTGCGGAAGAAATCACTTGTGGCATCCTAGGTTCTACCAGCAGTCCAATTATCGCAAGGAGATTGAAGGACGGCCTACAACGGATTTTCTCTGCCCACGCCCAGGTTCCCGGGTTCGATTCCCGGCGGTGTCAGGGATTTTTTCTGCCTCGTGATGACCGGGTGTTGTGTGATATCCTTAGGTTAGTTAGGTTTAAGTAGTTCTAAGTTCTAGGGGACTGATGGCCATAGGTGTTAAGTCCCATAGTGCTCAGAGCCGGCCTACAACGGCCAAGGAACTCCTCATAAGCCCAACATTTCTTAAGTCAGTACTCCTCGACGCTTGAAATGGAGTACAGAGCGATGCTACTGGACTGAGTTTGACTGGAAACGAATGGGCTGGAGTGATGGATCACGCTGTACCCTGTGTCAATCCAATGGAAGGATTTGGGGCTAGTGATTGTCTAGAAAACGTTTCCTGTCATCATGTGCAGTGCCGAAAGTGAAGTACTGTGGAGGTTCGTTACGGTATGGGGATGTTCTTCGTGAATAGGTTGCGGTCCTCTTATTGTGCTTACGAAATCGCTAACTGCGGAAGCTTACGAACACGTTTTATAGCACTGTGTACTACATACAGCAGAGGAACATTTTGAAGGCCAAGACTTTTGCTATTATCATGACAGTACACCCTGTAATAAAGCAGCATCTGTGACGCTGACAGAGACCCGAATTGAACCCACTGGAGCACCTTTGAGATGAGTTAGAACGTTGACTTCGAGCTAGACCCCAGCATCTAATATCAGCACCTACTCTTGCATTGGCTCGTGAGAAAAAATGGGCTGGCATTCGTCTACAGACACTCAGATACCTCATTGAAAGGGTCCTCAGTAAAGTTGAAACCGTCACAGAAGTATAGGCTTGACACAAACCACATTAACATCTAATAAAATATGTCCGGATGGTTTTCATCGTATAATAACTATTACAGCAAGAAAAATTCGTCTTGATTTTCATTTTCTTATAGCAGTAGCGTATAACCTGTCTTGTTCTTTCCAACGTACTTCGCTTTAGTATTGATCTATAAGGAATGAAACTCTTTACCAGCACAGAGGGTCTCGAATTACACCATGAGGTTCACCGAGCTGTACATCATCTGGCAGTCGAATCTCTGCCAACGGTGTCACATATGGGCTTAGGATAATAGCTACGTAAATGACCTTTCGTATCATTATCAAGAAATGCAGACATTCATCCTGTCTCCCATTTTCTGATCTGAACGTGCAATGACATTTTCTTTCATGATCAGATTTCGAACTGGCTGTTTTCGTATTATAACCTGTCAGTCACATCATTTTATCGAGGGATGGTTTAATAAGCTGAGTATTACATAGATACTCCACATACTCCAGTATCACACTATAGAAGGTAGGCGCTCTGCCTAACGAAAACGTTTAAGGCCAGTTCACAGTAGACGTTAAAAAAAAGTAACGGCAGCCGGTGTTTCCCTCCACAGGTGGTGTGTTCAAACGAGACCGAAAGACAACACAACGTCGTTTCTCTTATCCCAGTAATTGTATTTGGATTTACACAGGGTGCGAAATATAGTGAACAGAGCTGTCACTTCTGGTTACAACAGTGGTTGCAACCCTGGTGGAAATCGGACCAAAGTGAGTTTGGATCACAAACACCCGCACGTCATTTCATGGTCCTTCGACTCCATGCCTGAGTTTATCAACTGTAGTGGCGTTCCAGTTTCTCGTCAGCTCATGAGCATATGTTCCCTACGGGTGAGACATCTGGCCAATGTGTTGGACAGGATAACAGTCGAAGACCCTTGAAAGTTAATGTCACAGAACCATCGAAGGTAGAATGTGTGGTGTCTGTTCTGCTGGACATTTCTTTTCCACTTGCCGCCATTAAATTTAATTCACGGTCCAATTGCGGCTGGTTTATGCATTTCTTTAACATAATGGGCAGGTTACTGTCTTTAACACGTCAGAAAAATAGCGGTTGCTGCAGAAATTACCACCTACGTAAGCCGGAGGAGTGTACCCAATATTACCTCTCACCATCAAGCTAGGTGTAGGAACCGTATGACGAATAAAGGTGGTCAATGTCTTCTTGAAAAGGTCATTGTACTCGGATCCACAAAAAACCGATACGTCCTTCTTGATGATGTGTTAATAGGTGGAATTCGTCTCGAAAATAGTCCTGCTCGTACAGCATAACGTAAAGTGCGTCAGCTAGCGAGTTGGTTATTCAGATACGGATCGATCCCGTGTAACAGATTATCGACAGTGTGCTAGGGAACCGAGCAGCCCGAGTCTGGTATTTAGATGGTTTCTCAAGCTCGTTTCGAAAATTGCTTTGCTAGTCCTCACATTCCACTTCAGAGAACACAATACATGTAAACATGTGCAGATACACTACAATGACACACAGAACACGATTCACAGACAAACTGCAAAGCTGATTTCACTGAATTTGATTACCTTCACGGCTGTGACATAACTAAGGATATCAGATCACGAAGGTAAATCGTACAATAAAAAATGCCATGTTTCAAATTAGTGGACTTCATACTGGACGGGATAAATGCTAGGGCAAATAAAATAGTATACTTATTAAATGTTGTGTCACTCCTGTGTCAAGTGTTTATAAATTATGTGTCCCTTTGGAAGTCAGATCTGGAAGGTAGGAGACGAGGTACTGGCAGAAGTAAAGCTTTGAGGGCGGCACGTGAGTCGTGTTTGGGTAGCTCAGTCGTTAGAGCACTTGCCCGCGAAAAGCAAAGGTCCCGAGTTCGAGTCTCGGTCCGGCACACAGTTTTAATCTGCCAGGAAGTATCATATCAGCGTACACTCCGCTGTAGAGTGCAGATTTCATTCTAGGAACATCTCCCAGACTGTGGTTAAGCCATGTCTCCGCAATAACCTTTCTTTCAGGAGTGCTAGTTCTGCATGTTTCGCAGGACACCTTCTGTTAAGTTTAGAAGGTAGGCGACGAGGTACTGGCAGAAGTAAAGCTGTCAGGACGGGGCGTGAGTCGTACTTGGGTAACTCAGTTGATAGAGCACTTACGCTCGAAAGGCAAAAGTTCTGAATTCGAGTCTCGGTCCGGCACACAGTTTTAATCTGCCAGGAAGTTTCATATCAGCGCACACTCCTCTGTAGAGTGAAAATTTCATTCTATCCACAAGTTCATGGTCCAGATAGTCCCACACCTCAACGTCGATTCGGCGTAGATCCCTCAGAGTAATTGGTGGGTCATGTCGTCCATAAACAGCTCTTGTCAATCTGTCCCAGGCATTTTCGACAGGTTTCATGTCTGTAGAACATGCTAGCCTCTGTAGTCTACTGACGTCGTTATCCTGAAGGAAGTAATTCGCAAGATGTGCACGATGGGAGCTCCAATTGTCGTCCATTAAGACGAATACCTCGCCAATATGCTGCCGATATGGTTGCACTAACGGTCAGAGGATGGTACTCACGTGTCCTACAATCACTACGGCAGCTTCCAGAACTTCCAGCGGCGTATGGCCGCCCCACATAATGCCATACTAAAACAGCAGGGAACCTCCGACTTGTTTCACTCGCTGGACAGTGTGTCTAAGAAGTTCAGCCTGATAGGGTTGCCTCCAAACACGTCTCTGACAGCTGTCTAATTAAAGGCATACGTGACACGCATCGCTGAAGAAAACGTGATGCTATTCCTGAGCAGTCTATGCGGCGTGTTCTTGGGCTCATCTGTACTGCGCTGCATGGTGTTGTGGTTGCAAAGATGGACCTCGCCATTGACGTCGGGAATGAAGTTGCGCATCACGCAGCCTATTGCGCACAGTTTGAGTCGTAACACGACGTCCTGTGGCTGCACGAAAGCATTATTCAACATAGTGGCGTTGCTGCCAATGTTCCTCCGAGTCATAACCGTAGGTATCGCTCATTTACTAAAGTATTAGCCCTTGGGCGGCCTCTGCGAGGCATGTCATCGACAGTTCCTGCCCCTCTGTACCTCCTCCATGTCCGAACAACACTGCTTTAGTTCACTCCGACACGCCTGTACACTTCCGTTATTGGGAGCCCTTCCTGGCACAAAATAACTATGGGGACGCGATCCAGCCGCGGTATTGACCGTCTATTCATAGTTGAACTACAGACAACATAAGCCGTGTACCTCTCCCCTGGTGGAATTACTGGAACTGATCGGCTGTCGGACCCCCTTCGTCTTATAGGTGTTGCTTATGCCTGGTTGTTTACATCTCTGAACAGTCAAAGAGACTGCGTCTGTGGTACAATAACCACAGTCAACGTCTTCCTTCAGGAGCTGTGGGACTGGGGCGACGGAAAACTTTTTTTATCTGTGTACGACTAATGTTCGTCAACGGCGAAAAACTATCATATAGACCAGATAGAGCAAGTGTCCCACACTGCAAGTAGATGTGTGCCATCCAACAGACCACGCCACATGATAACAGATACATTATTGTCTCAGCATTGACTTACTAACTCTTATATAATTATTTTCTTGATCGTTTTTGTCAGTATTACTATTAAGATAGCATTGGTCACTTTTCCATTTTGTATAATAACATAATATTTACAAGTAATGATAATTTTATGAATAAAAATTACTCGCTTTTAAAAAAAGTTTTATTTTAAAACGAAATATGTTAACCGATAATTGATATTTCTGTTCTATCATGACGTTATTAGTAAAAAAAAGTAACAACGCCTGTTATAACCGAACCCAAACTAGTACCGAAAATACTCGATATTGAGTACTAAAATACCGGTCTGGCTTTTAACCTGTCGGTTTTTCTAGTTCCTATTTAATCGCGACTAAACCGTGCAGTATTACAAAGGAATAATACACTGAGGTGACAAAGGTCACGGGATATCTCCTAACATTGTGTTGGACCTCCTTTTGCACGGCGTGGTGCAACAACTCGACGTTGCATGGACTCAACAAGTCGTTGGAATTCCCCTGCGGAAATATTAACCCATGCTACCTCTGTAGATGTCCATAAGCCGGAAAGTGCTGCCGGTGCAGCATTTTGTGCACTAACTGACCTCTAGTTTATGACTCATAAATGTTCAAAATGGTTCAAATGGCTCTCAGCACTATGGGACTTAACTTCTGAGGTCATCAGTCCCCTATAACTTAGAACTACTGTAACCTAACTAACCTTAGGACATCACACACATCAATGCCCGAGGCAGGATTCGAACCTGCGACCGTAGTGGTGACGCGGTTCCAGACTGTAACGCCTAGAACCGCTCCGCAACCCCGGCCGGCCTCATAAATGTTCCATGGGGTTCATGTCAGGTGACAGGGTGGCCACATCATTCTGCGAATAGTCCAGAATGTTCTTCAAACCATTCTCGATGTGGCCCGGTGACAAGTCTCGGAACATGAAGACCATGAATGGTTGCAAATCGTCTCCAGGGAACCGAAAATAACCATTTTCAGTCAATGATCGATACATCTTGACCAGAGGACAGAGTTAATTCCATGCAAAAACAGCCTACGCCATTACGGAGCCATCACTAGCTCCGGTATTCCATTCGCGAAGAGCGTGCTGAAGAAACGAATACCTCTGTCCTTCCGTGCGATCTCTGACCTCCCTTATTTCATTATGATGATCGTTTCTCCCTATGTATGTCTCCTGCAAAAAAATATTTTCGAACTCGTAGGAGAAGGTTGGTAATTGAAATCTGGTGAGAATATCCGGCCGCAATGACAAATGTCTTTGTTTTAATTATGTCCAGCCAAAATCCAGTACTATGTCCGTGACACTCCTGACCTGTTTCTCGGTAATACAAACCGTGCTGCCCTTCTTTGAACTTTCTCGACTTACTCCGTTAATTCTGCCTGGTAAGGATCACACACTACGCAGCAGTACTCCAAAAACGGGCGGACAAGCGTAGTGTAGGGAGTCTCTTTAGTAGATCTGTTGCGTCTTTTAAGTGTTCTGACAATAAAAGACAATCTACCGTTGTCTTTCCCCACAATACTTTCGGTGTGTTCTTTCCAATTTAAATTGTTCGTAATAGTAATTCCTAAATATTTAGATTAATTTACGGCCTATATATCTGACTGATCTGCCGTTTAACCGAAGTTTAACGAATTCCTTTAAGCACTCATGTGGATGACCTGACGCTTTTCATTACTTAGGGCCAATTGCCAATTTTAGCGCAACACAGTCGGTTTTGAAATTGGTTTTGTTCTTCTGATGACTTTAGTGGGCGATAAACAACAGCATCGTCGGCCAACAACTTACGACGGCTACTCAGATTGTCTCCTAAACAGTTCACATAGGTAAGGAACAGTAGAGGACCTATAACATTACCTCGCGGAACACCAGCAAACACTTCTGTTTTACTCGTTGATTTTCCGCCAAGTAATACCAACTGTTACCGCTCTGACAGGAGATCAAAAATTCAGTTGTATAAGAGAGGCGATATTTCATAAGCAAGCAATTTCATTTCAAGCCGCTTGTGAGGTGTGGTGTCAAAAACCTTCTGAAAATCTAGAAATAGAGAATCAATTTTTAATCCTTTTTCAGTAGCACCCAACTCTTCCCTACTCTGCCCGGAATTATTCCTCAGTGGGAGGAATGGTATTGGCTGCACTCAGCCCCGTGACGTCAGTTGAAGAAATACACTACTGGACATTACAATTGCTACACCAAGAAGAATTGCAGATGATAAACGGATATTCATTGGACAAATATATTATACTAGAACTTGCATGTGATTACATTTTCACGGAATTTGGGTGCATAGATCCTGAGAAATCAGTACCCATTGAGTCAAACAGAAATTGGATGTCGTGTACAGGTACAGCTGCCCATGCAGCTTCAACACGATACCACACTTCATCAATAGTAGTGACTGGCGTAGTGTGACGAGCCACTTGCTCGGCCACCATTGACCAGACGTTTTCAGTTGGTGAGATATCTGGAGAATGTGCTGACCAGGGCAGCATTCGAACATTTACTGTATCCAGAAAATCCCGTACAGGACCTACAGCATGCGTTCGTGCATTATCCTGCTGAAATATAGGGTTTCGCAGGGATCGAATGAAGGGTAGAGCAACAGGTCGTAACACATCTGAAATTTAACGTCCACTGTTCAAAGTGCTGACCGAGACGTGTAACCAATGGCACCCATACCATCACGCCGGGTGATACGCCAGTATGCCGATGACGAATACACGCCTCCAATGTGAATTCACCGCGATGTCGCCATACACGAATGCGACCATCATGATGCTGTAAACAGAACCTGGATTCATCCGAAAAAATAACGTTCTGCCATTCGCGCTCCTAGGTTCGTCGTTGAGTACACCATCGCAGGCGCTCCTGTCTGTGATGCAGCGTCAAGGGTAACCGCAGCCATGGTCTCCGAGCTGATAGTCCATGCTGCTGCAAACGTCGTCGAACTGTTCGTGCAGATGGTTGTTGTCTTGTAAACGTCCCCATCTGTTGACTCAGGGATGGAGATGTGGCTGCACGATTCGTTACAGCCATGCGGATAAGATGCCTGTCATCTCGACTGCTACTGATACGAGGCCGTTGGGATCTAGCACGGCATTCCGTATTACCCTCCTGAACGCACCGATTGCATATTCTGCTAACAGTCATTGGATCTTGACCAACGCGAGCAGTAAGGTCGCGCTACGATAAATTGCGATAGGCTACAATCTGACCTTTATCATATTCGGAAACGTGATGGTACGCATTTCTCCTCCTTACACGAGGCATCACAACAAAGTTTCACCATGCAACGCCGGTCAACTGCTGAATGAGGAATCGGTTGAAAACGTTCCTCATGTCAGCACAGTGTCGCCACCGGCGCCGACCTTGTGTGAATGCTCTGAAAAGCTTATTATATGCATATCACAACATCTTCTTCCTGTCGGTTAAATTTCGTGTCTGAAACACGTCATGTTCGTGGTGTAGCAATTTTAATGGCCAGTAGTGTACCTGAATGAGGTGCTTGAGCAGTGCGCTGATCGCAGGTTCCTCCATACAGTACCCGAATGACGTCATGTGTAGATGATGATGTTTCGGCTGTTCGGTAGTGGATGCCCGTCAGCGTCAGAAAGCGGATCTGCTGCACTGTCGAGGTATATGATGAATATCTTCGTAAGTTTATAGCTCTGCCCTCTACAAAGCATAAGATACTTACCATTCCTTTCTTGACGTCTGTGGGAAACCAGTGAAACTCGTTTTTCTATTTAGAAAACGGCAATACGTATTTGCCTAACTTAATATGTTGTTTATTACCGAGCATCCGCCACAACGGGAGCAGCGAACGGTGCCATTAAAAAGTACTCATGACCCGCTTCCAGACATTTGTCCTACTGGGAGACGAGACGATCAGTTCCTGTTTGGTAGAACAGGGTCGGCCTCTGAACACACCCATTCTCGAACTGCTCCATCCTCGTTCGACAGAACTGTCTTCCACGCATGTCTCTCTTCAGGTGCCAAAGATGTGAAAATCACACGGTGAAAACTCGGGGCTGTGCGGAGGCTGGTACAGTGTTTATCAACCAAATCGGTCAGGCGTAGCTCTCGTCCCATGGGCAGTGTGTGGGCGAACCTTATCGTAAAATAAGACGATTCCATCCGACAGCATTCCTAGGCGTTTTGACCTTACGGCTCGTCGCAGTTTCTGCAAAGTTGCTTCATAGCGCTACGCATTGATTGCAGTTCGCGCTCAGGAGATAGACGAGCGGAAGGCAGCTGCAGTCGAAGGAGGCCACCATGACCTTACCTTTAGTGCGGGAAGACGTGGGATAGTTCCACTGTTGAATTTGGCATTTCTCCTCGGTCCGTGAGCATACTGTCGGACGGAATCGTCCTGTTGATCGATAATGCCCGCCTAAACACTGCCAATCAGATGACGGCTACGCTGCAGCCATTCGATTGGGAAACACTGCAGCACCCTCCGTACAGCCCAGATCGTTCACCTTGTGATTTTTACATCGTTGGTGCCCTGGAGAAAGACATGACGGGGCGTTGGGTTCAGTCGGACGAGGAAGCGTAAGACTGAAGGCGGTTGTGGATCTGTCAGCTGCCGACCGTGTTCTGCGAAACAGGTACTAATCATCTCGTCTTTCAGAGGGATAAATGTCTTAGCGTGTGCGTTGATTACTTTTGAGTGACAGGAATTCGGCTTTCATATAACTGTATCTCATATATCTAGTTATAAAAAAAACCCACTTAATCCTCCTTATTGTAAAGTCATAGATTCAAAACGGTATTCGTTGTTGTAATATGGCCTGACAGTATTTCATGAGTAAAACCATGTGCAATAGTCAGTTTCTTACGTCAGGAACAATTATTTTCGCAGATATCATATCCCATAGTGGAGTCACTGAAAATGTTGAACATATGCTTTTCGTTCTGTGGTTCTCCTTAGTGTGCTGTGTTGAATGCCTATTCTTAAGTCCTAATTTCACCACTTCGTTTGCCATCTCTCTATTATATGTTTGACAGTCTAAATAAACAGAGTATTGTAGGAAGACATAAGGTTATACAATTAAAGAGATAACTTAGAATAGTGCTACTGCACACTTGTTCATTACGTTGTTTTTCCTTAGTAAGGAGCACGTTGAGAATGACTAATCAAAGTGTAAATCGAAGGGCTGACCCTCGCAAAGTTGCATGCAGCGTTGTTTTTTTTTTCTTTTTATCTTGTAACGGTATTCACCAGTGGTTGGATTTTTACTATTCTACAAACTCTCACCTTTCACATGCCCAGTTTACCAATAACTTTAACGATCCTATAAAAATTGTAGCAGGCAACGTCAAACCCGTTACGACGCTGCTGACTCAAAAAGAATTACACTACTGGTCATTAAAATTGCTACACCAGGAAGATGAAGTGCTACAGACGCGAAATTTAACCGACAGGAAGAAAATGGTGTGATACGCAAATGAGTAGCTTTTCAAAGCATTCACAAAAGGTTGGCACCAGTGGTGACACCTACAACGTGCTGACATGAGGAATTTTTCCAACGTCTGGTGAAACATTGTTGTGATGCCTCTTGTAAGGAGGAGAAATGCGTACCATCACGTTTCCGACTTTGATAAAGGTCGGATTGTAGCCTATCGCCGGGCGGTGTGGCCATCGGTTCTAGGCGCTTTAGTCCGGAAACGTGCGACCGCTACGATCGCAGGTTCGAATCCTGCCACGAGCATGGATGAGCGAGTTGTCCTTAGGTTAGTTAGGTTTAAATAGTTCGAAGTTCTAGGGGACTGATGACCTCGAATGTTAAGTCCCGCAGTGCTCAGAGCCTTTTTTGTTGCCTATCGGGATATCGGTTTATCGTATCGCGACATTGCTGCTCGTGTTGGTCGAGATCCAATGACTGTTTGCAGGATGTGGAATCGCTGCGTTCAGAAGGGTAATACGGAACGTCGTGCTGGATCCCAACGGCTTCATATTACTAGCAATCGAGATGACAGGCATCTTATCCATATGGCTGTAAGGGATCGTGCAGCCACATCTCGATCCTTGAGTCAACAGATGGGGACCTTTGCAAGACAACAACCATCTCCACGAACAGTTCGACGACGTTTGCAGCAGCATGGACTATCAGCTCGGAGACCATGGCTGCGGTTACCCTTGACGCTGCATCACAGACAGGAGCGCGTGCGATGGTGTACTCAACGACGAACCTGGGTGCACGAATGGCAAAACGTCATTTTTTCGGATGAATCTAGGTTCTGTTTACAGCGTCATGATGTCGCACCCATGTCTGGCGACATCGCGGTGAACGCACATTGGATGCGTGTATTCGTCACAGCCATACTGGCGTATCACCCGGCGTGATGGTATGGGGTGCCATTGGTTACACGCCTCGGTCACCTCTTGTTCGATTGACGACACTTTGAACAGTGGACGTTACGTTTCAGATGTGTTACGACCTGTGGCTCTACCCTTCATTCGATCCCTGAAAAACTCTACATTTCAGCAGGATAATGCACGATCGCATGGTGCAGGTCCTGTACAGGCCTTCCTGGATACAGAAACTGTTCGACTGCTGCCCTGGTCAGCACATTCTCCAGATCTCTCACAAATTGAAAACGTCTGGGCAATGGTGGCCGAGCTATTGGCTCGTCACAATACGCCAGTCACTACTCTTGATGAAGTGTGGTATCGTGTTGAAGCTGCATGGGCAGCTGTACCTGTACACGCCATCCAATATCTGTTTGACTCAATGCCCAGGCGTATCAAGGCCGTTTTTACTGCCAGAGGTGGTTGTTCTGGTTACTGATTTCTCTGGATCTAAGCGTGAAAATTTTATCACATGTCAGTTCTAGTATAATATATTTTTCCAATTGATATCCGTTTGTCATCTGCATTTATTCTTGGTGTAGTAGCAGTTTTAATGGCCAGTAGTGTAGTAATCTGGAATGGGAACAACAAAATTTTATGTCGTTTTATTTAAATACGAATCGATAACCATGACACCACACATTTCCTTGCTTCATTCATGTTAGTTTCTCCTTTGAAATAGTTCAAAAGCATTATGCTTTTAGGTCTAGATGTCATTAAGTGCCTCGTGGAGAAGCTCATCTCATTGTAACCTGACTCTAATACATTCTGTACTTCAATCCCATACTTAAAGTAACTGGCTTGTGGACCCCTGCACATGTACTAACAATCTTCATAAAGTTTACGCGGCTCTGACTAAGATGCGTGAAATTGTAGAAGGATGAAAATTGAAGAACAATAGGAGCGACTCCTGCTGAACATTGTGGTGCATAAGTATTCACATTTGTTCACACATTTACTTTATAAAATTTTTTCGTGATGATCAATAAATTGCATTTTTACATGCCGATTCATATTGGGAAGATATGCACTGACTAACTACCTTACTCACATTCTTGAAGCTTCACGTAAACATTGCTAACATGTAAAAGTAGACTAGATCATGTCATTTCAGCCACTGGTTTTTATTCTAGAAATATTTACATCCGATAATCAAATTTTAAGTTACTTTTTTGCTAATTGACCGGTATGTCTTTTCCTTCCTATTAATAGTACGTTAGTAGCTTCAGTCTGCCCTCGTCCAACTAGTACCTCAAACATCCCAAAAGAATCCAGACCTCTACCTCAATTATAATTTTTGTGCACAAAGTAAACATGTCAGAAAATTCAATTCTCAGGAAATTCAGTTCAATGTTATATTTGATCTATGATTCAACGCTGTTGGTCCTGATAACATCTCAGCAGCATTATCTTCTTGGTTTACGAGTTCATCATCTTCTCTCTTCCTTTCCTTGTTCTGGCGTATTTAGTTGCCCCAAGGAGTCACTTTTCAGCTTCGGCCACACTTGTGGAATCAACTGCCGACAGAGATTGTCTCGTATTAAGTCCATAATACATTCCTAGTTACTCTAGAACATCATACCTGTTAACTTCCCCACATTAAAACAAATAATAGTGAAAACAACTTTCGAGAATGACAAAATAGGAGCAACTCAAACTACAGAAAAGTTGCAAACAACGCTCGAAAACCAAAGAAAGGGAGCATAAGAACATCGCAAAGCGTTTCTTCTAACAGGACCGTCAACTTGAAAAACAGTTGTATCGAATATGATTTTCGAACAGAAGTGTAATGACCACTTTGTTGTATGAGAGCAATAGAAAAATTGATGTGGAGGCACATTGATAAATCTTTAAGTTTATTCTGAGCAACGTTCCTACGTCCAATTCATTAGTTTTAACCACCAGTTTAACTTGGAAAACGAAAATTCGATTTCTTGAAGCGGATTCACCGGCAAATTGCTTTAAGTTGTTTTCACAGGTCGACGCACAACGATTTCTCCGTATGTTTGAGGCGAATGAAAGGTATTACTACACGTTAACTTAAAATAAATAAAAAACGGTAGATTTTTCAGTTATAGCAAATTAGCAAGGCGGTTATTTTCTCAGCCCAATCCTTCTGCACTCGACACCGAAAAAGAAGGAATAAAATATCAGTACTAACGGTAAGAACCTCAAAGGCATGGCTAGATTAATTACAGCATGATGAGAACCATTTAAACAGTTACTCATACTCGATTATAGGAGGAAGAAAGCCTCATTTGTGGTACAACAGTAAGTACTCTCTGCTGTTCACATCACACTGGTTCATAGAGTTTATATTAAGATGAAGAAATACACTCTATGACACTGCTAACAACGCTGATGTTGCAAACAACTGACATATTTAGCATATGAGAAGCTTCGTAAATACAAACCACCTGACATTACTTAGCGGTGTCACAATTACGAGCTGCTTTGCGGTTGACATAGTCGGATGTGGTTCGCACAAAATACAGTCTGCGGTCGTTGACATACGCACGGAAATTCGTGTTAAAAAGAGTGTGAACCGCCCTTCGCAATCAGTGTTTCCCGCTACTGTCTTTGCGGCCGCGCCGTATTTTTCACGTCTGCAGCGCGAGCAGTGGGGTGGAAATCTATTTTCTGCGTGGCCGCCACGCTTTTGTGAAAGGAAAATGCTGTTTTATATACGAATGAAGCATTTTTTTCCCTTAACTGCGAGAAATTCGGTTCCTTCTGTTGTCGCCGGTTTCTGGGGAGTTTTATTTGGACCACAATAAAATACACGAAGCGTAAGCAGTGGGATTTCTAGGGAGATCTGGGACTCGTGAACAGCCAGCATTCCGCCTTCGTTGACCGTTTCGCGGAGGGTTAAAAAATTTTCTTAATATGAGCCAACTTATTGTTTTCGAAGCCACGAAAATAAAGGCGTGCGCAAACTTCTCATATTCCGCAGAACACCACCACATTTCTTCCCCACTCTGGCTTTAGTACAAACGGTATGAAGTTTATTTTAAGGTCTCGGGGAAGCCTTATGTAAACAACAAAGAAAAGGAAGACGACATTCCACTCTGAAAGTTTTCAATACAGAACTTAACTTTACTAAACGTGATGCCGCGCGCTTAATATAAGAACCGCGAAGTTCTGTTTGCTGGGCTGGACTTTTTTTTCACCGGGGAAGTGAAATATTGCTTGAAGAAGTATGTGCGTCGTGGAAGACTTAGTAGCGACTCTGAAAGCCGATATGAACACTTAGATTGTTGTAGATTCCTCTTCTGCGTGTTCTGTACCACTCGTCCACGAATTACTCGTTGAAGCAGGTCACTAATGACTTCCTATCAGCGGCGTGTACAGGTTCAGTGAAGTATAACTGGTACTTAGTCTCACTTTCGCTCAAGATATACCTATTCAGCGTGTTGCATTATTGTAGATCAGCGCTCTCCGATATTCATGTGCGTTTCCTCATTCCCTTCGTCGTGGTTTGGTAATTATCAAGTTATATAATTTCGCAAGCAAGTTCTCTGTAAAACGTACTCACTCTATGGCTACTGGGCGTCATGCTACTGTTGTGTTTTAATAAACGCTCTCTCGTGTGCAGAACAACCGAAGAATGGTGGAATGCTGAATTCACATGTCAGCTCCGCTCGAAAGACGGATAGTGTTGATATAGGAGGTGTTATGAGGAAAACGTTAGCAATTTCCGAATTCACATTTGCACATTGTAATTAGCGCTGAGGGCTGTGCTTGACTCTGTATAATGTATACACCATAGTTTATACAGGATGAGGAAGCTAAGACAGACCACCCAAAATGTGTACACAAGGAAATAAAGTATGGAAGTGGAGAGACAATAAGTTGTTATGGACATTGTGGCGAAGCTTCTGACTTACGGAAGTAAATTTCAACATTCCTGACTGATAAGTTGCAGTACCGATGTTTTTGGATGAACTGTGTAGTGTGACCTCTTCTCCTGACAGTGGTACAGAGGTTTTTGGAGCTCACTGGTTATAACGGTGCGAATATTTGTTCCCTCCCTTTAACGCACGCAATGCAACGTAATTTCAGTAATATGAGTGAAAAAATGGTTCAAATGGCTCTGAGCATTATGGGACTTAACTGCTGAGGTCATCAGTCCCCTAGAACTTAGAACTACTTAAACCTAAGTAACCTAAGGACAACACATACATCCATGCCCGAGGCAGGATTCGAACCTGCGACCGTAGCAGTCGCGTGGTTCCAGACTGCAGCGCCTAGAACCGCTTGGCCACTTCGGCTGGCAATATGAGTGACCAAGAAGGACTGGAGCTGCAGGGGTACTTTACCACCTCCTTTCCAACAAAAATAAAATAAAATAAAATAAGAAATTGGGCGGGTGCGAGTAACACTCACTCACTGAGGTTTCGTAAATATTTAATTGTGTATATAGACAATTCATCCATTCTGGGAACGGAGGGTATTGAAGACTTTTTCCTGTTATCGACAATGATACAGGCACTGTATCCGTCTCACGGGTTTCAAGACTTTCGATAATGGTTTAATTTCAAGTTTGAAGTCGGAGAACTGACAAATGAAATATCTTTTTCGAGTATTATAATTACAAAATAAATATTTTCTGATTTTTTTTCATTGGAATGTGAAATATATCTTCCTGTTAAATTTCATGATTCTACGTCTAGGGCAAGTATACAGTACCTTTAAATGAGTGAGATTCCTAGTATCAGAATGTGTGACATAAATGGCTGTATCTCTTTACCGCATTGGCTTGGAAGCTAATGTTTACTATATCGTCAAGGGGCCAGAGACCTTAGTATATGACAAAAATTTAAACTTCGTATCTCTAGCCGTTCCGGAGAAAGGAGTGCTTAACAGATAGACGGACGTACAGACAGTCTGACAACAAGTACCAATGTTTTTTGCTGTATAATTGCAAATCATAATTTTTCGCATTTTTTTCCTATTGGTTGTGGTGTGAAGCCTTACTTCTTGCCATTTTTCATGTTTCTAGGTCAACACAAAGTACCATATAGGTTTTGATGAGTGAGCTTGCCAATATTAGAACGGGGCCAACGAGATATACGGACCGTGCAGCAAGCTTGTGGCGTCACACTAGTCGGCTAATACGCCCTACTTCACGAAAGCTCAGCTGAATGCCGGATCCACGGGAAATCAATATTTAGTGGAAAAACCCCACAACAGGTCTTAATTTTGTCGTGTGCTGTCGTGTATTTAAACATGTAATCAAGAATTGTTAAACTCGTTTGAAATAGTCACTCGCCCGTCGAGACATACGGCTACTGTCCCTCACAAGACCCGCAGAGTCACATGTTGTGACGTACGTGCCGCGACCTATCTTTATCGTGGGCCTCGTATTAAAAATGTCATAAACGGTCGTATCTTTTGGGCCGTAATGACTTACAGGCTTCACTTTTCTTACGTCGGCACGGGAAAGTGGTCCGTAACATGTGACATAAATTTCTACTTGATACGTCTTCCCGTTCCTAACAACAAGGGCTTTGGACAGTCGGACAAACAGACAGACGGACGGGCAGCAGAATGACCGTATAAGGGATCCATTTTTCTCGATTACGGTTGTTATTGTTGTGGTCTTCAGCCCTGAGACTGGTTTGATGCAGCTCTCCATGCTACTCTGTCCTGTGCAAGCTTCTTCATCTCCCAGTACCTAACGCAACCTACATCCTTCTGAATCTGCTTAGTGTATTCATCTCTAGGTCTCCCTCTACGATTTTTACCCTCCACGCTGCCCTCCAATACTAAATTGGTGATCCCTTGATGGCTCAGAACATGTCCTACCAACCGATCCCTTCTTGTAGTCAAGTTTTGCCACAAACTCCTCTTCTACCCAAACCTACTCAGTACTTCCTCGTTAGTTATGTGATCTACCCATCTAATCTTCAGCATTCTCCTGTAGCACCACATTTCGAAAGCTTCTATTCTCTTCTTGTCCAAACTATTTATCGTCCATGTTTTACTTCCATACATGGCTACACTCCATACAAATACTTTCAGAAATGACTTCCTGACACTTAAATCTAGCCTCCATGTTAACAAATTTCTCTTCTTCATAAACGCTTTCCTTGCCATTGCCAGTCTACATTTTATATCGCCTCTACTTGGACCATCATTAGTTATTTTGCTCCCCAAATAGCAAAATTCCTTTACTACTTTAAGTGTCTCATTTCCTAATCTAATTCCCTCAGCATCATCCGACTTAATTCGACTACATTCATTGTCCTCGTTTTGCTTTAGTTGATGTTCATCTTATATCCTCCTTTCAAGACACTGTCCATTCCGTTCAACTGCTCTTCCAGGTCCTTTGCTGGCTCTGGCAGAATTACAATGTCATCGGCGAACCTCAAACTTTTTATTTCTTCTCCATGGATTTTAATATCTACTCCGAATTTTTCTTTTGTTTCCTTCACTGCTTGCTCAATATACAGATTGAATAACATCGGGGAGATACTACAACCCTGTCTCATTCCCTTTCCAACCACTGCTTCCCTTTCATGTCCCTCGACTCTTATAACTGCCATCTGTTTCTGTACAAATTGTAAATAGCCGATTAAGGTATGGAACCTTAATTTAAAAAGTTAATTTTTGTTGACTTATATTAACAATGTAGGTACTTCTCGAAGAAGAAATGGCGTGCAAGTGGGATCCAGAAACTAAAAAGATCTTTTCACACAGTCTTCGCAATACTAATGCACTCTTCGTAATGTGTACTATCGATGGAGGGTACTTTGTGACCACAAAAATTAAATTAAAAATTCCAATTTCGTTTTAATGAGATATTGATGTGTAAATAAGACCCTGAACCCGTAAAGATTAAATATAACATTCACTGTGGAAAGTCACATCGACTACTGAAACATAAATTTATGGGTTGAGTTTAACTGAAAAATTTGTTTATGAATTAAGTTTAACTGAAGAATTAAAATATTTATGGAATCTGAAAGAATAGTTCATTAAAAACAATAAGTATCTTTTTTTAATTTTAAAATATAAATTACCTCTATAGATTACAATATTTTCTAAAGGTGGGTCAAAGTAACGCCCGCCGTGGTATTCCGACGATTAATATATACCATACCTAATGTGTTCGGTTATTAGTGTACTCAGAATAGAGACGTCACATCTCAGTTTGCTGCTTCCTACACTGCCTCTATTACTCTCCTTAAGCCATTGTCCGTCTATGATGCTGTTTTACTTGTCCTCAAGGGGCAGGTACTTGGAACTATATGGTAGCCATTCTGCACCTAGCTTTCGTCGCTATCTGCTGCTGGGGCCACGTAGAGCTCCTCTTACAACTTGCTTTGCATCGTTTGTTTCGAAGTCCCACAACATACTATAGTACTCAAACTAGATTCATAAATGACAGTGATTGATAAGCGAGTACGATACTGTACGTAACATGTAACTCCTCTGTAGGGAATATATTTAGTGGCGATAACATCCTGAGCTGAAATCAGCAACGTCACAGAATACACAGTATCGTCAGTATCATCAGCGCACTGCTAAAACGACAGGTGAACACCTTCACCCAATTTTATCTTCATACTTTTTACAGACCGAACAGTCCAACGTTGAATGGTTTAACTACATTATATATGATCCCAAGGTAGGTCTCAAACTGCATGAATTGTGCGCAGTTGCTTGAATTGTGCACACTAATTGCGGAGGCCTTGGCTCGATTCTCTTTAAGCTCAGAACCTTTATGACTTGTAATGCTATTCGTACATCTTCGCAAACTTTCTTAGGTTATCGGGGTCTATTGCGATCCCTAATTACTACTGCAAAATTTTATTTTAAGTTAATTTCTGTAATATTGTGCGCCCCTTTATTATAAATATTGATCCTCATTATGTATTATACAGTGATTAACAAAATGATCTAAAGGACAGAGGGAAACGACATGAAACTTCATGCGCCGAGAGGGTATGCGATGCTCTTCCAGTGGTTACAAAATCATGTCAGATTTGTACCGAATTTGGCACTATATGCCCACTTATCAGAATCACGTTTAACACTCTCTAGGGTTGATGTATACCCTGATTCTATTGCGAAGAATGCTGTAACCCCATTGCAACTTCTTCTGCTGCAAAATATCTACAATTGTTGTAAGTGATTGTTGATATGCTGGATACTGGGACTGCGTTTATATGTTCTATCGGGGACAGATCTGGGGATCTTGCTGGCCATGGGAATACCTCAACAACACGCAGGCTGTTCACAGAGACATGTGTCGTGTGTGAAGAACATTGTCATGTTGAAAAGTGGCACCACGACACTGTCGCAAGAGCGGTATGTGTGTGTGTCTGTGTGTGTGTGTGTGTGTGTGTGTGTGTGTGTGTCGAGGTCGTCAGCGCCCTGACACACTTTAATGAAAACGAATGTGGACAGACCTAATAAAACAAGACATGGGAGCTCAGGATGTCCGAGACGAACCGTTGTGCCCTTGCAGTTTCCAGTGTCACTACAAGCCGCGATATGAAGTTATACTCGTTGGCTCTCCACGGAATGACGCCAGCAGTAGCTCTGCTGTGCCTCTGGAAAATATTGAAACAAAGCTACTGTAGTAAACCCGCGACGTGGTCATCAGAGGTAGTGCAGTAAGGCAGTTCATCGCTGAACACAATGCGATATTATTCATCAGTAGACCGAGCTCCCGATGACGGCACCACTAGAAACGTAACCCTTTGTACTGTGGTGTAGGCAGCCTACGCATAGAAAAGTACACTCAACAATCCAAAACATAATGGCAACTGCCCACCGCGATGACGGATGCTAACTGTCACCATTGTGGACGTGTGACGAAGTAACAAAAATATATAAGCGGAGCAGACAAGTACGGGGGATCACCGTAGCGAAGATATGGGCTGCAAATGGCGAAATCCATTGAGATAAGCGACGTTGACAGAGGGCAGATTACTATTACGCAGAGGCTGTGAACGAGTATCTTGAAAACGGCGAAGATGGTTGAATGTTCACGTGCTACTGGCGTGAGCATCTGCGGAAAGTAGCAGAACGACAGTGAAACTACCACTAGGCGCTAAATGTTTGGACGTCCATGACTCTGCGCAGACCGTGTGGTTCGGTGGGTTGCATGCTCTGTAAAGTAGGATAGATAGTGATCTGTGGCCTCTGTCTGTGATGCCCCTGAGACTCGACATGAGCATTACGGAAAATGCACGAGTTTTCGGTTTTTTTAACAGTGCTGTGAGGAGTGTCTTCAACGCTTGGCGAAACCAATGTGGAACCACGTCCAGACGTCATGGGGGTTGGGCGGCCACTCCTCATTACACACGTCGGGCGCTGTAGGCTGGGCAGATTGATAAAACACAACAGACGGCGAATAATGGGAGAACTAACTTCAGACTTCAATTCTGGGCAGAGTACAAGTTTGTCTGAACCAACAATGCACAGAACTCTCCTAACGATGGGTCTCTGCAACCAAAGACCCATGCATGCGCCGATGTTAGCACCGTTATATCGGCAAACACGACTGAATTGCGCTCGTGACCATCGGGATTGGACGTTGGCGCAATGGCAGAAAGTTGCATGGTCTCGTGAAACCTAATACCTTCTTCATCATGTTGATGGGGGAGCACGACTCCGTCGTCTTCCAGGGGAACAGCTCCTTGGCACGTACACTTCGTGATGCGGACAAGCTGGCGGCGGCTCCATTATGCCCTGGGAAACATTCACGTGGTCAACTGTGGGTCCAGTGGAGTTCGTGGAAGGCACCATGACGGCCAAGGAGTAGCGCACTCTTGTTACCGACATCATACACTGCTTCATGACAAGCATGTTTGCCGACTGCAGTGGCACTTTTGAGCAAGGTTATGCGCAATGTCACAAGACCATGTGTGTGGTGGTGCGGTTGGATGAACACAGTGGCGAGTTCCATTGGATGGCTGATCCCCCAGGTCACCACATCTGATCCCGACCAAACACGTCTGGGACGTGAGTGAACGTGGCGTCAGAGCTCATCGCTCCCCTCACCGGAATTTATAGGAATTAGGCGATTTTTCTGTGCAGATATGACGCAAACAACTTCCAGCCATCTACCAAGGTCTCATTGCTTTCATTTCAAAACGCCTCGCCACTGGTATCCTTGGCAAAGGTAAACATACCGGCTATTAGATAGGCAGTCGCAATGTTATGGCTAATCATTGCAACTGCGAATCTACATACGCATCGATGGCGCGTTCGTGCAAGAAGGTGAACTAACATCTGCACATGTCTTGTGCGTGTTTCAATTTTTTTGTAAAATGTATATTTATTATGTCGTTACGCTTATGTAGGTATACCCTGAGAGGCTACAGTGATTGCCTCTTTACGACCCGCGCCCTCTTCTCCCAATGTCCTTACACAATCTGGCTACCTGTCGCTGCAGTGATTGCTGTGTCATCCTGTCTGTTGCCTAAGCGGACACCGGCGCCGACGGCTCGTCCTATAAGCAGCTTTTAAATTATTCGCTGAGGTACGCTGAAGGTGACTTATGCCAGTGCCAAAACCTGAAATGAAAGGGATCTGATAGCAAAGGGTTAGTTCTAACGGAAACATCACAAACTGGTTACTGTTTGAATAAGCTCACCGAAATGCTTTTCAATGGTTCTTTCCAGTGCTGAAGGAAGATATTTAGTTTCATTAAAAATAAAGTAGGTATTGTAATTTGGCCGGTATAAATGTTAGATAATACTAGCATACGTAAGAAAATTTACCACTTTGTCCGTTACGAGGGAATCGCGGGAAGTGACGTAAACCAGTTTCCAAGAATCTTCGCTCGGTGGAAGTGGAGCCGATATATGCGAAAACATGCCTCGCCTTATCCGCAGATTCGCGAACGTTAGCGAGAAAACGACCGTCAAAATTTTCAATGCAATGACTGTTTCGGGCGCGATAAGCTCAGCTGAACTCCTGGCGTAGTGGGTACAGCCACAGTATTTCCATTTTGCGTCCCATGTTCGACACTCGTTTATTGTTTCTTTTCTTTCATTTTTTTCGGTCGTCTACCCATGTGTATGAAATGTACTACACGGATGTTTGTTATCAAGTAAGGGGATACGAGGGCGTTATGTTCATTGTAAGAGCACAGAATGGTTTCACAGTTTCCCATAGTTTATTGCTATGTTTGTTTTTCAGGAAGTCTGGTGTACTTCCCTGGCTGACATTTCTTTCAGCGACCCTTACTCGGGAAAGACACATCGTTTACATTGATGAAGGTTTCGCGCGTTGGCAGTAATTAAGTGAAAAACCAAGCTTAACTGACCACTTTCCAAAAAACTGGAACTTGCAAATGATGTTCAGTCAAGATACACTACAGACATTTCACGGAAAACAATTTCAAATAACTGTTCTATTCGTTAATCGTTATTTGTCTAAATCTTTCTGCAGATCTATAATTTCTGGACACATTAGGACAATGTTACTTAATAACACATTGGAAAACTTTCGTGTAGTAACCTTCAAAGGGCATGGGTAGATAAATAAAAAAAGAAGAAAATAAAAATAAAAGTAATAATCGGGTTACGAACACAGATTGCAAAAAGAGTGAAGTTGCGACGGTTGCCACTGGGCTGCCTTTTCCCCTTGAACTGTTTCCTCTGTAAAAGTCACAGAAAGTTCCTCTGAACCGTTGATCGTCGTTTTCTCAGAAACGATGGAATATCTGCGAATCAGCTGAGACACGCGTTCGCTTATTTCGACCCCTGTCGCGCAGAGCGGAGATTCTCGGAAATCTGGTTATGGCATCTGTTGTGTTCGCCTCGTTACCGGAAATCGTATTCTGATATGTTTGATATTTCTGAATTTGTTTTGTAAGCCATGTATTAGCTATTTCAGCCCGCACAGCGTTCGTTCTGTGCTATAAGTATATGCCAGTTATAAAGCTGTCCTGTGTCGCCAGTGTGACCCTGCTCACATTCTCATCTAATCTCGCTCTCACTGTCAATAAAGTCAGTGGAATTCATGACAACACTGATCTAATTACTGGTGTAATATACTGACTTTATGTCCCTGCGGGTCAACAAGTATCATAGTTTTTGATCCGAGACGACAGCTGAGTTCAGTAACGCACACGCGTTTCATGGTGCTCGACTCGGAGATAGTCGATTCCATTCCTAGTCCTGATGTACACCGCCAGTATTTCACCGGATGCGGGGAGAGGTGCTGGCACGAAGTTCCTGATAGATAAAGTTTGCGCCAAACCGCTGGATTATACTGCAAACCTCACTACAGTGTCCCGTGAGCTGAAGGCCAGTTTTAACATTCATGGTGGTGTCTGTCTGTTCTATATCGTGTCTCCCTACCACTTTCGCGCAACGACGCTCTGAGCGTGTTTTTTAGGGAATTGACTAGTTTGAACCTGGGACCTGTTGCTGGTAAGGAGACGCCAGATCACACATGACATGTAGAATTCAGAAGAGTTCAGTGAGACTAGCGGTGATATAACCAAATACTAAATGATCTCAGCGTCAGCTCCACTGCACTCCCTGTAAAAGAATCTTAATACTAACTAAATTTAGTGGAAGGGATTCAGGGCTTTCCTATTTTTAGTTAGCTGGTAAAATAACGTCGAAAAAGCAGTTAAGTTTACCATTGGAAATTTTATTCTACTCACAAAACATCGTTTATAAATTGCACTTTTGATAAAAGGAAATTTTTTATTACAAGATGGTAAAAACCAACTGCGTTCAACAAAAATGTGTACGAATATTCCCAGAATTGGTTTCCGAGTTCTACAATGGATCGAAGGATGACCTATGCCACTTCACATCTATAATATAGGTTTAAATTAAGTTTCACAAAAGAGAAAACTATCAAAATGGTCTACAGTGTCCCTCAATTATCTTTAACTACTTATCTAACTTGTCGTAAATTACAGTGGCTGATGTGGATTCTCAATAACTATATAACAGAAAAATCATCGCGTTTCAGATTTTTACTTCAAGTGGCAAATTGGAACACCATGAGCTTTAAGTTACGATCGACAGTAGTATTACGCTAATAGGGGGTGTAATAGATGAGACTTCTGCAGTTCTGAGTGAAGCCTTATGCCCTCAAAAATGCGGCATCGCGTGCGTCCATTACCTTGTCGGTGTTTAGGCAGTGTCAGGGCGGCGGGCAGCACAGCTCCGCTCACCTCGCCATCTCGGAAGCAACTCTCCCCTAACTTCTCCTTACTACAATTTACCAAAGTTGGTTTAAAAAAAACTATCTGGCTGTGTTTTCATCTGACCAATCAGGGTCTCAATGTTAACCTTAAGCTCCGCCTACAAAAATTCTGTCCATCCAGTGAGAAACGTTATACTTTTCGTGATGGGACAATGCTTTTAAAGTTTGCAACGTAACAGAGACGCGAAAAAGTCTCACGCTAAAACCTGCAGCTGGTGTGGTCCTTTTAGCGTTATCGTAAGATCTATACTGTTTTTCTGGAGGGTCTATCTTTTAACATGGGTTGGGGGGGTGGTCCTTGACGTAACAAAAACGCGAAAAAGTCTCACGCTAAAACTTGCGGGTGGTGTGGTCTTAGTGGCTAGCTGGCGACTTGGGTGTCCGTCCATCCCTTATCGTAGGGCCTTCCAGCGTAACACGGTTCTGCTCTCGGCTTCTGTTCTCGTTTCTCCCCTCTGAACTGCGTCTATCTCACGGAGGCAAGGTACGACATGCATTTAGGCATTCTTGTGTTAGTCTGTGGTATTCCATTTGCTCACTCGTTACTCGTATTACTTTGGTTAATTTAATGTCACGATTTATTTGGAGCTATGTGACATACTATTGGATTTGCTTATCATGTCAAGGTTTTCATGGAAGGTGTTGCATTTGCCTGACACCTTACACAGTGACGATGTTGACTCGGTCGAGTCGAAGGCTGGCAGAACGTACTGACCATACGAATACGTGGTGACTTGTTGGAAAGAACAGGCACCACCCATTCATATGGCTGATTCGCGTAGATGAGCAATGGATCCTTCAGTACAGATGCACAAGTACGTCCGTCTCTCTGAATGCATTTCAGAGTAGCGAACATGAAGGGAATGGACAGGGCTGCGATTAGTTGGCACTTAGTGGGACTGTGGGTCGGTTGTGAGGCCTAGGGAGATATTCCGCGCAGGCATTACGACCACTTTGTTCTGGATGGCACAGTTGTTAACGCAGCTGCCTAGTAAGCAGGAAAAATAGATATGGGGCCCCTGCACGCCCGCTCCAACGTGGTGACCAAACCAAAAGTTCTACTGTCACCTCCGTCAACATGTTAGTTATCTAATAGGTGGATCACAGGATGCTGGGCTGTGATGTTATCCGTGCGTCTGGGTAAGACTGCGCATTAACACGGTCCATCAGGTGATAGATAGAGGACGAAACGCAAGTGAGGGTAGCAATTTCAAGAGCAAAGGGAAAAAAGTGCTGATGCTCGTGCCGTGGGAAAAAAACCTCTGCGACTGTGGGATGGGTAGTAAGAGCAGTAGTGCCTTACTAGCTGCAATAGATCATGCAAGGTTGGGTTTCTTAGTATGGGTATCATGCATCATTACTGTGGTAGGCGATGGCGATGTACCCCAGTTTGCTGCATCCGCTGCATTCCTGGAACAATCAGGATCGTTATATATTAGTGGGAGACCGGCTGTAGATCATCTCACTGTGTGGGGGGTGTGTGGAGCTTGTCTGCATGTAGTGTACGGTACGGCTTCCCTGCGTGCTGCCAGTTATTCGGCAATGTGTTCCAACTGGATATCCAGTAATCGTGCCTGATTAACAGGGGCTCACCTGTACCGCTGTGTACTTGACCGTCCTAGATTCGAATCTCTGTTGGGCACACATTTTCACTTGTAGCCGCTGATCCCGCGTAATTTCCCGATGCAGCTGACGTCAGTAATCCCTTTCATTTTCCCCCCTCCACCAGAAATTTAGTTACAATGTACTGAAAGAGGTACTCAGTAACGATTCATCGATTTTGCCAGCCTTCACCACTTGGTCGCTGTACGTATACTTGTGTTATTGGGCAGTAGTGATGATTTCTGACGGAAGCGCTTTTCGTCTTCCGTGGACAACAAAAAGGGCACCGTTTACTGTATGAGTCAGTTCCGGCGAGAATGGCAAACAGCGTTCTCACTGGAAAATGGGTGCCAAATGGAAAGCTGATGTCTGTATGATCCAGATGCAAATCCGGCAAGAATATCATAAGTTAATACGCTGGGAAGTCTATTAGTCACATGAGTTCCTTCAGTCTGAAATTAATTTTTAGAGACTTTCTCAGTCTAAATAAAGTGCCCCGAAATGGGGGGGGGGGGGGGGGGTTGGGTTGTTTGGGGGAAGAGACAAAACAGCGAGGTCATCGGTCTCATCGGAAGGGAAGGACGGGGAAGGAAGTCGGCAGTACCCTTTCAAAGGAATCATCCAGGCATTTGCCTGGAGCAATTTAGGGAAATCACGGGAAACCTAAATCAGGATGGCCGGACGAGGGATTGAACCGTAGCACTCCCGTGCCCCGAAATGAAAGTTGAAGCACCTAGAAAGGGAGGAAGAGAAACTTGACGGATTGAGAGGGTACGTGATGTTACTTCTGTGACGACAAAACCGAGACACATTTTTACCGATCTTGACAGCATGGGCCCACGTGTCACCATGATGTAGCACCCGATCTGGCCGAGATTTGTGCACTGATTCGATTGGGGATGATGTCGTCAGGCCCCGCTATCATCTACTGAACCAAGATGTCCCTCAACTATTGCAACTAGTTGTTGATATCCTGGGTACAGGCGCTGGGACAGACTTGCAGTAGGATCGGGTCCCTTTCATGTTTTAACGGATACAGATATGGTGATGTTGTTGACCACGGGAATTCTTAAACAAAACGAGATGTTTGCTAGAGACACTTGCCACAAGTGGACGAGCAACACTCTGCCGAGAAATGGCAGCACCTATCACACGAGAGTCACATATGAGGACGCAGGATATCCGTGAGGTACCATTCTCCCTTCAGAGTTCTTTCAATCAGATCAGCAATGAGCTGAGGGGAAAACCAATTGTTCACCGCACCATGACGCCATAAGTAAACACCACGGTGCCTCGGCAGAACGTTATAAGAAGGGAACCTCCCCCCCAGGTCGCAACGACTACCGCCGGCGATGGACGTCCAGCGTAGTATGGAATCGCGACTGATCGCTGAACATAATAGGATGATTTTCATCATCAGCACTATCTTCCCGGTCACGGCATCACTCCGAAGGCAATCGTTGGTTCTGTGGTACTAACGACCGTCTTCGCCTGCGATGGTGCTTGCTCAGTCTGGTTGCTGGTATTCTCTGAAGACTGTTGCGGGCTAACAGAGAATATTGGTAGTAATCCATTACATGCTATATTCTCGGTTGGCAGGAGCAGATACAGAAGGGATTCTATGTGCTTAAAATGCAATACGTCGGTCATACCTTGTGATGGTCAGACTTATTCGACTGTTAGCTTGTCGATGAGTAGGCCTTAATGTTCTCATGGACTTCAACATCAGGACACTGTCACATCTGAATGCCCCATCATATGGATACTGCACGATTCAGCCTGCCCGCCAAATGGAAGTATACAACGACGCCTCTTTCAAATTTTTTAATAATTGTCTTAAAAGAGTATTCAGCATCTCCTTTTGTTCACATGGATAACTGAACATCTGAAGATGTTCACATCCGTTACGTATTTTACCGGGCTTGATAACAACACTCCTGTCACATACAATTGCAGCTATAATCATTAGTATACCCGTCGATGTTATGTATGTGAAAGAAATTACTCTGAAACCCACCCATCCCTTCTGGGCCCTTCACATTTGTGTCGCGTGGTGTAGTTTCGTCAGTGGACATGGTGCAGCTCTTCACTGGCATTATCGTTTTTGGTCACGTATATGTGCTGTGTTTAGGTATCGAAATGAACAAATCCATACCCATTATAAAAACGGATGTATATTTGACATGTGTGTGTGTGTGAAATGTCACGGGCAAAGAGCTTACCCTAAAACCCTGGAACGATTTCAGTCAAATTTCGTACGGATACTGGTTACCACGTGGAAACAAATACTGTAGCGGTAAGAACAACCAGTCTCCTGTTGAGGTGAGTATGACAACGTGGAGAGAGAAGAGAGGACTAGGAGTTGGACAGACAGCGACAAGAAAGGAGGAGGTGGGCATAGATAGGAAGAGGAGGAGGAGGAGGTGAACATGGGCAGCAGAGGGAAAAATGGAGAGAGAGAGAGAGAGAGAGGGGAGAGCAGAAGATGG
Source organism: Schistocerca gregaria (assembly GCF_023897955.1). Classification (NCBI taxonomy): domain Eukaryota; kingdom Metazoa; phylum Arthropoda; class Insecta; order Orthoptera; family Acrididae; genus Schistocerca; species Schistocerca gregaria. The sequence continues at coordinate 833,051,018 of NC_064922.1, forward strand.
ACAAAGAAAGGAAATGGAAGAAGATGAACAGGGAGAGGGGGCAGAGGGGATGGACAGAGGGAGGTAAGTGGACGAGATGGACAGGGAGAGGAGAAGACTTACGAAGAGAGGAGCAGTTGCAGATTGAATTAGACAGGGAACAGGGGGACAGTCGGGGAAGGAGTAGATGAATGGAGGGCTGAGGAATAGATTGACTGAGTGAGGTGGGGGGGGGGGGGTCGGAGGTGGTGATGGTCAGAGATAATTGAAGGAGGAGACTGTCGGAGAAGAGGAGGAGGAGATGGACAGACAGAGGGGCAGGAGGAAATTGACAGAAAGTGGGAGGTGGAGGAGGTGGTCAGAGAGAGAGAGAGAGAGAGAGAGGTTGTGGTGCAGATGGACAGAGAGAGAGGAGAGGGTGAGATGGGCTAATAAAAGGTAGGAATGAACACCTGCCCAGGCAATACCGGGTACCTGGCTACTAATCTGTATAAGAGAAGGTTTCGCTATCAGAACTGTATGTGTGTGTACCGATTCGCTGACATTCCTCTGGCTGGGGTCACGACCACCCGGAGAGCCGTACTGGGTCGGAAATTTGGCGGCAGTCGGATCCTCTCAGCAACTCGCGAAGCGCAGTGCGTTAGCTGGGTGGACGGGTGGGTGTTAGTAAAGCCCGTTAGACGGCAGCGGGCGCCTGCGGACAGCCGACGGCGCCGTCGCTCGTTATTTAATCAGCAGCCGGCCATTCACAGCCACCTCGGCTGCCCCAGGCCGCCTCCGCGTCCACGGAATCTGCCGTGACACGCAGGCTGGCCAACTGCTCGGCCAACTCGGGGCTCGTCGACTCATTCTGCTAGTACATGCCGCGTTCCTTGGCTTTCCGCAGGCTTCCCATACAGTTCAGCGCTGTCGTTTAGTAAACAAAATGTTGCAAGCGGACTACCACACTTGTTAACCACGGATTTTGTAATTCTTAGGTATGCTGTAGAGGGACTTGTCCTGAGAAGGTTGCTAGCGACTTTTTATGTAAAGGCCCCTAGTTTCCAGGAACAACAATAGTGACGTTATAAGCGTGCCTCGTTTAGTCACCGCGTTTGTTATATTTTAAACGAGCGGGGGTAGGGTGTGGACTGAGGCTTTTTTTCTGCTTTCCATTTTCATCGCAAAGAACAATGTTAAATACTACATGTCGTGAAAAATAGTTATTTTCGCAGCAGTAATTTCATCATTAATTCAATCAATTTACGCCACACTTTCTTCAAATGGGTATTTCGCTTGTGGTTGGTAGGCAAAAGCCCACATATTTGGGCAGTTCGAAAAAGTTGTCAGCGATGGGTAAAATATCAGTAGTTGCGGAAGGATACCAGATACAGACCTAATTTTGACTCCGACTGTGTAATTAATACCGATCAAATCGGCTGCCTTTACAACTCGGCTTACACTGGATCACTTGTGGAACAAGGAGCAAATACCGACCAGAAAAAAAACTAGATGTTCCTTCACAACACGGTATACTGTAACAGCGTCAGGGAAGACACTACATTACATTTTTATGCATACAAGAACCACGTGGGAAATTTGATTGGAATGTTCAAAAAAGTGTTGACGAGTTCACTTACAACTTTGAAAACAAAATAATCGCGACCTGCAGGAAAACAGAATGGTGCACGAAAGTGGTGCATGAAGACATCTCGAATAATCTATCATTCTCGCATTCGTGGGACAAGAATTTTTTTTTTTTTCATAATTCCTTCGTCGGGAGGGCCGATTGATCAGACACTCCACTACGAAATCTTTCTTATTGAGAGTCGAGCATGCAAATGCACCTTAAAAATCATCCCACCCAAATGTACTCCACTACGCCAACTCTGTGACGTATATTTTTACTGGCAGTTTAAAATTTTAACGAAAAAGTTTCAAAGTGCTCTCGACTCGCTGAAGACTAATAAAGAAATGTCTTGAACGGAAGAGTCCGTAATAATACATTCTTTAGTTCTTCATCAATTTAGTGTACCTGTTTTCACAGGAATGATAAAGTACAAGTGGTTCGTATCGAATTTGACCAAAGAAGGAACAATATTCTTGAATTCAAGCGAACTGTGTCCTCTGGCATCACTTCTGAAAAATCGTTGTGACTTTAAGGCAGCAGATTTCATTAAATGCGCTTGGCGTCCTACGAATCAATGTTTCAATGACTCCCGCGACAAATATCGTTCGGAATGTTGTTCAAAACTAGCAAGAGATACAAGCAATAACGAATAATAGGATTCTAGAATCTGTTCTGTAAGGAACGGAATACGTATTTGAAGCGATGATTAATTAATTAATGAAGTTACTACGGCGACAATGACTATTTCTGAATATTTTTGCGTGATATATACTATCGAATGGCATTCTGTACGATGAAACTGAAAAATAATAATTTACAAGGATGGTATTAGAACCAGTACCTCACTATGGTGTCCGTTAAGTTTACCCGCTGCAGTACCCTCACCGGGCGAAACACACCAAAAGTTACAATTATAGGAGATATGCACAAAACTTCAACGTCAGTTTTTTTTAAAAAAGAAACTAGAGCCGTCGCATGAAAAGCCACTAGCCAGGCACTAAGGATAGATTTCTCTACAATATACCTATGACTCATCAAAACCAGTGATTAACAGGTCTGATGATAACTCCATTGTGAGCACATTATTCTTAACAGGACGAAATCGACAAATGTGAAACCATTTCACGGTGTACCCTAACGGAACCATATGAGGTCATCACTGTTTATACACTCGAAGACAAAAAGACAACGAAACAAAAGGGACACCGGCGCACTTCGAAGGAAACATCCGAATGGGAGGAAAATCTACAAATGTGATGTACATGTACAGACAAACAAATGATTACGATTTCAGAAAAACTGGATGACTTATTCAAGAGAAAGTGCTTCACAAATTGACCAAGTCAGTACACTGTTGGTGTATCTATTGCCCTTATCCAAACACTCATTCGAACTGGGAGCATTTGAGAGAGCTGTTGGATGTCCTCTTGAAGGATATCATACCAAATGTCAGTCCAGTTGACAATTCAGATAGTCAAAATCGCGGCATGGTTGAATGATGCCGCCCACAATGCTCCAAACGTTCTCAAATGGTGAAAGATCCGACGATCTTGCTGCTCAAGACAGGGTTTGGGATCCTGGAAACGGCCAGGGTGGCCGAGCGGTTCTAGGCGTTACAGTACGGAACTGCGCCACCGCTACGGTCGCAGGCTCGAACCCTGCCTCGGGCATGGCTGTGTATGATGTCATTAGGTTAGTTAGGTTTAAGTAGTTCTACGTTATAGGGGACTGATGACCTCAGCAGTTAAGCCCCATAGCGCTCAGAGCGATTTGAACCATTTTTTTGAAACCTGGAATCTGAGTCACTGCTGCACATTTATCCTCAGTGATGAATCACGCTTCGAACTGACCCCAAATGACCAGCGAAGACATGTCTGGAGACGCCATGGACAGCGGTCAGGTACCAGCCTGACGGTCGTACGCCATGCGATCCGACAACCAGAAGTTATGATCTCGCGTTACGTTTCATTTGATAGGAGCACTCCTTCGGTTATCATATGCGTCATCCTTAGAGCACAGAGTTACATCGAAGATATTTTACTCCCTATTTACCTTCCCTTCATGGGAAGTCATCATGGGCTTACATTTCAGCAAGATAACGTCCGTCTGGACATTGCGAGAGTTTCTAGTGTTTATCTTCAGGCTGGCCAGACCCTACATTGGCTATAAAGGTCGCCGGATCCCTCTCCAGGTGAGGACGTTCAGAGCATAATGGGCAGGATCCTACAACCCTCTTTGAATTTTGACGATCGTCAATTGAATAGAAATTGGTATATCTCTCAGGAGGACGTCCAACAACTATATCAATCAATGCCAAGCAGAATACCTGCTTGCACAACTTCCGGAGGTGAACCAAAGGGTTACTGATATGATTAATTTGTGAAGCTCCTTCCCTTGAATAAATCATCAAATTTTTTCTGAAATTGTTACCATTTTTTTATCTCTGCATATATATCAGAACTACCGACTTCCGCCCCATTCGGAATACTCCTTCGTGGAGTGTCGTTTTTTGTGCGTGTAAGGTGTAAGTTACAGACATTCATCGAGTAAAACAAAAGTAATATCTGGCGTTCTAAAAGGAAGTTTTATAGGTCTTTTGCTGTTCCTCATCTACATAAACGATTTAGGAGACATTCTGAGTGGTAGTGTTAACTTGTTTGAGGATGATGATGTCGTGTATCGCCATGTAAAGTCATCAGATGATCAAAACGAATTGCAAATTTGTATATATAAGGTATCTGCATGATGCGAAAAGTGGCAATTAACACTAAATAATGGAAAGTGTGAAGTCATCCATGTGAATACTGAAAGTAATCCGCTAAGTTTCGGTTACACGATAAGCCACACAAATCTAAAGGCTGTAAACTGAACTAAATCCTCACAGATTACGATTACGAATAATTTAAGTTGGATCGATCGCATAGATCATGTTGTGGGTAAAGCAAACCAAAGGCTACGATTCACTCGCAGGACACTGAGATAATGCAAAAATCTAATTAAGAGACTATCTATACTACAGTTGTGCAGTCCCTTATGGAATACTGCTGTGCAGTGTGGGATCCACATTGGAGTCTATTGACGGAGGACATCAAAGAAATTCAAAGAAGAGCAGCTCGTTTTGTCATAACGCTAAATAGAGGAGAGAGTGCCACAGATATCATACGTGAATTGAGATGGCAAACATTAACACAAAGGCGGTTTTCGTTGCGGCACGATCTTCTCATGAAATTTCAGTCACCATCTTTCTTTTCAGATTGTGAAAATATTTTGTTGGCATCCACCGATATAGTGAGAAATGACCATCATAATGAAATAGAAGAAATCGGAGCTCACACAGAGAGACTTAGGTTTCCTTCTCCTCGCGAGCTGTTCGGGAACGGAACCGTATAGAGGTATCCTGAAGATGGTTCGATGAACTCTCTGCCAGAGTAATCATGTATATGCAGATGTAGATGTGCAAAGTTCTACCACTGTACCTACATTGTTCCGCGAATTAGTGAATTTTAAATGTTAAAGGAGTTTTCCGTCACTGTATACGAAAGTGATCTGGAGCACCATCATGTGTTAACCACATGACCCTACGTACCATCAAAGACACGTCTTCTAGCAGGGGAGATAGGATCATCTCTAGGAAACGTAGATATGCCTCAACTGCGAGACCCTATGGAAAGGTGACTGGTCCCACGAGTCCATCACAGTATCCTTCGCTCACACATTAGACTGAAGGTTCCTGCTGGTTCGTTGTCACCTTATCACTCGAGTTCCCTGCAGATCACAGGAAGATCGACGATACCGCTCCTCTTAAACGTAGCCTCATCTGTGAGTAGGGTGGATGTCAGAGATCCCAGCACTGTGCTGGACTGTGTGGCGAACCCAAGGCAAAACCGTCGTCACGGAGTCAAGTCCTAAAGTAACTAGGCCTGAAGCGTTGTAAGTGATACGGATGGTGGCACTTGTGGAATATGCGACACTCGATCGTCGGCTTAAGCCATACGTTATGTTGCTCGTACTGAGGTCATGTTATATAGTGATCAACGAGTGTCCCTACAACCTGAGTACATACAGGCTGCAATCGGCCTGTCGTGGTTACCAATTCCTGTAAACGAGGCTGTGTCACTCAAACTACGAAACAGTGTAGCAAACAGTTTACGAAGCAACTGCTGTAGGCCAGTATAATTTCTTCGGCGAAGTCGCACATTGCCATTTGCATGTCCGTATCTAAAGACCATCTCGGCCTGCTCCTTACTGGTGTACCTTGCCACCGTCTGTCGGTGCTGCGCTGCACTACTTGATACACGTCTACACAACATGAGTTGGCTATGAAGCGGATACAATGAAGCGTAGACCGAGCGAGGTGGCGCAGTGGCTAGCACACTGGACTCGCATTAGGGAGGACAACGGTTCAATCCCGCGTCCGGTCATCTTTCCCTAAATCGCTCTAGGCAAATGCCGGGATGATTCCATTGAAATGGCACAGCCGACTTCCTTCCCTGTCCTTCCCTAATCCGATGAGACCGATGACCTCGCTGTCTGGTCTCCTCCCCAAACAACCGAACAATGAAGCGGATACACTATAGTAGCGATGTGTCAGTGCGTCGTCGTCTTTGTGGTTCACATTACTGTCTTCCTTTAATCTGAGGCTAAAAAACTTGCACAGATAGTAGGCATTCCCACTATCCTGTTGCTTTCTCATGTGTGCTTTCATTCACTGAAATCTACACTGTCAATATATTTTTTTTTTTTTCGTCTCCACCTTCCAGTCGGTCTATCTTCCTAGAAATGCATATCCGGCCGTATGCCCAAATGAACTTTTGTGCTCCTTATTACTTGACGGATATTTTCCTGCACTTCGTTCCCATTTTCAAAACCACTCTGTATGACCAAAACGCTGTTTCTGGGAAAACACCTCAGTCAAAGCACAACCCAAGCGGTATACATTCTTTTATCATCGTAATCATAATGTTTTGGCCGTAATCAATTTCGACGACAAACCGCCAGCGATGTTGTTAGTGTTGTGACTTCCTTTTCGCTTTCACCTATTCGCCTTGGACGATGGCTTATGCCTCATTACGTTCAGGAAACCATGTGGCAGAAAAAAGCTGCGCGACCAGGTCCAGACGACTACGAAATGCTGCCCAGTCACTGTGACATCCTATGCGTATGGCGTCGTTCAGGTACGGTATGACGGGGCATGGCTCCAGCAAAGTTCTCTCAAAGACTTTATCAGCTCTGCAGATACTGGAGCAGCCATTTTTCATTGAGTTATCTCCTCAGTTTGCGTCGCTAGCATGAGTGTAATCTGTGACAGTCATCCCACCAAGGAAGTATACCTGGCTGTACCCGCAACTGTGGCCGTGTCATCCGCATAGCAAACACACCAGCTGATTGCTCACCTACAAAGGCAGACTCCAGCAATCTATATCGGACATACAGTGCTAAACAGGTGTAAGTGCAGTTATTTCTACTGGAGACTGAGGGTGGTGTACTCAACAACAGTACATCAGTCAGAGAGAGACCAATAATTACAGCTGTTACGAGTCGTATGTTTCTAGGGTGGCTAGTACCTCCAAGTAAATGCGATTATTTTTACCAGGTCACCAAGTCACACGTTGGAGTGTGGACGCGTCGACTGTTAGACTTTAGTGACAGACGTAGTAGACTTAGTGGCGCAGTTACGAATGTGTTGAAAATGTCAGGTCGTAACGTTAATCGCGTGTTTCTAGGAAGAGTATCAAACACAGAGAAAAAAAGACCTGCACACTGTTGCTTGTGCGTTTAAAGTAACACATACAGAAATCTCTGTGCTTGTACCCTCTACACACTGTACATAAGCTGGCCGTCAAAAGAAAGCGTGAGTTCCAGCGGCTCGATTTAGGAGTCTCATCAAGTACAGGGATGTGTCCGTTTACTGTTAAAAAGCGACCATCAGGCTTGGTAACACGTGTCAGCTAAGCGGAGTGTCTCCTTCTGGGGATGAGGGTGATGTTGCTAAGAGGCGTGTAGCAGAAACCCTAACCCCTTAGCCTGCGCTCTGCGTGCCCAGCCGTAACCACCCGCTCGGCTGGAGGGCCCTCGACTGCCACGGCTGAGTGAGGTGGGTGGCGGGGGCGGGAGTGTGGGGGTGTCAGCAGCGACGCGGCGGCGGCGTCTCCCGTTTACAAGACGGCGGCGTCGGCGCTGGCGCCGGCCGCGAATATGCATGAGCTAACCGACTCCGTGGCGCGGCCTCGCCTGGCATCGCAAGCCAACGGGCGGCGTCTCAGGGTGGTTCTTGTCAGCTGACGCCTAAAGTCGCGCGCGGCTACAAGCAGTATTGTCTTACCGTCGGCTGAAGTCTCACCTTCTTGTCAGAATTGTACGGTTTTCCCCAGACAGAACAATGCAGCAATATCACTGGAATCATTCAGTCTTTCTTTTCCTCTCACACATCTTCACAATTAAGAGGCACCGATGCTCGACTGATGCTCCCTTCGCCAAGCTGTCCTGCCTGACAAAACAAGTGAATCTCCCAGATAGGAGGAGGATACGAAATGAGGCGTCACAGGCTGACATGGTATTCGACGTTCAGTGACTACAAAATTCGAGTCCAATTTATTAAGAACATGGTAGTGTAAGACCACTTACCTCTGTGGCATTGAACTGTCTCTGGCCTATATGTATGCACTGATTTTGTTGGGAAGGGTTTTATAAAACCTTCTCTCGCTACGCAAAGTGGCCCACAACTACAGTAACTTGTCCTCGATAACCCTAATATGGCCGTGGAGCCGAGTTTTCTCTCAAACTGGTCCCTCGGTGACAGACACATCTGGAGATCTTACTGTCACAGAAGAATCCCAACATCACGCAGGCAGTTCATAGAGAAATCTGCCATGTCTGGACAACGAGCACTGTCCTTTTGAAAATGGCACCACGATATTGTCGCATAAGAAAATGCAGCATGTCGGCCGTGACGTACTGTTGTACTGTCAGAGTTTCACGAACCACTACGAGACGTGACCTGAGTCTTATTCGATGCCTCCCTAAACTGTGGCGCCAGGAGTAACACCGCCATACCTTTCAAAAACATTGGAACTTTGCGGGTCTCTCCGCAGGTTGTTGATCGCTCACGATGGTCATCCGGATTACCTCGACGCATAGTTGAACAAATGCAACACCGTTCATCAGCATTCCTTGCCTCGCTTTCACATCACCGCTACAAACGTAGCCGCTTAAGGGCAGGCTACCTAAGGGACGGTAATGCCCTGGTTCGGGTGCTTCTGATCTCTAACCAGTGGTGCAGCATGACACAGAATACTGCTCGAACCCGATTACTTGTTCTCAGACCACAGGTGTAGATGTATGGGGTTTATGATGTGTTTGGTGTGCATTACGTCGATATCACCTTGTGGTGGTCATCCGGGACCTTCATAACTAGTACGCCTGTCTGCTCCCACGTTCCCATGTTCCGAAGCAGTCCAACATGTCATATCCGAATGCCGCAGATATCTGGGTAATTGACGACTCGACCAGCTGGCCAAATGGAAACCCATGTTGAGGCCCCTTTCAAACTCTCTCACTTCCTGATAACGTTGTGTTACTTGAGTATACAGCACATTCATGCAATTCATACTGATAACTCGGCATCTGACTTCCTTCACTATCCGTAGATACAATCTACCACACATGCTAACAACACCATACACGAACAGCAATAAAGCACTAGGATGGTCGTCCAACATATAACAGAGAATTGCAGATCTAATCATTTACATAATCCTGATAACGTGTATGTCTTTGACATCTGACTATGTGTTACGTGTGTTTAATTTTTTTTTTTTAACAGGCAACATATGTGAGAACCTCTTAACCTGCCAGGGTAGCCGAGAGCGCTAACGCGCTGATTCTTCGACTCGGGTAGGTGCGCCGGCCCCGGATCGAATACGCTCGGTAGATCAACGACGAGGGCCGGTGTGCCGGCCAGCCTAGATGTGGTTTTTAGGCGGTTTTCCACATCCCGCTAGGTGAATACCGCGCTGGTCCCAACGTTCCGCCTCAGTTACACGTCGCAGACATTTGAAACACGTCAGCACTCTTTCACGATTTGCAGTAGACGCAGACAGTTGCGGTACACTGATTCCGTCCTGGGGAGTACGGCGTGGCGGCAGGAATGCATCCGGCCATCCCTAAAAACTAACATTACCAAATCCGTTGTAACCACGCCGACCCTGCGATCGCCGCGGGACTATGGCGTAAGCGAAAGAAGAAAGAAGAAGGAGTATGTGAGAACCTCTTTGTTGAAACTTCCTGACAGACTAAAACTGTGTGTTGGACCGAGACTCGAACTCGGGACCTTTGCCTTTCGCGGGAAGGTGCTCTACCAACTGAGCTTCCCAAGCACGACTCACGGCCCGTCCTCATAGCTTAAATTCCGCCAGTACCTCGTCGCCTACCTCTTTGTTGGTTGCTCCGGTGTACCAACTTCGTTGATGTGAGGGTCGCACTAGCAGTCTATTTTGGCGACAGTTTCCCGTTCGTGGCTGACCAGAAAAGCGAATATCATACTACATGTAAAGCTTTGGGTGCTGGCTTGCTTCGTGAAGCTTCGCAAACTACCCAAATCCTGAACGTAAGGGAGCTGCAGGTACCACATGGGAAGCTATTTCGACTGCGTTCACTTTTGTGTTTTACTGTACTTGTACTGCAATTTAATTTTGATTCGGTCGTGGTTTCACTGTAACCTGGTTTCATCGAAAAAGAGAGAATCGAGACTTAAACTCTGTGGGTAGCTGGGTAATGACGTTTGCCACACCTGAACGAAGGGGCCCACACAAAAATAGAAATAGTTCTAATGGCTCTGAGCACTATGGGACTTAACTCCTGATGTCATCAGTTCCCTAGAACTTAGAACTACTTAAACCTAACTAACCTAAGGACATCACACACAACCATGCCCGAGGCAGGATTCGAACCTGCGACCGCAGCGGCGGCGCGGATCCAGACTGTAGCGCCTAGAACCGCTGAGCCCACAGAAATCAAATCGTGCCGTGTATAAAACTATGAAAACATCTACAGCCTATTAGACTTAAGCTTGAATACATAACTGTTGAGAGTCTGGTACTAACGTCTTGAATGCTGTGTCGGCTACTATGGGAGTCAGCACTGACACAAACAAGGAAGGAGAGATGTTGCGATGACCGGTGGCAGGAATCCAAAATGATCTGTACAAAAGACTTGAAAATTAATTGAAGACTTTATTTCTAAAAGAGAAAGAAACATAACTTCTCGTTTTAAAGTGGCTTTATGTCCTTCCTGTGCCTGCTACATGAAATTGCATTTACCCTATCATTTCTCGCAAAATGCTGGCTAAGTAACGTCTTCATATTACTCAGTACTGATGCTCTGTAAGTCTGCGACTGAGGTGGGCCGACCAGCGATGAGCGGCTGGTTAATTCAGCGTTGGCAGTGGTGTGTGTGTACTGTGTACTGTGCATTGAACTGGGGACGTAGAAGCGGCGGAGACGCTTCGTCCCGCTGCAGCCCTCATTGGTTCACAACCCCACAACAGTCCATCCGTCCCACCGCCTCCCCACACACCGGACAAAGGGTTATTGTGCAGTTCGGCCCTCAGTTGACACCCCCCCTCCCCGGGAAAGTCACATACCAGACGACTGTAAGCCCAAAGGTTTGCGCGGTAGAGTAATTAAGATATACGCGTACGTGGAGACAATGTTTGTGCAGCAATATCCGACATAGTGTAACAGAGGCGGAATAAGGGGAACCAGCCCGCATTTGCCGAGGCAGGCGAAAACCGACTTAAAACCATCCACATATGGACGGCACACTCTGCCTTCTTGATGCTGGTCCACTGCACTTCGCTGGTCGGTGTGCAGTCGATACTTGAGGACTGCATATTGAAAATACCTTTTCGATCAAACCTTTGACTCATGAACCAACAACTGACTTCCATTAATGAAATATTAGGTGGTAAGTACACTTTCATAGTGCAATGTAGTATATGAAGGGTCTCTAAAACGTGTTAAGATAATGCAAAATTCTAATCAAGACTCTCAGTTGATCTAGCAGAACCCTACAAGTGTAGCAGCGTCTTGTCTTGCAGAGAAGACGCGTGCAATGCAGGTCCAAACTTTTTGTTCCATTGCTTAACGCCTGGCCACAAGAAGAGTGAGTTACAAAAGTACCAACTTCGATATATTGAGGACTGCAGCATGTATCTCGAAGTTATCTGCACCTCGAACCTAGCTTATGCTGTATGAACATTGTATGCGAAGATGAAAACTAAACTACTCGCCAAAAGCAATTTCTCATTCTATTTATTCTGCGGAAAGCAAATTGTTTTCAGTTTGCTGTGGTCGCATCAGCTACAAACGTGGTTGGCGAAGGATAAATAAGCATATGTATGTTGAGAATAAGAGTAGTAAAGCCTGGAAATGGTTCTGAGAGAAGAAATTATAAAAGATATATTTGAAATTAATTTCCACCATTATTCAACAAGTGAACATGAAAGTTCACGTGCAAGAGATACGAAAATTAATGGTCTGATTAGCCTGGAGAAAAAGGGAGAAGAAATGTTTGTTTCGTAAACAACTCACCTTACCTATCGACATAGTCTCCTTTGAGGGATATGCACTTGGTCCAGCTATCCTCCAGATTTTCCATCCCATCGCAAAAATTGGTTCTGCCAGACTCCACAAAATACTCGTTGCCTGCAACTATCACTTCCTCATTTGGTGAAAATCTCTTCCTAGCGAACCAAAGTTCCCAGTCACGGAAACAGAAAAGGTCACTTGAGGCTACTTCTGGTGAATAGGGTGGACGAGAAACCAATTCAAAGTCCAGTTCATACAACGTTATCGCTGATGTATGGGATGGGGCATAGCCCTAGTGGAAAAAGCACCCTTTTGCTTGGGAATCTTGGTGTTTTTACAGCCGAAGCAAGTTGCAAAAGACCCACCAACGAATCATAACAGTGTCCAGTTATGGTTCTGACGTTTTCCAGATAATCTGTGAGGATTATTCCTTGTGAATCCCACAACAGTTTGGCCATCTTCTTATCAACTGAAAAAATGGCCTTAGCCTTCTTCAGAGCACTTTCACCAACCTTTATACATTATTTTGACTTCCGTACCGGCCGCTGTGGCTGAGCGATTCTAGGCGCTTCAGTCTGGAACCGCGCTGCTTCTACGGTGGCAGGTTCGAACCCTGCCTCGGGCATGGATGTGTGTAATGTCCCTGGGTTGGTTAGGTTTAAGTAGTTCTAAGTCTAGTGCACCGATGACCTCAGATGTTAAGTCCTACAGTGCTTGGAGCCATTTGAACCATTTCTGACTGCCGTTTTAACACTGTGTGTAATGACGGATCCAGGTTTCATCAACAGTCAAAAAGGGCCGCAAAACGTTTTGCTGATTGCGATTAAACGTCGCCAGACATTTTGTTGAGATGTGCCGGAAGCGCTTTTGGTCGACTGTGAGTAATCGTGGCACCCATTTCGCACACAGGTTCTTCATAGTCAGTTCTCCATGCAGGGTATTGCGCACTCACTCAGCTAAGATGCCGACAGTGTCAGCAATCTCACGAATTTTTATTGGTTCGTCTTTGTTTACCATTTCTTGGCTCTTGTTAATAGTTTCCTTTGAGATCACAACCATTCTCAACTCAGTGAATAATAACCTTTTGCTGTCTGTTGCTAAAGTAGGAGGTGAACCAATTGTGAACTACTTTCTGTATGCTGTAATGGTCTACGTTATGGAGTAATTTTAAATCAAAAAGTGTGCCTAGTGTTCGAAAGCTCTTGTTTAAACCATCCAGTGCCTCACAGAGAAAAGAGCATAAAGAGTTTACAGTTTTAAATGGCTTTTAAAGCCGAAATGCACATTTGATAGTAAATCATATGATATAAAATGATCAATTATCCTTACATACACATCATTTTCAATAACTTTAGCAAACACTGATGGTGTAGAAATAAGTGAGAAACTGTCTACATTATCCCTTTCTCCCTTTTCATAAAGCGGCTTTACTAATGAGTACTTCAATCGTTCAGGAAACTGACCATTCCTAAAGGAAAAATTACAAATTTTGCAAAATTTCTTTTCATAAAACATGTAGTTTGCAAATATTGTGTAAATGTGAAGTTCAAAATGTAATATTATACCCTACATGTAGTTTAGAAATTGACAGAACGTATGTTTGACTCTCTTTAGATCCCTCCGATCCTCCCCAGGATTAGACGGACACAAGTTGGCTGATACTAACTAACAATGAAAAACTGAAGCTCTAATCCCTGACTGCCACTTTCAGAAAACTCTCAGTGGGCAAGTAAATTTATTGTGAGTGCTCCGCTGTCTTCCGAACAGGAGTGAACACATCACTTGTTGCAGTCTGGACACGGATGTTGCCGCTGTGCAGATGACGTACTTGCTGCATCTGCAATTCTCTGCCTACACAGTGGACGCAGTATGCCGTCTGCGGGCTCACAGGACTGAAGTTATCTCATCACCAGGCAGAACGTGAGTCGATATTTCGGTTTGCTCACTAGCTAGGAACAGAAATTCAACTCAACTATTTTCCTGTAAAGTGCGTGTCAGATCCAACAGGGAGCTAAAGGATAGCAATTCGAGTAAATAGAATAACAGCTCTGTCGCGGAGAAACGACTTCACACGGTCCCAGTGTTGAAAGCAACACTTCAAAAGATTTCACCGCCGGATTCCTCACCGTGGGTCTTGCCAGAAGAGTCTCTGGTTGATCCCTGGAGGAAACTGCCTTTGATTGATCACAGCAAATAAGTGCCCTTGATCGATCACGGGAGGAACTGTCGTCTCGATGCCATACCACGTTCCCTGCTGGACATGTTGGGCGTAAGCGTGCACTCAGGTAATGACTTCGCTACCCGTTACAGAAACATTACCTTCTACTATATGCGTCCTGAATCTACCAGCCAATCATCTGAAGCTCATATTGCTTTCAGGATATTTTCTGGGAATTTCCATTTCTCCTCCTCCATATTTTGCCCTCTGCCAATAAAAACTTGTCGCTGCATTTCGGTAAGAAGCTTGCACTGGCACTTTCCCTGAGAAGATTCCTCAGAGTTCAGTTCGTGACCATAATGTGTGACCCCATGCACTCCTTCGCACTAAAAAGATGCCTTCTCTCCTTGTTCCACCCATGACGCTCCTTCTCCAGGTATACTAATCTGAAATATTTTTCGTCCGACAGTAGAGCAACCTCTCGCGACCGTTCTGCGTGCACTTCTGGCGTTATGCAGTCCCCAGCATTGCAATCCGCCACTTCCACACTCTGTTCTCTCTCATGGCAGTAAATGTTCGCCCAAGGACAATACCACAAGTCTCTTCCCATCCCCTCATTAGTCGAAAGCGGATTCTGAGTAACATGTGGCCTATTCTCCCTTTCTGTCAGGGCTCAGGTCTTATTAACTCCCAATACGGAGCTCTGCACAAATAGTTGGTATGTGGTGCCAGTCAGTTTGAGCAAATGATACGATTAATAATCCGACTGTGCACAGTGATCTTAAATAAACATAAATCTAAAAGAATATTAAATGTATGGTGACAAAATCTTACTGCCTCGCTGCATAATCAGGGAGCCGCAGGTGAGCCTCGTCAGGCGGTATGGGAAGCTGGTCGACGCTGGCCGCTGTGGCCGAGATATTCTAGGCCCTTCAGTCTGGAGCCGTGCGACCACGCCACTACAGTCGCAACTTCGAATCCAACCTCGGCCATGGATGTGTGTGATGTCCTTAGGTTAGTTAGGTTTAAGTAGTTCTATGTTCTGACCCCCCCTCCCCCCCTCCCATGAACCATGGACCTTGCTGTAGGTGGGGAGGCTTGCGTGCCTCAACGATAGAGATAGCCGTACCGTAGGTGCAACCACAAAGGAGGGGTATCCGTTGAAAAGCCAGACAAACGTGTGGTACCTGAAGAGGGGCAGCAGACTTTTCAGTAGTTGCAGGGGCAAAGGTCCGGCTGATTGACGGATCTGGTCTTGTAACACTAACCAAAATAGCCCTGCTGTGCTGGTACTGCGAACGGCTGAAAGCAAGGGGAAACTACAGCCATAATTTGTCCCGATGGTATGCAGCTTTTCTGTATGGTAAATGATGATGGCATCCTCTTGGGTAAAACATTCCGGAGGTAAAATAGTCCCCCATTCGGATATCCGGGCGGGGACTACTCAAGAGGACGTCGTTTTCAGGAGAAAGAAAACGGGCGTTTTACGCATCGGAGCGTAGAATGTCAGATCCCTTAATCGGGAAGGTAGGTTAGAAAATTTAAAAAGGTAAATGGATAGATTAAAGTTAGATATAGTGGGAATTAGTGAAGCTCGGTGGCAGGAGGAACAAGACTTCTGGTCAGGTGAATACAGGGTTATAAATACAAAATCAAATAGGGGTAATGCAGGAGTAGGTTTAATAATGAATAAAAAAAACTAGGAGTGCGGGTAAGCTACTACAAACAGTATAGTGAACGTATTATTGTGGCCAAGATAGACACGAAGCCCATGCCTACAACAGTAGTACAAGTTTATATGCCAATCAGCTCTGCAGATGACGAAGAAATTGAAGAAATGTATGATGAGATAAAAGAAATTATTGAGGTCGTGAAGGGAGACGAAAATATAATAGTCATGGGTGACTGGAATTCAAGCGTAGGAAAAGGGGGACAAGGAAACATATTAGGTGAATATGGATTGGTGCTAAGAAATGGAAGAGGAAGCCGTCAGGTAGAATTTTGCACAGAGCATAACTTAATCATAGCTAACACTTGGTTGAATCATAAAAGAAGGTTGTATACATCGAAGAAGCCTGGAGATACTAAAAGATATCAGATAGGTTATGTAATGGTAAGACAGAGATTTAAAAACCAGGTTTTAAATTGTAAGACATTTCCAGAGGCAGATGTGGACTCTGACAACAATCTATTGGTTATGAACTGTCGATTAAAACTGAAGAAACTGCACAAAGGTGGGAATTTAAGAAGATGGGACCTGGATAAACTGACTAAACCAGACGTTGTACAGAGTTTCAGGGAGAGCATAAGGGAACAGTTGATAAGAATGGGGGAAAGAAATACAGTAGAAGAAGAATGGGTAGCTCTGAGGGATGAAGTAGTGAAAGCAGCAGAGGATCAAGTAGGTAAAAAGACGAAGGCTAGTAGAAATCCTTCGGTAACAGAAGAAATATTGAGGGTAAAAATCGTAGAGGGATACCAAGAGATGGATACAGTAAGAAGATTCAGAAGGCTGTATGCTGCAGTAGGTACTGGGAGATGAAGGAGCTTGCACAGGATAGAGTAGCACGAAGAGCTGCATCAAACCAGTCTCAGGACTGAAGACGACAACAAAAGAAGTTCTAGGGGACTGATGACCTCAGATGTTAAGTCCCATAGTGCTCGGAACCATTTGAACCATTTGAAGCTGGTCGTTTGCAGTAACCATGTCCCTGGGGATTTAAAGGCGGCATCCAAAGAAAAATCTGCTACAGGTAGGAGGCCCTGGTCCGACGTCTCAGTGGCGGGAAACCATGCCAAACATGCTATATTTTCTGCTGCGGTGCCACTTAGGTGCGTGCAAGCAAAATTCTTGTGAACTGCAGCCCCTTTGGTGTGGCGTCAGGGTCTCTTCCTCGGTTTTGAGGGACAATGCCATGCGGCAGAACCGATGTAAAATAAATTACTTTATGAGTCAGAATTTGTGCTCAAAGGACTTGCTCGTGCCCCGTCTTCCGCTGGCCAGGCTTATGGGATAATTAAGGGAAGTCATTGATAAAAATATTTTTTTTCCTTCAACTTGCACGAGAGGTTTGATGACGTCTGGGTAGCACTCCACATGCACTGCAATTTTTTCTGTTTTGCAACGGAGGAGAGCAGCTCATTGATTGACTTCAAAAATCTCAGCTTGGTGAGAGATTTGGACTCCAGTTCTCAAAATTTCGTGTGCAGAAGGTATCTTAACTTACTGGGCGAGTAAAAATGTACCTGCCACGTGGGGTGCTGGAATGTAGATCGTTCACATTTTCAAGGTCAATCATTGTTCAAGCCATTGCCATTAGTGAAAGTTCATTTACACTGGTCTTGGACAAAGCAAAGAGGAAGTGTAGTATTTTTAGCTATCTGGATTGGAACGTTGAAGAAGACACTCTGGCTAGAGTCGTGGGACGGAGATGTGGGATAAAACGGTCTTGACCACGAGCGATGGCCAAGACTGCATTGTAGTATCTAGTTAATTATCTCAGCAAACCACCACTAACATGTTGCTGCCATTGGCAGGCTGCGGCAGGTCTTCTCTCCTTGAGCCACCAATTCTGGTGAGAGTAGCTTGCAGCGTGGGTTTTCACAGGAGGATCAACATTAGGAGTTTTGTTTGTCTGACTAAATATTTTGGGTAGCGTGGTTCAGTCTACTAATGTAGCTGAGGACTCACACAAGACAAAAGAGGTTTTATCGCATCTCCATGTGGAATCTGCACCTTGTTTCATGACACGAGCACGGAAATCGTTCATGTCCAGCCCTGATTATGAATTTTAGCGAACGATCTGTTGGAATCATGGTCACTCAAATGCTAACATAACTTCAGGTCTTGCCGAGCCGATCTAATACTCGCCTAAATCATGCCTGTGTTCAATGTTTTTTTCTTAATCCTTGCTATTCATATTAATGTATAGCCTTCCACATTTTACATGTGTGTGCTTATAGAGGAAGAATAAAACTGTGGCTATTTTGCGCGAATACTTTCACTTCAGTAGGTGGTTGATCCCCCGAATTAGTAATTCTTTTCAAGAGCTAACGTAAGCGACTTGTTTACGAGGACCAAATCTTTCTCTTTATACAGTTCGTTGCGCAACAGATCCATTCCCATATCTGAATTCAAGAAGAACAATCTGTCTCTTGGTTGATCTAGGCGGGAAAGAAATTTAAAAAAAAAACCATAGATTTGTTAGCTCGAATCAGAGACTTTCACATGGCCTGAAATATGACTTATCTGCGGATGCTCGTTCCAGTCAAGGATTAAGGACGAAAATTAGATCATGGAAGTTCTATAATATTGCCGCAGCTCTGTGTTGTGTGCAATTCTCCCTTTACTAGACCTAAAATCTAGGCACTTGTTCAAGATGACAAGTCATGTAATAATACAATTCACAGTCATTCAGTGTTTTTGCTAGTATGTTCCAAACGTTGTTTCTTCCCACCACACACTATATACAATAATAAAAAAAATATTACAACACCAAAATGTAATTATGTATAGTAATGCAATTTAGGGAATATATTTGTCTAGGTAAAATATTTATGTGATTAACATTGCAAATACACAGGTTAAGGTAAGCGCGAGGTAGGCCATTGCAAATGTGTAATGCTGGTACATTAATAAGCTGTGTAACAGCCAGAATGTTGAATGAAAGATGCAAACGAGCGTGCCTAGTGTTGTACATGTGCCGGATGCCAGTTTTTGGGATGGAGTTCCATGCCTGTTGCCACAGGTCGGTCAATACAGAGACTGTTAATGTTCGTTGTGGATGCCACTGGAGTTGTCGATCCATGGTGTCCCACATGTGGTTCATTGGAGACGAATCTTGTGATCTAGTAGGCCAAGGCAATTTGTGGACACTCTGTAGAGAATGATGGGTTACAACAGCGATATCTGGGCGAGCGTTAACTTCTTAGAGCACCTACCCACATCAACTCACCAATCCTCGGAATACTGTTAATGAATGACCGCACAACTGGGCGATCACCTAACCGACGTTCAAATTTTTAATCAGGGTGCGTGGGATAACCAAGACAGAGCAGAAATTGAACCCCAGACCACAGCTCCTGTCTGCAGTCCTTCGGCAAGTCTCCTTCTAACCAACAGAAAGTCACCACTGGCACCGACGCAGAACCAGCTTTCATCAGAAAAAGCAACAGATTTCCACTTCGCACTCCATTAGCTCTTCCTTGACACAACAGGTATAGCACACTGTGGCTGTCTGTAGCCAGTGAAACGCACACTGCTCGGAGTATGTCTAGCAGCTGTTCTGGAAGTAACCGATTTCACAGTTCGTTGTGTCACTGTGGTGCCAACTGCAGCTCATATTGCTGCTGTGGATGCAGTACGATGCACCAGATCCATACGCCGAACATGATGGTCTTCCCTCTCGATAGTGCCACGTAGGCGTCCGGAGCACGGTTTTCTTGCGACCGTACATTCCCGTGACTACCGCTACCTGCATTCACAAACAAAGGCTACATTCCAGCTACGTCTTCTTGCAGTATTATAGAAGAAACATCTAGATTATAGGAGCTCCATCAAGCGGATTCGTTCACACTAACTGAGGTGCTGATAATGGCGTATTTGTTGCCTTAAAGGTATTCTTTACTAACATCAACTCACCACGCCCAATCTCCACGGTAACTAACGATCACGACTGTTAGAATGTGTACGTAAAGCAAACGTGCTTTTTATCCTTATAGTGGCGCTATTAGCACCTCTCTTACGCGACTGGCGTGATTTTGGAATACACATCATTTTTGAGGTGTAGAAACACGCCTACCAACGTTCGCTTATTTCGCAAAACTCCTTCTCCGAGTTGTGTATGCACGGCATTATTGAACTTTCTTTACTTCCAAGTGACTTATCTAAGGCTGTATCAAAACAATTGTACCTGTATGTATTTGGACCGAGTTTTAGCGAAAATATTCCGTCATACACTATGTAGTTGTTGTTGTGTCTTCAGTCCTGAGACTGGTTTAATGCAGCTCTCCTTGCTTCTTCATCTACCAGTACCTACTGCAACCCACATCTTTCTGAATCTGCATAGTGTATTCATCTCTTGGAATCAATCTACGATTTTTACCCTCGTCGCTGCCATCCAGGACAAAATTGATACCTCAGAACATGTCCTACCAACCGATCCCTTTTTCTAGTCAGGTTGTGCCACAAACTCCTCTTCTCCCCTATACTATTCAATACCTCCTCATTAGTTATCTGATCTACTCAACTAATCTTCATCATTCTCCTGTAGAACCACATTTTGAAAGCTTCTATTCTCTCCTTGTCCAAACTATTTATCATCCATGTTTCACTTCCATACATGGCTACACTCCATACAAATACTTCCTGACACTTAAGTCTATACTCGATGTTAACAAATTGCTCTTCCTCAGAAACGCTTTTCTTACGATTGCCAGTTTACATTTTATATCCTCTCAGTTATTTTACTCCCCATATAGCAAAACTCCTTTACTACCTTAAATGTTTCATTTCCTAATCTAATTCCCTCAGCATCACCCGACGTAATTCGACCACATTCCATTATCCACGTTTTGCTTTTGTTGATGTTCATCTTATATCCTCCTTTCAAGACTCTGTCCATTCCGTTCAACTGCTCGTCGAAGTCCTTTGATGTCTCTGACAGAATTACAGTATCATCTGCGAACCTCAAAGTTTTTATTTATCCTCCATGGATTTTAATACCTACTCCGAATTTTTCTCTGGTTTCCTTCACTGCTTGCTCAATATAGAGATTGAATAACATCGGGGAGAGGCTACAACCCTGTCTCACTCTCTTCGCAACCACTGCCTCCCTTTCATATCCCTCGACTCTTAAACTGCCATCTGATTTCCTCACAAATTGTAAATAACCTTTCGCTCCCTGTATTTTACCTCTGCCACCTTCAGAATTTGAAAGAGAGTATTCCAGTCAACATTGTCAAAGCCTTTCTCTATGTCTACAAATGCTAGAAACGTAGGCTTGGTTTGCTTAATCTAACTTCTATGAAAAGTCGTACGGTCAGTATTGCTTCACGTGTTCCATTATTTCTACGGAATCCAAACTGATCTTCCCCGAGGTCGGCTTCTACTAGTTTCTCCATTTGTCTGGAAAGAATTCGAGTTAGCACTTTGCAGCCGTGACTTATTGAATGGAATATTGTCTACTCCCGGGGCCATGTTTCGACTCAGGTCTTTCAGTGCTCTGTCAAACTCTTCACGTAGTATCACACTCCCTCTTCATATTCATCGACATTCTCTTCCATTTCCATAATATTGCCCTCAAGTACATCGCCCTTGTATAGACCCTCTATACTACCCCTCCAAATTTCTGCTTTCTTCTTTGCTTTGAACTGATTTTCCATATGAGCTCTTGATATTCATACAAGTGGTTCTCTTTTCTCCAAAGGTCTTTTTAATTTTCCTGTTGGCAGTATCTATCTTTCCTCTAGGGAGATAAGCCTCTACATCTTTACGTTTGTCCTACAGTCATATCTGCTTAGCCATTTTGCACTTCCTGTCGATCTCTTTTTGGAGACGTTTGTATTCCTTTTTGCCTGCTTCATTTACTGCATTTTTATATTTTCTCCTCTGATCAATTAAATTTAATATTTTTTTCTGTTACCGAAGAATTTCTACTAGCCCTCGTCTTTTTAGCTACTTGATCTTCTGCTGCCTTCACTACTTCATCCCTCAAACTGTCAGTTATTCCCTTATGCTCTCCCTGAAACTCTGTACATACCCTGGTTTAGTCAGTTTATCCAGGTCCCAAGTACTTAAATCCCCAACTTTTTGTAGTTATTTTCAGTTTTCATCTACAATTCATAACCAATAGATTGCGACCAGAGTCCACATCTGCCCCTGGAAATGTCTTACAATTTAAAACCTGGTTCATAAATCTCTGTCTTACCATTAAATAATATCTCTGACACCTTCCAGTATCTCCAGTCTTTTTCCATGTATACAACCTTCTTTCAAAATTCTTGAACAAAGTGGTAGCTATCATTAAGTTGCGCTCTGTGCAAAATTCTATCAGGCGGCTTCCTCTTTCATTTCTTACCCCCAATCCATATTCACCTCCTACGTTTCCTTCTCTGCCTTTTCCTACTACCGAATTACAGTCACCCATGACTATGAAATTTTCGTCTCCCTTGATTATCTGCATAATTTCTTTTCTCTCATCATACTTTTTATCAATTTCTTCGTCATCTGCAGAGCTAGTTTTTCATACAAACTTTTACTACTGTAGTAGGTGTGGGCTTCGTTTCTATCTTGGCCACAATATTGCTTTCACTATGCTGTTTGTAGTAGCTTCCCCGCACTCCTATTCTTTTATTCATTGTTAAGCCTACTCCTGCATTACCCCTAACTGATTTTGTATTTATAACCCTGTACGCTATCAGAAACAAGGAAAACAAATAAAATGGCCGGCGTTCCTGTGTTCGAAATTACCTTGAGACAGGAACTACTCTCGAATTTTTCACGCCACGTCAGAATGGTACGTTGCAAGCGATACAGTTCCGCACTCTCTTTTTAATGAGCGATATACACGTTTAACGAGCATACGACCAGATTTGTGTCTGGATTAAGGGCTTTCAAATTGGAATGAATAACTATTTAAAGGACACGTGTCCCAGATACACAGTAAGTTCGTGAACGACTAATTGAGAGCAACAGCTACTGTGACGCATTAATCTGCACCCTATTTTTCATTTTTCTTTCTTTCTAGCTCTGATATGTGAGTTCAGGATAAGGTTTTGTTACTGAAAAAAAAATTTCCTATGTGTATTTGCCTTTAGTATACCACAGTTGTTTTCTGTGCAAATGATATACCACAAGGTGCCTCGCTACCCGAAGCACAGAAATAATTACGTCCATAGTGAATTAAATTCTATGTTCAGGATGTTTTAAGACGTAGTAAACGGTGACAGGATATTGCTGTATGAAGGGCTATGTTATTTGGTAATTATGCTGATAGCATTTGGTATTATACTGCCACAATGACATACATTTGTAGCTTTAAAGTGTTCTGCTGTTATCACTAAAATCTTTTCACTTACAACTTCTGGTGACTACTCTTACTCACTCATTTGGCGTACAAAGTGGATATTACATAACATAAGTGCACCTTCATTTTTCTCTATACATACCTGACAATAATTTTATATTTCTCATCGTCTTAAAACTTACGCTCTTTTAAAATAGAGGCAATGAATGAGTTTTCCATTTTCTTTCAGACTCCAAATTTATCACTTGCCTCAGTCACTATATTTTTATTACTTCCAATTACTTTTTAAGAGGGTACGATGAATCGTCATTATTTCTGTTTTCTTGTTTTTATACTTAACTACAGTTCCTTATGGATCCAGAATACTTCCATTCTTTGAGAATTGCGTTTTGTCTCCCGTTGTGTTCATTTTCTTCCAGTTCTCGATCTTTTTCCTTTCCTGAAGGCCTATCTTTTCTGTTACCTCTTTAAAAAGTGTTATGTTTGTGATTGTGCGTAAGTCGACCCCCTGATTTTCGATATCTCGTCGTATTTCTCTCAACCGTGGGACTTTTAGGGTTCTGTGCATCAGTCTGTAAACAAGGAAATCTTATGGCGTCGCTATGATGTCTGTATCTCTGCCTGACTTTCCAAAAATATATTTTTTTAAAACGTTAAATTTTATATCAGTTGTTAAGGTCTATGATTCCTTGGTGGTATAAATTTTAAGCATCCAGCTCAGTGCAGTTAAAAGATAGAGACTTTTATGTCATTTATTTTGACATTCGTCAAAACCTATATGGTGTTTTCTGTTAACTTACAATTAGTACATTTGGGAAGAAACAACTTTTCATATTACAGGTAAGGGTAAAATCTGAATAGTATTAAGTTGTACTTATGTAAGAAGAAACATATATTTTCTGCAATTTTTTTTATCTGCCTGTCAGTTTGTCTGTCTGTTTGGTAATATCCTTTATCTCTGGAACAGTTTGGTGTATTACGTTAACATTTATGTCGCAGGCTCAAGTATGTTTTCCCTTTACGATATATAGATTTGGAACATCGATGTCGATGAAATCAAAAGATAATGTCAAATATGTCTTACAATTTGATTCTCAAAAATTTACTCATTCAGTATAGGGTGCTTCCGTTGACCTATAATCATGAAATTTCGCAATAAGCAAGGTTTCATTGTAAATGGAAAGGAAGATATTGAGAAATTGTTAATTAGTAATTATATAACAAGAAAAATATTTTTTGGTTATTTTTTATCCGTTTATGTGTTTGTTCTTTGGCTATTACACCTTTTTCTCTTAAATACTTCAGCGTACCTCGTTCAAATTTATGTCACATACTAAAGTCTATGTTCTTTGTGCATATAAGAACTTTAAGCTTCTAAGTAAATGAAATCAAAAGATACAGCCATTTCTGTCACATATTTGTAAACTCGAAAATTCACTCATCAGAACTTCTCTTCACCTAGAAACATGTAATTTGATATAAAAAAAACAATTGTCCACACTACAAGTAAACATAAATATCAGAAAATTATTAATTTTTAATTACATCACTCGAAAATAATATTTTGTGGCAGCTTTTAATGTGTCTGACTGCTCGTCTGTAATGATCCGGTTTTCTCGGGAACAGGTTGGTGTATCGCGTTCAGATTTACGTTTCATACTGCTGCCTATGGTTCCTTAAGGCTTTGAGAAAATTTAAGGTTCTAAATCAATGCCAATCAAAAGGATTCCTCGTTTATGTGAGATATTTTCATATTCTAGAACTCAAACATCGACTCTTACTGGATGCTTCCCGATGCCGTACAATCGTGAAATTCGGAAAGAAACATGGTTTCACAGTACAAATAAAGTAAAATATCTTAACTCGTTAAATTATATCACATAAGAATGCCTTTATTGCATCTGAATATACACTAAAGATCCGAAAACAAGTACACCTGCCTTATATCGTGTAGTGACCCCGCAAGCACGCAGAAGTGCCACGACACGTCAAGGCATGGACTCGACCAATGACTGAAATATAGTTGAAGGGAACTGACACTATGAATCCATCAGGGCTTTCAATAAATCCATTAAGAGTACGATCGGGTGGAGACCTCTTATGAACAGCACACTGCAAGGCATCACAGATATGCTCAATAATGTTCATGTCTGGGGAGTTTGGTGACCAGCCGAAGCGTGTAAACAGAGGACTGTGTTCCTGGAGCCACACTGTAGCAATTCTTGTCCTGTTGGGGGTCGCATTGTACTCCTAGAACTGATCAAGTCTGTCGAAATGCACGATGGACATGAGTGGATGTAGGTGATCAGACACGAAGCTTACGTAAGTGCCAGAGTCGTATCTAGACGTATCAGGGGTCCCCTATCACTCCAACTGCACACGCCCAACACCATTACGGGGCCTCCATCAGGTTGAACGGTGCCCTGTAGACATGCAATTTCCATAGTGTCATGAAGTTGTTTCCATACTCCTACGCATTCATCCACTCGATACAATTTGAAACGAGACTCGTCCGACCAGGTAACCTGTTTCCGGAAAAAAAAGTTCAAATGTGCCTGAATTCCTAAGAGACCAAACTGCTGAGGTCATCGGTCCCTCGATTTACACATTGCTTAAACTAACTTATGCTAAGAACAACACCCAGGTCAAAGCTGGAGGGAGGACTCGAACCTCCGGCGGGAGGGGCCCGCAATCGGTGACATGGCGCCTCGAACCGCGCTGCCACTCCGCGCGGCTGACACGTTTCCGTTGAAGGGCTCTAGCCAGGCGTAAACCTTTGTGTCGTGCCGTCATCTAGCTTACAGAGTGGGCCCTCGGCTCCGAAATCCCATGTCGATGATGTTTCGTTCAAGGGTTCGCACGCTGAACTTGTTGGTGGCCCAGCATTGAAATCTGCAGCAATTTGCGGAAGGGTGCACTTCTGTCACGTTGAACGATTCTCTTCATTCATTTGTCCCTGGTCCGTGGTTCCTGCAGGGTCTTTTTCCGGCTGCAGTGATGTCAGAGATTTTATATTTTAACAGATTCCTGAAATTTTCGGAACAGTCGTGAAATGGTCGTACGGGAATATCCTCACTTCATCGCTACCTCGCAGACGCTGTGCCACATTGCTATAAGACCACGTTCAAACTCACTTAAATGTTGATAACCTACCATTGTAGCAGCAGTAACCGAGCTAACAACTGCGCCACACACTTGTTGTCTTACATAGGCGTTGCTGGCCTCAGCGCCGTATTCTGCCTATTTACATATCTCTGTATTTGAATAGGCGCGCCTACACCTGTTCATGAAACTAAAAAATTATTCAAACATAAAATGTAAGCTGCAATTATGGTTTTGTAAGTAAATAAAAAATATTTTATTTAATGTTCCTTCTTTAAATATACATCCTGAAGTCTACTGCTCGCTTCTTTTTGTAAGTCCAGGCTAGCCTGAGGAACTACTGTTGAGATTTTGGTACGGTTTTGGATTTCTCTAATTACGTCTGTGTCTACAATAAATGCCGCATCATCTGCAAATGCCAGACAGTTTACAGTGATAGTGTTTGGCTTTCTTACTAGTTGCATACGTTTGTTATTAATGGCTCTCCCCCATCCTCTAACCACTTTCCCTAATTCACTGTTAAAAGGTAAGTGTGACATGCCAATTCCATGTTTTATTCTTAATTTAATTTCAAAAATAATTGCCAGTTTGCCCATAAACTTTACTTTTGTTAATGTATCGCTTGAAGTTGTTCTAACATTTTTGTTGTTTTGTTAGCTACTTCAGACTCTCCTAAAAAGCTGCCTAATTTCTGACATATTTTATAAATATTTCACTTGTTCTGTACTTGGTGTACTCTTCCAAATCCCCATTGATAATTGCAGACAAGACAGTTGAACAACAGTAAGGTCAGGTAGAGCGCTTCACATACACGCTGTTAACATTAGTACAGGGCAAAGCGTCAAATAGCGCAGCATGTGTACGCAAGCGCTCTACTAATTTAACTGTATGAATTACGGATAATGTAAACATTTGTGCTGCTACGTGGCATTAGTGTATTACGTAAACAATCCGAATAAATCATAGGCTACTGAGAACGAACAATTAGCATTACTGAAACAAATATAAATAAACGTCAACGGGTTCTTAGACAATTCATTTCTGAGGTTTTTATAAAGACGAATTTTTTTAAGGAATTTTAGTACAAACTTCTGTAGCAAACTACCACCGACCACCTAGTGATTCATCGTAATGACCGTACACAAATAAAAGAAAGACGCCTCGTTTTGACACGTACAGCACCTTATAAGCATTTCCCGATCATATGAAACATTTAGAGAGAGAGAAGAGAACCACGTGTATGAATATCAAGAGCTCAGATGGCAGCCCAGTTCTAAGCAAAGAAGGGAAGGCAGAAAGGTGGAAGGAGTATATAGAAGGCTTATACAAGGGCGATGTACTTGAGGACAATATTATGGAAATAGAAGAGGATGTAGATGAAGACGAAATGGGAGATACGATACTGCGTGAAGAGTTTGACAGAGCACTGAAAGACCTGAGTCGAAACAAGGCCCCCGGAGTAGACAACATTCCATTAGAACTACTGACGGCCTTGGGAGAGCCAGTCATGACAAAACTCTACCAGCTGGTGAGCAAGATGTATGAGACAGGCGAAATACCCTCAGACTTCAAGAAGAATATAATAATTCCAATCCCAAAGAAAGCAGGTGCTGACAGATGTGAAAATTACCGAACTATCAGTTTAATAAGCCACGGCTGCAAAATACTAATGCGAATTCTTTACAGACGAATGGAAAAACTGGTAGATGCAGACCTCGGGGAGGATCAGTTTGGATTCCGTCGAAATGTTGGAACACGTGAGGCAATACTGACCTTACGACTTATCTTAGAAGAAAGATTAAGAAAAGGCAAACCTACGTTTCTAGCATTTGTAGACTTAGAGAAAGCTTTTGACAATGTTGACTGGAATACTCTTTTTCAAATTCTAAAGGTGGCAGGGGTAAAATACAGGGAGCGAAAGGCTATTTATAATTTGTACAGAAACCAGATGGCAGTCATAAGAGTCGAGGGGCATGAAAGGGAAGCAGTGGTTGGGAAAGGAGTGAGACAGGGTTGTAGCCTCTCCCCGATGTTATTCAATCTGTATATTGAGCAAGCAGTAAAGGAAACAAAAGAAAAATTTGGAGTAGGTATTAAAATTCATGGAGACGAAGTAAAAACTTTAAGGTTCGCCGATGACATTGTAATTCTGTCAGAGACGGCAAAGGACTTGGAAGAGCAGTTGAACGGAATGGACAGTGTCTTGAAAGGAGGATATAAGATGAACATTAACAAAAGCAAAACGAGGATAATGGAATGTAGTCAAATTAAATCAGGTGATGCTGAGGGAATTAGATTAGGAAATGAGACACTTAAAGTAGTAAAGGAGTTTTGCTATTTAGGAAGTAAAATAACTGATGATGGTCGAAGTAGAGAGGATATAAAATGTAGACTGGCAATGGCAAGGAAAGCGTTTCTGAAGAAGAGAAATTTGTTAACATCGAATATAGATTTATGTATCAGGAAGTCGTTTCTGAAAGTATTTGTTTGGAGTGTAGCCATGTATGGAAGTGAAACATGGACGATAACTAGTTTGGACAAGAAGAGAATAGAAGCTTTCGAAATGTGGTGCTACAGAAGAATACTGAAGATAAGGTGGATAGATCACGTAACTAATGAGGAGGTATTGAATAGGATTGGGGAGAAGAGAAGTTTGTGGTACAACTTGACTAAAAGAAGGGATCGGTTGGTAGGACATGTTTTGAGGCATCAAGGGATCACAAATTTAGCATTGGAGGGCAGCGTGGAGGGTAAAAATCGTAGAGGGAGACCGAGAGATGAGTACACTAAGCAGATTCAGAAGGATGTAGGTTGCAGTAGGTACTGGGAGATGAAGCAGCTTGCACAGGATAGAGTAGCATGGAGAGCTGCATCAAACCAGTCTCAGGACTGAAGACAACAACAACATGAAACATTTTATTGGTAACAGTGTTCGTAGAAATCAATGAAACAACTATTTAAATAAAATTCAGATTTTTAAAAGTTGTGATGGTGGCTGTGGCCTAAAACCATGATTATGTCAATGCAGTAGAATAATGGCAGGGACAATAATATAGCTCAGATTTTTCTGTAATATTTACTGAGAACTACGAATTGGAATTACATGTCCCTTGGTAAGGATGACTCTCACACGAAGAATAATGCTTATGAAAGCTACTTAACGCATAAAACCGAAAAAGTATTCCGATTGTAAGGCCCCCCATAAATTTAGGAACCTGTTATATTTTTCTTTGCATTGGAAGACCAACTGGGTTTGAAACTGGCAATAAAATTCGTATGAAATTTTAATGAGTGTGTTACCATGTCGTGATGACCTACTACTGCAAGCAGTCTACATCAAAGCGACTGTCACCCTTAAAATATGCTGACAGCAATAAATACGAAATGACGACGTTATCACGGCCCCATTACCGTCGCGAAAGCCTGTGTATAGATATGCAAAGAAACTAACGTGATAGAAGTGATTTTGTTCGTTATACTTGGTTATGTGTAAGCCAGTGGCTTTGAAAACAGTGGGATCGCTCATTACAGAAAAGGAACCTTTTCTGGTACCAGTCACCATTTTCTTTTATTCATATTTTATACGGGGCATTTGGGAAATAATTCCCATTTTCAAGAGTGTTTCCTGTTTGTATTATGCCGTTTTCAAATAATAATTTCGATCAGTAAGTTTCAGCTTTGTTTTGTTAACTTTACTGAAATATATAAAAACACGCAAATTTAATTAGTTATCGATTTTTGTATGCAGTTATGGGGAAATTTGGATGAATTTATACTTACTACTTTCTTATGGTCCATTTGTGCAGACTCTCACATATGTTAAACATCACACACAATTTTCAGTGCACAGTATACACCAAGAATAATTTTCACAAACAAACACTTACAAAAATGGCTGTAGCTGTAATTGACAGAGATAAGTTTACAGAACTTCCAAAGGGTACTTTATGTTGTTGTACAGAGGGCATTTATTTTAATGATATGGATCACAATTTGCTTATCCCCATTTTACAGCGGTGCTTATTCCTAAGTGTTTCTTTGCAATATGCTTAAATAAAAATAGTAACACACACAAAAGGTTAACACAAAGAAGCAAGCATCATCGTAAAATAGATATAAGCAAATTGTAATTATTATCGTTAAATAAATACCCTTAGTAGACAAGCATAACACAGTCTGTGGAAGACCTGCAACATTATCTCTCTCGGCTACATCTAAAAGCATCATTGAAACAGTTTGTTTATGTAAGCTATTCTAGAAGTCCACGGAAAATGGTGTGCTTTAACATGTGTGAGACTCTGCACAAATGGACCGTAAGAAAGCTGTAAGTACAAGTTCTTCCTAATGTCGCCACTAACTGCATGTAAAAATTAATAACTAATTAAAAATAAGGTGTTTTATGTATTGCAATGAACCCAACAAAAGAAAACACTACGTAAAAATGGCATAGTACAAAGAAAAAACTAACTTTAAAATGGGAATCATTTCCCGAACCCATCGTGTAAAATATTAAAAAAGAAAATCATGGCTGGTACAAGAATTTTTTTTTCAATCAAATGAATGATTAACTTGATCCAGCAAATATTGTTTATTCTCACACAGTGTAATCCTTAGTTGTTGTGTACAGTTCATTATATTTGCGTTTATGGGTTTCTTGTTCTGACCAGTTGAGAGTTACAGAAGTGTTCACTTGCCTCCAGAAAATCCGTTTTTTCCCGCCACTGCTCTACGACGATGCAGACACGACCTTAGCACCTCTGTCTTTACCTGCAGAGGCGCAACGCATTTAGAACAGCGTCATAAATTCTCGTCGGCTTCCATATTTCATATAGTCGTCCAGGTACTGTGCTTCATTATTCTTTGTGATGTTTTCCCTGTGGTTTTCAGTCCTAAGGCTACTTTGATGCAATGTTTCTGTGCAGCTCTCTTCTTTTCTGCATAACTACTGCAACTCACATCAGACTACTTGCTGCAGTACAGTCGTGAACCTCTCTACAATTTTTAACCACAACACTTCCATCTATCACCAAATTGGCGATTACTTGTAATCTTAAGATGTGTCCTATCCACCTTTAACGTCCGGTTATCCGTGTAGCTTTTGCTTCTGTAAAGTAAAACAACGTAGATTTGTCGTCTCCTTCGTATTTTTGATGAAGAGCACTTTAACAACAACAAAAACATGCTTATATTGTTAATGTGTAACTATTGTACAAAACGTAATGCTTGCGATTTTATTATTCTGTTACCGATACTAGTTGAGGTATTAAATATCATGGATGTACACGATCGACTTTACCGCATCACTGATGATTGTTCTAACCTTCTGCCGCTAGAGGGTTCCGGATTCTAGTGAGTGACATGGCGGTGTGGATGTTCTAACCTTCTGCCCCTAGAGGGTTCCGGATTCTAGTGTGTAACATGGCGGTGTGTAACGGAACTACACTATTTGATCAAAAGCACCCGGACACCCCAAAAATCATACTTTTTCATATTAGGTGAGTTTTGCTGCCACCTACTGCCAGGTACTCCATATCAGCGACCTCATTATTCATTAGACATCGTGAGAGAGCAGAATAGGGCTCTCCACGGAATTCACGGGCTTGGGACACGGTCAGGTGACAGCGTGTGACTTGCCTCATACGTCTGTACGCAAGATTTCCACACTTCTGAACATCCCCAGCTCACCTGCTTCCGATGTGATAGGGAAGTGAAGTGGAAACGTGAAGGGACACGTGGAGCACAAAAGCGTACAGGCCGACCTCTCTGTTGATTGACAGAGAATGTCGACAGCTGAAGAGGGTCGTAATGTTTATTCAGACATTTATCCAGACCATCACACAGTAATTCCAAACTGCATCAGGATTCACTGCAAGTGCTATGACAGTTAGGCGTGAGGTGACAAAACTTGAATTTAATGGTTGAAGGGCTACTCGTAAACCACACATAACTCCGGTAAATGCCAAACGACGCCTCTCATGGTGTAAGGAGTGTAAACATTGGGAGATTGAACAGCGAAAAAACGTTGTGTGGAGTGACGAATCACGGTACATAATGTGGCGATCCTACGGCAGGGTGTGGGTATGGCAAATGCCCAGTGAACGTAATCTGGCAGAGTGTGTAGTGCGAACAGTAAATTACGGAGGCGGTGGTGTTTTCCATGGAGGGGGCTTGCACCTATCTCTTTTTGCATGGCACTATCACAGCACAGACCTACATTGATGTTTTAAGCAACTTGTGGCTTCCCACTGTTTTAGAGCAATTCGGGGTTGGCCATTGAATCTTTCAACACGATCGAACACCTGTTCTTAATTCACGGCCTGTTGCGGAGTGGTTGGTCGATAGTAACATCCCTGTAGTGGACTGATCTGATCATAGTCCTAAGCTGAATCCTGTAGAAGTCCTTTGGGATGTTTTGGAACGCTGACTTCGTGTCAGGCCTCACCGACCGACATCGATACCTCTTGTCAGTGCAGCACTCCGTGAAGAATTGGCTTCTATTCCCAAAGAAAGATCCTAGCACGTGATTGAACGCATGCCTGCGAGAGTGGAAGCTTCCATCAAGGCTAAGGGTGACCCAACACCATACTGAATTCCAGTATTACCGACGGAGGGCGCCACAAACTTGTAGATCATTTTCAGCCTGGTGTCCGGATACTGTTGAGCACGTATGACGGTGCGTGAGAAACAACGTGAGACAATCGAGTTCCTAACGGCAGGAAACTTGCCTCTAATTGAAATCCGCGGAAGATTTAAAGGTGGGTGTGGTGATGACTATCGACATCAGTAATGTGCGACGTTCGAGCTCGTACTGAAAAGGTGGTGGCGGTAACCTCAATGTGTGTGGCAGAGTTCGGAGAGTACGACCGCACAAGGCAACCGACGAAATCAATCAGAATTGCGTTAATGAACTGGAGAAAATGGGTAGATTATACATGTTAGTGTGGCATATCACGAGAGCGTGCACATGCCGTTATTGGAGAACTGCTCTACAGAAATCTGCGCGCTCGGTACGTACCGAGAATGTTCACTGCTGACACGAAACGAAGGAATTTGGGGATCCCTCAACAATTTCTTTTGGGTTTTGATCGAGAGAGTAATGTGCCCCTTAAGAATATTTCGACAGGTAATGAAAGTTGGCTTCACCATTTTCACTTCGAAAACGAGAGACCATCAATGGAGTTCCCTCACAAAGAATAACCTACACCATACAAGTTCAAGACTATGCTATAAGTATGAAAAGATAGGCTCAGGGTGTTCAGAAATCTTCAATGTGTGGTGCATGTGTAACTCATGCCTAAAGATACCACGGTAAACTCTGTGAGGTACTGCGAGCCCCTGGGGAAACAGAAAGCACGATTTCGAAGAGTTCGTCCACACATTGAAAACCACCTCCTTCAAGCAATTCAGGGCCAGATCAGAAACGGCCGCAGCGGAGTGTGCAACCATCCGACGCGGCTCAGACACAGTTGACGTTATGGCTCCGTCAACAAAATTTAACATTCTACAGTTACGGTATCAGCAATTCGGTCTCTCGTTGGGAGAAATATGTTTGTGGTCATGGTGACTATGTTTAGAAATAAATGTGGAGGCATGAAGAATAACGATATAGAATGTTAATAAAGTTTGTTTTGTTTAAAAAGCTTTAAGGGTTGACACATATGAAGTTCTGCGGCATTACCTTTCACCACACCCTACTAATCACCGGGATGCAACAGGACAAAGAAAATTGTAAAGCCTGGGACTGATACATCTTCCTAACAGTGACTCTGAACCTTGGCGTGCACCGGTGGATAAAAACTAATACATCTCGAATACGGCGCTGAAGTGACGTCAAAGTGACGTGCGGTTCGATGCGACCACGGAAGTCGATACCGGTCCACCGATTAAGCTGCGACTTATGCTAGTGCTAGCAGCCTGACTCACAACATAAGCTGAGTTCTGGCTCCTGCCTAACCATACCCACGGAATTCACGACATGTTCGGCAAAAGAAGACAAAGAATTTGTCACAGTTAAGTGTAGAAATGAAACTGGTGATCCCCGAATCTGTTAAAAACGTGAAGATAAAAGAAAGCGTAAAGCAGAATACGAACCTTCAGGTCCGTAACTCTATCTCTCTGACCACAATACCATACCGAACAGAGGCAAGCCTGAACAATATTACCATCCTCATAGAATCTCTCAAGGCTCTTATTGCTGATCTGTCATTAACTGACATGTAACTACAACAAATCATGCCAACAGCCGTGTATTTTTGACAAGTCTTAAATTCGTCGTTGTGTTCAAGCTGAATGCTGGCGCAGCACACAAGTTATAATATCTAAACAACGAAATAGACTAATATGGTGCCTCCGAAGTCGAAGTTTGTCGATTGCTATCGACTTTCGTGGTCGCACCTTGTGACACGTCGTTTTGACATTACTCCTGCTGACACTCATCGGGTGCAGTGGGTAGAATTTAAAAATCTAATAACATATGTAATATTATACAGGATATCCCAGAGATATTGCAATAAACTTCTATAGATTTTAGAGGGTTTCTTGAGGAAATACAGGATAGGAAGCTACATCCGGAAACGTCATCCAGAAACGCTACAGCGTCGAAATTTTAGGTGCCGGCGCCCGCCACAAGTTCACACCTTTCGCAGCAAACGTGGGTTTGTGTGCTGACGGATCGTAGGCGCAACGGCTAGAAATGTTGTTTGTTGTTCTATGTTCACGACTGATTCCCACGATCGCCAGCTAGCTGCTGCGTACAAACGCCTTGTCTCATACGAATCCGATGGTCTGATGCCTTGGCTGAAGACGCTTTCGGACACATGTATCAAACTGCATTTTATTGTTCACCTACATACCGAAGAACATTGAGATTTTAGATGTTATATTGCGACATATATAATGTCATGTATTGGGATGTCCATACACTGAAGCGCCAAAGAAACTGCTATAAGCGTGCGCATTCAAATACCGACGATATGTGTCTTGCTTTGTTGTTCGATTGCTTACTGCTGCTACAGTGGTAGGTTATCAGGATAGAAATGAGTCTCAACGTGATGTTACAGTCGGTGCGCGACCAATGGGACACAGCAACTCCGAGGTAGAGATGAGGTGGGAATTCTCCCGGACGACCATTTCAGTAATGTACCGTGAATATCAGGGATCTGGCGAAACATCGAGTGTCCGACATCGCTGCGGGCGGAAAAAGATCCTGCAAGAACAGGACTAACGACGACTGAGGGGAACCGTTCAGCGTGACACAAGTGCAACCCTTCCGCAAATTTCTGCATATTTCAATGCTGGGCCATCAACAATTGTTTGCGTGTGAACCATTCAACGAAACATCATATGAGCTTTGAGAGCCGAAGGCCCACTCGTCTTCCTTTGATGACTGCACGACACAAAGCTTTACGCCTCACATGGGCCCGTCAACACCGACAATGGACCATTGATGGTAACATGTTAACCTGATCGGACGAGTGTCGTTTCAAACTGTGTCGATTGGATGGAAGTATACGGGTATGTAGACAACCTCATGAATCCATGGGCCCTGCATGTCAACAGGGGACTGTTCTAGCTGGTAGAGGCTCTGTAGGGATGTGGGGTGTATGCATCTGGAGTCATATGGGACACCTGATACTTCTAGATACGACCCTGACAGCTGATACGTACGGAACCATCCTGTCTGGTCACCTACATCCATTCATGTC
The DNA here is from genome assembly GCF_023897955.1 of Schistocerca gregaria. Taxonomy (NCBI): domain Eukaryota; kingdom Metazoa; phylum Arthropoda; class Insecta; order Orthoptera; family Acrididae; genus Schistocerca; species Schistocerca gregaria. The sequence continues at coordinate 833,087,182 of NC_064922.1, forward strand.
CATTGTGCGTTCCGAAGGACTTGGAAAATTTGAGCAAGACAATGCCACACCCCACAACTCTCGAATTGCTACAGAGTGGCTCCAGGAACACTCTTCTGAGTGTAAACACTTCCGACGGCCATCATACTCCCCGGATATGAACATTACGGATAATATCTGGGATGGTTTGCAACGTCCTGTTCAGAAGAGATCTTCACCCCCTCGTATTCTTGTCGATTTATGGGCTGCCCTGCAGTATTCATGGTGTCATTTCTCTCCAGCACTACTTCAGGCATCAGTCGAGTCCATGACACGTCGTGCTGCAGCACTTACGCGTACTCGCGGGAGCCATACACAATATTAGACAGGTGTACCAGTTTTTTGGCTCTTAACTGTAATGTCATTTATGAGGAAGCAATCGCAGATGTGCAGAGAACTTCAGCCACGAGATGATTAACTCTGAAAACAGTTTACGCTACTGTACAATTGTATAAACTGTCGAAGCTGCTTGCTGTTTTCTTCTTTGACAGAATTCTGTTGTAATTTGTACACAGTCGCAGTCTCAAAACGTCAGTTTTCGAAAAAACCATGCGTTTCACTCTATAACGAAGTAATAAACAACCAGTTGCATAGCTTGAATATAGCAACTTGTAACTTGTTATTTCATTACATACGACTGCAGCTGCTGAGAATGGATAAAATACTAAACATTTCACCATCACAGTCATTGCCAGAGATGAAAGAACTGATGACAGATAAAAATTCTATGGCTCACCAGTGATCAAACCGCTGACTGTTGCCGTCTTAATGTGGCATTGAAGTACTGTGCCACCGAACTAAACATTACAGTTCAGTCTTCAACACATCAGTAGACATCTTCAGAAACATGCTCTTTCGGAGCACAAAAAAGGCGATTGTACGCCTGTTTATTAAAAGTCTATGACTGAAAAACGGGGTACCAACGCTTTCATCCTGCCTTCTTCATCGCTTTACAAATATTTCCCCAAAAATTTCGGCATGGGTACATATACGCGCTCTTTTTACGCATGACTCACCTTACACTCCTACAGGCTCCCTTAACCGCAACTCATTCACGGCTAGTCGTCCATCGTTGTAAATCGCCCGTGTCCATCCAGTCCCACTCGCTCATTCTCACTCACTCATTCAGCCGACCTCACCGTCATTATCCCTATGTGTCTCTCCGTCACTTTTGCCACGGTCTCCTTCGTTCTGTCCTAACTACTACTGTCTTCTCTCATTGCATACTGGCACTCGCTTTGTCTTACTGCTACTGCTGCTGTCTGATACATTCCTTCCCACTACTGCTGTCTCTTCTCACTCTTCTTCGTTTTACTGTCGTAGCTCCGGTAGCTCATTATCACAGGTGCTCACCCACTTGAACTTTCTCCTCCTCTTTATTCATCTCCCACTGGAACTGTCTCCGTCACTCTTTTGCTAGCACTGTACTGTCACTATCAAGTACGTTCCAGTGCCACTGTGTCCTTCTCTTTCTCTCACACTGCCATTGTCTCCTTCGGTCTTTCTATATAACAACCAATGTCTACTATCCTCCAAAATTTGATACTTTCCCGTCTCTTCCCCACTGTCTCCTAATCTCTGAATAAAAAGGGCCAATATGTTCGCATGCCAAACCCTTTGTGAAATTTTTTAAAGGTCCTGAAGAAGGTAGAGTGTGGCAGCTAATACCTCATTTTCAGTTAGACTGTTTTAAATAAACAGAAACATATTCGCACTTTTTGTGCTCCGATTGGAGCAATTTGCTTCTGGTTCCCTTCTTTTCGCTGCCACAGCAGGAATGTCACTCATGTGAAAAGAACTTTACGGACCAGTAAAATTTTGGTAATTTAATTACGTTAAAATGAAATAACGCAGAACTGCATAATTTTACTTCTCAGACCGAATTTAACTTGCAAAAAAATTTTGCGTGTGCTTCAGTACTACAACAACATGGGATTGCTAACACCGTTTAAATTATATATTTACAGTGCTATGTCGCTTTATAAACTACATTTTCGCCTCACATTGCATATGAAGTGTTTATTTTACGTTTACAAGTATGGTTACATTAAACATGTGTATCTCGGAAACGGATAAAGGTATCATAAAAACTTTCAAAGTCATTCGAGATCGGAGATCTGTCTCCGTTATGGTTCCCGAAAATCATGTTTTGGAATGTTTCTCAACAGCGCATAGTTTTTTTTTTTAACAGGGAGCTAAAGCATCTAGGGAATACACTATCAAAGTTTGAGTAGTTGATTGCAGTTATTCGTTATTTAGATATTAATCACATCGGATTTTACCTATATATTTGATGTGTACAACTTGGGTAATTATAACCTCTGTATCCCGGAAACGGATAGAGATATTAAGAAAATTTCAGGGTTCGAAATCAGACTTTTAGGAATACATTTTAAAAATTAGAGCCATTTGCTGTGCATACAGGTATACGACTTGGAATCCGTAGCCCGGCGCTGATACCCAAAAACCATGTCTTTTGGTTTTCCTCAGGAATCGCCCATGATCTACATGGACCTCCATAAGATCCTTCAGTCGCACCGTAGTTCACATCTAATGCAAAAAGAAACATCTGTCTAAGCTGGAGTAACTGAGTAATATTCAGACTGGTCGACTGCTGTAGGGTAGTTACAACTAAGACGATCGTTCTGTAGGGTATGCAAATGGTCCCTGGTCCAACGGCTGCCGAAAATACACGATCTTACCACTTTGCCACAAATAGATCCCCGATAGATCTACTCTATATTTAGGATAATTTTCGCGTGAAAGTGGTAAGAGTCTTAACGTTTATGATATGTCCTACTTGTTTCCTAAATTTTTAGGGAGATGTTAATGTGTTAACAGCGTGACTGGTTCACCCATGTTTCCTGCAAGTGGTCAGTCAATCACATTTCCTTGTGTCCTTCTTCAATCTCCTCTACAGTTTTGAATCTGTTATAATCCTAGGTGCAGCACCTTTCTCTCTTTATGAGCTATGTTCAGGCATGTGAGATGGAATGGTTTTTGTGGCTCAACGAGAGTGAGATGGGAGCGAGTGAATGAGTGACGTTTCATGGATGCCCTCTTCAGTGTATGCAACCATTTCAGATACTTTATCCATATTTGTTTGTTGTAATGGGCGTAAGGGCGCTGATAACCTCGTCGTTGAGCACCTATAAGCTCCAGACCTCCCCTCCTACCGTTTTCTCTCTCTCTTTCTCTCTCTCACACACACACAGACACACACACACACACAAATGGAACCCGAGGTATGAGCAACGGAAAAATCCCGTTTCTGTGTGCAGCGTTTTGAAACATATTAGGCAGTGCATGTTGCTGCGTGGGTACCGCTTATCAGCTGGAGAAATACACTAATCAGCCAGAACACTATGGAACACTATGACCACTTACCTAATAGGCGGTATATCACGTTTCGCACGGTTCGTGGGGGGGGGGGGGGGGGGGGCAATGAGCTCTGACACCACGTTCAATCACATCCCATTTGTGTTTGGTCTAGCAAGTTGGGGGCCAACACATGAATTTGAACAAGACACTGTGTTCCTCGAACCACTCCATCACACTCCTAGCCTTGTGACATGGCGCATTATAGTGTTGAAAAATAGTTATGTCGTCAGGAAACATGATAGCCACGAATCGTTGTACGTGGTTTGCAGCCAGTGCACGACACCCCTTGACCAACATAGTGCCTTGCACGACTTTAACTGGACCCAATGGTTTGCACATCATTTGTTTACAGAGCATAATGGATCCGCCGCCAGCTTGTCTCTGTCCTTCAGTGGAGGGTACAAGGAGCTGTTCGTCTGGAAAACGACGGATTAACGTACCCCCATCGGCATGTTGAAGATGGTGTCGGGATTCATCAGATCGTGCAACACTCTGCCCTAGCGCCAACATCCAGTGCCGATGGTCGCGTGTCTGTTTCTGTCGTAGTGGACGGTGTCAAGGTGTTAACATTGGCACATTCACGCGGTACTGGCTGCGGAGGGCAATGGTTAGGGGGGGTCGGTGCACAGTGTGTTCGGACACACTTGTACTCTGCCCAGCATTAAAGTCTCGTGTTAGTTCCGCCACAGCTCGCCGCCTGTTCTGTTTCACCAGTCTGGATAGCATATGACGCCCGACACGTGTAATAAGTGTGACTGCCCAACCCCACGACGTCTGGACGTGGTTTCACTTCGGTTTAGCCAAGTGTTGGAGAAACTCACCACAGCACTCCTAGAACGCCCGACCAGTCGTGCACTTTCTGCATTGCCCCTGCCGAGCCGGCGGGCCATCACAGGCTGCCCTCTGTCAAACTCAGATCGACTGCGCGCTTTCCCCATTCTACACACGGATACTGCATGCACCGTGCGTGTGTCTGACTAGCAGTCATTTCTCGCCAAGTGACGCTGCTCTCACCTGAACGGGTTTATATCCATACTAAATCGGTGGTCATACCCTTATGGCTGATCAGTGTATAATGCCTGTCCCAACACTGAGGCGGGGATACCTTCCTCGAATAACATCGTGTGAGAGTACCTGTTCGCCGTCGTGGGAAGAGCGGGTTTCGGTCGCCCTCCGCTGCCACGACAAGGGAACGTGCCGCGGGCCGTAAAGAATGGATGCGGCGCTACATTATAAATCCCGAATATAATGGTTTTTATTGACACAGTAAAAGCTGCTGTTATTGTAACATCCGACGATCCCGGCCGCGCTACGAGTCGTCGCGGCGTGCATATTTCAGGGCGGGCGCCGTCGGCGTCGGCGTCGCCCCAGCCCCCAGGACTTGGCTCCGCGTCGCGACGGCGGTCTGAGTGCCATCGATTGTGAAAACTGCGACCATTACTCGCCGCGGAGCTATATACGCTCGCCCCGCCACAATGCGTCCGCGCAGCCGGTAGATCTCTATCACGTCCCAAACACGGCGGCGAGATGCGCCGTACGAAGACAGTCCCGACACGCTGAATTACCTTCAATAAGAAGTATGGACTGCTCTTCCATCTAGATGCGCTATCTGCCATCCACAAAGCAAACTAATGGTCATCTGCAGTTGCGTCATTTACTTAATACGTATTATTTGCAACCCAATACGCAATTGAAAAAAAAAAATGTTTTAAATGTGTGTGAAATCTTATGGGACTTAACTACTAAGGTCATCAGTCCCTAAGCTTACCCATTCCTTAACCTAACTTATCCTAAGGACAAACACACACACCCATGCCGAAGGGAGGACTCGAACCTCCGCCGGGACCAGCCGCACAGCCCATGAATTATACGCAATTGAATTAGAGCATAAGATAAAAGGGAAAGGCTTCCGATGTGGTCAGCAGCACGTAGTAATTGTATGGGACAGCATACATGAATTGTAGAGGAAGCACCACAGTTATTCAGATCGATGACAACTACAGCAACAACTTACACGTGAGTGAAATACAGTCATCTGGCTTAGCAAGACCGTATACTCTTTATGAATGAAGACGTAATCTTGGAGTCAATTTTAACTTATGTAATGTAAATAAATGTTTTTCTTACATAAATTAACCATCCTATTATACGAGGGTACATCTTTTACAATCATGCACTTACACCTTTCTGGTACTTTTTACAACCATTTTAGGATCAAAATTTTCATTCAGTTTACCATTCTTCCCGAAAGCAAAATAGTTATCGACGACATCCTATTCATTCGCTACAAGCTGAGAAATCCTGTACTGCCCATATTTCTATTAATTTCAATCTTGTATTAGTCAATCTCCTGCTGATCGTCTCACTGTCCATTTCCTCACCTCCCTCTCTCTGTCTACTCCCTCCTTCCCTACTCTTCTATGTCAATCATCCCTTTGTCACCTCTGCTCAGTGGGAGCTTAATGGCTTTTAGCCACCATAGTAACTCTTTCCAGATAGTGAGAAATATGTCTACAAAGTTGGTTGAAATTCCCCCGTCGGAGCTTAGAGTCCTCCCTCGGGTACGGGTCTGTATGTAGTCCTTAGCGTAAATTAGTTTAATTTAGATTAAGTAGTGTGTAAGCCTAGATAACGACGACCTCAGCAGTTAGGTGCCATAGGATATTACCACAAATTTCCAAATTTGGTTTAAATTGTTCCAGACGCTTAATATGAGATGTTGAATGTATGCATACGTGCCATATATTGCAAACATACAAGTATGACATTTTGTGCAGTTTTACACCATACTACTCCAGAGAGTATGTTAAATTTATCTGTGGTATTCAGACTTGTTGCTTGATCTTAGCTCCCCAAAGACGTTGACAGAATTTATTGGCTCGCTGTAGTTCTCATTCTCACGACCTGATTGTCACATTGAACAGCGCAGATAAGAGACAGATTACACTTACTTTTAAGAGTTTTCTATGTCAGCTAAGCACAGGGAATAAATACCAATAGGTCGTCTTCGAGCATTTTTGCATCACCCCTTCTCAACCACGTCCCCGTTCTATAGTGGTAGTAGGGTAGCCTATTCCCACAGTATTTTTGAAAGAATAATAAGTCGTGAACCGGATACATTTGGTTGAAATTCTCCAGGTGCTCGTGAGCTATGCTAAAAGGTCACCCCATTTCCATCACCAATACTACGGGCTGCAGGTAGTCCTTAAGCCAACAGTGCTTTTTTTTATAGATCGCAAGCAACCAGTAGTATCGAACTCACTAGTATAAAACACCTTCAAACTTCTGATTTCTTAACAAATGAGTTACTTACGTCACCTGTTTGACGATATGCATGTAAGGGAGAAAAAGTCTAGAGAAGGTATGAAATTATGTTTAACGTTTCTTGGAAGTTGCTAAATCCCCTGGTTACCCCTGGTTATGAAGCACTGGGTGAATGTAGTGTGGGTAATTTGCGCTCAGTTATAAGAAAACTGAGTTTCTCATGTATCTCAGTGTTTATGACGACGTACCTCCTCAAGTGTGCTTCGTACAATGATACAATTTTGCAGTTACATTCAGTTGCTCTTGTGGATACTACGTATGAAATGTGTTGCGAATAGGGTTAGTAGTACACAAGTAATAAATTTAAATAGAAAGTTGTAATTCCCCAATCTTCCAAAAATAACAGAAAAATATACTTATTCAAAAAGCAGATAAAACCCACTTGACACCTTCCTGAAGCACAATCTCCACTCCCCCCAAATTCAAATTTAGGTGCAGGCCCGATATGACTTGATTTCAAAGAAATAGTATCGACAGAAATTGAGAGATTTATAACAAACAAATTAACGAACAACGGAGTTCATCCCCCTTGGTACACTGTGCTGCTGCGTGATCTGGGATTATTACCAGATAGGATTAACGGAGGACATCGAGAAAATTCAAAGAAAGGCAGCACGTTTTGTATTATTTCGATAAAGGGGAGAGAGTGTCACGGAAATGATATGAGATTTAGGCTGGATATCATTGAAACAAATGCGTTTTTCGTTGCTGTGGAATCTTCTACAGAAATTTGAATCACTTCTGATGCGACAGTTTTACAGCATGAATAGTGGAAGACTGGTAAGCGGTAAGCTGTTTTGTCGTTCGTCGTTTTGTGGAAGTTGACAGCGAGAAGTTTCATAAGGTTTTGAAGCTACGCGTAAGGCTTCCTGCAAGTCGGTAAGAGTTCTCATTCTCAAATACTGGATGACTGTAGACCGAATAACTGCGAGAGGGGCATTACACTTTCTTCACCCCCCTCCCCCCTCTCACGAGAGATACATGGTTCTAGTCCCCACAGTGCTTCTTTCGGATAGCAAGTGACATGTGTACCACGTATGCTTGTAATCGATCCAATAGTTTCGGAGGAGGTGTTGAGTATACATACACAAAAAGATGAGTTTTTGTAAGATGTAGAGATGCTATTCGCAGTAGAATATGGAACAGAATTAGAGTTTAAGACAGGAAAGGCTATGTATGTAGTCAGATACATGCAAGAAGTACATGGGGCAGTATAGGAGAATCAGATGGGAAGTCTCACATTTAATCTGATCTAAGACTGCGAACTAAATAGAGAGTTTCAGCAAAGGAACCACGCAGCCCAACAGCTGCAAATAACTGTTTGTCAATGTGAAAATTACCATTGCATACAAAGTTTATTTACGTAAAGCTACATTGCTGCGCGGTGTGGGATCCTTAGCAGGTGGGATTGACGGAGGACATCGAAAGGGTGCAAAAAAGGGCAGCTCGTTTTGTATTATCACGTTATAGGGGAGAGAGTGTGGCAGATATGATACACGAGTTGGGATGGAAGTCATTACAGCACAGAAGTTTTTCGTCGCGGCGAGACCTTTTTACGAAATTTCAGTCACCAACTTTCTCTTCCGAATGCGAAAATATTTTGTTGAGCCCAACCTACATAGGTAGGAATGATCATCAAAATAAAATAAGAGAAATCAGAGCTCGAACAGAAAGGTTTAGGTGTTCGTTTTTCCCGCTCGCTGTTCGGGAGTGGAATAGTAGAGAGATAGTATGATTGTGGTTCGATGAACCCTCTGCCAAGCACTTAAATGTGAATTGCTGAGTAGTCATGTAGATGTAGATGTAGATGTAGATGAAAGGAATGGTTGAATTTTAGAACATATGCTGAAGTCAAAAATTAAGATTAAACATGTTCAGTCTTTGGCTCGTATGCCTTGCCAGAAACAACATCAGACTGATCGGCCCAATGGATTACATTGCTACCTCGAAAATAACTTGCGCAGCCTATCGGATGCCGACAGTGAAATACGAGTGTCCCCATTTAGAGTGTGTAAGAGGAGTAATTGAATTAAACAACAGTTAGTTACAAAAACAAAATACAAAGAAAGAGAGCTTAATGTATTTTTCGAAATACAAAAATGTCAAGAAACGAAATATAATAGAAATAACAATTGTGTAAAACACAGATTATGAAAGAATAGCAGGCCGCGGTGGTCTAGCGGTTCTAGGCGCTCAGTCCGGAATCGCGCGACTGCTACGGCCGCAGATTCGAATCCTGCCTCGGGCGTGGATGTGCGTGATGTCCTTAGGTTAGTTAGGTTTAAGTAGTTCTAAGTTCAAGGGGACTGATGACCAAGATGTTAAGTCCCATAGTGCTCAGAGCCATATGAACCATTTGAAAGAATATTTCTGCAAACAGGTGCACAATTCAAAAAATATCTGCATGAAAGTAGCTTCAGTAGTATACATCTAGGAGATTCGAAGAGACAGATGTTTTGGAATCAGAGGTGGGGAAATATAACAAAAATAAAGGAATCAATATTTTGCGAGAACTAGATTAAGGCCACTGAAAAAGTTTCTATTGCTTAACTGCAGCTGTTCATTGGCCATGAGGCCATCGTTCTTAGAAATATGCTTAAAAATCTCCAGCTGTTCTTATTTCAATGTAACCTTATGTAAGTAGCTTTTGTATGCCATGACAATTTTCGTCTTGGTTAATATTTTCGTCAAACTTAATTTTCTGTGTATTGTTTTAAAGCATTTCAAAAATCTCATTGTGATGAAGACAATATTAAAGTTGTCGAAACCTAGGTCAATTTACCAAGCAGTTACTTGCAATAGGTTGGCTGTGTGATTCCTAAGCTGAAACTTATACAGGGTGAGTCACCTAACATTACCGCTGGATATGTTTCGTAAACCACATCAAATACTGATGAATCGATTCCACTGACCGAACGTGAGGAGAGGGGCTAGTGTAACTGGTTAATACAAACCATAAAAAAATGCACGGAAGTATGTTTTTTGACACAAACCTACTGTTTTTTTTTTAAATGGAACCCCGTTAGTTTTGTTAGCACTTCTGAACATATAAACAAATACGTAATTAGTGCCGTTTGTTGCATTGTAAAATGTAAATTACATCCGGAGATATTGTAACCTAAAGTTGACGCTTGAGTACCACTACTCCACTGTTCTATCGTGTGTATCGGAGAGCACCGAATTACGTAGGGATCTAAAGGGAACGGTGATGGACCTTAGGTACAGAAGACACTGGAACAGCACATTACGTCCACATGCTAACACCTTTTTATTGGTCATTTTCACTGACGCACATGTACATTACCATAAGGGGTGAGGTACACGTTCGACGGGCGTTTCATAGGACGTGGAGGACGCATAAATTGGCCAGCCCGTTCTCCTGATCTTACACCTCTGGACTTCTTTCTGTGGGGTACGTTAAAGGAGAATGTGTACCGTGATGTGCCTATAACCCCAGAGGGTATGAAACAACGTATTGTGGTAGCCTGCGGCGACATTACACCAGATGTACCGCGGCGTGTACGACATTCATTACGCCAGAGACTGCAATTGTGTGCAGCAAATGGTGGCCACCACATTGAACATCTATTGACCTGACATGTCGGGACACACTCTATTCCAATCCGTAATTGAAAACGGAAACCACGTGTGTACGTGTACCTCACCACTCATCGTAATGTACATGTGTGTCAGTGAAAAAGACCAATAAAAAGTGTTAGCATAAGGACGTAATGTGCTGTTCCAGTCTTTTCTGTACCTAAGATCCATCACCGTTCCCTTTGGATCCCTACGTAATTCGGTGCTCTCCGATACACATGATCGAACAGCGGAGGAGTGGTACTCAAGCGTCAACTTTAGGTTACAATATCTCCGGATGTAATTAACATTTTACAATGCAACAAACGGCACTGATTACATATTTCTTTATATATTGAGATGTGCTAACAAAACTAACAGGATTCTATTTAAGAAAACGTAGGTTTGCGTTAAAAAACATACTTCCGTGCCTTTCTTTATGGTTTGTATTAAACAGTTACACTAGCTCCTCTCCTCACGTTCGGTCTGTGGAATCGATTCGTCAGTATTTGATGTGGTTTACGAAATATATCCAGCGGTAACGTTAGGTGACTCACTCTGTATACGGTTGCTGAGAGAGAGACAGCCATGTTTGAAACTATAAATACAGAGTATTGCAAAAAGATTTATCCGATTTTATAAGACTGTATATTCTTTATCAATGAAGGAAATCTGTGGGAAAATTTTAACTTACAGAATAGGACTACAAAGAATTCTTTCTAAAAAAATGAACCATTCGGTTACACAAGAGTATATCTTTTATTAAAAACTTGGATACAGAGTGCCTTCCATTACATTACATTAATACTTGTTCTATCGAACATCAATACGACATTTCTTAAACACGTGGAACGTGTCAGTTTAACGTAAGTTTAAATTACACTATTTAATTACTTTTTGACAAAAAATAATGTTCCACAATAATATTTATTTAATAGTTCACTACGAACCGGTTCCCGGCTTCCTAGGTCATCGCCAATTAACTTAATACTAAAACAGGTAGTGCACACGCATTCAACACTTGTTCATACACGTACAAAGACATCTTTGTACAACAATCTTTGTATGAACTGTCCCCTAAGTTGTGCGGAAAAAGTGTTGCACAGAATTTCCGCTTTATTTAGTGAATGGTAGTAGTCATTTTACATGTGGATAAATCCAAAACACTGCATACGACAAAGAGAATCCTATTGTACCAGAATGCAAGTAGTGAACCCCTTGATCACGTTACAGCGTAAAATAATTAAAAGTCACATGCTGAAAGGGACCTGATCGCTTTTGCCGTGCGACAACATGATGCACATTTCACTGACGTTTTCAGTGCCATTCTATGATGTTCAGAACGAATATACTTTCAGTCTACATACCACGACAAATCTCTTTCTACATTACCACTACTGCAAGGGGTAATACGTTTCGGGTACTGGTAATATGAATATTGTAGTGCTTAGACGATTTTGGCGTAATATTTGTAGGGGCACGTCTTTCTGTTTCCCATTATGTAAATTCTTAAAAAGTTAATTACTTCATCATCGATGTCACCTTGCACTCTAGCCTTCCACAGTTCTGCGGATAGCATTAAAAGTACCACACCTGCGCCTTGGGGAAAAACAGGCTACTCTACGTGTACATGATGAAGCGCAGTGCCCTACTTCTAGCTACAGCTGTTTGGGGCCGAGACCACTGAGAGGTCGGTGACAGCGAGAATAGCCGAGGCTGCGCCTTTGTGGCCACGTCAGAGCGGTGAGCACGGCTCCGCCAACGTGGGCTGTTTTATTCAGGCTGCGTGGGAAGCGTCGACCTTATCCGTCACAAAATCTGCCACGCCGTACCCAGACTCTGTATATATATAGCGCCCATCCTCGATGTGGGCAGGTGCGTAACTGGGGTTCTGGGCTTCTGGGAGCTGGCGTGTGAAGCGTGAGTAGACACTGACCTCCGAGCAGTCAGTCAGTGGGAACCGCTCGAAACAACTGCGTGTCTCAGAACCGACCGAAACGTGATGCTGATACACGAAACTCGTATTTCTTCGTCTGGTCACCTTTTATACCTATCCAAACAGCACGTACGTTGAAGTGCCAAGAATCTGGTATACGCATGCGTATTTAAATTCAGAGATGTGTAGGCAGGCAGAAGTCAGCGCTGCATCCGGCAACACCTATATAAGACTACAAGTGTTTGGTGCAGCTGCTAGATCGGTTACTGCTGCTACAATATCAGGTTACCAACATTTAAGTGAGTTTCAACGTGGTGTTGCATTTGGCGCGCGAACGATGAGACGCGGCGTCTCCGAGGTAGCGATGAAGTGGGGGTTTTCCCGTATGACCATTTGACGAGTTTACCGTGAATATTAGGGATTCGGTACAACATCAAATCCCCAGAAGCGCTGCGGCCGGAAAAACATCCTGCAGGAACAGTACAAACGACGACTAAAGAGAATCGTTCAACATGATAGAAGTCCAACATTTCCGCAAACTGCTGGAGGTTTCAATGCTGGGCCAACAACAAGTGTGAGCGTGCGAACCATTCAAAGAAACATCATCGATATGAGCTTTCGGAGCCTAAGGCCCACTCCTGTAACCTAAATGAGTGCATGACACATAGGTTTACGGCTCTCCTGGGTCCGTCAACACCGACATTCGACTGTTGATGACTGGAAACATGTCTCGTTTCGAATTCTATATAGCGGATGGACATTTACGGCTATGGACCCTGCATATCAGCAAGGGACCGTTAAAGGTGGTGGAGACTCTGTAATGGTATAAGGCGTTTGCAGTTGGAGTGATATGGGACCTCTGATACGTCTAGATACGACTCGGACAGGTGACACGTATGTAAGCATCCATTCATATCCATTGTGCATTCCGACGGACTTGGGCAATTCCAGCAATTTGACACCCCACACGTCCAGAATTTGCACAGAGTTGCCCAAGGAACACGTTTCTTAATTTAAACATTTCCGCTGCCCACTAAACTCCCCAAATGTGAGCATTATTCAGCTTATTTCGGATGCTTTGCAACGTGCTGTCAAGAAGACATATCCACCCCGTCTTATTCTTGCAGTTTTATGGACAGCGCTGCAGGATTCATGATGTCAGTTCCCACAAGTGCTACTTCAGACATTAGTCGACTTTGTGCCACGTCGCGTTGCGGCAGTTTTGCGTGCTCGCGGGACCCCTACACGATATTAGGTATTAAGTAGGCGTACCAGGTTCTGTGACTCTTCAGTGCATGATGCCTGCGAGTTACGGCAGTCGGAAGTGATTTGCTTGGAACCGGATTTGAACCCGTCAACGATCCAAATATTAAATTCGCGTGAACATGACCAGTTATGGCTACACATGTCAACTAACAAATCTGGAGCAAGGAAAATGTTAGTAGGTCCCACTAAAGGAGAAAACGTATTCTTTGAAATAACTGATGTTTACCAGTGCTCCTTCATAGTTCAGAAGATAGCACATAAATAGAATAAATCACCTCTATGAACTGATTCATTGCTGTGAGGACAGTTTGCTTAGAGGCTGGGCGAATGGGAAGCTCCTTGGTGGAGAAGGAAACAACAGCAGCATTACTGAGAAGTTGTAACAAAAGCTTCCTCAGATTTGTTACTGAAATATCAGTTTTACACATAACATAACATTAAATAAACATGTTGATCAGATTTCAAAATGCTGGAAACATGATTTCAAAAAAATGTTTTATTTCGAGAAAAGTTACTTAACTAGGCAAAGGTAGTTGTTCCGCCGTAATATCAAGCGCCTGCACGCTAGGCGAGAATGTAAGAGCAGAGGCGGCTGTGAGATTATGTCAGCCAATTGCACACTGCCCAACTCCCCTCCAAGACGACAACGCAACGGTAGTGCCATCTACACAAAGAGGACATAAGCTCCGCATTACCTGGCCGCGGCCCAGGTGAAGACTGACCATTCTATGAGCTGTATAGCAGCGACTTACAGACTGTATTATTTCATACATTACCAATTGTATATACTGAAGAGCTTGCTTATGTTTGTCTGTCGCCCTTTGCTCATGACAGGTATCTATCTCACAAAGTTAAGTATTGTAATCATTTTCTTTTGTAATACAAATTCATTATTACCATTTACTTGAGTAAGAGTCTTTGGCAGCGAGTGAAATCAAAAGTCCCTCGATATTTCTCTAGATTTCTATGGGAAGGTAATCACTATTTTTCATTTATCCATTCTATGTATCAAGAGTTTCCCTTTTCAGCTTTTCAATAACAGCATTACTGACTCTTTATCTTACTTCTCATGAAGTTGATCATTGGTAGTAGTTTAACAGCGACGATAGGCTATTAGGAAGTCATTGTTTGTAGTCCGCAATCACCAGGTTATGGCATTATTCAAAAATTGTTGAAGGTGAGGCAACAAAGCTCACCAGTTTGCTACATTTAATCAGTGGTAAGCCAGCAGTTTCGCGACTGAAGCACAGAAATGCCTCTGTACATCACATTTAAATCCATATTTTCTGTATGATTTCTTTGTCAGCTGTGATTCTCATGTCAACGTCAGATTACCTAGTGTCCTCTTCAAAGGACCCTGCAAGACCAGCAAAATGTTTTAGAAGGCAGTCCTATGCAAACCGCATGTTAACTGATACCACTTTACTTTTGTGCATTTTTCAGGAAGGCATTTTTACTTAGTTTCTTATCCTTAAATGTACGAACCCATAACGGCAGTGCAGTTGTAGTTCCATCATGTTTATGTTCCACACACCGGTAAGTGATTAAGGCACTGGAACCACGCATGGGAGAAATAATAATTGGATCTCAATGGCCACACAGTTTTAGAATCATCTTGATTTCATTAAGTCGGCTGAGGTGATTTCTGGGATGTTCTTTACAAGGACGAAGCAACACAGTTTCCCATCTTTTTCTTGTCCAAACTAGAGCTTCACATCGACAGTACGTCAAACCACAATTTAGCTTCCACTTTTTAACACGCATATCGAAAACCGACGCCTTGCTACAGACATTTAAGATTCCTTTTTATATGATTTAAGACAAACAGATTAAATTTTATTGGTAGAAAAATGTTATGACATTCTTTTATTCAGTGGTAAATAGAAATAATTGAATGATTTCGAATTTCTGTTTAGAGTTTTTATTGATGAAAGTTAGTTCGTCGGAAGTCAAACATGAATATATGGATGAAGCTATACACCAAACATGACATTCTTTACATGTATCGAAATAAGACTATGGCATGCTATTTAACTAGGCAGCCTGTTTCTTTAGACATGGAAATGGTAATGAAACCAAATAGTACAAACGGTATCAGTCCTAGGAGTAGAAATTTAGTTAGCATTTCTTGTGAAGAATGGAAGAACAGGAATTGCAAACTAGCATTGAAGTAATATCTGTGAGAGAAGATGAGGGAGAGTAAGATGTAGAGAAACGAAGGGAAATAATAAATACAAGTAATCAAAGAAAGAACGGTAAAGGAAAACAATACCACAGAATAAGCAAAAGTGTGGGAGGAAACTATTAAAATGATAATTTTTAGGGAAACTGAGGAGATAAAGAGGAAATGCTTCAGCTTTTTAATGAAAGAAACATTATATTGAATGGTGAACTTCACTTTTATCCAGCAATGCATAACAGTTGTTGAGAAAAAGTTTTACAACGTTTCCATTTTATGGATGGGCCTTGCAGAGATTCTGTATAAATGAGATTTGTTTTGCCGTCATGCGAAGTTGATACGTGATTTGCGATGTGAGAATTTAAGGGACATGGCAATTGAGAAGCCGATGAAGTATTTACGGACTGAAAAAAAAAAGAATTTCTTATTTTTAGAGATCGTAGTATGGACCAAAAACCGACAAAAGTGTCAAGTAAGCATGGGCTCCAAAATGCATACCTTAAGAGCAATCATCACCCATGCTGAAAGCTCGACTTCAACGGGAGGTGATTTTGATAGTTTCCACAGTACAAAATGAAATTAAATGAGCTTGCGGAGGTTGGTGGCATCTGGGGCAGTTCGGTCGCGGAGTGCAAGTCTTATTTGAGCCGATGCCCCATTGAGCGACTTGCGCACTGGTGATGAGGATGAATTGATGATGAGGACAAAGTAACACCCAGTCCACAAGCGGAGAATATCTCCAACCCGGCCGGGAATAGAGCCAGGCTCCCTGCATGGTGGGCAAGCACGTTACCACTCAGCGAAGCAATCGGACGGTTTCCACAGTGAAGCTCTGTCTTGAAATCTGGCAGAGAATCCAAAGAAAATCTGCAGCTCCAGTGCAAAGTATATCAGTTGCGATACCAATGGTAATGTTACCAATGACAGTACGACTAAAACGAAGCTAAATAACACGGTTTTCCGAAATGGCTCAACCAAATAAGACAAGGTAAATATTCCAGATTTCCAAACATGACCAACTACCAACGTGAACAACTTAGAGGTAGATATCCTCTATGAAGCAAAGCAGCTGAAAACACTTAATAAAGGTAAGTATTCTTGTCCAGAGTGTACGTCAATTACGTTCGTTTCAGAGAATTATGTACAAAAGCACCACGCTTAGCAACCATACGTAGCCTCTGACTCGACGAAAGAACCGCATCTAAAAACTGGAAAATTGCACTGGTTACAACAAGAGTCAAAAAAGGAAATAGGAATAATTCGTTTAATTATAGACCAGCATCACTGTCATCGACTTGCAGCAGAATTTAGAAACACAAGCTCTGTTCGAACACTATGATTAGCTTGAAGAAAACGATCTTTTGACACGTAGTCAGCACAGATTCAGAAAATATATTTCTTATGAAAAACAGCTCGTTCTTTATTCGCAGTATGCAATGTGTGCCATCGACAGCGATCTCACACTGATTCATTATATCTAAGTTTCCAGGAGGCTTTTGACACCGTTCGTCACAAGAGACTTCCAATCAAACTGGGTGCCAATGGAGTATTGTCTCATTGTGTGACTGGATTGGTGATTTTCTGTCCGAAAGATCACAGTTTGCAGTAAACGACGGAAGGTTTCCGAGTAAAACAGAAGTGATATCTGGCGTTCCCCAAAGTAATGTTATGGACCTTCTGTTTTTCCTGATATACACAAAGTATGAAGGATTCAGGAGGCCATCTGAGCAGTCCTTGTAGCTTGTTTGTAGATGAATCCACCATTTACCGTCACCAGAAGAGTTAGAGAAAGCTCAAACACGATCTAAAGGCTGTCGATTCAAATAAATACCTTATAATTACAAATTCAAACAACTTAAGTTTGCACGATCAGCTGGAGAATGTTTTAGGGGAGGCAAAGCAAATGCTGCGTTTTATTGATAGAATGCATAGAATATACTACAGGCCCACATATGAGACTACCTACACTGCACTGATAGAGTATAGCTATGCGGTATGGGATCCATATCAGATTGAATTGACAGAGGAAATGGACAAAGTCCAAAGAAGGGCAGCTCCTTTTGTATTATCGCTGAATAGGAAGTGTCTTGCATATGGTAAGCGAGCTGCAGTGGCAATCGTTAAAGCAAAGGCTTTATCGTTTGTGGAGGGATCTGTTCACGAAATTTCTATCACCAAGTGTCTCCTCCGCGTGTGAAATATTTTATTGATGTTTATCTGCATATGAAGAAATGATCATCGTAACAAAAAAAGAGAAATCAGATCACGTATGAAAGGACATTAATGTTGATTTTCCCCACGAAGTGTTCGAAGGCACATTGATTAATAAATGGGTTGAAGAAGGTTCTATGAACCCCCTTTATTTATGTGCGAATTGCAGAATATATGTAGATTGCATGTAGATTACAAAATAGGTTCCAATTTACAAAGAATTTGGCAGTGTAAACCAATTAATAAGTATGACGTGCCGCCCTCTTGCCTTGATGTAAGAACTGATTATGTTGGGAAGAAACTCTTAAAGCCTTTGTATACCCTCCTGAGGAAACCTGGCACACAATTATTGTAGCTGATCTTTCATATCCTGGGTACTGCAATGGGATGGAGTTGACAAAAGAGGTGGTCCCACACATTATTTATCTCAGGCAGGAGCGGCAATATTGGTGCCCATGGGTATCTCAGCGTCATGTATACAATCTGTAGAGATAGAAACGTGCCACGTCTGGACGATCATTGTGTTACTGAAAATACCACTCATGTGTGGACGAGCATTGTCCTACTGAAAATACCATCACGATTCGGTTGTATGAGAAGTGACATGTGTGGAGGACGCCTTTCTCCAGTGACCATTATGACGCCAGTGGTCCCTTAATGACTATCATTTGTCACTCAATGTCATACCCATGACTTCAGTCGTGGAACTGCTGAGCCTCTAGAAAACAACATAAAAATGTGACCTCTCTCTAGGTCGCAAACCAGACTCGCTAACGATGGTTATTTGGTGTAATGCGAAACCGCGTCTCATCGCTGAAAACAATTAGAAGCGATTCCTGAGGAGTCCATCCATCCCAGTGACTGCACTACACCGAAAGCTGCGGTTTGTTTTGTAGTGCATGGGACGCTAGTACCGTAACCCGTCGAATATTAGTCTCCGACCAATCGTGCAGGATGACACAGAATGTTGTGGGGAGCCCATTACTTGTTCTCGGATGTCAAATGCTGATGAGGAGGGGTTACGATGTGCTTGGTGCAAAATACGGTGATTCTCCCATGTGGTGGTGAGACGTGGTTGATCGACACATTGGCAACGAGTACCCCTGCTCTCATGCAGTCCAGCATCGGGCCACCGTCACGTCCGAAGGTCCCACAAATCTGGATATTGACCAGGTGCCCAAATTGAGACACACAATGATGCCCCTTTAAAGTGCTTTAGGTGCTAGAGTTGTTGATAAAATAACGATACACCTACATTTAAAAAAAAATCGCTATATATCGGCGACACTTTTTCCCCCAATATATCGATATCTAAATAGCAGCATTGAGTAACCTTATTTTCACTTCATTTTAAATGTTTTTCGTAGCTTTTGGTAAACATTTGAAATTGTTCTTTTGAAATTGTAGAAGAACCTAATTTTACTTTTACTGTGCGAAGGGGACTTCCTAATTTTTGAGCTTTCATCATTTCCAGTCCTTCTCTCTGCCTGCGTGAAGCAAGTGTAAATGGTAGAAAAGAAGGAGTCCGATTGTACTGGGAGGTGGTGGTGTAAATGGAATAACAAGATTTTCGCTGTGGACGAAACGCACACCAGTTGCATTTAAAAACCATTTTAACACAACTAATATGCTATCTCTTCACATCGTATTGCTTCAAAAACTGTTGCTGAAAATGGTGAATAAATATCGGAACACAAATTTCGTCTTTGCGGTGGGCGCAGACGTGTGAGGGAAATACTGACATAATCGGCGCTCGGAAGAGGTCGACATGAAGTGTTCCGGACAAATGACATACGTGACTAAACGGAACGACGTATCCTTCGGACGCATTTGATGGGGGGGGGGGGGCATGTATCGCTTTCCTTTTAGTTGTTTCTCTAAGAGGAATAATAAGGCTGCCAGATGGTTCATGTATAGATCGTTGTTGTTGTGACCTTCAGTCCACAGACTGGTTTGATGTAGCTCTCCATGCTACTCTGTCCTGTGCAAGCTTCTTCATCTCCCAGTACCCACTACAACCTACATCCTTCTGAATCTGCTTAATGTAGTCATATCTTGGCCTCCCTCTTCGATTTTTACCCTCCCCGCCGCCCTCCAATACTAAATTGGTGATCCCTTGATCCCTCAGAACGTGTCCTACCAACCGATCCCTTCTTCTAGTCAAGTTGTGCCATGAATCTCTCTTCTCCCTAATTCTATTCAATACTTCCTCATTAGTTATGTGATATACTCATCTAATCTCCAGTATTCTTCTTTAGCACCACATTTCGAAAGCTTCTATTTTCTTCTTCTCCACACTATTTATCGTCCACGTTTTACTTCCATACACAGCTACACTCCATACAAATACTTTCAGAAACGACTTCCTGACACTTAAATCTACACTCGATGTTAACCAATTTCTCTTCTTCAGAAACGCTTTCCTTGCCATTGCCAGTCTAAATTTTATATCCTCTATACTTCGACCATCATCAGCTATTTCGCCCCTCAACATCACCTAACTTCATTCGACTACATTCGATTATCCTCGTTTTGTTTTTGTTGATGTTCATGTTATATCCTCCTTTCAAGACACTGTCTATTCCGTTCAACTGCTCTTCCAAGTTCTATTCTTTTCCTGGCAGAATTACAATGTCATCGGCAAACCTGAAAATTTTTATTTCTTCTGCATTGATTTTAATCCCTACTCCAGATTTTTCTTTTGTTTCCTTCACTGCTTGCTCAGTATACAGATTGAATAACATCGGGTACAGGATACAGCCCTGTCTCACTCCTTCTCAACCACTGCTTCCTTTTCATGCCCCTCTACTCTTATAACTGCCATCTGGTTTCTGTATAAATTGTACACTCCTGGAAATGGAAAAAACAACACATTGACACCGGTGTGTCAGACCCACCATACTTGCTGCGGACACTGCGAGAGGGCTGTACAAGCAATGATCACACGCACGGCACAGCGGACACACCAGGAACCGCGGTGTTGGCCGTCGAATGGCGCTAGCTGCGCAGCATTTGTGCACCGCCGCCGTCAGTGTCAGCCAGTTTGCCGTGGCATACGGAGCTCCATCGCAGTCTTTAACACTGGTAGCATGCCGCGACAGCGTGGACGTGAACCGTATGTGCAGTTGACGGACTTTGAGCGAGGGCGTATAGTGGGCATTCGGGAGGCCGGGTGGACGTACGGCCGAATTGCTCAACACGTGGGGCGTGAGGTCTCCACAGTACATCGATGTTGTCGCCAGTGGTCGGCGGAAGGTGCACGTGCCCGTCGACCTGGGACCGGACCGCAGCGACGCACGGATGCACGCCAAGACCGTAGGATCCTACGCAGTGCCGTAGGGGACCGCACCGCCATTTAGCAGCAAATTAGGGACACTGTTGCTCCTGGGGTATCGGCGAGGACCATTCGCAACCGTGTCCATGAAGCTGGGCTACGGTCCCGCACACCGTTAGGCCGTCTTCTGCTCACGCCCCAACATCGTGCAGCCCGCCTCCAGTGGTGTCGCGACAGGCGTGAATGGAGGGACGAATGGAGACGTGTCGTCTTCAGCGATGAGAGTCGCTTCTGCCTTGGTGCCAATGATGGTCGTATGCGTGTTTGGCGCCGTGCAGGTGAGCGCCACAATCAGGACTGCATACGACCGAGGCACACAGGGCCAACACCCGGCATCATGGTGTGGGGAGCGATCTCCTACACTGGCCGTACACCTCTGGTGATCGTCGAGGGGACACTGAATAGTGCACGGTACATCCAAACCGTCATCGAACCCATCGTTCTACCATTCCTAGACCGGCAAGGGGACTTGCTGTTCCAACAGGACAATGCACGTCCGCATGTATCCCGTGCCACCCAACGTGCTCTAGAAGGTGTAAGTCAACTACCCTGGCCAGCAAGATCTCCGGATCGGTCCCCCATTGAGCATGTTTGGTACTGGATGAAGCGTCGTCTCACTCGGTCCAGCACGAACGCTGGTCCAACTGAGGCGCCAGGTGGAAATGGCATGGCAAGCCGTTCCACAGGACTACATCCAGCATCTCTACGATCGTCTCCATGGGAGAAAAGCAGCCTGCATTGCTGCGAAAGGTGGATATACACTGTACTAGTGCCGACATTGTGCATGCTCTGTTGCCTTTGTCTATGTGCCTGTTGTGGCGATACCTGTAAGACACCGCTAGCCCACGCCTCTCGCGGTGTGCGTTTAACCCCATTTAAATGACGCGCCAAGCGCGCGCCCAGCGGCTGTACGATTAATTAAATAATCGGCGTGCTAATCACAGTTGAAATCTCTGGTCCAGAGGGACGTGAAGAGGCTGTGGTCCAGAGAGAGAGTAGAGTCAGTCGAGTCTTGTTCAGTCTTAAGAGTCAGTCAAGCTAGAAAGTGTCTTGTGAAACGATCATTCTATGGATAATATTAGTGTGATGATTTCTTTTATATGTGTTGTATTGTCTTCTTCGATCAGTAAAAAAAAAATAGGTAAAATAAATTTTTGTGATGTCCATCAATAAGTTCATTCCAGTAAAAATAGAACCACTTCCCTTCACCTTTATTCACCCTTTTTTCTTTCTTTCCTTTCAACAAAACAAAAAAAAAAAAATTACCACCCTCCCTTATTTTTTAATTCCGGACATCACACTGTGGTTCTGTCAGTGTGATCATGTGATGTATCTGACCCCAGGAATGTGTCAATAAAGTTTCCCCTTCCTGGGACAATGAATTCACGGTGTTCTTATTTCAATTTCTAGGAGTGTAGATAGTCTTTCGATTCCTGTATATTACCCCTGTCACCTTCAGAATTTTAAAGAGTGTGATCCAGAAAACATTGTCCGAAAGCTTTCTCCAAGTGTACAAATGCAAAAAAAGTTAGGTTTGCCTTTCCTCAATCTATTTTCTAAGGTAAGTCGTAGGGTCAGTACTGCCTCAAGTGTTCCGACATTTATACGCAATCCAAATTGATCTTCCACGAGGTCGGTTGTATCAGTTTTTGCATTCGTTTGTAAAGAATTTGTGTTAGTATTTTGGAGCCGTGACATATTCAAGTGATAGTTAGGTAATTTTCACATGTGTCAACACCTTCTTTATTTGGGATTGGAATTATTATTTTCCTGTTGAAATCTGAGGGTATTTTGCCTGTTTCATACATCTTGCTCACCAGATGGTAGAGTTCTCCCAAGGCTATCAGTAGTTCCAACGGAATCTTGTCTACTGAAGGGGCCTTGTTTCGACTTACGTCTTACAGTGCTCAGTCAAATTCTTCACGCTGTATTATATCTCCCAATTTCATCTTCATCTACATCCTCTTACATTTCCATAATATTTGCTCACATGTACATCGCCCTTGCATAGACCCTCAATATACTCCTTCCATCTGAGCTTTTGGTATTCATGCAAGTGGTTCTCTTTCCTCCAAAGGTATCTTTAATTTTCCTGTAGGCAGTATCTATCTTACCCCTAGTCATATATGCCTCTAAATCTTTACATTTGTCCTCTAGCCATCCCTGCTTAGCCATTTAGCACTTCCTGTCGATCTCATTTTTGAGACGTTTGTATTCCTATTTGGCTGCTTCATTTACTGCATTTTTATATTTTTTCCTTTCATCAATTAAATTCAATATATCTTCTGTTACCCAAGGATAACAGCTAGCCGTCGTCTTTGTACCTACTTTCTCCTCTGCTGTACAGAATATGAAATAGTTAATCAGCACTTAAGAATACCTCTCTAAAACATGAAGTATATTTAAAATGTGCAACGGATATATTTTTAGGCCAGTACGTCAATACTTTTCCGTTGATGTAATTATATATCGATACTTTAGTTCGAAATATCGAGGACCGATAGTGAAATATATTTAAATATCGATATACCCGATCGCGATATTTTTCAAAATATCAGCAATCCTAGTAGGTGCTGGTAACGCTGGCTCATACAGGTACTTGGCATCTCTATGATCTTCACAGTGTTCACACACCCTGTGACGCTGTTCACGTCACTGATATCCTGGGTGTGTATAATTAAACTTAAACTTTCCAACCGCTATATAAATAACGCCACTTTGAGAATGACGTCAAATTGCAACGGAATATCATCGGAGAAGGGGAAAACGTAAGGCAGATGAAAAATAAATTGTTACGAAATGTAGCAATAGATGGCGTCGTCAGCATCATAATTTAATAATGGTCGACTACAAACGACAAATGAATCACACGACAATGCCTAAGGTATACGTTTGACGTTAAACATACAGTACTACTCAGTGTGCACGCATGTACAGGTGTGACATTGTTAGTTACGTGAGCCCATCATAAAAATCAGTTTTTAACTGTTCTGAGGCCAAAAACAGCAAAAAAAAGCCTGTATGGAAACCAAATCTGTTTATTAATTTCCTTGTGACTGGCACAAAAAATGTTCAATGTGCTATCCACCGTTTTCTACAAGTTGAAATCTAGAAACTGCATTTTCCACAACTGATCGAAGTGTTTCCGAGGTCACGTTCAGAATGTGTAGCACAATGCGTGCCTTCAATGCAGCTAAATTTGCAATCGGCAGACTGAACAGAACATCTTTCAGATAGCCCCACAGCCAGAAGTCATAAGGATTAAGATCAGGTGATCGGGATAGTCAGGCTTATAATTCTAGCGTTTCCGAAATGGCACTTCAGCAGCTGCTTATCTGGATTTGAAATGTGCAGAGTTGCGCCATCTTGCATAAAAGGATCCCATCCACACACCCACGCTGTTGGAGAACTTGAATGACGTAGTGTTACAAAAGACACTCATAGCGCTCACCAGTGACGGTACATGTAACTGGACCGGAAGCAGCTGTGTCTTCGAAGATATATGCCTTATGATAAATGATGCCCTAAACCCGCACCGCACAGTGGCATTTCAGAATGAAGTGCGGATGGTTGATTTGTGTGTGGATTTTCCACTGCCCATATCCGACAATTCTGAGACATACCCTGTCAGATGGAAGTGGGCTTCTTCTGTCCACAAAATCTTCCACGGCCAATTATTGCCCACTTCCATGCGAGCAAGAAATTCTAAAGCAATGGTCTCTCTTGCTGGCAGATGAACAAGAAGCAACTAATGCACGTGGGTAATTTTGAATGGATAGCAAAGAAGGACGTTTTGTAGGATATAAGCACCGTGCTCATGGGTATGTATGATGTTCTGGCAATTATCCGTGCGCTGCACGTTTGCACTCCACCACTCGTCTCCTCCTGCATTGCTGTGGCCACTGCTTCCATTGACGTCGAATCAATTCCTTTCCTCTCTCTACCAGGTTGCACGCCAAAAGAACCCGTCTTCTCGAATTTCCGAATTATTTTCTCTAGGCCCTTTGCAGTCATCCGTCCAACATCTTTTTTCAAACCCTTCAGTGTCCGGAACTTCTGAAGAGCGAAATGTGCACAGTCATCACTTTCGTAAAACAGCTTTACAAGCAGAACGCGATCCTACTTTGAGACAATCATAGCGAACGTCGCAGACGTGAAAGCACGAAAAGTCGTGTACCCGGCGTGTTTGTACCAACATTACTGGATCGTGCACATGACAGGTGTTTTCATTTGCGTATTCTGACACGTACAGGTCTATTGATCAATTTTCACAGTATTTTTTTCTGGCATAAATTTTCCCCTTCTCCTGCATTATTCTGTTGCAATTTGACATCATTCTGTCCTGTGGTGTTATTTCTACAGCGTTTTGAAAGTTTAACTTTATTTATAATGACCCTTTACTGTATCAGTTCTGGTGACAACAGTAAACACGAATCTACATCCACATTTACATCTACATCCATACTCCGCAAGCCACCTGACGGTGTGTGGCGGAGGGTACCTTGAGTACCTCTATCGGTTCTCCCTTCTATTCCAGTTTCGTATTGTTCGTGGAAAGAATGATTGACGGTATGCCTCTGTGTGGGCTCTAATCTATCTGATTTTATCCTCATGGTCTCTTCGCGAGATATACACAGGACGGAGCAATATACTGCTTGACTCTTCGGTGAGGGTATGTCCTCGAAACTTCAACAAAAGCCCGTACCGTGCTACTGAGCGTCTCTCCTGAAGAGTCTTTCACTGGAGTTTATCTGTCATCTCCGTAATGCTTTCGTGATTACTAAATGATACTGTAACGAAGCGCGCTGCTCTCCGTTGGATCTTCTCTATCTCTTCTATCAACCCTATCTGGTACGGATCCCACACTGCTGAGCAATATTCTAGCAGTGGGCGAACAAGCGTACTGTAACCTACTTCCTTTGTTTTCGGATTGCATTTCCTTAGCATTCTTCCAATGAATCTCATCTACTTTACCGACGATCAACTTTATATGATCATTCAATTTTAAAATACTCCTAATGCGTACTCCCAGATAATTTATGGAATTAACCGCTTCCAGTTGCTGACCTGTTATATTGTAGCTAAATGATAAAGGATCTTTTTTTCTATAACACTAACGCACTCTGTTGGACGGCTCATCTGTTCAAAAATGGCTCTGAGCACTATGAGGCTCAACTGCTGCGGTCATCAGTCCCCTAGAACTTAGAACTACTTGAACCTAATTAACCTAAGGACATCACACACATTCATGCCCGAGACAGGATTCGAACCTGCGACCGTAGCAGTCGCACTGTCCCGGACTGCGCGCCTAGAACCGCGAGACCACCGCGGCCGGCCGGCCCATCTGTCGCTAAGAATTGCAACTATAGTCATTTACATATCCCCCGATGGTCTGTACGCGTATGAAGCCACATTGACATCTGACCAGGTCTTCTGGTTCGTTCACTTTGTCGGACAGTGTATTTCAGGTCAACAATAGAGCATTAGTCATCTATATTAGAGAATTTATACTTACCGATCAACGTAACTTTAGCCTACTTCATGAAGCCAGATGATGAAAATTACAGTGCTCTCCTCCCAGCTGAAGTTCAAATAAGAGCAACAAGACAGCCCAAAATTACACTTTCGGGAAGAAATGATACAGGAGCCTCTGCCGGTCGTGCGCGAGTCGTTTGGAAACGAGCGGCGTTTGATATGCAGATTCGCCGCCTACCTGCCTAGATGCCCACCCGCTCGCTTTCCTGTGCCACCCTCGGCATTCCATATCGACTTGACGAGCGCGCGTCGGCGACGAACTCGGACGCCGGGGTCGGAATGCTCGACGTGGCCGATGGTCTCGCTGCCGCCTACGACTTGGCAACGCGGCATCAATAATTCATCGTCGCCAGGCAAGTTTCTGTGAGTGCGTATCTCCCAGCAGCCACTGGTGGCTGTTGCTCTTTCTCAGTTCTAGGCAGCAGACAAGCATGGTTCGTAATACTTCAGCTGCCACAGCAGAACTCCACTGGGGACATCCCGGGCAGAGTGGGAAGAGGGAGAAACGGATGTTACAGTCCCTCGTTATCGGTCCAGCCCAACATTTTATGTAACCTGGACTCGTACGTAGTAGACAAGTATGACAACTGGCTCACTCTGTGCAAGACACATACACATACATTCACACACACACACACACACACACACTTACACACACACACACACACACACACACACACACACACACACACACACACACACTTAACAGAAAACACTGATAAGGTACGTACAGTTCAGCAGATCTCATAGAGCTCCACAATAATACGAGGGTCGGTCAAAAAGTAATGCCTCCCATTTTTTTTCTACTTAAAAAAATTAAGTTAAGTGAAAAATTTGAATTTGGCGCCATTCCTCAAACCTTCTTCTGCAATCCACTGCAGTAGTAACTTTCTGTGTCAACAGGTGGCAGCACAGCAGAAGTTTGTAAGATGGCCGACATCGATGTTCGTTTTAGACAGCGTTGTGTGATTGAATTCTTGAATGCAGAAGGTGAAACGCCCATACGCATTCATGAAAGACTGAAGAAGGTGTATGGTGTTGTTACAGTGGATGTCAGCACTGTTAGACGATGGGTTCGTCGTTGTAAGGAAGCTGAAGGGCAAACACCGTTGACTGACGAAAAGCGGAGCGGCAGGCCGGTGAGTGCAGTGACTCCACACAACATTCAGCAAGTTGATGACATCATTCGTGGTGACCGTCGGGTGACTGCAGATGAAGTGCGTCGCATTATTTCTCTTCGTAAAGGCAGTGTGATCACGATTATTAAACAATTCTGGAACTCAAAAGTTTGTGCACGGTGGGTTCCAAGAATGTTAACCGATCAGAATAAAGAGGCAAGGAAAACAATAGCCTCCCAACACTTGCTGCGCTTCCGTTTGGAGGGAGATGAGTTTCTGAAAAAAATTGTGACCGGGGACGAAACATGGGTGCATTTTTTTGAACCCGAATCAAAGAGGCAGTCAATGGAGTGGCGTCACACAAGCTCGCCGATGAAGAAAAAATTCAAAACTGTGCGATCGGCAGGGAAAGTTATGGCAACAGTTTTCTGGGATACAGAGGGTGTGATTATGGTTGATTTTTTGGAGCAGGGATGCACAATAAATTCTGTTCAATACGTCACAACCCTCAAAAAACTTAAAGCACGTCTTCAGCGAGTTCGCCCAACAAAATCAATGGCATATGTTCTTCTTTTGCATGACAATGCAAGACCACACACCAGTCGTCACACCTCTGACGAGATTGTCAAAATTGGATGGGAAGTTTTGCCTCATCCCCCATACAGCCCTGACCTGGCACCATCAGACTTCCATCTGTTCGGGCCATTAAAAGAAGCTCATCGTGGGATTCATTTTGAAGATGAGGAGGCCGTCAAAACGTCCGTGCGTCAATGGCTTAGGAAGCAGAGCTGTGATTTTTACCATGCTGGGATACATGCCCTTGTTCAGAGATGGACCAAAACTGTAGAGATGGGCGGAGATTACATTGAAAAATGACAAAATGATCCTCAATGTTGTGGTTTTCAACCTATGTAATTGCATTTAAATTTCCTGACAATTAAACATAGAAAAAAAATAGGAGGCATTACTTTTTGACTGACCCTCGTATTTTCAGATAATGACATTGCAGAACTAGAGTGTTCACTTTTTTTACACCATAGAAACAGAAAACGTAAATGGAAAAAGCTGTACCTAGAGTTAGTGCAGAGCTTTAGTTCTGCTACATTTAAATTACGCATTTTTACTGCTCTAAATGTTTCAAAGATCAAGAAACTAACATATTCTGCATATTTAGGTTCACTGAATAGTTATATAATCTTCATTTTCGTGTTAGTGGAGGGGCGGGGGTGAGGGATGAGGGGAAGACGTAACTTGCATGGTAGTATTTTTAGAATACATAAGCTTCTTATAAGAACTATATGTGGTGTTAGTTTGGGAACATGCTGCAGAGAGATCTACGCAAATAAAATCTTCGTATTTTGACAACTAAACCATAATATCTAAGCTCATTAATACCCATTGCTGTTATTGATGTTTCTCTTTTCTCAAAAATAGTGAAAATTGTGAATATTATATTCGGACGAAAAGTAGCCTTTCAGTGGCTTCCGGATGTTAACGCTGGTACAGAAAGGAATCAGATTCATAAATACACATTCAGACTGGACCACAAATCCACCGACAACCTTTTAGGTGGTTTGTGTGGTCCAAAGCAACAACAAAAATTTAGTGAACATGCAGTCTAAACGCATGCTGTGAAAAACATTTCTACTACCGTAATCTCTTTGGGCTACGTATTTTGAGAGAAGGTAGTGTGGGGAAAAACGAGGAACAAATAATGAGAAACATGAGCTCTGAAACGCATATCGTAACAACTTTGTACACTTGTTCAGTAAAAGAGATACGTTTTACAATACTGGAGATGAACAAGTGCTCATAGCGCTGATGATATCGGCTTTGGAGTACATGTCTACCAGTTTTTTTTTTTTTTTTTTTTTTTGCTTGTTTTGATCTCTGAAAGTTGGTCGTTGGACTTCTGGTTCACCCTGTACAAGCAGAAATTTGCCTGGGCACATTAAATTTTATGTAGAGAAGGTGATATAGTTTAAGACAGTATTAAAGAACTAGGTCCTTACAAATCCAACGATGAGTATCTGCAAAAATACACAAATTTAATATTTTTGATTATTCTATCAATAGAAAATCAACTGTACCACGATAGTTTTTCGTAAACTCATTTTACTCTTTACAAATGAAATAAAATAAATTGTAATTCTTTTTTGTATCCCAGTGAGCATTCTCCGCAGAAGACATGGAGTAACAGTAATGTAAGATAAAAACTTATTTTTTGTTTAAGAAACTTTATATCAGCGCATACTCCGCTGCAGAGTGAAAATCTCATTTTAGACGCATCACCCGGGCTGTGGATAAGCCATGTCTCCGCAATATCCTTTCTTCCAAGAGTGCTAGTTCTGTTAGGATAGCAGAAGATTTTCTGTGTAGTGTGGAAGGTAGTAGACGAGGTACTGGCAGAATTGAAGCTCTGAGGACGGCTCGTGAATCGTGCTTGGGTAGCTCATTCTGTAGAGTACTCAGAGAAAGACAAAAGTCCCAAGTTCGAGTCTCGGTCCGGCACACTGTTTTAATCTAACAGTAAGTTTTATGTTGCTTTCTTTTAAATTTTTGTGAGAGCATTTTCTGTAACGGCTGTTAAGAGCCACTTGTTTAAATTTATCTCTCTGTAGTCTGAATGTCTACAGAATAACTTCTAAGCATTCCTATACGCTTAAATTCTATAAGACTGCAGAGATGTCCCGAACTACTTGATAGACGGTAAATCATCGAGTAGAAAAGAAGTTATATCTGGCGTTGCACAAGGTCGTGTCATAGGTCCTCTGCTGTTCCTGATTTATATAAATGATCTAGGTGATGATCAGAGCAGCTCCATTCGATTGTTTGTAGATGATGCTGTAATTTACCGCCTAGTAAAATCATCAGACGATCAATTCCAATTACAAAATGATCTAGAGAGAATTTCTGTATGGTGCGAAAAGTGACAATTAGCACAAAAAAAAATTGCGAGGTCATCCACATGGGTACTAAAAGAAATCCGATAAATTTTGGGTATACAATAAATCGCTCAAATCTAAGGGCTGTCGATCCGACTAAACTACAATTACGATCAACTTAAATTGAAAAGACCACATAGATAATACTGTGGGGATGGCGAAACAAAGACTGCGCTTTGTTGGCAGAACACTTGGAAGATGCGACAAACCCACTAAAGAGACAGCCCTACATTACACTTGTCCGTCCTCTGCTGGAATATTGCTGCGCGATGTGGGATCCTTACCAGGTAGGATTGACGAAGGACATCGAAAAAGTGCAAAGAAGGGTTGCCCGTTTCGTAGTATCGCGCAATAGGGGTGAGAGTGTCACTGATATAAAATGCGAGTTCGGGTGGCAGTCGCTGAAACAAAGGCGGTTCCCTTTGCGTCGATATTTATTTGCGAAATTTCAAACACCAACCTTCTCTTCCGAATACGAAAATATTCTGTTGATAACTATCTACGCAGGGAGAAATGATCATAATAAAATAAGAGAAACCAGAGCTCGAACGGAAAGATTTAGGTGTTCCTTTTTCCCACGCGCCATTCGAGAGTTGAATGGTAGAGAAGTAGTATGAAAATGGTTCGATGAACCCTCTGCCAGGCACTTAAGTGTGAATTGCAGATGTAGATGAAGATGTAGAACTTCCTTCAAACTACTTTTTACCGTTACACACTCGAACAGCGCGCGAGAAAGTCACTTAAGTCTTTCCATGCGAACTCTGATTTATTTAATTTTAGTGTGAGGATTATCTCTCCCTATGTAGGTAGGCGCCAACAAAATATTTCACACTCAAAAGAGAAGATTGATGGTTGAAATTTCATGAGAACGTCGTGCTGCAGCGAAATATGTCTTTGTTTTAATAATTTTCAGCTCGATTCGTGTAACATGTCGGTCGCACTTCCTGCCCTATTTCGTGACATTACAAAACGGACTGCCAGTCTTTGCACTTTTTCAATGACCTCCGTCAATGCTATCTGATATGTGTCTCACACCGCACATCGATACTGTAGAAGAGGACACGCAAGAGTAATGTAATAAGTCTTTTAGTAGACCTGGTATATTTTCTAAATATTCTACCAATAAATCGCAGTCATTGATTCACTTTTTCCACAACAATTCCTGTGTGGTCGCTCCGATTTAAGGTATTCGTAATTGTAAGTATATAGACGATTTTGCAACCATTAGATTAGTGCGATTTATCGAGAAACTTAAATTTAGCGAAATCTGCTCATATGGATGACTTTAGAATATTTTTATTTATGCTAAATTGCCACTTTTACACCATATAGATATCTTATCTACATCGTTTCGTAATTCGTTTTGATCCTCTCTTAACTTTACATGACGGTAAATGACAGCATCATCTGCAAACAATTTAAGAGGATTGCTCAGATTGTCTCCTAAATCGTTTATGCAGGTTATGGACAACAAAGGGCCTGCAACACTTCCTTGGTGATCGCCAGATATTATTCCGTTCTACGTAATGCGTTTCCGTCAGTTATTATGAACTGTGACCTTTCTGAAAGGAAATCACGAATCCAGACACACAACTCAGACGATACTCCACAGGCACGGAATTCAATTAGAAGCCGCCTGTGAGGAACGATGTCAAAGGCCTTAAGGAAGTCTAAAGTATGGAACTAATTTGTTGTCTCCTGTCGATAGCACTCATTACTTCGTGAGAATAAAGAGCAAGCTGTGTTTCTCAAGACGATATTTTCTGAATCAATGTTGGCTATTTGTGATTATATCGTTTCCTTCGACGTGATTCATAGCTCTCGAGCGAAGTATATGTCCCTAAACCCAGGTGTATATGAACATAAGTGATATGTCTGTAATTCAGCTGATTACTCGTATTTACTTTCTTGGATGATGGCGTGATCTGTGCAACTTTCACATTTTTAGGTAGTGATCTTTCTACGAGCGAGTGATTGTATGTGATTGCTAAGTATGCAGCTACTGTATCAGCATGCTCTGAGAAGAACCTGACTGATGTACAATCTGGATAGAAAACCTTGCCTTTATTGTTTTAAGCTACTTCGCTACGTCGAGGATATCGGCTTTTAAGTTACTTATGTTGGCAGCAATTCTTGATTCTAACTCTGGAGTATTTACTTCTTTTTTTTGTGAAGGAATTTCGGTAAAGTT
This sequence comes from Schistocerca gregaria, assembly GCF_023897955.1. Lineage (NCBI taxonomy): Eukaryota > Metazoa > Arthropoda > Insecta > Orthoptera > Acrididae > Schistocerca > Schistocerca gregaria. The sequence goes on from NC_064922.1 coordinate 833,120,196, forward strand.
TTGTGTAGCTCTACTTTAGTCACGATGTCATTAATAACGTCTCCATTGTTACTGCGCAGTGATTTTATTGATTTTGTCTGGTCACTAGTGTACTTTATGTAGGAACCGAATATCTTTAGGTTTTATATTAGATTTTGAGGCAAAGTTTCGTTGCGGAAAACAATGAAAGCATCTCAAATCGATGTTTGCATTATATTTATAACTTCCGTAGAACTTCATCAATGATGTGGATTATGCGTCCTTTTAGATTTGTCACGTTTTTTACATTGCTTCTGCAATAGTGATGCGAGCTGTTTTGAGTAGCATGGGGATCAGTAACATCTCTTATTAATTTATGTGGTATATATCTCTCAACAGCCGCCGATATTATTTCTTTGAATTTAGATCATATCTGGTCTGCACTTACGTAGTCAGGTTGGAACGAATGAAGAGTGTCTCTTAGGAAGGGGTTCAAATGGCGCTAAGCACTATGGGACTTAACATCTGAGGTCATCAGTCCCCTAGACTTAGAACCACTTCAACCCAACTAATCTAAGGACATCACACACATCCATGTCCGAGGCAGGATTCGAACCTGCGACCATAGCAGCAGCGCGGACTGAAGTTAGGAAGGGGGTTCAAGCGAAATTTTATCTGCTTTTCTAAATATAAGTAATTTGCATTTATTTTTGCTGGGTTTGAATGTTACAGTGTATAATCTACCAGCAATACCTTTGTGGTTATTAAACACTGTATATTTCATGATATTGCTTATTTGGTCTGGATTAATTGTTACTGAGAGGTCAAATATATTTTTGGAATCATTTACACTTCGAGTAGGCTCCTGAACTTGTGATTAAAAATAATTTTCTGAGATGAAAACCAATACGATTTGGGATGGCCACAGACTTTAAACAAGTATTTAATGCATCCTTTTAGAGAACTATTAGGTATTTGTAAACATTTTGGCAGATCTTATTTCGAGTCTTAGCCAGTTTTCCATACCTATAACGTTTTCTGATTCAGTGCTGTCTATTAGCACTCGGAGTGCTGGTTAACAATCAAAATATTGATTGTTCCTATGTCTACCCTCTTCCAGTGTTTGTTCTGCACCCTTTGAAACTGAAATCTTTTTTCACTTTCCCGATACCCCCAAACCTAAAAAAAGAAAAAAAAAACGCCCATTCCTTCTTACTGCATGCTGCACTGTTGTAACAGAGAAACGTCTAGCATTTTCCAATACCCAAAGCTCTTTTCTTGCTCAGTCGTCATTTTGTCAAGGCACTGCACCAGTAACGGCAACTGAAGGGCACAGTGCAAATTCGGTGCTCACACATGGGTCATACTTCTAAATGTAATGTACTGGAATATACTGAAGTTCGGAAACGAATGAATCATTTATAGTTACCTTGTATAAGTCTGGGATATAACTGGTTGGAAACGTATTATCAATGCCCTTGAAAAACCACTGTTACATATTAGACTCAAGTGTGGGAAAGGCCGCAGTGATGTCGAAACCTTACTGGTTCAGTTGTAATTCCACACATACGAAGTGGCTGTGCTTCAGTTACAACTCTATTCGGCTGAAAACAGGTTTTAGCTATAGTGGGGCTATAAATACAATAAACACAAAGTAAAGAAATGAGATAAAATCAGGTTACATTTTACCTATCCAATAACGAACAGCTCACTTAAGATAAATCACGATACTCCTCAATCGGTTAGTCATTGATGGGACCACACCTCACGTACCCTGATGCCTCTGAAAAAATTTTTACGATAACGGCTGGGTAGTTATCGAAATCTGCTAGTCTAGAATACAAGCCCAAGCTGCCTTATTGTCCTGTGATAATAATTAGCTGCAATGAACCATAAATCTTTCCGGGCCTTTCCTTGTGGCTTTCGATGACCATATCGTTCTGGGAATAATGTACTATATCTCCCACGGAGAAGTTTGATAAGAAATAATAAGACACAGGTAAAGAAAAACAAAGATTTATTACAACCACAATAGAGAGTTTTAAAACAAGGGAAAACTCTCCTCAATAAAAAATAGCACGTCTTAGACACTAACATGCATACGCCTGGAACACACAGCGAATAAAAGTAGTGCGATGTGAAGCGTATGTCACTGATATTCCCTAACGACAGAGGATATCGTTGGAAAAACGTAGCTCCCACTGCAGTGGCTTCCGACCGGTCTCTGAGTGATGGGCTTCCAAGAGTAGGACCCAGGGGTCCGGTGGTGCGAAGTGCCGACGTGTTGACTTACGCCACCCTATATAGTCGGGGCGCAGAGGAACTGGTGCCGATCCAGTTCGACCACGTCACACGGCCAACGAAATAGGTCCCTGACACGGAGGACGTCTGGTTGCCTCTGTCCTGCCGTCTGTCGACCGTCTTCTGATCGAAGCCGTCCAGGGAGGAAACGCCTTGTACATATGCAAACCCATCGCACCTCAGTGTTTCAGAGGTTGCCGATCACTTTAGGAGAACTCGCGTATGTTGCATAATGACCGTGACTATTAGATTCGATTAGATTACGTTAATACTTGTTCCATAGATCATGAATACGACACTTCGTAATGATGTGGAACGTGTCAGGTTAATAACAGATGTCCGTACAAGATATTACATTACACAAAATATTGCATGACACTAATGTTTAAGTTTTTTTTCCCTTAATTTATATCTAAAAATTCAGCCAATGAGTAGAAGGAGTTGTCATCTAGAAATTATTTTAATTTATTTTTAAATGTTAGTTGGCTATCTATCAGGCTTTCGATGCTGTTTGGTAGGTTACCAAATACTTTTGTGGTAGCATAATTTACCCCTTTCTGTGCCAAAGTCAGATTTAACCCTGCATAGTGAAGATCATCATTTCTCCTGGTGTTATAGCTATGCACACTGCTATTACTTTTGAACTGGGTTGGATTATTAACAACAAATGTCATAAGTTAATATATATACTGTGAGGTTCCTGTGAGGATCCCTAGATCCTTAAATAGATGTCTGCAGGATGACCGTGGGTGGGCTCCAGCAATTCTTCTGATTGCACGTTTTTGAGCAATGAATACGTTTCTACTCAATGATGAATTACCTCAGAATATGATGCGATACGAAAGCAGTGAATGAAAGTAGGCATAGTAAGCTAATATACTGAGATTCTTATCACAAAAATTTGCAATAACCCTAATAGCATACGTAGCTGAACTCAGACGTTTCAGCAGACCATCAATGTGTTGCTTCCAGTTTAACCTCTCATCAATGCACCCATCTAAAAATTTTGAAAGTTCTACCTTAGCTACAGACTTCTGTTCAGAGTCTATATTTATTACTGGAGTTGTGCCATTTACTGTACGAAACTGTATATACAGTGTTTTATCAAAATTTAAAGAGAGTCCGTTTGCTGAGAACCACTTAATAATTTTGTGAAAGCAACATTTACAATTAAACACTTAGTTCTTGGTCTTTGAATGTTATTACTATACTTGTATCATCAGCAAAAAGAACTAAGTTTGCATCTTCATCAATGTGAAATGGTAAGTCATTAATGTATATCAAGAACAGTAAAGGACCTAAGACCGAACCCTCAGGGACCCCGTACTTGATAGCCCCCCCAGTTTGAGGAACCGCTGTTGTTTTAACATTACATGAAGCACTTACTTCAACTTTCTGCATTCTTCCAGTGAAGTATGAATTAAACGATTTGTGCACTGCCCCACTCAAACCATAATGATTCAACTTGTTTAAAAGATATCCATGATTGGATAAAAAAATTGAATAACAATTTCACGTTACAGGATGGAGGATTCAACTAAAGGGGAATCTCAACAAGAAAGTTTTCCAAAGACCTCTATGAGCAAGATCTCTGAAATCAATATGTATAGCTTAAAGATACCACAGAAATAGTGTATCACTCCTAAAAATGAAATACCTTCACTGAAGTTTGCATTAATTCATACAGATTTTTAGTGACACTACGTGAATATCTGCTGTACCTCCGCACTTTTTGTTTTCGGCGGCTATGCAAATACACAATTCACATAGCACCATGTTTAAACTAACACTGCCATTACTCGGTTAAAACTTTACTGCTTCCTTAATCTACTTAGTAGATACGTCGATACCTCGCAAATAAACTTTCGGTGATCGATCATCCGAGGCACACAGCACTGCCGCTACCAGCCGGCCAAAGCAAACTAATTGATTCTTGTTGGCTCAAAGCAAGCCTCTTTTTTCATGTACTTTTTCTTGTGCCATTAACATCATTTATTTACTTCATTGGGATTTGAAATGCCTCCCTAAACTTCTCACAGTAAATCTAACATAATTACGAAGCTGACTCAAGATACATGTTTGTTTGTGATACCGAAGTTTTACAGAACTTCCTTGGATTTATTATTTTACCAGTGATTCAGTTCGCAGTCCAGTTCTCCAGTGACTGGTTGGCACAGTATTGGAACAACATATGACGATACAGAGTTACATGAAGTCTGTCAGTCACCGCAAAGCTACATGGTGTCCTTTTTTGTTGAGTATCATTTGATACTGAAGTAAGTTATAATCTATAACTCTGTAATTGTATAGAATGATCCACATAGTGTAATCGCCGTCAACGTTGTGAATTCCACCTGAAATAATGATAGAAACTTGCAGCTATTTGTCAATGTAGCATGTGCATAAACCATTCCCTTAAAACAATTGAAGCGAAATCTTAACCCAAAGACTTAGGGATTGTTCTAGGATACTGAAAAAGAGACTTCATATCAGAAATATAATGCTTATTTACCTGTATATTCCACAATTGTAATAATTAATCAAAATTTTAAAATCATCTTATTTGGTACAACTGCCATTTCTCCGCAGACTTTCAGACACATCATTGCAAGTGCCCCAGAAGGTTTCAAGGCGTCATAAAAGCGAGGCATCGACATTCTTAATATTAACGTCCACCAATACGTACCCAGATACTTTTTATCTCGTAATGTACTGCAAAGAAGTAACATCTATCTCAATACTTTCTATGAGAATGAGTTGCTATCACTTTACTATGTTACTCATTAAGATAGGCAAGGGTTTCGTTAACGGACTGTGTCTTTCTCCCTTGTACCACCTCACACTTGAGTTTGTAGAATATTTCAGTTACCCGTGACCAATCTCTCGGGAATCCAGCATGGCAACAAACAAAGACTAACTATCAACATTAGAAGATTAAATGTATTGCTTTACACAGTCATCATACAGTCACTTACTTTTGTTTCTTACCCTTATCGTATCCCACTTTCCATTTCTCCAAAATCTGTTACGATAGTTGCACTTTTGACGTAAATTATATGTGGGTAAAAAGAGATACACCGTGCAGAGTGTCAGTTGGTAAATAATTTAAACAATCTGCCCTATTCGAAATACTACAACCAGCTACATGTCAGTTATTCCTACATAGTAATTTACGAAAACTTGTATCACGTTCTTTAACTGTAATTGATAAAATAATGGTAAAGAAGTGTAGCCTTTTTGTGCACCAAATAATTATCTGTAGTTCAACAAGACCTGCTCCCGCAAATGTCTGCTTAATGATGATACAATTACCCAAGAATGACAGACAGTGGCATACTATATGTGACTCTGAAGTCAGGAACCCTGGTCTGGTGATTGGCTTGAACGAGTTGTGAAAGAACGTATACGTCTATATCTATGTGGCTAATGTAGAAATCGCACTAAGTGCCTGGTAGAGGCACCTTCACACTAGTTCTTTGTTATTGCCCTCTGGAACAGCGCGCGGAAAAGAACAACACATATATCTTTCCGTGAGAGCTATGATTTCCTTTATTTCATTATGAAATAACAAATTGTTTTACCAATCTGAGGAGAAATTTGGTGACGGAAATTTAGTGAAAAGCAACCGCTGCAACGAAAAATACCTTTGTTATAATTACGTCCATCAAAATCCTATATCATGTCAGTGAAACTCTCTCACCTATTTCGCGATAATACAAAAAACCGCTGCTCTTCTTTAAACTTTCTCGATTTACTCCGTAAATCCTGTCTGGTAAAGATTCTACACCGTGCAGCAGCACTCCAAAAGAGGTCGTAAAAGTGTAGTGTACGTCGTCTCTTTGTTAGATCTGTTACATCTTAAAGGTTCTGCCAATAGAACACAGTCTTCCATTCGCCGCCCCACATCATTTTCTGTGTTTTGTTTCCAATTTGAGGTGTTCGTAATTGCAATCCTTAGGTATTTTATTTGAATTTATGGACTTGAAATTTGGTTGATTTACCACGCAATAGAAGTTTAACGGATTTCTTTCAGCACTCATGTGATTGACCTCACACTTTTCATCATTTAGGGTCATTAGCCCATTTGTGCATCACACAGATATTTACTAGACAATAAACGACAGCATCATCTGCAAACAGACTAAGACGGGTGCTCAGATTGTCACCTAAATCGCTTATATAGATAAGAAACAGCAGAGGCCCTATAACATTACTACGAACTGTGACTTCCCTGACAGGAAATCACGAATCCAGTGGCATAACTGAGACGATATTCCATGAGCATTCAATCTGAGTACAAGACAATTGTAAGGTACGATGTCAAAACCCACCTGGTTATTCAGAAATGCGGAATAAATCTGAAATCTCTTGCCAGCAGCACTCAACACTTCGTGTAATTGTGTAGTGGATTACTCCCATTGCCTTCTTGAATGTTGGTGTGACCTATGTAACCTTCCAGTCTTTGGCTACAAATCTTTCGTCGAGCGTGAGGTTGTGTATGAGTGTTAAGTATGGAGCTATTGCATCAGCGTACTCTGAGAGGAGCATAGCTGGTATACAAAATGGACCGGAAGACTTAGTTTTACTAAGTACCTTAAGTTGCATCACTCTTCCTGAGTTACTCATGTAGGCTTGTGTTCTTGATTTGAATTCTGGAATAATTACTTATTCTTCTTCTCTGAAGGAACTTCGGAAGGATGTATTTGATAACTCTGCTTTACTTTAAATAATGCAAGACAGAGTGTGCGTCATACGAATAACGACGAATCTTGGCAATGTTGGTAATCCGCGACGTAGAAACAAGTTAACCTAGTCGCTGCCACACACAACGACGAATGAGAGACGTTGGCAAGAGTGGCATACCCCACCGGTGGTGAATACTTACTTACATCAGGGTGGAGTGCCGCTAAGTTCTACTTTGCAACCATCGCCGCAGAGGACAGCATCGTCCGAGTATAGAGACATCAGTGTTACAGTTGTGTTGGACAGAACTATCTACCAAAGTTTACAGCCAAATGCACTTTGGGAGAAAAAGACTATTATCTTGTACTGTATGAAGTGATAAGTTAGTGTTCAACGACAGTATCAAATACATACGACATTCACATAGATTGTTGTAACCTTAAGTATTTCTTCTTGCTCAAGTTAAAATAAAGAGATATGATATTGTATGTGGTTTTAATATTCACTCGGCCTTCTTCAGAAATAAATCTAAGAACCCACCACAGTACCAATCTGCATTTTTTCCTACAGCAGTACAGAGAGATAATGCGAAAGAACCGCCAGAGAGCGCAACTCCACTGACAGAAATAAAATCACAACACCAAGGCGAAATTGTGCGACATAAAAGAAGGTTGACTGCCAAGTTTCTACATCTAAAAGACGATTTTTATTCAAATTTCGGGTCAGTCGTATAGGAGTGGCGCTAGTAGGGATAGGAGAAGATGGATACTCCTTCTGCGTTACTGCAGAATGACTTGGCAGGATTGTAGCCACTGCACATGACTGCTGACAGCGACAGTCATGGGAATATGTGATCACAATAGCACCCGGCACCGAACGTCCACATGGCACTACCGATCGGGGAAGCCATTTGACCAGCAGTTGGCACCACAGTGAAACAACGAAATTGTTACAAATCGGTTGCTCCAAGGACATCTTCGAGCCAGACGCCCTGTAGCTTGCATTCCACTGACACTAAATCACAGCTACTTGTGACTTTATTGGTGTCAAGCGAGAGTTCATTGGAGGTCAGGATGGAGGGCAGTTTTGTTTTCTGATGAAGTCTGGTTCTGCCAATGTACCAGTGATGGCCGTCTCTTGGCTAGAAGGAGACCAACTAAGAGCCTGCAAACAACCTGCCCGGCTGCTAGATAACCTGGACCTACACCTAGATTTATGGTCTGGTTGCAATTTCGCATGACAGCAGGAGAATTCTCGTCGCTATACCACTCACTAGGGCTGCAAATTCGTACTTCAGTCTGGTGATTCGACCTGCAGTGCTGCCACTTATGAACAGCGTTTCACGGAGTGTTTTCCAACAGGATAACATTCGACCACATAACGCTGAGTAACCCAACATATCCAACAGAGTTTTGCCTTTGCCTACTCGGTCGCCAGATCTGACTCAAACAGAGTGCATGTAAGACATCATCGCACGACAAGTCCAGTGTCATCCAGAAAAGGGCATTAACCGACCAAGTGCAACGGGCTTGGAACTCCATCTCACACTCTGACATCCGGCACATGTACAGCACAACGCATGCTTATTTGCATATTTGCGTTCAGCATTCTGGTGGGTAAACCAGTTATTACTGTACCAGTATTTCACATTTGCTATGGCTTATCTCGCAGTTACATTAACATATTATCTTGCAAAGTTAATCACTTGAATATGTTACTTAGTCAAATGCATTCGCGAAATTTTGTAGCTTTACTTTAATTATAGTCGGTGTTAGGATTTCTGTTTTCGTTGGTGTATCTGCCATTTTTCAAGCTGTTTTCGTTGTCATGCGCTCTGGGCCTCCAAGTCTTCACTACTCCTCTTGCGCCCATAAGCCCCAACACACCACCACTACTCCTCTTCTTGCTCCTCGCAAGTAATCCAGCCAACCCTAGATAGTGTGCCGGGTTGCCTACCCGAGACACAGGCCAGGGGGCGTCAAGCCATGAGCGGCGGAGCAATTCAAGTGACATAGATTTGCATGCGTTTGTAACTTCATCCTCGGATTTTCGTCAAGGGAATTTCATTGACTCTCACACCCGCTTTGGTGCATATTAAGCAGGCTGCCATTGTCTGGGACGACTTCCACCCGCTCCGTGCCGGTGTCGCCCTCCGCTGTGGTATCTCTCTGCATTTCATTTTGCGTCCCCCGTCGTAGGATTTGCAGCCTCGTGGACTGTTAATAATTAATGGGCCACCTCGCTATACACGACCTCACTGCGCGTTAAAGCGAGAGCTTCGAATACACTGCTTAAACAAGAATATTCCGTTTACCACGAAACATCCTCATAATCCCCTGTTACTTACTTATTGAATTACATCCATTACTATACACATCATCATTATCATCATCAGTGTTCTGCCTATAGTAGATCTTCACATGTAGCTCTCCTTACGGTCCTGCACTTGCTTCGCTTTCTCATAATTGTTCCCTATCCTTATATACAAGCCATCAGTTGGCATCTTCTACGTCTTCTTCCATTCGCCGTTCCTTCCGTAACATCCATCAGTCAACAATCTCTTGTCATCCAGTGCCCAAGTCAATTTTGTTTCCTCTTTTTGATTACCTTTAAAATTTCTCTCTCAACTACCACTTTTCTCGAGACATCTTCACATCCCACTTAGTCTACCCATTATATCCTCCTACAAATACGCATCCCAAATGATTCTATTCTTCTTTCTTCCTCTTTTCTAAGTATCCATGACTCAGTTCCCTATAATGCCACGCTTCATACTTCGCCAGTATCTTCATCAGTTCCATGTCCGTGCCTCCACATGCCGCCTCTTCCTATTAAGTGTCTCCTTATACTATGGACAAGCGTTTAAGAATTCAATCAAACTTTATTGTAGAATGTGACACATTAAGCATTACTGATTTCACGACATCCAGAGAAAAAAGCACATATATCTGACTATTGCAGCCGTAAATCCGCCCTTTGGAATTACGGTAACTTAAAAAATAGCAGCTCTTCTGGAATCGTAGAGGGCATCTATAGGCGAAATGTCAACTATGTAAAAAAACTCGGTTGGTGTTTCAAATCAAGAATAAACAACATGAACAGGATTTAGATAAAACTGTCACTGTTAACTATTGAAGCAACAGACAGGATCATAGAAGCAATAGATATCAGAAAAAATAAATTGCGTTGATTTCCTGAAAAAGACGGCGCGATTATTTCAAGACTTACCTTAGAAGTAGGTTAAAGAAGGGCAAACCTACATTCATAGTATTAGAAGATGTAGAGAGAGGATTTGACGATGAAATCCTGAACGTAGCAGAGATAAAATATTGATAGGGACAAAGGTTTTTTACAGCAGAAACCACACTTCATTTGTAAGAGTGGAACAGCATGGAAGCCGGCTGTGGTGGCCGAGCGGTTCTAGGCACTACAGTCTGGAAACGCGCTACCGCTGCGGTCGCAGGTTCGGACCCTGCCTCGGGCGTGGATGTGTGCGTTGTCCTTAGGTTAGTTAGGTTTAAGTAGTTCTAAGTTCTAGGGGACTGATGATCTCAGAAGTTAAGTCCCATAGTGCCCGGAGCTATTTTTTGAACAGCATGGAACGGAAAATTTAACTGAGAAGGAAGTGAGACAAGATTGTCGCCTGTCCTTGATGGAATTCAATTTGTACATTGAGGAAACGTAAGTGAAACCAACGAGAAGTTAGGAAAGGGATTAAAGTTTAGAGAGAAGAAATAAAAATTTGACAGATTACGATGGTATTGTAATTTTCTTAGAAACGGGAAAGAACTTGAGGAAGCAGCGTAATGGAATTTATAGCGGTTTTAATACAGGTTATAAGATGGATATAAAAAAATGAATCAAGGTAATGAAATGTGACCGAATGAAAACAGGCGATGGCGAGAGTATCTAATCAGAAAATGAGATACTACAGCAAGTAGATCAGTTTCACTAATTGCGCAGGCAAACAATTGACGATCGTCGAAGTAGAGAGTATATGAAGTACAGACTGCTAATAGCAAGGAAAGAATTTCTGATAAAGTGCATTTTTTAACACTTAATGTAAATTTAGGAAGACTTTCTGAAGGTATTTCATCCTATACGAGCAGTACAACTCTGTACAGAACTGAAACGTTGATAATAAATATTACATACAGGAAGAAAATAGAAATTGTGAAATTTGATGTTACAGAAGAATACTGAGGATTCAATAGGTAGATCAGAGAAATAATGAGGAATTGAATCGAAATGCGGAAAAAAGCTATTTTTAACATGACTTCAACAAGCGATCGGTTGATGGGGCGCATCATAATGCATCAAGGAATCGTTGTTCTGGTAATGCAGGAAAGTGTTGGGAGTAAAAAGTGTTGACTGGTATCAAAGCTCGAATTCAGCAATCTGGTTCAAATGGATGCCGTTTACAGTAGTTATTCAGAGATGAAGAGGCTTGAGAGATAGAGGAGTAGCGTGAAGCGCTGCATCAAACCACTCTTCAGACTGAAGACCGCCACCACCTCCACTAAAAGAACAACAATGTCGACATAATACAGTAAAGTTAGGAAGTTCCGTATTACCAACGATAGAGACTCTTTGCTGATCGTGAGCTATTCTTTTAGTATTCACGTATGGTCTACAATACAGTCTACGTTTTTATAAACATCATTATAACTTTTGAAAATAAGTATCACTGATGTGCAATGCATGATGAATCACTTATGATTCACACATCAGCTGGCGTCTTCTGTTGCCCATTTAAGAATTTTTGTTGCTAAGATTTCTGTAGGTAAACCATCATACAGTACCGGAGAAAGTAGATGATGAGTATAGGAAATCAAAAATGGAAGAAATAAAGGAAAGTTTAGACAAAGGTAGTGATGATAAGCGTCTAGGTGTAACGTTTCATAGATGATGGTTATGAAGACTGAAATTATACCTCTAAAACCCTATGAAAGTTATGGATATAAAAATGTAATCTTGAAGCTACATAAACTAAAATATTAAAATTGATTACTAAATTTCTCAGAACTTAAATGAATGTCAAATCAGTGGTTAATCAGAGAACCAATGTGCAGTGAGGCAGAACAGTCGTTGAACTCATTGTGTCTTTCTGGCAACTAGTATGCCATTTCCTGGCAAGCAGAAGCACTTTCAAATGTAAGATTTATTACCTCTGCCGTCTTTTACTTACATTTTTGTTTACCTGATTTAATATGTCCTTGATGTCATGCATTGCAAGGTGTAAACTCATAGTCTTTCTCAAGTGGGAGGTATTAAAACTGGAGCGGTTGATGGTGTCTATCACCTACAATTATGGAACTCGCAGCACCCACAACGGTAAAACTGATAACACAAACTTAGATCAATTAAAAACGAAGTTAATTTCTTCACGAGCAATACTTGCTCCATCTAATATGAACTAAAGCACTTGTGATAATATTTCTTTCTGTTTATCGCAACGCTCTTTTTCGGTTCGCGAGATCTGTGGTGGTCCGTGTTTATTCTTTAGTCTTGTTTTCAGGTCCACAATAGCTCTCTTGTGCGTCCGTTTTTGACTAAAAATGAGCTACCAGTCCCAGACATAACCTCCACGTTTCATAAATTAACTTGATTTTCCCCGGAAGGAATCCATGTTTATTGTCAAATTCAGATCTGCTCTCAAGATGGAGGATTCAGAGACTATTGAATGGATTCAGGTGATTGTAACGGCGGTTCGGAACATTATTCTCGTTGAAGCCTTTGCCATGGATTTTCAGAGTTCGTATGATCGATGCTGTGTGTCTATGAGTGGCTATGAAAATGATGTATGCTGAAAACGAATATGATTATATATTTTTTACACAATTTTGTATTTTATTTCGAGTTGTCCTGGAACCTATTGAATCTGTTGTGTGTAATACTTGTCAGTTTGAAATACTTCCTTTCCTGGTTCGTACAACAATAAAGTAACCTTGCTGGAAGTATTGTGGGTAAAACTTGTAAGAAGACAAGTCCGAACTTCATCTTTTTCAGATAATATAATGTTTTGAAAAGCAAACTGTGTGACACAGACAGCTATTAAGAAGAGCCATATTGTTGACATTGGCAGCCATTCTCCCTCAATTATTCTTTCAACTACATTTAGCGTGCAGAAAAGAATAGTGAAAAAGTATTTTCTGCTTTCATGTCTCATTACGTATTGCTGCGTCATTGTATTAAACACTTGTAAGCTAAATTTCAATCGTATCCTCAGAGTCTAGCCTTATTTCACCTGGGATTGCTCACTTCTGTGCATAGCACAGCAGTTCGAAAGGTACCCACCTTCTTCAAAATCCGTTTGCATCCTGAAGAAGGTCGCTGCAACACAGTCTAAACGTAGGTAATTTTAAAATTGTAGTATTTCATGTAGTTTACAATGTGATGTGGTGGAACACACAGAAGGACTTTAATTAAAGCCAGCTTGTTTATGTAAGAAAGTTTCATGTTACAAAACCACGTATTCAAAAACTCAAAACGTAAAAGGTAAAGCAGTGATAGACTGAAAGTTTTAAAACTTACAATAACTATGCAAGAAGAGTCGCACGGAAAAAAGGACAGAATAATCCTACGACAACGTTCCAGAACAGCTAGCCATGTAGCAGCTGCCACTGCGGCACTGGTCACGAAATGATTCAGTGCCTACAAGTTAGCTGTAGAGTGTACTTAGAAGGGTAGTTCAGATACAAAACTGTAAAGGTTTGTGTACAAAACGGTGCTCATTTAATAAAATAATAATAGGCCTTACTTTGGAGGACAGATTTCACCTCTCAGCGTTTAAATATGGAATGTCCTTCTCTGATACAGCACTCCATATCACAGACAGCGTTTTGCACAGTCGGTACACAAGTATAAGGCTACAGGCTTCGCGGTCATAAACTTTACTATAGGGAATTATGATTTACTGGTTGACCGGTCCCCGCAGTCAAGTGTAAGACTTCGTACCATCCTTACCGATACCAACTAACCAGCGATGCCACATGGCTCCGCTTTGGGCTATAATGATGCACAGACCGTCTGTTGTGTGTTGAGGAACGTTTTCATATTCCAGCCCTGATTCTTCCTCAATGAGCGTACGACAAAATATTTTGGACGGATAGCAAAGTACGTCTCTGTCAGCTTCATCGTGTACCAAGTATTTATAAGTCGAAATACAAATTCTCGTGACAGAAAGCAGCAGATTCACTCAATAGAACGACTGTGATGTAAGATCCAAACAGTGAACAAAGGTTTTATATTTGTTGTACATTATGTCTCTGGCCTCAATTTACTGTTATTCATCATAATAATTAATAACGTCCATCAACCAATTGATACCCATTGTTGAATGAACAGCGCTATATTCAATGACCATAATTAATTAAGTCGTAAGCTTTGATTTAGTTTAACTATAGACTACTAAACCTCTACAAATTTTACGATCGTAGTTGGTACCAATCCCCTGTTCCCTCGTATCAGTTGTCAGTATATGGTCCAAAAGAGGACACTTCGTACTTATTTTGTATGTGACATAACATTGGAAACCTTGTAATGGTAGTTACCTAGTGCAAATTATGACTTCCTTTGTTCAAAATATTGATTAGTACAATTTACAATGGTTTTGTAACAACGTAATATCCTGTAATAAAATAAGGTAAATCAGTTTTTACATGAAAAAGTACTGTATATGTGTTCGCTATTTCCGAGCGTTTTTCGAGACTGTAATAATAGAGAATTATTGTAAAGGTGGTTATATGAACGCTGTGCCAGGCACTTAAGTGTGATTTGCAGAGTATCCATGTAGGTCCAGATGTAAATGTCCTGTGGCGTCGAATGATCTTTGATATTTGCAGTATTTTAGCATTTCTACGCTATAGAGCATAAGGCACACTCATATGCACAAGAAATAAAATTATGTTATATGACATTGTCAGCAGCTATAGATTTGGTAGTAAAATATTAATGGAGAGACAGCCTGGGAATTTTTTATGGCTGCCTACAAATCATTTCAAGCAATGTGGAAAACATTTTTCTTTACATAGCGGCACTTCATCCATCTTCTTCTATGTTGATTTCAGTGGCAGAAGGCAACAATAAAACAATAGCGCGGATAACGCCGCGAAGAAAATGGCTCTCGATTACGGTCCTTGGAGGGGCTAACGAAATTACTTGGTCGATAAGCAGCCACCATTTGCAACAGCCGCTGCGCGTCGTTTGGGGCCGGGGGACGTCTGTCGCAAATGACTGTCTTTACGTTGCCGTTACAGAATAGCTGTTGTAGCAAGTTGCGCTGTAAAATTTCAGAAGCGAAGATAGACCACTTTCATATCCGTCAACTAATTGTGACTCTTTTGATACAACTCACTGTATCTAGTCACAGCAATAGCTAGTATGTGTGCGAGGACTTTTTACTACAGCAAAGCGAAATAATAATTTGTGGAGATATTTTCATTCATCGGATAGAAGGTACCGTGTTTTATCGTTTACGCTCGTATCTTGAAGACATCTTTAGGTGCAACTGTGCCTAAAGACTTTGCGAGCACTAAAGTTCTAGTGGCATCTGCAATACATCTGAGTTAATCATATTCTTCGCGACATAAAACACATCACGTATCATACAGCATTAGAACTAGGTAATATTGCTCCTTACCCATGCACGTATAACCTAATATCTTGATTAAACTGGTTTTTCTTACGATTTTTAAGATTGTACACACTAGCAATATATACAGGGTGTGGTGCTTAACTTTTGCACCTCAAATTACTTTCGACACGGGCATGTGGAATCTGTTTTCAGGTATACGAAGAGTGACCAAGTGCTGATAAAACAAAACAAAAATCCGTTCTCGCAACTTCATTAATAAACGATATTCAGACATCAAATATTCCCAGTTGGGTTATGCCTCTTCTTAACACCAGACCTCCATGAGGACATATCTCTTTTGTCGACCCAAAAAAGAAATCAGCAGTAAAAATACATTGAATATAGGAATTTTTCTGATGTTACTATGGCTTTCGAATGGCCCGCCATTATAAATCTATGCCTTTCTCCAAGGAAACTTGAGCCACTGGATAAGGCTCTATGCTTGGCTTGTGAGTTAGATTTTACAGTGGTTTAAACATGTTTCTTATCAAAGAAAAAATTACATCGCTGGAAACTCATTATGACAACATTAAGGTGAGATAATTAACTTTCGTCTTACCTGCCACAGTGTTGAACTAATAAGATACCTATGAAAACATCTGACACTCGCAAAACAATGTTTTTTAATGAAATAATTATTTAAATTCTCAAGATAAAACGTATTATTTAGAATGAAACGCATTTATTATGTGTTTACACGCTATGTGTGGTTTGTACATGGTGTAAAAACGTTCATTAAAGTAATTAATACATTAAAAATGGAACCAAACATTGTGAACAGTAAAGAATAATGATAACAAGGGAGAATTGCTGATTTTGTGATTTTATTTGTTATAGCCTTAACAGTAACTTAAAAAGTTATTTATACATTACCATTATCAACAGTGCGATGTTGTTACTGATATTTAATTTAAAGTGGTTCAGATTTGGAATCTGGTTTCTTATTTTGTTCCAGTGGTTGTATAAATTATACCACAATTAGAAACGCTACCCTGAGCTTTAAGATATCTACTGTTCTACATTTTCCGTATGTTAATTCTTACATCACTATTTGTAGGCACTGCAACATAACTTTTTCAACCCTTCTCCACTACTGCACACTTTCCATGAATACACATTTGCATTTCATCCATCCGATCGTATTATCAATTTTATCTTCCCTGTAGAACTCGCAATATGCCCGCTTCTCGTCTTTGTCACTGGTGAAACTTTTGTTCCAGAATTCTTCTCCTGTGCTTCAGTTAACTTCCTTTTGCATGAGCTGCACGTCAGCTAACAGGCTCCTGTCTCAGACCTCGAAGTTTTACATGGAATTTTCATCATTTCTATAGAAATCTATGATATTTCTTACATGGGTACTCTTAGAGCACTTTTTACCTGGTATGGGTTGTTTATCCATTAAATTTATGGAACAATCTGTTTCGTTTTGCAAAGTCAGAATCAAATTAAAACGAGGATTTTGTCTTCAGATACAAGCATAAGGTCTCCCAATTCGTTTCAACTTCGTTGGAAAACACTTCTCTGCGTCCAAAATTTTTCTATCCCCGTGTGCATTTTTACTTTCGGCATGGTCCTTAATGGCACGCAGGCACATCCATTTAATCTATGATACCGACTTAGAGGGACTGTTAAAGCTAAATAATTTTGATCTGTGATCCACTTTCCATAACGCCGTTCTGTGACCTTACTGTAATACGAAATAATTATTTATTTAATCACTTAGAGTAAAGAACGCTTTACGAAATTTATTATGGCCTTTCTAAACATTATCTTGCGCTTATAATGCTAGACGTTTTTCCTTAAAGCTTGTCCCACGAGCTAAAATATCAAAACTTGTAGCGGTACGTTATAGCCGCGCGGGATTAGCCGAGCGGTCTCAGACGTTGTAGTCATGGACTGTACGGCTGGTCCCGGCGGAGGTTCGAGTCCTCCCTCGGGCATGGGTGTGTGTGTTTGTCCTTAGGATAATTTAGGTTGAGTAGTGTGTAAGCTTAGGGACTGATGACCTTAGCGGTTAAGTCCCATAAGACTACACACACTCTTTTTTGGTACGTTATAGACAACGTCCTCATTTTATCTTTGTCAGGTTGCTACTACAGATTCGTGACTGTCTGAAAAGTGAGGTTATTACATGCATATTCACCCATTAATAAAGTTTCACTCCTTCGCTTACCTTGCAATTATAATTCTATTCGTCGTGTACACAAAGTGTTACATGAAAGCTTCAGCAAAGTCAACACTGTCTTCAAAAGATCTATTCCTCAATACATAGAACGTATAGTTGATCATATGGCTGCAAGAAGCACGGCAGCCTGACTAAATACCATATTGTACGAGAGGTACGCCTAAGACTTTTACAGCAGTGGTATAGATTGTTGGCCCCTACAATATAGGCAACGCTCCCCTATTATGGGCCGTCCCGTTTCTGTTGATGAAGTTTTAAGTAGTATCTTCATTGTAGAAACCTATACCATTGTGATAACTTCGTAAATGGTGCGTTACTTATGAGCTCACAGCTATCAACATGTCTGCAGTAATAGAATCAACCACAACAGTAAATCGCTCTCTCATGCGTTCCACACTCGTTGGAACCTTCTCCGAGACCACATACTACGTACGACGACAGAGGAAGAAGTGTAGTGGAGTCGCCGGCTGGTGTGGCTGAGCGGTTCTAGGCTCTTCAGTTTGGAACCGCGTGACCGCTACAGTCGCAGGTTCGAATCCTGCCTCGGGCATGGATTTTGTGCTGTCCTTAGGTTAGGTGTTAAGAAGTACTAAGTCTAGGGAACTGATGACTCAGATGTTAAGTCCCATGGTGCTCGGAGCCATTTGAAACATTTTGTAGTGGAGTTAGGTCTGGTGATCGCCTCTGAGCAGGACTGCACACCCCACCAATCGGTTAAGAAATAAATCGTTACTGCAACTCTTGCTACTGAAGAATTACGTGAAGGAGGTACGTTATGTTGGAAATACATCATATGACGAGTTCTCAAACCCACATTTTGTAATAATTCCGATTAACCATTTATTGTAAAATGTGTGTATCTTCGAAGTTCAATGTGTCATATATGAAATAAGGATCAATAGCATACTGCCCAGTTATGAGACATTCAAATTCCTCTATAATTGGCTTTGCTGTGTACAAATTCGTACATATTTGTAAGGACAGCTGTGGAGTGGAGCTGCAACTGTCGTCGTGAGAAAGGTGGACAGGAGCAGAAATGATCAGCGAGTAAGTTAATGCTGTGAACAGATCTACCCAACTTGTATTTCTCCAAGCAAATGAAAAATCACTACGAATAATGCAGTAAAAACTAGAGTCTAACTGTCAGTCTCTACAAGGAACAGGCTCTCTGATATGAGAACAAATGATGATGGCGGCGCCTACGTAGCGAAGGGCCAAGAGATTCGAAGTGCATGTGCACTGTGAGGGTCCGCAGCTCGTGGTCGTGCGGTAGCGTTCTCGCTGTCCACGCCCGGGTTCCCGGGTTCGATTCCCGGCGGGTTCAGGGATTTTCTCTGCCTCGTGATGACTGGGTGTTATGTGATGTCCTTGGTTTAGTTAGATTTAAGTAGTTCTAATTTCTGGGGGACTGATGACCATAGATGTTAAGTCCCATAGTGCTCAGAGCCATTTGAACCATTTTTTTAGCACTGTGAGGGTGGCAAAGGGCTCCCTATATTGCGGCGGCAGAGGGCGCTCAAGGTACAGAGCAGCTGGAATTGAGGATCAGCAGACACGCTCCACTGGGTTCTTCAGATCCCGCATAACTGCTGTCGTTGCTTGACGGAAACCTGCAATTCCGTTGCCAATTTTGATGCCTATGAGATGGTATCCATATGTAGTACCAAATGTATACCGTGTAACAAATCCAATGTGGGTTTTCCATTCTTTAAATTTCTATTCCCTTTAGTTGTGAATGTGGGCCATCAGTAAGCAATACACTTTCCACGAAGTTATTGTTGAATAATGCATACCTTGGTTTCGATTGGTACTATTAATTACGACTCTCTGCTCGTCAAATTATAGTGACCTATTGATTGATGTCCCGTGAGAGGAGCAAGCCTCTCGTCGAGCTGACTGAACTGCATGTGAGCACTCTCATGGTCTCAGTGTTTTTCTGCCAATCTGCTTAGTAGTGGGAGGCACTCACCGGTAACTGACGTCCTATTCGTCATGTTATGGCTGGCTTTGGGAATTGTGCCTACAACATTTGAAAAATGATTCCTTCCCTCTCTCTTCCTAGTCGCAGGAAGCTACTTACACACAAAGATACGTGCCCAAAAAAAAAGAGAGAGAGAGATCCCTTTCTTATTTCTAATTAATGGGCTGACCGTCATTCACGAAATATCTTGGCTTTTGCGCGATATTCTATTTGGTTTGTCACATAAAATGCTGCCTAGCCTAGATCAGGGACAGTCATATTTGTCTTAGCCCTCTATTTGGCTCTGTTTTCCGTGCTGTCAGAAACGCCAGAGCGATTTTGAAGTCTTTTGTAAAAGGTAATAATATCCAAAACTGAAAGTCCTTTACTATGTGGCGTAGTCATCTTAAAATTATGGCTGGCTCTGAGCACTATGGGACTCAATTGCTGTGGTCATTAGTCCCCTAGAACATAGAACTACTTAAACCTAACTAACCTAAGTAACCTAAGGACATCACACACATCCATGCCCGAGGCAGGATTCGAACCTGCGACCGTAGCAGTCGCACGGTTCCGGACTGCGCGCCTAGAACCGCGAGACCACCGCGGCCGGCTTCTTAAAATTATGTTTTCTTCCATAGGCTCTTGTGTTAAAATTCAATCGTTTTGGAATTTTTGTTCCCTTTTAAACTGCTAAAATAATTTCATTTAATTCAAGATTACTGCACCGAATTGTGCAAAGCTGCATTGTTTATTTAAAGTTTGAAAGGGCATTTAAACTTTTCTTGCGTTCGGGTTACGATTATGTTAGTTTAACGCTTTCTCTCGGCATGTTTTGGATTTGGATATGTTTGGATCTGAAGCGACCGAGTGAGATCCAAGATAAGCTCTAGGTGGTAGCCTTGAGTCAACGCCCTATTAATAATCGAATGCACTTGTTTCGACTGTCATGTGATTTATTGTTTTGTGCATTCTATTAGTACAAATTTTTTCTTAGGACACGGCATATATATATATATATATATATATATATATATATATATATATATATATATATATATATATACTTGAGTGATTACAATACTGGTGTCACCTGCAGAAAGAACTAATTCTGCTTGTTCTCCATTAGATGGAAGGGTGGAACGGTTATAAATGACAAGTCATAAGTAGCAACTGTATTTAATAATCATTCCTTAAACATAGTAGAAAGCATAGAAACCAACAGTTCACGAGAAGAGCTCACAAGACTTAATTGGACTGTTCTTCCTCATCTACCGGGTGATCAAAAAGTCAGTATAAATTTGGAATCTTAATAAACCACGAAATAATGTCGATAGAGAGGTAAAAATTGACTCACATGCTCGAAATGACATGGAGTTTTTTAGAACCACCCCATATTGCTAGACGCGTGAAAGATTTGCTGATTGCGTCGTTTGGTGATGATCGTGTGCTCAGCCGCCACTTTTGTCATGCTTGGCTCCCAGGTCCGCAGACCTCAGTCCGTGCGATTGTTGGCTTTGGGGTTACCTGAAGTCGCAAGTGTATCGTGATCGACCGGCATCTCGAGGGATGCTGAAAGACAAATCCGACGCCAATGCCTCACCATCACCCCGGACATGCTTCACAGTGCTTTTCAGAACATTATTCCTCAACTACGGCTATTGTTGAGGAATGATGGTGGACATACTGAGCATTTCCTGTAGAGAAAACCATCTTTGCTTTGTCTTTCTTTGTTATGCTAATTATTGCTATTCTGATCAGATGAAACGCCATCTGTCGGAAGTTTTTTGAACTTCTGTATTTTCTTGGTTCTAATAAAACCCCATGTCATTCCAAGAATGTGTGTCAATTTTTACCCCTCTATCTATATTATTCCGTGATTTATTCAGTTTTCAAATTTATACTGACTTTCTGATCACCCAATACTTTACAACACGGATACCGGACCTTCCGACTTACATGTGTATGGCCCAGTGAAAGATGTACCCCGTGGGAAGCGGTACTTGGGTAATGAGGAGGTTACAGATGCAGCAAGACGTTGGCTTCGACGTTGACTAGTAGTGTGGTACGAGGCGCGCTTACAGGCTCTGCCCATTAAGGTAGTGAGAGGCCATCGCTGTGAACGGAGATTATGATGAGAAATATGGTTTGGTAGTGAAGCGTGTGTGGAACAAAATGGTGATTTGGAACCTTGAATAACACCAACTTTTTTTCAGAAAAAAATAGTTACTGAATTTCCTAGTACATTTGTGACAATAACAGAAAATGCAGAATAAGGCGTACAAATTCTCTAATTTTGCTCGAAATGCAGGAATCAGGAGCCAGCTTTGAGGCTGGGAGGCGGGAGCCCAACAGGGAGCAGACTGGCCGCTGCCAGGTCGGTCGACGTGGGTAATCCTTCAGCCACCCACTCTGGCAGAGCCGGGCAGATAACGGGGGGCGCACGGCACTACAGTAGAGCAGAGTGGCCGGCCAGGCCAGTGGCCACGTCCTCCCTCAGAGAGCTCGTCTTGTAATACCGCGGAGGATCACCGCGCAAAGCCTGCCGGGAGGCGGCGACGCGCCCTCGAGTGACCGACGCCGCCGACGCCCGGCGAACAAAGCCGAGCGCCGGCCGAGCGCGGCCGAGCGACGCAATTTACGTGTTGAAATCTGGCGGGGATTACGCGGCCCGCGGGCTCTGTGACCCAAAGGTGGGGGTACCCGCCGTGCGCCTCTGCGACGCGACGCAATCCGGACGCGAGCCGCACGCAATTACGCCAGTTTTGGTGGAATTGCGAGCACCGCCGCTACCGCCGCCGCCGCCTTAAGCCGACGACCGCAGAGTTGTTCGCCGGCCAATTATAAAACAAAAGTTGGAGGGCCGCTTCCGAGCAGGCAGCGGCCTCGATCACTTGAAGTTCGTTCCGCCACTTCCTGTTTCTAATCACGTTCAGTCTTCGGTTTCTTTAAATTCCCTGTGTGGACGTAGCAGTTTCCGATGTTCCACCCCTTTAATTCGCCACCAAATGAAGATATTCACGTTTAGTCACAGATTTTTGCGCCCACCCGTACCTCGAACTGAAATTAATTAGATGGGTAACTTTATTGTAAAATGTTTACTCCGCAAGACGAGGATACGTCATTTAAACAAGAATTAAACAAGAATAATAGGCCCTTTTGACAGATCAAGCATCCATTAAGACAAATCGATGAACTGTGGGAATATCACCGGCAGAATACTGACACCAATAAATGAAAATTTACCAATATTTCTTCCATTCGACTGTATGTATTATCAACAAAGCTTATTGCGGAGCCTACAAGCAAAGAACACTACCTACATTAATACACTTAGAAGAGGAAAGTCTAACTACGAGGGCTGTCCAGAAAGAAATGCACCGCAATTCTTTCAACAATTCATTATTGAGGAAAATGAGAATTACACACACGAAAGAATGGTGTTTCATCTACATACCTTATTTTTCCCCGTACCATCGATCTCGTTCTATGGCGGAACATTACAGCGCGAAGCGAAGTCGTGTATGCCCTGTCGGTACCAATCCTTGTTCTGGCAGCAGAGCCGGGGCTCCACTGTGTGCATCACCTCCGCATTTTCCTCAAAATGTCTTCCAGGAATGGCATCCTGTAATGGGACAAACGAGTGGAATTTCGTGGGGTCTAGGTCCAGTGTGTCAGGTGTGATAGCTGTAGATGGTCTCCCCGACCGCTGCAAATCGTGACGCTCCTACAAACCGCTTTCTTATGACCTCACCCTCCATGCCCAGCTACTAACTATACTTACGTCGACAGCATATGCTCCGTAGACTTTGCAAAAGCCTTTGTGAGTATTCCCTACAGTTTGTTTCTCTGCATTGAGAAATTCTTTAATGGCGCGTTACTTGTAATGTACATCTGCTATAGACAACATTTTGAAACTGTCCTGTAGCTGCGCTATCTATCGGAAGTAAGGGAAAATTGGCACGCTCAGTCACGAGACTTCAAATAATACATACGTAACTCTTCGCGTTCGTAGCATTGTTTCGGCTGAGAAAAAGAAAGTGGGGTGCATTACTTTCTGGACAATCCTCGTACATTGGTGTCCTAAGTAAGTTCTGCATCATGTGCCACTGAGTATCACTGTAGTTCGATAAAACGTACGACCATACACAGTGTAGTATACACAGTATTGTACGGAAGGTAACTGAAAGAAACACGCAATTAGACCAACAGAAATGACACTTTTATTCAAAGACAATAACTATATCATTTATTACAGTCTCCAGAACATTACAATAGGTTGGATTTTCACCTTAAGATGGTGTGTGATCATTACGGACGGCAGAGTATGTTCTGCAACGAGCTCTCGTACTCTCCACAAGGTTGGCAAGGAGTTCTTGTGGTGGAGTGTGCCATTCTTCCACCAGCGCGGTTGACAACTAATGGATGGTTGTTGCTGTATGTGGCAATACGGCCCCACAACGCATGCCATACCTGATCGATAGAATTTCGGTTGGGTGAACGGGCAGTCACTTCGCCGAATATCCTCTAGTTCCGAGAGCTCATCTATGTGAGCTAATCGATGCGATTGCTCTTTATAAACCACAAAAATGAAGTCAGGGCCGAATGCACACCTGAAAAGATGCACATGGGGAAGCACTACTATGTAACAATAACGTTTTCGCTGAGTGTACTATGTTGAAAGATCTGGAGGTCAGTACGCTGACGTAACGCTATGCCTCATCATACTATAGCTCCTGGGTCATCAAAACGACCCCATATGACAGTTTTCCTGGCTGCATTACGTGTTCCCGTCTCTCGCCATATGAGGTTACGTCCAGAATCACTAGTCAGACCGAATCTGCTCTCATCCGAGAGGAGATCCAGTCCTCGTTGCTCCAGATTTTGAGATTTTGAGCTCTTGGCACGATAGTAGACGGTGACTCTGTATTTAAGTGTCAACGGAACGCTATGCACTGGTCGTCTGAAAAAAAAAAAAAAATACATCACCGGCAAGCACCCGCCATGTCAGTGTGGTGCATGAGATTGGCTACCTTGGAGTCCTCTTAAATGTGGTTGAGCTGCATCCACTGTTTGATGTAGCCCCTCATTATCTGCTGCCCAGTGTAGCGGTCATCTGGTGCTCCTTTCGGCCATGATCCACCGCCTCCTCTCCTTACGGTAGCAGCGCCTGTGAGTCAGAACACTCCCTATGATGCACATGAAACAATACTGTGAGCAGGATACTATACTCATGGGCTACACTCGTCACACTCCGCCCTTCTTCCAGTTTCCCTGTCATTCTTTATTGTGTGAAGTTATTCAAATGTTACCTCTGCGCCATGTTGCGATGGTCGAAACCACCTTGGTACTGGGTGACACGCAATGTTTCTTCCCTCGCCTTCAGTTGCCTCTTTTTGCTGGGCCAACCGCATGTGGCGCTATGGTCATGTTCACCTCACATCGTATGACGTCCAGATTCCTCTGCACGACTGGGAGAGTTTGAACAACATCGTCCTACACTTTCAATTATTTCTACACAGTAGTTAATGTGTTATTTTACTTTACCTAGCTCGTTGTTAAGAATGTACGATACAAGTTAAAAATGTCTGGACATTATCAAACACCTTGTAAAGTGTTTAGCCTGGATGCTTACCTTAGGTAATTCGAGGCTCTCCTAAGAGATAGTCTCGGTACCGTAACAGAAAACTATCTGTCCTCGTCTACTAAACAAAATTTCTTCCTCTCACCAAAAAAAAAAAAAAGTCTAGCGGGTTCCCTTCGAACTCTACCTTTGGCTGTAAACATTGTCCCTCTCCGATTTCCATTTTCCTGTTACAATTGTAATTTTTACTTCGTGCTATTTGAGAGTATTTACCACTCAGCCAGTGTACCCATCAAAATTGATTATGGCTCAAATAGAGATGAACATTACCGTGGAACAAAAGCTGCACTGAACTTAAGGTTACCAATAAAGAGTAGCCATAAAACTCAAAACAGCACTTTCTACTAAGGACTAAAACCATACAAAATATATTGGTCATGAAGGTCAGTCTACTGAAACGAACTGATTTGAAAACGTAGTTGAAAAGCATATGCTAAGCAATACATTCTACATATGGAACATTACTTAGATAACTTGAACATGAGGTTTGGTAAAACATGTAATAGGAATAAATAATAAAAACCACAGTAAAACATCTATCATTTCGCGTAGCACTTTCACAATATTCTTCCCTTCTTGTTTTCCTTTTCTCGAAAAAACTTCTCCCGAAGCTGTTCAGAGTGCAATACTGAGAACTAATTATCTTCCATAGATCAACATTTCACTTGTTATAGAGTGATGTTGACGCAGTCTCTTCAGGCTAGCAATTGCGAAGTTGTGGAACACAAAATGAAAACAGAGATAGCCGCTACGACGTTGACATCTACTGACAGTGTCTGTAGCCTTATGTTACTAAACAAACTTTGTATAGCATGTGTAGTGTGTGGACTGGCTGTGAACGAGAGACGAGTGAACAGTGTGGCATAGGCCTTTTACACTGTTAAGTAAGTTATTTGTAAAACAATATTGTTCACTATGGATAAACCGAATGATGTACCATTGTCTTAAACAGACTGGTCTTATGCACTGACGGAACAAAATCGCAGCACAAAAAAATAATTAGATTAATGAAGTTTTAGGAATAAATTTGTCTTGATAACATAATTAAACCGTTAAGGTTACAAGATCACAGGTTAATCTAAACGCGCGATCAGCCATTGCAAATTTCAAATGCTGGTACCTTAATAATCGGTTTAACAGCCAGAATATTGAATTGAAGCACACAAACGGTCGGTGTGGCAGTCTGAGCGTGAGTGAGAGTGCACACTAAGGTCCTGCTGCTAATAAGGAGACTACACCGTTCGTTTATTAGTTATTTTAATATGCAGTAAACACGAGCAGCTTCAGTAATGGCTAGGAACTGTGATTGCTGTGTACAGATGCGAGCTGAGTTGTTGACCCTTCGCTCACAGCTCCAGGGTCTGTTAGCTTCCGCCACTCAGCTTGAGGCTACTTCCAAGGGGAATCACGGTTCGGGGTCGGATGTGCGCATGCACGTCCCTCGTGTCCCCCGATCGGTCCATTTCTGTGGCCGCCCCGCGTACTGCGTGCACTGACGTTGATCTCTCACTCGTGCTCAAGTGGGAGATCATTCCAAAGTCTGGCAGGCAGCGAAAGACTTTCCAAGGGGCCGGTCGCAGGGCCTCCCCGGTTCATTTGACGAACAGGTTTCGGGCGTTATCTGTGGCTGACGATGTCTCTGAGCCGGATGCAGTCGTCCACCCTGTTCCAGAGGAAGCTCCTCGGCCCGCAAGGTTTCAGCATTCACAGAGGGTTTGTTAGCTCGTAGTTGGGAGCTCCAGCGTTAGGCGCGTACATGGCTTCCAAGGAGGGAAAAGAAGCCAGTGTGCACTCCGTGTTGCTTTGGATCGGAGCAGATTCTGTATTGTTTCGGGCGGCTAGCGGAAATGGAAAGACTGCCAGTCTTGCTTGCGAGATTAAGGTGGATCTCAACAACTGCGGCATCGTCGACACAACCGACTGTGTTCCTTTGGTGCAGAGCCAAGTGGAGTGTCTGAATCAGAGGCTCAGGCGGTTCAGTGACCGTGTAGGCTGCAGATTACTCGACTTAGGCCATCGGGTGGTGAGTTTCCGGGTTCCGCTTAATAGGTCAGGAGTCCACTACACACAGGAAGCGGCTACACGGGTGGCGGGGGCTGCGTGGAAAGGACTGGGCGGTTTTTAGGTTAGATGGTTCCAGGAAGCCACAAAAAAGCGTCCGTCTTAAAGGGGCCAGGTAAAACGCAGTAAAGTAGCTGTAGAAGTACTCGGTATTGTAGTTGAAAACTGTCCTACCCATGTTGGGAAAGAACCAGAGCTCCAAACCCTAATAGAAATCACTAAAGCTCAAATAGTTATAGGTACGGAAAGCTGACTAAAGCCAGCAATAAGTTCAGCCGAAATGTTTTCAAACGACCTAACGGTGTTCAGAAATGATAATTAAATACAGTTGGTACTGGAGTATTTATTGCTGTCACAAGTAGTTTATCTTGTAGTGAAATTGAAGTAGATAGTTCCTGGGAAATAGTATGGGTTGAATATACACTTGACAATCGGACTAAACTATTAATTATATCGTTTTACCGACCCTCCGACTCTGAAGATATACACTCCTGGAAATTGAAATAAGAACACCGTAAATTCATTGTCCCAGGAAGGGGAAACTTTATTGATACATTCCTGGGGTCACATACATCACATGATCACACTGACAGAACCACAGGCACATAGACACAGGCAACAGAGCATGCACAATGTCGGCACTAGTACAGTGTATATCCACCTTTCGCAGCAATGCAGGCTGCTATTCTCCCATGGAAACGATCGTAGAGATGCTGGATGTAGTCCTGTGGAACGGCTTGCCATGCCATTTCCACCTGGCGTCTCAGTTGGACCAGCGTTCGTGCTGGACGTGCAGACCGCATGAGACGACGCTTCATCCAGTCCCAAACATGCTCAATGGGGGACAGATCAGGAGATCTTGCTGGCCAGGGTAGTTGACTTACACCTTCTAGAGCACGTTGGGTGGCACAGGATACATGCGGACGTGCATTGTCCTGTTGGAACAGCAAGTTCCCTTGCCGGTATAGGAATGGTAGAACGATGGGTTCGATGACGGTTTAGATGTACCGTGCACTATTCAGTGTCCCCTTGACGATCACCAGAGGTGTACGGCCAGTGTAGGAGATCGCTCCCCACACCATGATGCCGGGTGTTGGCCCTGTGTGCCTCGGTCGTATGTAGTCCTGATTGTGGCGCTCACCTGCACGGCGCCAAACACGCATACGACCATCATTGGCACCAAGGCAGAAGCAACTCTCATCGCTGAAGACGACACGTCTCCATTCGTCCCTCCATTCACGCCTGTCGCGACACCACTGGAGGCGGGCTGCACGATGTTGGGGCGTGAGCGGAAGACGGCCTAACGGTGTGCGCGACCGTAGCCCAGCTTCATGGAGACGATTGCGAATGGTCCTCGCCGATACCCCAGGAGCAACAGTGTCCCTAATTTGCTGGGAAGTGGCGGTGCGGTCTCCTACGGCACTGCGTAGGATCCTACGGTCTTGGCGTGCATCCGTGCGTCTCTGGGGTCCGGTCCCAGGTCGACGGGCATTTGCACCTTCCGCCGTCCACTGGCGACAACATCGATGTACTGCGGTACGTCCACCCGGCCTCCCGCATGCCCACTATACGCCCTCGCTCAAAGTCCGTCAACTGCACGTACGGTTCACGTCCACGCTGTCGCAGCATGCTACCAGTGTTTAAGACTGCGATGGAGCTCCGTATGGCACAGCAAACTGGCTGACACTGACGGCGGCGGTGCACAAATGCTGCGCAGCTAGCGACGTTCGACGGCCAACACCGCGGTTCCTGGTGTGTCCGCTGTGCCGTGCGTGTGATCATTGCTTGTACAGCCCTCTCGCAGTGTCCGGAGCAAGTATGGTGGGTCTGACACACCGGTGTCAATGTGTTCTTTTTTCCATTTCCAGGAGTGTATTTGCTGAACATTTCAAAGAAAATTTGAATCCCATTTCAAATAGATACCGCACCCATACAGTTATAGTCGGTGGGGACTTCAATCTACCCTCTATAAACTGGGAAAATCACATGTCATAGTCGGCGGCTATGGCTGCGAAGGCATACTTGACCTCTTAGCAACAAATAATCCTAGACAAATAGGGAGTATCATCACGGATACAGGGACTAGCGACCCCAAGGCAGCTGCTGCTAGGCTGAAAACCGTAACACCCACAATCAACCAAAATAAACACAAAGTAAATCTATTTAAAAAAGTTGATAAAAATTCTTTTAACGCCTTTTTAAAAGACAGTCTCCACTCCTTCCGTAACCGTAGAAGAGATGTGGAATGATTTCAAAGAGGTGATATCGACGGCAATTGAGAAATACATACCACATAATATGTGATGGTAATAATCCCCCCATGATACACAAAATGGGTCAGATCGCTGTTGCAGAAGCAACGAAAACAACATACCAAATTTAAAAGAACGGACAATCCCTAAGATTGGCTAAATTTTGCAGAAATTCGAAAGGTAGTGCGTACTTCAATGCTAGATGCTTTTAATAATTTCCACAACCAACCTCTGTCTCGGAATCTGGCAGAAAATCCAAACAAATTCTGGTCATACAGAAAACACACCAGTGGCAAGACACGATCAATACTTTCACTGCTCGACAACAACAGGGAAGTCACTGATGACAGTGCCACTAAAGCAGTGCTTTTAAACACGGTTTTCCGGCTCTCCTTTGCCAAAGGAGACGACGTAAATATTGCTGAATTCCAATCAAGAAACACTGACAAGGTAAGAAACATGGAAGTAGTTATCCTCGGTGTAGCAAAGTAGCTTAACTCACTCAATAAAGGCAAGACCCCCGGTAGAGATTGTATACGAGCCAGGTTCCTTTAAGAGTGTGCTGTTACAATAGCTCCATATTTAGAAACTATATGCCGGGTGATCAAAAAGTCAGTATAAATTTTAAAACTGAATAAAACACGGAATAATGTAGATAGAGAGGACAAATTGACACACATGTTTGGAGTGGCATGGGGTTTTATTAGAACCAAAGCAATAAAAAAGTTCAAAAATGTCCGACAGATGGCTCTTCATCTGATCAGAATAGCAATAATTAGAATGACAAAGTAAGACAAAGCAAAGATGATGTTCTTTACAGGAAATGCTCAATATGTCCACCATCATTCCTCAACAATAGCTGTAGTCGAGGAATAATGTTGTGAACAGCACTGTAAATCATGTCCGGAGTTATGGTGAGGCATTGACGTCGGATGTTGTCTTTCAGCATCCCTAGAGATGTCGATCGATCACGATACACTTGCGACTTCAGGTAACCCCAAAGCCAATAATCGCACGGACTGAGGTCTGGGGACATGGGATGCCAAGCATGACGAAAGTGGCGGCTGAGCACACGATCATCAACAAAAGGCGCACGCAAGAGACCTTTCACGCGTCTAGTAATATGGACCGGAGCGCAATCCTGCATAAACGTCGTACGTTCCAGCAGGTGTTTATCAGCCAGGCTGGGGATGACGCGATTCTGTAACATATCGGCGTACCCCTCACCCATCACGGTAGCAGTTACAAAACCAGAATCACGCATTTCCTCGAAGAAAAAAAGCCCGATAAACGGTAGATGTCGTAAATCCAACCCATACCCATACTTTATCGTCGTGCAATGGAGTTTCCACGACAGTTCTAGGATATTCGGGTAGCCCAAATTCTGCAGTTGTGGGCGTTGACAGTCCCTCGGGATGTGAAATGATTTTCGTCGGTCCAAAACGCGTTACTCAACCAATCGTCATCTTCCGCCATCTTTTGAAACGCCCACACCACAAATGCCCTCCGCTTCACTAAATCGCCAGGTAACAGTTCATGATGCCGATGGATTTTGTTCGGATAGCATCGGAGGGTACGCCTAAGTGCGAACCAAACAGTAGTGTATGGAATGCCGGTGCGACGTGCGACAGCACGATCGCTGACTTCCCCTTCATAGACGAACCCGGTACGGGTCTCCATTTCTTCCTGACCTGTGTCAGCAGCATTACGCCATGTGCTCGGTCGGCTACTACGGGGTCTATCGTCTAAACAATCATTCTCGCCATAGCTGCATTTTTCAACGGACCTTTGTAAGCTCTAATCCCCTTCCTATGGCGATAGGATCGTAACGCTGAACTAGCACATTCCCCATTCTGATAATACAGTTTCACTAAAAGCGCTTTTTCAGGTAACGTCGGCATGCTGCGACTGCTGGCGCATCTGATTCTCTTTCTAATACAGCTCCTTTTATACACGATTGTCATGCACAGTCACTGACATTTTGCTGTCGAACGCCATCTGTTTGACGTTTTACGAACTTTTTTTTGGGTCTAATAAAACCCCATGTCATTCCAAGCATGTGTGTCTATTTTTACCTCTGTATCTACATTATTCCATGGTTTATTAAGTTTTCAAATTTATGCTGACTTTTTGATCACCCGGTACCACCGTACCTAAAGACTGGAAAATTGCTCAAGTCACACCAATACCCAAAAAAGGAAATAGGAGTGTCCCGCTTAATTACAGGCTCATACCACTAACTTCGATTTACGGTGGGGTTATGGGAGGAAACGATTTATTGACATGTAATCAGCACGGACTTAGAAAATATTGTTCATGTGAAACACAACTAGCTCTTTATATTCATGAAGTAATGAGTACTATCAACTGGGGATGTCAAGTTGATTCCATATTTTTAGATTTCAGGAAGGCTTTCGACACCGTTCCTCACAAGCGTCTTATAACCAAACTGCGTGCCTACGGAATATCGCGACAGCTGTGAGACTGGATTCGTGATTTCCTGTCAGAAAGGTCGCAGTTCGTAGTAACAGACGGAAAGTCGTCGAGTAAAACAGAAGTAATATCCGGCGTTCCCCAACGAAATGTTATAGGCCCTCTATTGTGTCTGATCTACATTAACGACGTAGGACACAATCCACAGCCCTATTTGCTTGCAGATGATGCTGTCATTTAAAGTCTTGTAATATCATCAGATGACCGAAGCGAACTGCAAAATGATTTATATAAGATATCCGTCTGGTGTGAAAAGTGGCGATAGGAAATGGAAATGTGTGGCTAGAGCCTCCCGTCGGGTAGACCGCTCGTCTGCTGCAAATCTTTCCAGATGACGCCACTTAGGCGACTTCGCGTCGATGGGGATGAAATGATGATGATAAGGACAACACGCCACCCAGTCCCTCAGCGGAGAAGATCTCCTACCCATCCGGGAATCGAACCCGGGTCGTTAGGTATGGCATCCCGTCGCACTGACCATTCAGCTACCAGGGTCGGACAGTGGCAACAGACTCTGAATAAAGAAAAGTGTGAAGTGATTCGCCTGAGTACTTAAAGAAATCCGCTAAATTTCTTTAGGCGATATGTCGCACAAATCTTAAGGCTGTAAATTTAACTAAATACTTAGGGATTTCAATTACAAATGATCTAAATTGTCACGATCAGATAGATAATGTTGTGGGTAGAGCAAAGCAAATGTTCCAATTCACTGGCAGGGCATTTAGAAGGTGCAACATGCCAACTAAAGAGACTGCTTGCAACTCTCTTCCCCGCCCTATTCTGGAGAGCTTCTGTGCGGCGTGGGACCCGCAACAGGTGGGACCAACGCATGACATCGCAAAAGTTCAAAGAAGGAGGCTCGTTTTGTACTATAGCGAAACAGGGTAGATAATTCACAGACAGGATACGTGAATTGGAGTGGTAATCATTAAAACAAACTCGTTTTTCGTTGCGACTCTATCTTATCATAACATTTCAATCACCAGTTTTATCCTCCGATGCGAAAAAAATTCAGTTGGCACCACCTACATAGAGAGAAATGATCATCACGATGAAAAAAGAGAAATAAGTGCTCGCACAGAAAAAATTAAGTGCTCGTTCTTCCTAGAGCCGTTCAAAAGTGGAACGATAGAGAGACAGCTTGAAGGTGGTTCACGGAATCCTCTGTCAGGCACTTTACTGTGAATAGCAGAGTAATCACGTAGATGTATATCAGGTGAAACATGCATGCACTGTGTTATACAGGTGCCGGACGTCAGTTTGTGGGCTGGAGCTCCATGCCTGTAGCACTTGATCGATCAGTAAAGGGGCGATTATTGCTGTCTGTGGATAACGCTGGAGTTGTCTTCCGATTATATCCCATAAGCACTCGACTGAAGTCAAGTTTAGTGATCGAGTAGGTCAAAGCAAACATGTCGACACTCTGTAACCGTTCGGTGACAACAGCGGTAAGTGGCTGAGTGTTATCCAGTTGGAAAACACCTAATGGGATGCTGTTTATGTATTAAAGCGCAAAATGTCGAATCGCCAGCCTAAAATATAAATTTTCAGTCGACGTGCTTGGGGTAACGACCTGTATGGTCATTCTCTCATACTACACTAATGGCGATTAAAATTGCTACACCACGAAGATGACGTGCTAGAGACGGGAAATTTAACCGACAGGACGAAGATTCTGTGATTTGCAAATGATTAGCTTTTAAGAGCATTCACGCAAGGTTGGCGCCGGTGGCGACACCTACAACGTGCTGACGTAAGGAAAGTTTCCAACCGATTTCTCATACACAAACAGCAGTTGACCGGCGTTGCCTGGTGAAACATTGTTGTGATGCCTCGTGTAAGGAGGAGAAATGCGTACAATCACGGTTCCGACTTTGATAAAGGTCAGA
Source organism: Schistocerca gregaria (assembly GCF_023897955.1). Lineage (NCBI taxonomy): Eukaryota > Metazoa > Arthropoda > Insecta > Orthoptera > Acrididae > Schistocerca > Schistocerca gregaria. Next base: position 833,154,257 of record NC_064922.1, read on the forward strand.
TTGTAGCCTATCGCGATTGCGGTTTATCGTATCGCGATATTGCTGCTCGCGTTGATGGAGATCCAATGACTGTTAGCAGAATATGCAATCGATGGGTTTAGGAGGTTAATACGGAGCGCCGTGCTGGATCCCAACGGCCTTGTATGGCTAGCAGTCGAGATAACAGGCATCTTATCCGCATGGCTGAACGGATCGAGCAGCCACGTCTCGATCCCTGATTCAACATATGGGGACGTTTGCAAGACAACAACCATCTGCACGAACAGTTCTCCGACGTTTTCAGCAGCATGGACTATCAGCACGGAGACCATGGCTGCGGTTACACATGACGCTGCATTACAGACAGGAGCGCATACGATGGTATACTCAGCGACGAACCTGGGTGCACGAATGGCGAAACGTCATTTTTTCGGATGAATCCAGGTTCTGTTTACAGCATCATAATGGTCACATCCGTGTTTGGCGACATCGCGGTGAACGCACATTGGAAACGTGTATTCGTCATCGCCATACTGGCGCATCTCCCGGCGTGATGGTACGGGGTGCCATTGGTTACACGTCTCGCTCACCTCTTGTTCGTATTGACGGCACTTTGAACAGTGGACGTTACATTTCAGACGTGTCACGAGGCGTGGATCTGCCCTTCATTCGATCCCTGCGAAACCCTACATTTCAGCAGGATAATGCACGATCGAATGTTGCAGGTCCTGTACGGGCGTTTCTGATTACAGAAAATTTTCGACTGCTGCCTTGAGCAGCACATTCGCCAGACCTCTCACCAACTTAAAACGTCTGGTGAATGGTGGCCGAGCAACTGGCTCGTCACAATACGCCAGTCTCTACCCTTGATGAACTGTGGTATCGTGTTGAAGCTGCATGGGCAGCTCTACCTGTACACGCCATCCAAGCTCTGTTTGAGTCAATGCCAAGGGCGTATCAAGGCTGTTATTACGGCCAGAGGTGGTTGTTCTTGGTACTGATTTCTCAGGATCCATGCACACAAATTGCGTGAAAATGTAATCACATGTCACTTCTAGTACAATATATTTGTCCAATGAATATCCGTTTATCATCTGCATTTCTTCTTGGTGTAGTAATTTTAATGGCCAGTAGTGTAAATCGCCAGGCCATAACTGCAGATGTAGGTCCAGCGTGTCTACCAAGCTGACGGGTTGATTGTAGGCGCTCACTTATCATCCTAGTAACTAACACACAGCCAATAAAACTTTGGCCATAAATGGCGCCGACGCAGAGCCGGCTTTCATCAGAAATCACGACAGACGTTCACTCCACCATCCAATGAACACTCGCTTGACGCTTCTGAAACCAAAAATGGCCGTAGTTTGGTGTCAGTGGTGTCCACGTTACAGGGAATCTGGATCGAAGCTGTCATTGACGTAGCCGATTTTTTACACTTCTTTCTGCCACTGTGGTGCCAGCCAACACTCGAATCTCTGCTGCAAAAGCATACTGGCACTTACGGGGACAGCTTCGTTAGAGAGACCATACCATGGACTATCACATCAACCAAGATTGCGGCTACAATCTTAGCAAGGCTTGGGAACCAGCACTGACTTTAATTATGAAGACTCTCCGTGACTTGTCTGATCACCGAAATATTGTTCCTGTTGGACAGCATGAACGATCAGTATGTTCGTAGATTGTTCGATCAGATCTGATGATGGTCATTATGGAGTGAAATAGCCTGACGACAACTGTTTGCGATCATCGATTACAAGTACATGAACGAATTCTGATGAATTTTCTCCTTTTTAGAAGACAAAACGATCGATCTGTTTTACTTGTTAAATACATTCTAAAACCAAGATCACATAAACATTTCTTCACTTAAGACAGCCGTCTTCAACTGACTTTGTTGTTATCTTCAGACCTCTAAAAAGTGTATATGTATGGATTATGTTACATAACACGATTTACGACGTAATATTTGGGATAAAAGTTTTGATTTGGCATAACAAAAAAACGGAAGTGGAACTGTGTATTTACATACCCTAAAAATCTTCATGTTCATTTCGGTGGACTTCACGGAAGCCTGTCATAAGGATAAAAGCCACTACACTCTACAGTGTTTGTCATAACTGAAATATTTGGAAACATAAAGCAGCTTATGCAAATGGCCATGTCCATACCGCTTGCAGATGATAGTTACCTCACAAAAATACAGTACACAGTACCACTTATGTTTGCATAAATTACACCATACTTAATACTTTGAAAATCCAGCTTAAATGGATTATGAGCAGTGTATATCTGGATATGGCTATCTGCATAAGCTACTTTAAGTTTTTAAATATTTTAGCTATGACAGACCTTGCAGAATGTATTGGCTTTCATCCATATGATAACTTCGCTTGAGGTCCAACTTAAAATGAACACGATGGATAAGAAAAAGATTTTTGAGATATTTAAATATATAATGCCACTTTCGTTTTTATGAATGCTAAACTAATACTTTCATTTCAAATATTCCGTCTTAATGGATGTTACGAAACATATTCCATGTATGCACTTTGTGATAGACCTGAAGATGATAGTAAAGGCTGTCGAAACCGGTTGTCTTAAATAAGGAAATAATTATGCGACCTTGGCTTTTGAATATTTTCAGCTATTGAGTCAGCATACAAGAGATAGAGGACGTCACACAGTCAACAGGAAAGCTTTCTCTCGGTAGTCAAGTCGTGTCATGTAGGACTCACAGCAGAGGAGAGGAAGATATGTGACATTGGTGGAGAGAGAGGTGGAGATCGTGAAATCATGAGGTTGCCTTACTAAAAAGTAAATATACCAGCATTGATGGTAAACGCTGGGTCACTATTAAGCAACAAACCAAAATGAAGATGTGAAATGCGATGTTCTGTACGAGACAGGATAATAACTACATCTTAGATTTGCAGTAATTCCATGTGGAGACACGTCACATTAAATATCGAACACTGTGATAATCACAGTGCGAAAAGGTTTCAACAGGTGGCAGAAAGAACTGTGCAAGTATTTTCTTCCCACTTTTCTTTATTTCGTTATGTGTGTTTTCTTATTGTTTGGAATCTATAAGAGTATGTTCCTTACTTATCTTTCATTTAATATCCACTCTAAATATCCCACCTAACGACGTTTCATTGTCATTCATAATTGCTTGTTCCACTCTAGTCTCTCGCTTACCATTCTGTTTTCTTTTATTCGTTTCCTTTGACTTGTTTTGTTTACTATCCTTGTATTGCTCATCAATGCGAACTGGTTACGTGGCTGGGGTAGCAGCACCCTCTTTTTTACATCCGAGAAGCGCATAAGCGAGGCTGTAACAGCGTACATTCGAGTACACTTACAAGTGGAGCACTGTCACGTGTTACACATCTGTACATGCCACTGATAGAAGTGTCTACTTGTAACAAGAACAATAAAATATGTATAATACAACTCACTTTGACTGCTCAAGACACTTCGATGGCATTACCCGTGAAATTACGTCTCCCAGTGATCTTGCTATAGTCCACAGCTGTGTCCCATTATTTGCATCTGTTGTTTCAGATTTGGATTTTTGTTATCTGTTCAGAGCTTTTCTGCATCTGCATGTACATACATACTCCGCAAGCAGAAAGAATTTGGGTATGCAGCAACATTATTTTTTGATCATTTGCCTAATAAGACTATAAGTCCGAGAGGTAGCAAACGAAGTTTTAAATCTAACCTAAAATTATTTGTCTAGGAAAAATCCTTGTTACTATGTAGATAATATTACATTCGTAGAGAAACAGAAATTTTAAGGAACTTATGGCTTTACATGCAACTGGTTTGAATCAGTATAAGCAAACAAAATGCAAACATTTGTGTTGAATAATTCAGACGATATTGGAAAAATACAAAATCTTTGTGTCTGGTAAAAAAAACTGCAAAAGTGACTCCCTCAGGGTTCAATCTTGGATCCACCCCTATTCCTTGCTTATGTGAATGACTTGCCACTTAATATTCAATAAGCGGAGTTTGTACTTAAAGCAGACAATGCTAGTGTCATGATACATCCCATTAAGGAGGCAGCCACAGGAGAGATTGTTAGTTTATTTGGTTCAACGAACTGTTAAGCGGTTTGTGAAATAGCGCTCTCACTAAATTTTGAAAAAAAAACACACTTGTATTAAATTATCTACAACAAACTGTAAAACACCAAGAAATGAAGTAGCACATTAACAGTAGTCAATAAATAGTGAGTACATATTTGTGTACATATTGATGGAAATCTGAACTGGGAAAAGCTTACTACATAATTTCTCAAGTAATTAAGTCAGCTCCTTTTGCAGTCTGTCTAAATGCTAGTCTTGGAAATTAACGAATTAAGTTCCTGGCATATTTTGTATATTTCCACTCAATAATGTCGTACAGAATAATTTTCAGGGGCAATACACCACTAAGATCGAAAGTATTATTGCACAAAAGAAAGTAGTAAAAATAATGTGTGTTCACCCATAGACAACATGTAGGTACCTGTTCGTACTTACACATTCCATCACGAAATTCGTCATAAATAATCCAGCACAGCTGGAGATGAACATTGATGTCCACACTTACAACATTACAACCCAATTAATAAAGCTGTCAGTGGCTCAGAAAGGAATTGAATATGGAGCGACAAAAATGTTTGACCATTAGTCCAAAAACATAAATTGCCAAATAGGTAGTCGAGTAATTTTTAAAACTAACCTACAATTATTTCTCCTGGGCAGCTCGATCTATTCCATGGATGAATTTCTATATGAAAACTGGTCGCCTGTGTATAGAGGAAAAACTTGTTGTTAGGTGTAATTGCGTGAATAAGACAAAAAATAATTTGTTGATTAAGTTTAATAGTAATTGTGCAAACATATCCAGCAAATTATCTCGATCCACGTCTGTTCGATAAAAGAATCGTTCAACTGTCGTATGAAGGATGTAACTAACCAAATAAATAGCTGAAGCTGACTCTTAGCTCAAATCTACACCGACTGATTTTGTTATGGTTTCAACTTCCTCGCCGCTCAAGGTATCTCCCCTTCAGTAGTCATTACATATTTTTCATTGTGATGCACAACATTTCTTGTCGTTTAATATCACAACAGCGAGATCTGAAGTCACAGCAAGATAAGCAACCTAACTGCGTGGTGTTAGTCATTACTGAAAAGTAGCACCCAGGTCTCGGATTCGATTCGCAGTGACTACCTCAAAATCTCTTGTGGAGGAAAGATGTGGAAGAAAGTTTAGTATGCCTCGTGGGGCTTACTGGAAAGATGCTGGAATATAAAAGCATCGAAACTGTTGCCAAAGACGCCGAAGTAACGTTACGTCGGAAATTTTGGACCTAGCTGGGCGACACAAGACGTTCACTTTTAGCAGCAAAGCATCACACGTGAGATTTTAAGCTACCGAGTGAGATGTTTGAGACGTATAATGTCCATGTATATTATTCTTTGCTAGTTTCAAATGGTTCAAATGGCTCTGAGCACTATGGGACTTAACTTCTGAGGTCATCAGTTCCCTAGAACTTTGAACTACTTAAACGTAACTAACCTAAGCACATCACACACATCCATGTCCGAGCCAGGATTCGAACCTGCGACCGTAGCGGTTTGATGTCGTCCTAAAGGAGATCGTGCCACATCTTGTGCAACTGGCGCATTACATCGCCAAAATCACAGGCTGGCTGGGGAGCCGTGTCTATAAAGGCCCAAACGTTCTCAGTAGGAGAGAGATTCGGTGACTTTGCCGGCCAAGGTACTGTTTGAAAAGCACGAGGACAAGCAGAAGAAACTCTCGCCGTGTGCTGATGCGCATTGTCTTGTTGAAGTGTAATCTCAGGATGGCTTGCTACGAATGGCAAATAAAAGGTAGTCGAATATCGCCGACCTACCGCTGTGTGTAAGGGTGCCGCGGATGACGTCCAAAGGAGTCCTGCTCTAAAATGAAATGGCATTCCAGATCATCACTCCAGGTTGTTGGGCAGCACGGCGGGTGACAGTCAAGTTGGTATCCCACTGCTATCAAGGGCGTCTCCACACGTCTTCGCTGGTCAACGCCTCTCATTTCGGAGCGGAAGTTATCACTGCAGGCAATTCTAGCATAATTAATGAGACAGCAGGTAGAAAACATGTTGCCCCATTTTGCATGGAAACAATGGGTCCCACCAAATAGGGGTTTTCCAAAGAAGGAATTACAAGCTGTACAAGGGGTCTCGGTAACGTGTACACCTTATAGGCTCTCTGGGTATAACGTGTTCAAAGAAATTTGGACCGAGAATAAAGTTGCTTGCACCTCCGCACCACAGTCACATGTGGCGACTGCAGTGGTTCAGCAGATCTGTGTATTGACTACAGCCGTAGTGCAAAATGTGCCTGCCACATACCATCTACTTCGGACCGTGACAGAAAGCGAAGAGCAAATTCCAAATGTTACTTCGGATTATGAGTGTTCATTTACTGCACCATCTGGATCTTGTGGGAGTACCAGTGCATTTTGACCGAAAAACTGTTGGACACGGGATGGATAATTCTCGGGACACTGCACGAGACGTGCTTCGTCGTCGTTTACTTCCACCGGGATAGGAAGCTTTCCTCTTACATCTGCCACACTAACCTTACCCGCGGTTTCGAGTATCATTATCACCTTCGTTAAACCACTTAATGACATCGGATCTCTGCTCACTCTTTTCAGTCGGCGATACTCTCTCAATGCTACACTGTAATTTCTTCTGTTCACATAAAACAGTTATATTTACAGCGCATGGTCTCCTTTTTCAATAGCCGCACTGTTGAGCGACGTTACTGCTTGTCTGACGTCAACGTTGATATCATACCGTCATTCAAACAGTGTACAACGCCAAATTTGCGCCGTGTGGCCAAATTTCTAACTAGTTTGTTTTCACCATAAATAGGTTCAGCGTTAACGCATTAGCCTATCTATACATCATAGCTGCAATACGATAATTACAGCCAAGACTGGAGCACGGTGAGTAGCTACACTTTAATTATAACAATACGTTTTGAATTTCAGAATAATCGTGTAGATTTTGATCGCAAATAAAGCCATACAATTTTGGAAACCTGTCGTGAGGTCTTATGGGACCAAACTGCTGGGTTCATCTGTCCCTAAGCTTACGCACTACTTAATCTAACTTACACTAAGGACAACACACATACCCATACCCGAGGGAGAACTCGAACTTCCGCGGACCGTGACAAGGCGCCCGAGGCCACTCGGCTACCCCGGCCGGCCAAAGCAATACATTATGAGTTGAGAAGTACTCCGACGTGGGACATATTATCCGTGTGCGGACCACGCGGAATGAGTCGTCTCGCGGAAGCAGACCGAAGCGCTGGCGAGACAAATGCCAGCCGGTGGGCAGCAATTTGCGTGGGCGGTCGGCCGCCTCTGTGAGGAAGCAGGCGAGCGAGCGAGCGCGCCCCGGTCTAACGTATGGCTCCGGCGCTGATTGCAATTAAAAGAACCGCCCGACCGCCCCTCCTTTGCAGACGGTGACCAGCCAGGGAAATACGTGGCTGCAAAAAGGCATTAATCACAGTGGCCGTAACCGCCCTTCTGCGTCTCTTGTGCTACCAGCTTTCTCTGTGCCTGAATCTCGTGATCGTGGAAACTATATTTTTCAACTGTTTCGAGAGCAAGCATTTAATTTGCTAAAGTATTTTTTGGTTACTTGAAACAATTATGTAGACGAATCGACCAGTTTTTCTCTTTCTTCCTGTTAACATGTTAACTAAACAGCTCACAGGCCCGGAATTACCCAGGTGTTCATTTTGTCAATTTTCTATTAGAAACGAAAAAAAACTGTGTTTATAGTTGAGATTCGAAAAAAAAATTTCTCCGTGTATTCGTGAGTACACATGTGAAATTCTGAATGAGTCGTACAAGGATATTTGCATAATGTACAAATGTATAAATACAGTGTTCATATTAACAGATAAGATCCGGGATAGTTTGTGTACGCTGGGCGCAGTTCCTTCGCGTGTTTACAACGCGATTTTGTAAGCGTCTCTATGGCAACGTCTCACGAAAGCTCTATAGACGGCTATCGTTTCGCCTAATGCGGTTTACGTTTCGTAGTCGAAAGCTATCAAAAGCGCAGCAAGGTTGAGAGATTTCTTTAAGTTGGCTCGAACGTAAGAGCGAGTTAACAGTAAATAATAATTGCGCAAAACTTCACGCAAGATGCTGCAGCTTTCAACGCAGGTCAGTGTTTATGACGTATTATCTCCTGAATATGTGTGGTACCTTCACATAATTTAGTGGATGAATTTAGCATCATTAGAGGATAGTGCATACGAAATTTATTGCGAATCATCATGGATGTAATATACACTTCAAAAATACTTTTGCACACCATGGTTCCCAGAACTCCTGAAGGCAGACGTTGACTGTGGATGTTGTATCACAGACACAGTCCCTTTCACTGTTCAGAAATGTCACTAAACGCGCACAAAGATGTAAACAACTATGCATCAGCAGCGTCTATTAGACGGAGTGGTTCCGACAGCCGATCAGTTCCAGTCATTCCATGAGGAAGGAGGTACACGGATCATGTTGTCTGTAGTTCAACCATTCCTAGAAGCTCATTACCGTCGATCGATCGCGTCCGCATTGTTACATTGTGCCAGGATGGGCTCTCAACAAGGCAAGTGTCCAGGCGTCTCGGAGTGAACCAAATCAATGTTGTTGGGAGATGAAGGATATACAGAGAGACAGGAACAGTGGATTACATGCCCCGCTCAGATCTTCCGAGGGCTACTACTGCAGTGGATGACCACTACCTACGGATTATGGCTCGGAGGAACTCTGACACCAACGCCACCATGTTGAATAATTCTTTTCGTGGAGCCACAGGACGTCGTCCCTTTAATCAAACTTTTCGCGATAGGCTGCATGATGCTCAACTTCACTTTCGACGTCCATGACGAGGTCCATCTTTGCAACCACGACACCGTGCAGCGCGGTGCAGATGGGCACAACCACATGCCGAATGGACCGCTCAGGATTGGCATCAAGTTCCCTTCACCAATGAGTGGCACATATGCCTTGAACCAGACACAGACAACCTTCGGAGACGTGTTGTGAGGCAACCCGGTCAGTCTCAACGCCTTAGACACACCGTCCAGCGAGTGCAGCCAGGTGGAGGTTCCCTTATGTTTTGGGGTTGCATTATGTACGTCGCCGGTGATCCTGGAAGGCTCCCTAACGGCTGTACGATACGTGAATGCCATGGGAAATAGTACTGAAATGCAGGAGGATCTGCAACGAATTGACGCATGGTGCAAGGAATGGCAATTGAATCTCAATGTAGACAAGTGTAATGTTCTGCGAATACATAGAAAGAAAGAACCTTTATCATTTAGCTACAGTATAGGAGGTCAGCAACTGGAAGCAGTTAATTCCATAAATTATCTACGAGTAAGCATTAGGAGTGATTTAAAACGGAATGACCACACAAAATTAATCGTCGGTAAACCAGATGTCAGGCAGAGATTCATTGGAAGTATCCTAAAGAAATGCAATCCGAAAATAAAGGAAGTAGGTTACAGTACACTTCTTCGCCCACTGCTTGAATACTGCTCACTGGTGTGGGATCCGTACCAGATATGGTTGATAGAAAAGATAGAGAGGTTCCAACGGAGAGCAGCGCGCTTCGTCACAGGATCATTTAGTAATCGCGAAAGCGTTAAGGAGATGATAAACTCCAGTGGAAGACTCTGCAGGAGACGCTCGGTAGCTCGATACGGGCTTTTGTTGAAGTTTCGAGAACATACCTTCACCGAGGAGTCAAGCAGTATATTGTTCCCTCGTACGTATATCTCGCGAAGAGACAATGAGGATAAACTCAGAGAGATTAGAGCCCACACAGAGGCATAGCGACAATCTTTCTTTGCACGAACAATACGAGACTGGAATAGAAGGGAGAACCGATAGAGGTACTCAAGGTACCCTCCGCTACACACGGTTAGGTGGATTGCGGAGCATGGATGTAGATGTAGATTAGAGCCCTATACCACCTTAAATAAATGTTAGGTTACGGAAAACTGCCCTACTTTGCACATTAATAGAATCAGTTAGGAGTGAGAAGAGTGAACAAATTAAGTGTTCTGATAAATCATCCTCTTTGCTAAAGTGTTAATTTTTTTATTACCAAAAACTAAGTTTTTTCCAATATCAGTTGCAATACTTACTCCGAACTGTGGCACTTTGTTTTACCACAAGGATTCCTACAATGATTGTAAATGGTAGGTTTACATGCATTTGAAGAAAATATTCACGCGATTAGCTAAAAAAAAGTACTGAATTCAGAAACTGTAAGGGAAATTAAAGAATCAAATTACAGCACTATTAACTATGACCTGTGTCTTAACCCCCTGTTTTGAGCCAAAAATTTAGCCTGATAAAATTCAAGCCAAATTTGCTATAACAGCCAGAGTTTCTTTTGGAATAGCCTTTACCCATTTTCCGATATCCTGTCACGTCAAGAAACAGTTAACTATAGTCAATTGTGAAAGCCAACTGTTAATCATCTTGCATCTGACACAAATTCAGCTGAAGTGTTTTCTTACTTACGGTACTCTAGGTGAACTTTTGATGGGATTTTAATACAAGGTAATTTTAGCAGTGGTGATGGTTTAGGTAAATCCAGTTATTTGCAAAGGATGTTTCTGTAACTATAAAATATTTAAGTAACGGGAACGAATCATTCTCTACGGTTTTATAGAAAAGTATTCAGGTGTCTGCCACATAAAGTATTTTTCTCACCCCTGCATTGGCGACAAATATTCTCTCAGAAATAAAGCAACCAGTAACACAAATATTGTGCAGTATTTTATTTGTTTGTTAATATGTAATGATATTTTAATTATTAGTGCCGAAAGAAAGCAGCGAACAGTATTGTTACATAATGTAACGGATGCTGTAGACTTGTTTCTTTAAAGATTTAGTTCCCAGACTATGGCCAAATAAATGTGGCTACTGTGGTCCGTTGTCGATGTCTTTTTCTTCCAACAATCGTGCAGTTAGTTCACATTTCTCTTGTTATTTTCACTGCTGCAACGATTTATTTACTTGAGAAAGACAAATTAAAACCATTGGACATGAAATTGTTGTACCAGTAAACTGTTTGATTAATCAGTGCAGAGGTCCGTGGTCAGTGTCTAGTAAATCATTGAGTGTTGTAACCCTCCTTCAAGTTGAGAACAGCCTTACGTTGTAGTACGGACGGCGAATAAGTACCTCTCTACGTGGACGACATTCCATGAAGAGAGAAAAGGGATGAAACAGAGTCTGGCAAATGAGTGCACGCTAAATGACAAAACGTTCATCTATAACTAATGGATGTAAGGTTTTTATATACAGGCTCACTGAAATACGTGCGCTCTTCTGTTTTAAAGGAGGTATAGGTGTTCCTTAACGATTGTCTAGAAAAACTTCAAGAAGGTTTTATTAGTGGAATGGTTGTTAATCTTTGAAGTGAACCTTTTCGGAAAAATATTCTGGAAAATACGTTAAATGTGATGTTCTAAACTCCTAAAGAAGCTAGGGAATCGCAGTTCCATTTTCATAGCCTTGTAATTATCGTAAGGCGGTGTTCGGCGTAATACCTTGGTGCTCACATATACAAAAATCCTTCGCCATTATTTTTAAGGTGTATTCAACTACTAGCCTTTACTATAGTTTTTTTTTTTTTTGCATGGTACCCTGTCCTAGCGCTGCCATATTCCGTAAGTAGGGTACATCGTTCCACCTCATCAAACTATCGTCACGTTAACATACGGAACATAAAGACGGGCGCATTTCATAACATTGCAACAAAATAATTCTCCCCCTTGTATATTATCATTTGTAAAAACTGTTTTCAATAACTTGTACCGATCGTGTAACATCACGAGTTGTTCGTATAGCGTAAAAAGAAAATAAGTATGGAAAAAAATTCTGAATCTCTGCATTGTACAATTTATGAAAAATGGGTTGTATCGGTTGATTAGTACTTTTACCAAACAGTGTTTTTTTCTGTCGGCTTACAGGCTACTTTGCAGTCGTTCACTAAGGGTTATAAGTCGATAGCAAATTTTCTCAAGTACTATGAATTCCTAATTGCTCTTCAGACATTTCAGCAATTTTAAACTGAAAAGAGATACACAACGAGCAAGACAGCCGTCCTATACTGTTTTGGTATTTCATACCTATTCTGCAACTGTAGTTCTATATGCCGAAATAATGAGCAATTATGCAGCGAGTTCCTCAAATGCTACAATGACATGTGGAGGAGACGTTGCCCTGTTGTTGAAGGGTACCACGGAAATGCAGGGAAATGAGCGAACCGACGCAGTAGTGAAGCATGCTGCTGTTAAAAACAACGTACTACAACTGTTAGTCCCCTGAGTGCTATCACTTCACTGGGGAGGTCCATGTTTCTATAGGGAACGAGTAGGTGAGGCCAAGAGGTAATGAACTGTTACAACTTCAGCTAACCGCTCCGTCATGGCGTACATCCCTCCAGGGCCAGTAACTCTATTAAGAATAGGGTACTGATCTCCGAAGTGGGTGTCACATTGTCAGGGATTGGTTACTTACGGCGCTCCATACTATGAGTGTCATATGTTGACTGAATGCAGGAATCTTTCTATATTTACTGTGAATACAGTGTGATTGTGAATCAGGACAAACCGTTCTTATGAAAAACACAACCATCTCTCTATTCTCAGAAAGTAATAAGTACTATAAACAAGGGGTTATCAAACTGATTACGTATTTTTAGGTTTATAGATGGCTTTGAACACCGTAGTTCACAATCGCCTTCTAATAAAATTGCATATCTACGGAGTATCGCCTCTGTTGTGAGAGTGGATTAGCTAATTCCTGTCAGGTAGTTTGCAGTTCATAGTAACTGACGGAAAGTCATCGAGCAGAACATAAGTAATATCTGGCGTTTCAGAAAGAAAGTGTTATAGGTTCTCCACTGTTCAGGAGACAATCTGAGCAGGAGGATTGTTTGCAGATGATGCCGTCATTTACCTTCATGTAAAGTTATCAGATAATGACAAACAACTGCAAAATGGTTTAGACAAGATATCTGTATGGTGCAAAAAGTGACTATTGACACTAAATAATGAGATGTATGAAGTCTTCCACTTGAATACTAAAAGAAATCCGCTAAATTTCGTTTCCAAGTCAAATCACACAAATCTAAAGGCTGTAAATTCAACTAAATACTTAGGGATTACAATTTCGAATGGCTTCAATTGGAATGATCACATAGATAATGTTGTAGGTGAAAGCAAACCCTATACTGCGAAGTACATCCCGCTCGTCAGACCTCTTCTGGAGTACTGCTGTATGGTGTGAGATCCACATTGGATGAGACTGATGGAGGACAATGAAAAATTTCAAAGAAAAGCAGCTCGTTTTGTACTGTAGGAAAAATGGGGGGGGGGGAGGAGTCTAAGGGACATGATGCATGAATTAGGGTGGCAGTCATTAACACAAAGGCGTTTTTCGTTGCGGCAGGAACTTCTCTGAATTTACAGTCACCAACTTCCTCCTCCGAACGGGAGAATATTCTTTTGGCTCCCACATGCATAGTGAGAAATAATCATCGTGATATAAAAAGAGAAAGTAGAGCTCACACAGAAATACTTATGTGCTCGTTTTCCCAGAGCGATGTTAGAGAATGGAACCGTAGGGAAGCAGCTTGAAGGTGTTTCGACGAACTCTCTGCCTTGCATTTAATTGTGAATTGCAGAGCAATCACGTAGATGTACATGTCGATGTAGTTCTGAAAAGACCTCGTGTCTTGACTGATAGAAGGCCGCCGTGAGGTTCACAGTCAGTGGAGACATCTACATGGCCTTGGAAACACAATAAGTGGCCGTCTGGAAGTACAGCGATAGGTAATCCGAAGAAAAATTCCGGAAACTCAGATATTTCTGTATAAAGTAAATGTATTCAAGCCATGCCACAGTATACTGATTGACCACGATATAGTACATCGATGTGTGACGAAAGTATACTTTGTCAGTCACGAATTAATTTTATTTTATGAAAAGCTAACTCATCTTGAAACGTCCCCTTATAACAATTATACAGAACTGTGCTTAAACTGACACACAATATTTTTTAGCGCAACGCAATCTGACTTTTAAAAATCCCTACGAAAGAATGGCCCTGACTAACACTAACCTATACCTTTCACAAATCACTTACCTCACCAAAAATCTTCGTTACTCGAACTATTGCAATACAGCGAGCGCCACTACTGCCAGCTAAATAAAAGATTCAAACTACGGAAGTCACTAACTACTGATAGGCACAGTTAGCAAATGAAAGATTTTAATAGAGAACAAACAATGTATTTACCTTAATAGTCATAATATATATATCAGTTCAAGACATCAATTCTTACAAATTTCAAAACTCCGCCATCTCTCTCCGCACGTCCACCACTGCTGGCGGCTCACCTCCAACTGCGCAACGCTACGCGCCGCTAACAGCCAGCTGCCGCTTCCCAACACTACAATGGCAGACAACAATGTAAACCAGCCACAGACTGCACACAGCACAGCCAGTGATTTTCATAAAGAGCGCTACGTGGCGGCGGCGTTACCAATATAAGAACCTAAACAGCCTACATACAATCTTTCCTCTCTAATCGCAGCCTGTTTATAATATTTCAGCTTATTATGAAAAATGATTCTGAAAGAAAGAACGGATATCGTGTAAAGATCGATTTATTTCCGCCTGGGGTCTCGCCAAATAGCGTCTTCACCGCACACGCATTTCCGCGTTCTTACGCTCCCCAAATACCTTCCACATCATGGAGCAAAGACATGTGCCCGAATCTTTGGCGCCAGGGATCTTGCCGGAATGCTCTGCTTTTATTCTACAGAGTACTGATTCTCTGGGCAGGCGATGAAGGGTGCGGCGAACACTCAAGGAAAATAGAAATAGCGGCAAGCCTTCCAACATATTTCTGCAGCCATTGCTGAAATGGAATTTAATTGTTTGACCGCTTGTAAACATTATGACCCATCTTGTGCAACCAAGATCGTATTCAAATTCATACGGTACACACTGTCACAGCTGTGCTAGGGTCCACTTCCACAAGGTGAAGAAAAATTGGCTTACTCGGACTTCGAAGCGCGATTCCACTCATACTAGCAATACAGAAATGTCTATCAGAAAATTTAGTCTTGCACGTATTGCTGGCAGTAAATCTACGTTAAAGAGTGGCGTTCTGGCAACTTGCAGTTCGTGCAGTTGATATCGTTTTGGGTTGTCATGCAGGAGGTCAAGGGTTCGATACTGTGCCGATTTGTATTTGCGTTTTTTTTTTTTATCAATTTCATTCTGGCATATTTTTCCGTAGTTTACACTGTTAGTTAAGCCACATTTATCCGACGTTCTCATAGTACATGTTGGGGGATTATTTGCCAAGCACGTTGCTAGACTAGGCCCTAACGAAATGAAATGGACGTGAATATGGCGAGGATAATAGTACTAATCGATGGAGCCATTGCGCAAGGGTGGACAGAAAACAGGTTTGGAGCCTAGTAGATGCTTTGATGTGTAACAATTAGCGTTCACAATACATTTAAGAAATAAAAACAGTACTCCTTGACCCACAATCGAGAACTCAATCTCCTGCATACAACCCGAATCGCCATCCACTGCACCAACTGCACAGAATTCCTACTACCTGCTGACAGATGTAGTTACCATATATGTGATTACACTGTTGCCGGATTGCAAATCTTTAACATCCATTTACTGCTGGAAATATTCGCAGGACGAAATTTTGGACAGACATTTTTGTACTGCTAATATGGGATGAATCGCGCTGTGAAGTCCAAGTGCGCGAATTTTTTTTCACCCTGTATTTCGCGCTGTACATACCTAAAAGTTTCTCGTTTATTATGTTTAGATCAACATGAGGCGGATGTGACACATGTCAGCTACATTTGATGTCTACGGTACTCCTAGAAGCACATTTTCTCGTATAGGAATGCTGCCTCCATACATTCTTCTTACAATTAATACATACTGTAATATTATGTTTAGGCAGAACTGAATCGAATGTGTCTTAATCCACGTCAATTACTGTTGTGTATGTAGTTCCTCGTAGTCAGCACGTACACGACTTTCCCACTAGAGCGCGCCCTGCTAAGCACAACAACGCAGGCGCAGCGCTCGTCCGTCTCCACACTACGAGATGCGCTGCCTTAGAGACGGACCGAATCCTGCTTCCCTCGATCCGCATATTAATGTGTAACGCAGCCAATGAGATTACAGCTAACGTAGAACCTTTTCTCCTCGCGGATCACACTCGCGCAGTGATACCTGAACACGCAAGGTATTATAACGAGTGTACAGACCTCCGATTAGTCAGTCTGCTTTTATCTGCACCAGTCGGTACCAGTCTGCATCAGTCTGTACTTGTCTGCATTAGTCTGTACCAGTCTATATTCAAGTTTCAGTCTGCACCTAACAAGATTACCATATTCCTGTACATCGCCATGAAGATAAATGTGTAGACACTTTGTCAAATTTCACAGATATGTGAGAATAAGATTAACGTACCAAGACCAAAGGAACATCAGATTTCAATTTTAAACAGCAGCCAGAATCAAGTTACATAATGTCTAAGCTTTTTATTATTTTAATAAATGTGTGTGAAAATTAATCAAGTTCGGTTTAAAGTTGGTCACCGTCAATCTACTACTCTAAGCGTGCAAGTGGCATTTCTATCGTCTGACCTAACGGCAGAAGATAAACACGCCACGATAAGACCACGACACATATTGCTGACACTCGCCTACTTCGTTAGAGCGACAAGTCAAATAATCTGATGGTGTGTGTACCGAAGGTCCTATAGCACGCACACCACAATTACATACATGTCGCGCACCGTGAGTCATCATTCGCACACGTAACGCGGTATCACTAATTCATGTAGCGTACCTACTTTCTCGCCTAAGAGAGGATGCGTGGAAACTTGCAAAATTTTCAAAAGACCCTTATAAAACCCTAGTTTTTAAGGTTGTGTAACTAAATTTGGTGTAATTTTTAAGAAATATTTCATGGGTACACACACATTTTCAAGCTTACTGAAGACACACGTAGTTAATTACAAATAACTGAATTTCTTTTCAGCAACATATCACAAATGTTCCGCTTTGGAAAAATCTCTCTGGACGAAATTAATGTAGTGATATACCATTATTACAAATATCTGTGTAACACAATATTAATATCTTCTTTTGCTACATCTTTACAGCTCCCCATATTTATCTGAAGAAAATTACACCACATCTTAGAGCTTTTCTCTTACACAAATGCTGTACTAGTGTAGTGAATGAAAATTCTTGCAACCAAATGTTTCACTGTAGTGTGTTGACTAATTGCATTCCAAAATTAAGTATTATAATATCAGTGGTTCGTGAGTAAAATTTTCATTAAGGTGCCAAAATGTAAGTAACGAGACACCTGGAAATGTTTGTATTAGGCCTTGCCTTATCTGGGTGAAGTAGCGGAAACCATGTGCATTCTCCTCTTCAACCTAAAGCAGTCATTTATTTCCTTGTTCTGTTAGGTTAACCTGATTTTCAAATTGAATAATGTCAGCTGTATCAATTCTCCTGTTACCAATTTCCTTCAATATCGAAACTGTGAAATCTCCTGAAAAAATTCTAGCCTCTATAGAGTCCGTAGTCTGAGAAGATTAGCATAGTTAAAAACTGATCAAGCATCATACACTGCAACTTCATCAGCAGTTGTAGAAACAAATGTAGTTTTCGAGCATGGTTTTCCTATCAGAGAGTTGTAACTTTACTTAGGATTTTGAGTTTTTCAGTGCACACACTTTTGTACAACTTCTGGAACTGCTGAGCACAGAAACGTTTCCTACATTGAGACCACAAGCAACTGAAAGAAAACACTGCAGGAATAAATAATGTGAGAAAAAACAGGACAACAAAGGGGTGTAGTCTCGAGCAAGCTTTTGTTAATTTTTTTTAATCAAATGTAGGAGTGGAACTGGAGCGTAATATTCTGAAATTAGAAAAAAAAGATCATGTAGTTAATGAGGATACAATAAAAAAATTTCACAACTTGGGTTGCTTATGCATATGTGCCCAGTGTTTTTGCAGTGGTTAGTACCTCCAAGGACGCATGGAAGAAGCATACCATATATACTAACAGCGATAGTCCACTTACTTGTGGAGTTACAACCGTGCAGAATACATCAGGTAGTAAATTATGTGCTGTGTTCGCGGAAAGATTGTTAGACACAGAGAGAAGACATCTAACTCACTAAAGTGAGTACATGTTAAGTTTCTAGTTAATACGACATCTCTACCTATACCTCTGTCACCGTGTATTTTGGTGCCACAATAGTGTCGAGTTATGTCCATGTTTACTATCAGACGAATGCCGTTGTCATTACGGATGAATATGAACGTATATTGTTGACGAGCCAGAGCTGCTTTTCATTTATTGCCCTCAAACTTAGATAATACATACTATAGATCTGCGCAATGCATGTGCCATATTACTCAATGTTAAATAAGCCGTTTCAATACTGTAAAATGACATTGTCAGTGATCATGTGCGGTGGCTATCAGAGATTTTGTCTGACTGACAACATAAACGTTTTCTTCCATATCTTTGATATGTCTTGGCATGGCATGGGATGGTGGTAGGTTCCTACGGAGCCAAACTACCTAGGTCATCCCACACTGCTTAATCCAACCAGCTTAAGCTACTGACAGCACACAGACCAATGCCTGCGGGAGAACTTGAAAAATCCGACGGGGGAAACCGCGCAAAAGGTGGCAAGGCGCCTCTAACCACGCGGTTACACCGCGCTGCGGTCATGTATTATTAATATCACATAAGTACGACTTTTTATTGACAGTTTCGCTACTTTTAGCAAGTTTTCCTATGCTTTGGCCTTTTCGACCTACATTTCGTTTGAAGTAATAATTTCCATATTGTTCACAAGAACAAAATGGATTATTACACTACTAAGCAGTTCACGTGAACTAAAATGTTACATCAATACTAACACTGAAAAGATAACCTAAAAAGAACGGATCATATCTTTTGTTCAACAGACCGTCCGCAATTCGGAGCAACAAAGAGGCGAGTATGGAAATATTTTTAGAGTTCTGTATCTTTTCAAATTACGATAATGAAATTGAAGTGTACCAAAGCGGGTTCTTCAATTCCTTTTCAGTTAATGCTTAACATTGTCGTTTGTCGTTCATGTGGATCAAAAATTTTATATTGTTGACTATTTTGCCACTAGTTCTTAGAGTTTTAAACAAAGTTATATATATCCTGCTGTATCTGCAAAATACATGGCTCTCTGGAATGGCAGTGCAAGACATTTTTTAAGGCGCACAATATTTCGCCGAGGCAACTGTTCGACATCATGAGGAAGTGGGTACTGGTTATTGCTGGCACGTATCATCTGCCAGTATCCATGCAGCGAAGGTCTTTTGTGGAGGCCAACATATACCGACTAAACGATCCCGTGGTGAAAATTGCCGATCGTCATTGGATCTTCTATGTCTTCTATGTCTGTTCTACCAATACAACCTGTAATGGACTAATAATAATTAACAGTGCTCAAGAATATGTTAAAGAAGTGTATTTCAAGCTAGGTCTTTCGTAGATGAACAAGATTTCTTTAAGATTCTCCCAATGATTACCACCCTGGCACCTGATTTACGTGCCTTTTTCTTGGAAGATCAGTCTAATTCAAGTCGCTGTGGATTTTTATACGTATTTTACTGTAATTAACGTTACAGGTACTTTCCGCCAATAGTGCAATTCGACGCTAGCGGATCTCATCATCAATTTATCTGCAGTAAGGTCTATTTATTCACGCTCGAAATCACATGTCAAACCCCGCATTTATAGTATATCCTGTTGAGGTCTTCTTGCTTTTCGCTACAGACTTCTCTTGTTACACTTCCATATTAACAACTACATCATCTGCGAATAGCCTCAAGAAGCCTCCTAAGTTACTTACTAATTAATAATAAACATCGCATTAAGTAATGGCAGTGTGCCACATCCTGCAGGTATTCCGGAAACTAATTTCACATCGATCACTTTTATTCTCTTATGAATGATATGTTCAATAGTATCACAGTCCTGAATCCAGTTGCAAATCAGCCTGATACTCACCATGTTGTAACGCTTCTTAAAAATAAAATTATATGTGGGAATACAAGCAAAGACAATCCCCCTGTTGAATCGGTCTGTGTGAGTGGATACAGGACCGCAGGCGGCTCACACGCCGTGTGTCAGTCCAGTGGCGACCCTGCCAGGACGTGGGATCCCCTAGCGCAGCCTAACCCTTGCGCTGCACTCCGCACTGCGGGCCGCTGGAGCGAGTTTGATTTACTTTGACGGCTGGCGCTGGCGCTGGCGCTGGCGCCACGGTTTAATTGGTTGTTGCTATAACAGCGGCACCAGTGGCGGCGGTTGCGGCCAGTTTGGGCGCAATTAAGTTGCCTAATATAATGGCCGGCGCGCCGCAGCGCAACGCGGGGCACCACGTGGTCTCTCCGCACAGGCAACCTTCTCCGTTGTCCACAGCTGGCGTACACTGCCCACTCCGCACTTATTTCTTTGCATTACGAAATGTCACTCACAATATTACGGAAGCGATTTAAATACGTTTCAGATATTGCTTTTATCTTTGTAACATATACAAAAGCAAGTACTAAGAACTTAGGTGCTGACATATGTGAATGGTGTATAAACATTAGTCTAATACGTCATGGTTGCAAAATATTGACACGAATTATTTACAGAAGAATGGAGAAAACGGAGTGGCCGAGCGGTTCTAGGTGCTACAGTCTGGAACCGCGCGACGGCTGCGGTCGCAGGTTCGAATCCTGCCTCGGGCATGGATGTGTGTGATGTCCTTAGGTTAGTTAGGATTAACTGGCTCCAAGTTCTAGGGGACTGATGACCTCAGCAGTTAAGTCCCATAGTGCTCAGAGCCATTGGAACCATTTGAATGGAGAAATTAGAGGAGATCCGCTCTTCTAGAAGATTAGTTTGGATTAGGAATGTATTAAAACGTCATATTCTACTGACCGTCCTACTTATCTTAGAAGGTCGGTGCAAGAAAGGCAAACCTACGTTTATAGTATTTGTAGATGCAGAGAATGCATTTGACACTGTGGATTGGACTAAGCCTTGAAATTTTGAAGGCAGAAGGGATAAAATGCATTAAAAAAATATGGCTTCGAGCACTACGGGCACTTGACACCTGAGGTCATCAGTCCCCTGGAATTAGAACTATTTAAACCTAAGTAACCTAAGGATATCACACATATCCTTGCCCGAGGGAGGATTCGAGCCTGCGACAGTAGCAGCAGCGCGGTTCCGGACTGAATCGCCTTAAATTCATCGACCGAAAGGTTATCTACAATCTCTAGACACACTAGATTGTAGTAAACGGAGTCAAATGACACGAAAGTAACGCAATAGTTGAGAAGAGAGTGAGACAGCGCTGTATCCCATCCTCAGTGTAATTCACTCTGTTCACTGAGTAGGCTGCGAAGAAACGAAGCACAAACTTGGAAGAGGAATTAAAGTTCACTGAGAAGAAATAAAAATTTTATGGTTGGCTCATGGCACTCTAACTCCAGAGACCACTAAGGACTTGGGCAAACTGTTCAAGACAGTGAACAGTGTTGCAAGTTTAAATTTAATTCATGTACATAATTTTACTGTTTATTGACTGAGCATCATTAAAATTAATGAAACTCAAGTTTTTCTCATTACATTTTTGTTATGTGTTTATCTAACATGTTCCACACCCAAGAGGATTCCCTTCTTTATGGATCTATGCAATGAATAATTAATCTAATCTAATCTAACCTAATCTTGAAGAGAGATTATAATATGAACATCGACAAAAGTAAAACAATCGTAATTTAAAACCAAGTGGAATAGGAAATGAAGCACAGAAACGGGTAGATCAATTCTGATTTTTGTACAGCAAAATAACTGATGTGGGACGGAAAACGCAAGTTATAAAAAGAAGATTAGTAACCAAACAGACTAAAGCATTTCTGCAAAAGAGGAGTTTGTCATACCTAATATAAATTTCAATGTTAGGAAGTCTTTTCTGAACGCATTTATCTGGTGTCTAGTCTTTCACGTAATTCAGACAAGAAGAGAAGGTTTTCAAATGCGATGATATAGAAGAATGTTGAAGATTACATGGGAAGACTGAATAACAAACGAGGATGTTGGAGGTACTGAATCGAATTAGGAAAAAAATTATGGCACAGCATGACTAAAAGAAAGGAGTGGTTGATAGCACACATCGTAAGACATCAAGGAATTAGCCGTTCGGTAAAAATGGAACTGTGGGACTTTACAATTATAGTCGGACACTGACACATGAATGCAGTGAGCAGATTAAAGTGGATCATGATTGCAGTAGCTACGTACAGGTGAAGAGGCTTAAAGAGGATAGAATAACATGGAGAGCTACATCCGACCAGTCGTCGGACTGAAGACCAAAACATCAAATACACCAACGTTAGTGGCACTCAGTTACTGTTAGTTCACGACATAATTCTAAGGAATAGAGAAACCGGTGTTTCCAATGTACATAATTAAGTTTACTTTTCCTGTTACCCTAATGTTTTTACTTAAGGTCAGTCTGTTAGTTTCCTTGCGTGGGAAAGACTCATCTTTTATCGTTCTTTCGTTACCTCCATTTACACAATTTTGTTTCTTTTCGGTCGCCGAAATACGTAACTGTGTCCTAACACATCGCATCGGCAGATTGAAATATTATACCGGACCAAAACTTGAAGCTCTACAGTGTTCGTCGTGTTCACCTTCGTAGTTCCTTTGGCGTAGCACCTGCTGTCGGACTTCAAGAGTTGGTAATTATGTGCGGCATGCAAGACGAGTTAATTCACGTCTCGCTTAGAAGGTTTTCTTGGAAACGTTTAAAAGTGGGTCTGGATAGATCTTCAGTCTAAATAAGAGTCCCCAGGCTTGCTTTCATTCGCGAGACAGGATTAAATTTCTCACTCATCCAATGTCTAATTAAATCCCTGTAGCTATGTAAGTACTTTCAGAAAGATTCGGAAATCTGAACAGATTGGAAAGTACGCCGCTTGCTGTTCGTACACCCCGTTCTGTTGCGAGAGCAAGTCATGAGCTCTAAGTGCATCGCTCAGCACCTATTTTTCATCATTAGTTAACGACCTATGTAACACGCAGTGTGTCACAAAGAAGATTTTTTTAAGCAAATGGAGAATTTTAATAAATAGAACCACATATTTGTCCCGCCATAACAGAAGAAACATGCTAACAATCGTCATTTGGTCTTCTTGCACTTGCACTTGCAGTGGCCGTGTTTACAGGTAAAATTACTGAATGTAGGGTCCGCCTGTTTCGCAAACAACCGTGTTTTTCATCTTCAAGAATGAATGCTTCAGCACCTTTGTGCAATTTTCATTGGCATTCTTGATTCAAATCTTAATTTTAATTTTATTTGGTTGTGTAAGTCTCTCCTTTCATTATCAGGTACTGGTAGCTTGTCATCTGCAAATTTAACTTTAGAAAATCCTCTTCGTCTGCATTCTAATTTATGCCTCTGGGAAACTTACAGAAAATTATCTTCATAGAACGGAGACTGTTCAGCCCCCGATGTGCATATGTTCATATACAGTAAGGACACTGGTGGGCAGGCTATTGAACGTTCTAAATCCGTCATCGACATCCTTCCAACTGGCTTCTAATGTTCGCTAATAAGCACCAAAAACGGAAACAAGAATACAGTTCAAAGTCAACTGGTTAAAAGATAATGGAAAACACTATACACGTAGTTTGCACAGGCACAAATGGAATGTATTGGCTCCATTTAAACCTCGCTAAGTCGGTCATTTTTGTTGGACCCTACCAAAACCTAATTAATGACTGCCTGTCTTGGTACGAACCACATGAGCTACCATGCACTAAATCGTTGCTTTCAAATGCCTGGAAAAGCTCAACATTTGACTCCTGCGTACAGGAAACCTCCTTTCCACTTCTTTCAGTTTTACATACTGGGAGAAATACTTTGCGGATCAGGGTGGATCACTGTATCTCCGAACACAGAAATCAATAGTAACCTTTTATCAGTACGTCAGCCCTAGAGGGACGACGACTCAGACCCCCTGGAGGAACGCCGTTGGGCCTCTGGATTTCACTAGCTGCTGGGTGAACACTAGTCAGACTTTCACAATGGTCTTTTCCTGTTCCCATCAGTAGCACCCGTATGCCAAGAGTTATTTCCTTTGTTTCCAACAGAAACTGGAATATACTTGTCTTCGTGGGAGAATTACTCACTTTTTTAACCAGAACAGTAGGCCCAGGCCATAAACTATTTAGAAGAATTATGGAAACTAGGCATATCATGTCCAGGCTGGACAAAGAATCGATGACTGTGTGATGGAAACTGGTGCTAGTGTGGACCACACACATGAGTTCTATATTCACTTCTGTAGAATATACGCGGTGACCCAGCAGGAATGGCCATTATTCAGCGATATGATAGGAACGATCATTCGCTGGGAAAACGTTTTGCAAACAATGGTTCTAAAATGCATACTTTAAGAGCCATGAGTACTGAAGTCATCTTCAGTGTTGTAAAACAAGTTGTTCTGCTGCAAGCGTTTTGCTGTCCACTTTTTGAGAGGTTGTGGTGAGGACAAAACCAAAAACAAGTGTCCCATAAAAGTGGGCTCTGAAATGCCTATCAGCATTTATTCTGTAGATGAGATGTGTTTCACATTAGAGAAGATGAACAAGAGCTCATAGTTATTAAGGTAAGCGCTTTAGGGCCTATTTTCGCTAGACTTTCTTGCTTCGATGACCGTTCCTCTAACATTCCTAAATGTTGGCCATTCTCCTGTTTAACGAGTCCTACTACTACCAATGGACAAGTATACTCCGCCTTCCCTTAGTTAAAAGTTATGATACTATGGTCAAACCACGTCAAAGAAAGAAAAATAAAATAAAATAAATCTTTGCCTTCACTCCAAGTCTAAATATAATGATAGTAGTAGTTGTTTCTCCTTCTAAATGAAGTACTTTATACGTCGGTGGAATTTTCGTTCAACCTTAATGGAATTAGAAAATATCAGATAAGCTCATAATCTTTATGGACTCGACCTGTTTAATAATTGCGCGACCATGTGATTACTGAACACTATTCTGCAGGTTCAGTTTTTAAAGTTGTAATGAAGAAAATGGAACCCAATGGCACTCAAAGTTATTATACGAAACTAATCGATTACATTTTAAAGACTTGCGTATTTAACATTAGTAGATTATTTCTCACATTAATATTTAAGAAAGTTTATTTTTTACGGGTTCTCGACACAATTAAGCTAGAAATTGATTCTCATTCATTTAAAAAGAACATCACTTAGATTTCACCTTTTACCTGGACGACATCCGAAAGACAATAAGATACGATAACATTGAAAATATACGTTTTATCTACCAAAATGTTAAGGATATATTTTCTTCATTACTAGTTGCAAAATCATTGTTCTAAGACTTCTCTTAATCTTCTATGGTCTCTATTCTTACTTGTCGTTATAGCTCGATGACAGAATAAAACTGTATCGAGTCTGTGTATTAGGGGATTTCAATTAAGAAATAAAACAACAAATTAACATTACACTGGGATATCCTATACAGTGCTGTGATTTAGATTTACTTTTTTGAACACCTTATTTTTTATGTAGTGCCGATTCCCAAGTGCAAAAGTGGATTCATCACGCGTGTGTCCCAAAAATGTTCCATTTGTGTTTTGTACATGTCATATGCTGTAAATCAACGGACGCACAATACTACAAAAAGAAAAAAAATGGCTCAGAGCACTATGGGACTTAACATCAATGGTCATCAGTTCCCTAGAACTTAGAACTACTTAAACCTAACTAACCTAAGGACATCACATAACACCCAGTCATCACGAGGCAGAGAAAATTCCTGACCCCGCCGGGAATCGAACCCGGGCGCGGGACGCGAGAACGCAAACGCACCACCACGAGCTGCGGACCACAATACTACAGATACAGCTGAAGGCAAGAAGGCAATCAACAGTTTAGAAGATGAGAATGGGTGAGAACGGATAGAAAGTGTGCTGCAGTTTCCCTCCTCGCCGTTATATGCCACAACTGTGAACGCCGGTGCTCTACTCGGCGTCATAACGAGTTCTTTGAACCGAAGCACAGTGGCTGGAAGATTGTGATCGGTCTCTCCCGGCGATGAACTTCGCGAAACCTACGCAGACTTGTAAGAACAATGAAGCTACAGCTGCTTGCCGTAAAAGGAAATTAGCAATTTCCTCAGTCCCTCGTCTCAGATCCTTAGATACAGTTCATACGGACCTCCTGCCGTTTCTGAGAATATTCCTCCGCGTCGGTGGCTTCGCAGACTTTGTTCTTCGGCTGTCTAAGTACTTCGCAAAAACATTTCTGTAATCCTTAGCGCTACAATAAGACAAACGTGAGTTTCATTTCAAGTTAAGGTTGTGAGATACTTAGTCAGCAAAAAAATATTATCAAGTTGTTCACGACGAGTAAATTTAAAATTAGTCTTAACAGTTCTGAAAGTGCAGTGTTTTTCATATTCAGGTCTTGAAAATTCGTCAATCAGCGCGAGAGCAATTACGTCAGGTTCCAAAGTAAAGCCCCCATAGCGTAGCGGGAATTAGGTTCATAATGGTATCGAGGTAAAAATTGTACTGATGCATCGTTATCATTTTTATTATTAATAATGTAAATATTATAAACTGGCACAGACTGTTGAGTATAGGTCTTAGCGACTGTTGAGCATTGTACGTGACAAGAGAAGCATGTTGTTATTTATCAAAGAAAAGTTGTGAGGACATATTCATTACTCGAACTTACTCGTAATACATTCGTCTGTAGAACTTTCGTCGCTATGCTTGTAGTGAAACTGAAGTGGAAAGAGAAGCAAGTTATAACCGTAGTGATAAAAACAACAGAGCTGACGAAGATAGTGAAGCGATAGTGTCTTCTGCAGGCGTTCTACGTGCTAAAGATGGAACTAATGGCATACGGAACCTTTTGGGAGAAGAAAGTTGCTGAAGCATAATATTTTGCGGGAAAGCGCTGATCCAATATGTATAACAAAACATCTTTCTACAAGAGACACTTTTAAGAGAATACAGAAGAAAATATGTGATATAATAGTAAGTCAAACCAACAGGAATGCAAATGAGGTATTCACTAACAATAAGATCAATTCAGAAGGAGCAGCGGAAGTATGGAAGCAACTGACAGTTAAAGAATTTGATGCATATGTTGGAACACTGATTACAGATGGAGTAAGATTGTCTAACACTGAAGAAAACAAATGCATTCTCATTGTAGCGTACGAGATTACCCCTCTACATGTTTTGGCAGATAAGCAGATTTATAATATTTGGCGATGAGAACACAAGGTCCGAGCGTTGCAAAAATGAGAAAGCTGTTGTAATATCTGACAAATTTGAAATGCTAAGTTCAGATCTTCGTAAAAACTAACTGTCGTCTGATTGCCTCACTGTTGATGAGCAGCTTTTTCCTTAAGATATGAGTAGAGATTTGCTCAATACGTGCCCTTAAAGGCAGCCAAATATGGTTTGAACATTTGGTCGGTTTGTGATTTGCGAAATTTCCATCCAATAACTGGCCAGATTTATACAGGTAATTCTCTTTCCATAAGTGAACCTAATTCAAGGAGAGAGGGTAGTAAAATATTTATGTTACCACTTCAGCGGTACTGGCAAAAGTATATGCACCGTCAATTTCTTCATAACTCTAGCTTTAGTAAGGCTGTTGTCCATATTTGGTACTGTCAAAGGAAACAACACCTATCTACAACCAGAAATACAAGCTTCCTATGCACGCCAAGAACAATCGTCAACCTTTAGCTTCAGTGACGATGAAGTTTCATTTGTTCCAAGGAAGAAGAAAGCAGTTCTAATGTTATCCAAAAAGCATTAAGGTGCACCCACTTACAGTCCTCTTTCAAAGTCAGAAGTTATACGTTATTATAACAGCACAAAAGGGGGTGTTTATCATATGGAAAAGATGTATTCACATAACGTTGTAAAAAGGAATATACAGAGAACGCCACTAGCATACTTTAACAATATTCTGGGTATTAATTGCTTAGCGGAATTCATTATTTACACATAAAACAATCCTCAAGCAAAAAATGTGTCTCATAGCCGCAAACTGTTTCTACTTTATCTGGGAAAACATTTGGCAGTGCTATCCGTTTCTCTAGATCATTTAATCCTAAATGCTTCAGAAAATTTTCCGTGAAATCGGGCGCTGCGTGCAGGAT
Source organism: Schistocerca gregaria (assembly GCF_023897955.1). Taxonomy (NCBI): domain Eukaryota; kingdom Metazoa; phylum Arthropoda; class Insecta; order Orthoptera; family Acrididae; genus Schistocerca; species Schistocerca gregaria. The sequence continues at coordinate 833,182,688 of NC_064922.1, forward strand.
AGGAGGATCTATAAATGTCGTTCCTTAACAGGTGGAGCCTCAGCCAAAACTAGATGCTTCTGGACGACTGAAAGATCCTTCGTGACTGTTTTGTATGCGAATCTAAATTACTCAAATCGAAGAAGACAACAAGAAAAAGGGACAAGGAATGTGAAAAACCAACACGTGATGAGCATTACATCAACAGCGCGTGAACTTCGTGAATAAATAATAAATCCAACTTTATCTTTCCAGTGTAACGAACAGCAAAATTTAGTAGGTACATATTATTATGAAATTTACTCTGTTGGATGCACTAAAAACTTATACATTTTACACGTATTTATAAGTTTATTTGTTGTAATAATATTCCGTTGACTAATAAATAATAAAATATTAATATATTATTTAAAATAAAGTATTTCATTTCTGAACTTAATACCTATTCTAATGGAGATCTTGGTTAACTGGGTAAACCGACTGTAGATTAGGGATTCACTATTCTCTTTCGCATTTTAATGCTCTCCTTTGAAAGTATTTAAATCTTCCTTTCATTACGACAGTTACTCACCTGAGGCTTGTGTACACTAGTTTATTAGTTATAAAGGTTACCCGGGTAACCCAAAGTGGATACAAGTGATTAAAGTCATGAGCAACTTAAAATGGAACCATCACACAGAAAATGTTGTGTGGAAGTCGAACCAAAGACTGAATTTAACTGACGTAATACTTAGAAATTGCAACAATACCACGAACGGGACTCCTGAGACTGCGCTTGTCCGTTATCTTCTCGAATACTGATTTGCAAAGTGGGATCCTTACAAGGCAGGATTGAAGGAGAAAACTCGAAACGTTCAAGGAAAGGCAGCTAGTTTAGTGTCATCGCGAAATAGTGAAGAGTGTATCACGGATATGATTTACAAACTAGCCTGGCACTCGTTAAGACAGTAGCAGTTTTAGCTATGGAGAGATCTTTCCTCCAAATTTCAGTAAACAACTCTCGCCTCTGAACGTGAAAATACTTTGTTGATTTCCATTTACATAGGAAGAAACGATTGTCGTAATAGAATAAGGGCAAGCGCACGGAAATTTTTATTTGTTCATTATTCCCACGAGCTTTTCAAGTGTGGAGCAGAACAGTCGAGGAATAGTCTGGAAGGCATTCTGTTGACACTATGTCTAACACTTTAGTGTACATTACAGAGCAGTGGTGCACTACTAGACCGATATTTAGAGGAACAAGATCTCACAGACAGAGGTCGAGAAATCCATCACATCACAGTGGCCAGGCTGCATTGTATACGGGGACGGGGACCTGAAAGATCATAACACATAATTTTGGTTTGTAAGGAAAGCGTTATTTCTACAAGAATTGCGATTATCGTGGTAAGTTGACAAGTAAAGGCGGCATGCAGAACTGGGCGAAATAAAAAAGAATAATTTGTTTTGTAGATGCAAATGTCTTCTGTTGCTGCACTGTATTTTACTGTCCCAGAGGCGTTTCGCCTCTTTTTTACTTTAAGGCATCTTTAGTGGAATGGGTTTTTGTATCTAGTTGTCATCGGTGTTTGCTCTCATCTTCCCACATGAAGGTGGAACTACCGCTCTATTTCCGACACATAGTAGGCGTCTTAGATTGTTTGCAGATGCTGCTGTCATTCACCATCTTGTAAAGTCATCAAGTGGCCAAAACGAATTGCAAAATGATTTAGATGTGTGTGTTGTGCGAAAAGTGGCAATGGACCCTGAATACAGAGAAGTGTGAAGTTTAATTTCGATTACACGATAATTCACACAGATCTGAAGGCTGTAATTTCAACTATATACATAATGATCACAATTACAAATGACCTAATTTGGTAAGATCGCATAAAAATGTTGTGGCTAAATCAAACCAAAGACGGTAATTCAAGGGCGGAACACATAGAATGTGCAACAGGTCTACTAAAGGGACTGCTTTTATCACACTTGTCCGCCATATTCTGGAGTATTTCTGTGCAGTGTGGGATCCGCATCAGGTGGGACTGATGGATGACATCCAAAAAGTTCAAAGAGGGGCAACTCGTTTTGTACTATCGTGAAATATAGGAGGCAGTGCCACAAACATGATACGTGAAATGGAGTGGCAATAATTAAAACAAAAGCATTTTTCGTTGAGACCGAAACTTCTCACGAAATTCCAATCACCAGTTTTGTCCTCCGATTGCGAAAACATTCTGTTGGCATCCGCCCACATAAGGAGAAATGATCATCAAGATAAAGTAAGAGAAATCAGGGCTTGCTCTAAGATAATGTCCGGGCTCGAATGTGGTTCCTCTTCGTCGAAATGTCTTGGCACAAACTCGTCTAGGGGTTGAACCGCAGGTGTCGCATTGCACGCCCTAAACTAGACACTTGCGATGCATTGGTTAAATTACCTGGATGATGGCAAGTTTTCGAAATTGTATGAAACATACAACGTTAACATAACATATAAAAATAGTATTAATAATATCGGGAGTTAAATTATTGGCCCGTAAATGATCTAGGCCAAGCAGTTGCGATATGGTTAGAATAATGTTTATTCAGAAAGCAAACTAATAGCGAAAGTGGTCGTATTAGAATTACCATCACACTCGAGCGTATATCCATTTGACACAGTACGATCATTCACAATCTCAATGCGGATTACAAATCCAATACTCCTCCTCGTTAACCACGCGAAAATTTAGGTTTCACATTAGGCGCGGATACTCACCGCTCAGAGACTAAGTCCCGCGATACCACAGAACGTGAAATGTTCAAGTCGGCTGTCCGCTTTCCCGTTTGCACTAGCAATGGCGAACGGGATTAGCCGAGCGGTCTTAGGCGCTGCAATCATGGACTGTGCGGCTGTTCCCGGCGGAGGTTCGAGTCCTACCTCGGGCATGGGTGTGTGTGTTTGTCCTTAGGATCGTTTAGGTTAAGTAGTGTGTAAGCTTATGGACTGATGACCTTAGCAGTTAAGTCCGATAAGATTTCCGACTCATTTCAAATTTTTTTTTTTTTTTTTTTTTTTTTTTTTTTTTTTTTTTTTTTTTTAAATAAGCGCTGTCCGTATGCCATCTGCGGCAGAACATCCTCGCTCAAGTGAGTAGTGAAGTTCCCTTTGTTCCCTTTCCTCAAGCCGTACATGTGATTGGTTACAGCTTATTCCACATTATTTTGCATTTTAACATATTTAATTAATCAAACCTTGACCACTTTCACATTCTAAATAAAGCACAAAAGTAACTATGCACCAAAGTTTACAACAGATATTCTGTTACCTAATGATTCAGTTGGGTGTCATGCCATCATCGTTCAATGTGTTTTGTGAGGAGGAAATGATGATCTAATGCTTAACTGGAAATACTGATAATTTAAATTTACTATATCTTTTAAACAAATTAAATTACCCAGTTGACATTTACCACATATGACATTTTGATGATGCGCTTCTATATGTAATGTCGATCCTTAAAATCGACCAAAACATTAAGATTTTAGCTTTCAGGAGTTTCTTAAAAAACTTGTTAATTTCACTTTAACAGTAAATGCTAAACTATTATAGATATGATCAAAGTTCAAGTTTTATTGGGATCACCATGAAAATTTATTAAGAATGGTACATCAATATTACTGTTACCTTGTTCCCTGAATTACTACAGAATTGAAGTTTTCATGCTGTTTTAATTATTTCGCAATTTACAGGTAGAAAAAATGTTCAAATGTGTGTGAATTCCTATGGGACCAAACTGCTTAGGTCATCGGTCTCTAGACTTGCATACTACTTAAACAAACTTACGCTAAGGACAACTCACACACCCATGCCCTAGGTAGAACTCGAACATCCGGCGGGAGGGGTGGACCGCTTCCTGATGTGGCGCTTCAAACCGGGGAGCAATTCAGCGCGGCGCAGGTAGAAAAACTAATGGTTCAAATGGCTCTGAGCACTATGGGACTTAACATCTCAGGTCATCAGTCCCCTAGAACTTAGAACTACTTAAACCTAACTAACCTAAGGACATCATACACATCCATGCCCGAGGCAGGATTCGAACCTGTGACCGTCGCGGTCGCACAGTTCCAGACTAAAGCGCCTAGAACCGTTCGGCCACTAAGGCCCCAGAAAAACTAATTTCTTATTCTTTACTCTATCTACAAAACCTACTGTCACTGCCGACACATTATTTCCCGAATTGAGCATCGCGTCTACTTTCTCGTCATTTACTATAATTTCAATGATAGGCTGAACATCAATCATTTCTTTTCGCTCTAAACACTAGTCCCTCAGTAAATCACTTTTTATGTCTCTTCCCTTCTCTCGCATCTCTAGAGTACAAATATCCTGTTCCATCCACCACTTTCAAATTTGCATGTACGTCGTCTGTCCGTAGCAGTTTGTCTTGAGTATAGCGGGGTGTTCTCCAGCCGAAATATCGGCAGTCGCTGAAAGTGTTACCTAGCTGAATTCCCGGAAGTTATTTGAAAGTTGTATACGCCAGGAGAAACTCAGGTCTCAAACCCCTCAATTTCGTACTCGTCCGCAAATAATTAATTAAATGCGTCTTTCGCCTAACTTAATTTTTTCTACATTCTAGATCTCTCGCTATCTTCGAATTCTCTCAATTACGCAAATGAGTCAATAACGATCGTAATGTTCTACTGTACCATCGCCAATCACTTACAGTAAAATCATATTCCTCCTTAAGATGCCATTCGGTCCAAATATAATTTTCTATATCAGAATCAAAGTTAGTGTATTCTACCTTAAAATTATAGACATTAGTAGCTACAACATCATTATCATGAAGTAAAGCATTACTTTTTACTTCCAAGTCATTACAAACAACTTCACAAACATCGCTTTCAACACCTCATGGTACATCATACCATTCGCTACATAAAACTTGATTTACCTCTGTCGACTAATGACCAATGTAGGCACCGTTCATAGTTTCACCATCCTGTGTTACTACATCACAAAAATTGTAGCTACATTGTCGTGAAATTTCAGAATCAATAGTACCATTTAATTCCACTGCATTTGGATTTAAGCCTAAACATAATACTTTTTCCTCTCCTACATGCTCCTGCGCCACATTAATTTCTGATCGCACATCAAATTCCGATCCCCATTCGTTCTCAAACTAACATTCAAGATCCACAGATCCATCCAGACGTTCGGGTTCACCTCCATTAGTAGAAAGATATGCTTAGATTCCTTGCTCTGAAGCATCAAGACCAGCAGCTTCAACTTCCGTAACTTCAGCACGTAAAACGTCATTACTGCCTTCCTTCAACATTAATTTACCAATTTCAGCCGATGCACACACAAATGCATCTACAGCTGACGCGACTAATGCAACGCCGTCCTTATTAACCTCCTTAACAACTTTCTCCGTCACAATATCACCTGGAACATCATCACTTTCATCACTATAATCATTAACGGTGCTTAGTACCTCTTTAGAATTTTCTATACAATATAACTCCACCAAATTCGGTTCTACATCAGCCTCCTTTTAGCTCATATAATGTTTCATAGTATTAACATTCACACGCTCTTTCGTCTCACAATCATAAAACAAATCATTTGGCCCTAAAACGTCGTCATTTGCCTTTATCGTTATCTTTTATTACCTTAGGATTATGGCTTTCACGTACAATCTGACTTGACGTGTCATTTAAACAGTGCAAAGACTTTCCTCCAAACGTACAGTGTCGAAGGAAGTACGTTTCTAAGACAAACTGTCACGTATGAAGGAACTTGCGTTTCTGACGTTACAACGGAATGAAAACTATAGTCCTTGGAATGGAGGCATTAAACATTCACCACGAAATTAATGAAACATCAAACAAGTTCAACTTGCACTGTCTTTAGTGATAGGCAGGGTGTTTCGTTGGTCCGTTCTTTTTTTTTTTTTTTGTCGGCTTAGGGCGGTAAGTGCAAAGAAATTGAGCCGTGAAATAAAAAAAAGAAAAATACAATAAATTAAAGAAAAGAAAACAGCGTAGCACCCTCAGTACAGAGATTGTTCAGCTTCCCTATAATTCCCGTTCTCTGGCTTATAGAACCCAAGATCGTATGCGTCGTATGGTTGGGCTACCCTCATGGTAGCTTCGACATACATCATTGCAGTGCTAGGAGACAATCGGTGATGTCAAAACGTCACTGCACAGCTGGTTAAACAAACAAGTGGAGGTTTTGTGTGATGGAACGCAGAAGCTGGGCATATGATACGATAAGTGCTTTAGTGCAAGTGAAAATTACGTTGGACAGTAAACTGTGGCCCTGGCTTTCGTATAAACATAACTTTTAACATTGTTTTAGGTTTTTTTAAACTTAAAATGGCATTTACTTCAGGCAGTTAGCAACATTTTCCATGGATCATTTTAAACGGTATATCGCTGTGATAAGTCATTTTGTATTCATATCGCGAATTAATTTGTACATATGGTTACATTTTGAACAATTCTAATTTTTTTATTTATTTATTTTCTTACGAAAAGAAAAAAAGATATACATAGATGTACCCACTACCTATTACACATTACTCTAACAGAAATTCTCCTACGAAATATAAGAGCTGTGAAGGAAAATACTTCTCAATTTGTTTTCCAGTGCTATTTTGCTGTCTGGTCGAAATTCTATATCACTGGGTAAGTAATAAAAAGTGTTTGTTATCAAGCAGCCTCTTAATTAAATTCAGTAAATAGAGAACCTGAGAATTTTCATTGGTGTAGCGGAAACATTACACCGTCTGTCAAGAAATGTGAAACACCCAGAAGAAATGGTCGGATGTCAATATTACTTCGTACACTGACACACTACCGTCAGATACGTAAATGATTGGATTTACAATTCTATGTGACAGGGACTACGGCCACCAGGTACCTTGGTACTGTTCGTGTTTAATGTCATTACCAGCCCTGAGTATATCACGTGCGTGAACAATGGAAGATGTTGACAGACCACTGTGTCGGATACGATTGTGCCAGATGCTCATATGAGAAGGCGTCCGAGAGTACCTCACAGCGTTGGGAAGGGGTCTCATGGTGGATGTCCAATCGGTTTCTCGCACCGTGCAATATCGAGATATTTGGGTCGTGGTGTCATACTACAACTGGTCGTGAGAGCAGACAGACTGATTGTGAAGGCTCCAATCCGTAACATCTGACAATAATAAGGAGAAGTCGCTCTATTATGTCTCAAGAACATTGTGAGCCCTTCACACCCGCCCAAGCCCACCGCGACCAAGTAACGGGAACCTTGCATTATTCCTTGTCGTCTTGCACCACTGGTCAGATACTAGCAGCAAGTGGACGAAGGAACTACCGTCCCACGGGTAAGCTGCCGTTAACGCCGTAGCACAAGGGAGGTGGGGGGAGGCGCTTGTAGTGGCACGGCGACCGGGAAGCAATGACTGTTGACTAATGGCGTCGCATTGCATTCAGCCATCAATTATAGTTCCTTACATTACTGGATGGTCGTCGTTGGTGAATATGGCGGTCACCTGAAGAGAGGTCCTGTTATTCTAATATTTCGGAGAGGGACAGCTGTATCATTCCTGGCGTCATGGTGAGGGAAGAAGTCGGGTATGACAGAATATTTTATACAGGCCCAATGCTTGCATTTTATTAAAATACTAGCAAATATAGCAGTCAAGAGGTATAGTCTTTTTGTTCATAAATTTAATCTAATGTTCACTACCCACAGCCGAGCCAGTAAAAGCTATCACTGTAACACGCATTATATTACGGGGAGATTTTTTCTACCGTGTACAAACTCAAGGGAGTGATCGATGTGAGGAAACGGGACAAACAAGATCTAATGAACTTATGCCTGGAAATGCATGGTTTGCATGCAAGAAACAAATTATTAATCATACTTTGTTACAGACACTGCGGTCTAACACGCAATACACACTCCTGGAAATTGAAATAAGAACACCTTGAATTCATTGTCCCAGGAAGGGGAAACTTTATTGACACATTCCTGGGGTCAGATACATCACATGATCACACTGACAGAACCACAGGCACATAGACACAGGCAACAGAGCATGCACAATGTCGGCACTAGTACAGTGTATATCCACCTTTCGCAGCAATGCAGGCTGCTATTCTCCCATGGAGACGATCGTACAGATGCTGGATGTAGTCCTGTGGAACGGCTTGCCATGCCATTTCCACCTGGCGCCTCAGTTGGACCAGCGTTCGTGCTGGACGTGCAGACCGCGTGAGACGACGCTTCATCCAGTCCCAAACACGCTCAATGGGGGACAGATCCGGATATCTTGCTGGCCAGGGTAGTTGACTTACACCTTCTAGAGAACGTTGGGTGGCACGGGATACATGCAGACGTGCATTGTCCTGTTGGAACAGCAAGTTCCCTTGCCGGTCTAGGAATGGTAGAACGATGGGTTCGATGACGGTTTGGATGTACCGTGCACTATTCAGTGTCCCCTCGACGATCACCAGAGGTGTACGGCCAGTGTAGGAGATCGCTCCCCACACCATGATGCCGGGTGTTGGCCCTGTGTGCCTCGGTCGTATGCAGTCCTGATTGTGGCGCTCACCTGCACGGCGCCAAACACGCATACGACCATCATTGGCACCAAGGCAGAAGCGACTCTCATCGCTGAAGACGACACGTCCCCATTCGTCCCTCCATTCACGCCTGTCGCGACACCACTGGAGGCGGGCTGCACGATGTTGGGGCGTGAGCGGAAGACAGCCTAACGGTGTGCGGGACTGTAGCCCAGCTTCATGGAGACGGTTGCGAATGGTCCTCGCCGATACCCCAGGAGCAACAGTGTCCCTAATTTGCTGGGAAGTGGCGGTGCGGTCCCCTACGGCACTGCGTAGGATCCTACGGTCTTGGCGTGCATCCGTGCGTCGCTGGGGTCCGCTCCCAGGTCGACGGGCACGTGCAGCTTCCGCCGACCACTGGCGACAACATCGATGTACTGTGGAGACCTCACGCCCCACGTGTTGAGCAATTCGGCGGTACGTCCACCCGGCCTCCCGCATGCCCACTATACGCCCTCGCTCAAAGTCCGTCAACTGCACATACGGTTCACGTCCAACCTGTCGCGGCATGCTACCAGTGTTAAAGACTGCGATGGAGCTCCGTATGCCACGGCAAACTGGCTGACACTGACGGCGGCGGTGCACAAATGCTGCGCAGCTAGCGCCATTCGACGGCCAACACCGCGGTTCCTGGTGTGTCCGCTGTGCCGTGCGTGTGATCATTGCTTGTACAGCCCTCTCGCAGTGTCCGGAGCAAGTATGGTGGGTCTGACACACCGGTGTCAATGTGTTCTTTTTTCCATTTCCAGGAGTGTATTACGGGGAGATTTTTTCTACCGTGTACAAACTCAAGGGAGTGATTGATGTGAGGAAACGGGACAAACAAGATCTAATGAACTTATGCCTGGAAATGCATGGTTTGCGTACAAGAAACAAATTATTAATCATACTTTGTTACAGACATTGCGGTCTAACACGCAATATATTTTAAGCCACAGTTGCAGTAACCATGGTTTCCTCCTAGAGTGTGGTACTGTTCCTCGTACAACATGCCCTAGCGCCCACTCCTGACATAGTAATTTGTAATGCTATGTCCGATTCACTTCTCTTGTTGACTCACCTTGTAGTGGATGTGATACAGCGTTTTACACAATGGTCCCGTGTTCGAATCGAGTCCTTGCCGAAATGTTGTGTACTTAAGGAAACGCAGCGGCAGGCAGCAAGGTTGTATCAGGAGACCTATCCCCGCAGGCAACAACCACATCATTCAGTGTTTGCAACAGTATTTCACCGTTTGTCTGAGATAGGGTCGTTTCAGGAAACAGGAAATTATGAAGGACGTACCGGAAATGTTCGGACAGCAGACTTGGAGGGAAATGCGGTTAACAGTGTGCTGTGTCAGTACAAAGCAGTTGGCCCGCTAGTACAGAGTAAGCCAGACGACCGAGGGCAACATTCTCCATGACAAATTTTATTACTCTTATCACTTACAGATCTTACTAGCGACAGACTTTCCACATCGGGAGCAGTTTTGTCACTGGTTTCTTCACCAGGTAACCACTATTCCGGGATTTGCGTGATCCACCCTGTACGCATATGCGGACACCTTTACGCGGAGTAGTACCTTCAACTTCCGTAAAAGCCATCTTTGGGATAGTATGCAGAACTAACATGTTATGGCGACAGTGAATCATCAGCATTGGTACAGCCGGAATGTGTGGGCCGGGATAATTGGCAACCGTATTTTGGGACCAGCCTCCCTCCCACTTTGCCTAACAGGCCGAAACTATCGGCGTTTCTTGTGGATGACTTTGCCTCCCCTGCTGGAAGAAGTGACACTGATGATTCGAAGGTTTATGTGGCTGGTACATGATGATGCTGCAGCCCATTTCACCGATAAGGTCTAGACGCATCTCAATCGTGTCTTCCATGGTCGATGAATCGGACGAGGGGGTCCTATTGCATGACCTACTCGTTCACCGCGCTGGTCGAGTGGTTCTGGCTGCTTCAGTCCGGAACCACGCGGCTGCTACGGTGACAGATTCGAATCCTGCCTCGGGCATGGATGTATGTGATGTCCTTAGGTTAGTTAGGTTTAAGTAGTTCTAAGTACAGGGGACTGATGACCTCAGATGTCAAGTCCCATATTGCTTGGAGCCATTTGAGCCATGAATCCGTGCGATTTCTGGTTACGGGGCCAACTCAGAAGTATCGTGCACGCAGACCCCGTTCCAGATTTGGAGACACTCAAGCAGCGTATTCATACTGCTTTTGACTCTGTTCGGATGCACCCTGGCCGATGTGAACATGTGAGACAGAACATGCTACGGCGTGTACACGCATTCGTTGAGGCACATTGAAGCCATTCTCATCACATACTGTGACTGCGGCTGCATGGTACAGGGCGTATTAGACCGCAGTCTGTGTCTGTGTAAGTTCGTTAGACGTTTCTTGTTCCGAATCCTGTGCTCGACCAGTTCCTGGAGTTTGTACAAAGTGGAACAATCCACCCTTTGTAGTCAATTTCTTTTTTGGTTCTTACCCTGATCTGTGGGACTCGGTGTACTGTGTCCAACTCTAGGAACGACTTGCTCCGTCTACTGTACAGCTTGAGCTGCGGCTCCTTAGTTTCCACGCCGGCGGCGTCATTGGCTGTAGAACAGTTCTTGTCCTGCTACCGCCCAGCCTGGTCCATTGTTCCGCAGTTTAGCCGGAGGCATTCCGGCGCGCGGGCCTAGCGCCTAGTTTGCGGCGCTAAAGCGGATGGCCGACGCTGCAGTCCTGATGGGCGCCGCGGCGACTAATTAAACGTTCGCCCCGCGTGGCGAAGCGGAGCGGAACGAGGCGAGCAAGGGAGGGGAGAGGAGACCGAGTTGTACCAACTTGCGCCTGCAGGTGCCGGTGGTGCTGAAGCCAGAGCTGTGCCCCGCCTGTTTACCATCAACCCCGCTGCCGACGTCTCGCAGCTCTTGTCGTGAGGAGTGTGGACCGCAGGCAGCAAATCTTCAACACTCTGCACTGTACGCTGAAGGCCTGCAGGCGCCTGGCCCGTAGGAGAGCTCTGCACGCGTGTATATATATATATATATATATATATATATATATATATATATATATATATATATATAGATCGGATCTGTTCTTTCGGACATGTCAGAATGTCCGAAAGAACAGACACCATCTTCATATATATACTGGTTGTCCCAACTATCTCGTCCACCCAAAATATCTCTGGAACAATAACAGCTATTGGAAAACGACTTCACCGGTATCAATGTAGGGCTGGGGCCCATGAATGTACATATTTGGAAACATTCTAAAACGAAAGCATATGTGTTTTTTAAAACAAAATTATGTTTTTTTAAATGGACCTCCTACATTGTTTCTTCAGCAATCCATAGCATGACAAAGCACATACACAATGGCGTTGATTGCATCGTAATATTCCCATTACATCCCGAGATATTAAGACGCGAAGTTGACGCTTGAAACACCCGACGTGCGCTGCTAGCGCACGTCCTGAGGCTCAGGCGTCAACCCCATGCTGCCCGTAATCGCGATGTGATTGACATGAGTAATCACACTTCCATACTTATCAAGAGGTCCGAAACGAATAATACGGTCTGCTGCCATCCTGCATTAACGGCGTACATTCCAGCAGGTGTTTATCCCATGGGCCAGGGGTGATGCGGTTCTGTAACATATCTGTGTACCGCAACGTTAGTCACAAAGTTAACTTCCCTTATCGTTAATCCGTTACTAAAAAGGTATTGCCGTTCAACGCTAAAACTTTACTTTACTGTAGATCTAGCGAAAGTGATAGTTAATCATTCACTCGTAATAGTAAAATTCATGGTGATGGTTTTAGAGAAACGAGCAAGTGGACTAAAAGTTTTACCGTTGTTTAGGTTAAAATGTTTTGATTTGGGAAGTTCAGGTAGGACATAGAAGATGAGTGTGAAATTGTTTAACCAATTAGTTTTATTATCACATAAATATCAATGTTATGTTTATCTAATTCGTTAAATGACAAATTGTTCCAAAACAAATGTTTCTGAACATCACTGGGTAAAATGGCCCTTTGTAGAAACTTCCACTGTGATACCAGTACTATATACTAAACATAGCGTTCACATCTCATGCTCAAAGTGATGCCCATTGGCTTGCATACATAGGGTCACTCTGCGGATGAAGGATTCCCTACTTCTTGCTACTGTATCCTCTTTGATGGCTGTACAAGCATCAATAATGCGTTGCTTCATGTCCTCTGATGTTGTTGGTTCATGTTGGTAAACAGCATCCTTCACTGCTCCACAAAGAAAATAATCCAGCGGTGTAAGGTCCGGAGATCGAGCAGGCCATCTAACTGGGCCATCTCGTCCAATCCACCTACCAGGGAACTTACGGTTCAGAAGTCGTCATGCTCGTAAGGCGTTATGTGCAGGGCATCCGTCATGCTGATGCCACATCACCATTCTCCGGTTCAGAGGTACGGTGTCCAAGAGAACAGGAAGATTGTGTCGTATAAATCTGGAGTATTGTCTGCCATTTTGGATGCCATTTATAAAGAAAGGCCCGATAATTGTATCTCCAATAATCCCACACCAAACATTAACTTTCCACAGACGTTGATGCTCTACGGAGCCATTTTGGATTGTCTGCGGACCAATAATGCATATTCCTCATATTGACAATTCCTTTGTTGGAGAATGATGCCTCGTCGGTAAAGGGCACATCCGCAAAAAAATTTGGATTAGACAGAAGTTTTTGGTGAGCCCACCGACAAAATGTTACTCTATTGCGGAAGTCATTTCCATGAAGATCCTGGTGTAAATGAACATGGTAAGGATGAAATTTATGGCGTTTAAGAATACGCTGTGCACTTGATTTCGACATAGCAACTTCACGTTCAATTTGACCTTTGCTGATTTGAGGATCCACAGCTCGGGTAGCGAGCACAGCAACTTCAGCACGTTCATCTGGGCGTGTTCTAGGACGATGTCGAGGTCTTGGATTTAAGCTTCCCGTTTCACGTAGACAAGATGTGAGATGACCAAACATCCGGCGCGAAGGCGATGGCTTGTCAGGGAATCGTCTTCTGTACCGTCGTTCTGCCTGAACAGCATTTCGTCCACCTACTACAGGGTACAGCACAGGTATGTAGAGTAGGGTTCAAAACAGACATATTAACTTAATAATCATAATGTTCGCTAACATTACTATCAACAAACAAGCAATCTCATAACGTATTTCCCGTCAACGTACATTCTCCATAGATCAGCAGCATTTCTACCATATCTTCATGTGTGTACATTAGACTGTACAGTATAAGTTCCACAACACAACGTTTATTCACAATGTGTACTACCTCCGTGCCGTCACTAGATTACTCTGATGCACGACAACACTGGCATGCTGTGTACTGCACGCCAAAGCAACAACAAATGGGATGCTCGGAGGGTGGTGGAGTACAGCAGTTTGCATGGGTCGCAAATCATAACCAAGGCGAAGTGGTAACTGTGGCAGTAGTGGGAACTACGTTGGACACTTGACTAGGTAGAGCCAGGCCCTGCACGACAGGCACAATGGGTCATATAACGCATTAGATAAACATTATTTTTAGTGTGCAGGATAAATATGACAATATGAGGGGTGTACACCAATCGGTACTGGTTCATATTGTGTACGTAGATATGTAAAACGTGCAAGAGGGTAACCATTATGTGCTTATGAGAGTTGATGGCAGTATACCGTATTATTCGTCTCGGACTTCTTGATAAGTATGGAGGTGTTTTTACACATGTCAGTCACATCGCGATTATAGGCCGCATGGGGTTCGCGCCTGAGCCTCAGGATGTGCGCAGGCAGAGCATGTCGGTTGTTTCAAGCGTCAACTTCGCGTCTCAGTATCTCGGGATGTAATGGGAGTATTGCGATGCAATCAACGCCATTGTGTATGTGCTTTGTCATGCTATGGACTGTTGAAGAAAAAATATAGGAGGTCCATTTAAAAAAAAACATAAGTTTGTGTTAAAAAACACATATGCTTTCGTTTTAGAATGTTTCCAAATATGTACATTCATGGGCCCCAGCCCTACATTGATACCGGTGAATCGTTTTCCAATAGCTGTTATTGTTCCAGAGATATTTTGGGTGGACCAGATAGCTGGGACACCCTGTACATATTTAAGGCCCACCGGCCATTTGACCAGCTTCTTCTGTGCGGATGCACAAACAGTGCCCGAACTCTTACGAGAATCTGCAAAAACCCGCGAATAATGAGTATAATGGGTAGGGTCCCTATAAATATAGTGCGGGGCAATAAGTTGGGAATGTGGGTCTCACGGTAGGTCTGCCAGAGATAAGTCCGTGCAGTCGCATTCTCCTCTGTCTTCTCGGTGGCTCAGATCGATGTCGGAACGGTTGCTCAGAGTGGATGGATCAACAAACGAACTCTAACGGATGTCATGTGATGTCTGCAACGACTAAAACACAAACACAACAAAAGAGAGAGAGAGAGAGAGAGAGAGAGAGAGAGAGAGAGAGATGTGTCTGCCATGTAAACAGGAGATCCCGGGTTCGAGTCTCGGTCGGGGCACACAATTTCAACTGTCCCCGTTGACTTATATCAAAGCCTGTGTGCAGCTTGGGGTATTCATGTCATTGTAATTACACTTCGCGTAGCTTGCCGGAAGGTGCAGAAGATGACAGACGCTGCATCGTCTAATAAAACAGCTGAGAATGCTCTGTATATGACAGCGCCTATGTGATGCATTTGTGCTCATTTGCACATTAAAAATTGTTTAGTTCTTGTTTTGTAATTATTATTATTCTTGTGAAAGACGTATGGAAATTTGTACAGCTCTATCTCTGACGACATTAGCATTCTGGTTGAGAACAAAAAAATAAAAAAGTAAAAAAGGGAACAGAAATTTATTTCTCTTCTTATTATTCATGAAAAATCAAAGTCTCTCTTATCTGGCAGAGGCTATAAAAATATTTTCTAGTATCTCCTAACAATTAATACAGTAACGCTCCTGCAGGCAACAGATAACTCACCTCGTATTGCGCGTGCAACTGCGTGAATATTCTGCGTCCAGCAACAGGCTCAAATATTTCAAAAGAAATACTGCGACCAATGTATAGAGCAATGTTTAGTCACAACTAGTGGTAAACCTATTGCCATTTTTTGTATACATTTAGAAATTGAATGAGCAGCACGCATTTGGTCTACAATGCTTAAGCAGTGAAATTAAAATGAAAGAAACCGATCAAAACTTTTTGTTATGGCGTAAAGTATAGCGCCGGCACGCCATTCGGGAACGATAGATAAGATATGGCTGTGAGAAGACGTCAGCCAATTGGACGCTGACCGACCCTTCTTCAGGACGACAACGCGACAGCAGCCAAGACATAAGCACCGCGACCGACTGGCGACGCCCCAGTCCAAGAGAAGCTTCAGGACTCTGAATGCGAGAATTATGTCGCCTGCACGGTAGCTCAGCGTGTTTGGTCACAGAGCTGGTTGGACTCTGTAATAAAAAAACTGAGTGGAAGGATCAATAAACGAACTTTAACGCATGTCATGTGACGCCCGCAATGACCAAACCCATATATATATATATATATATATATATATATATATATATATATATATATATATATATATACACTCCTGGAAATTGAAATAAGAACACCGTGAATTCATTGTCCCAGGAAGGGGAAACTTTATTGACACATTCCTGGGGTCAGATACATCACATGATCACACTGACAGAACCACAGGCACATAGACACAGGCAACAGAGCATGCACAATGTCGGCACTAGTACAGTGTATATCCACCTTTCGCAGCAATGCAGGCTGCTATTCTCCCATGGAGACGATCGTACAGATGCTGGATGTAGTCCTGTGGAACGGCTTGCCATGCCATTTCCACCTGGCGCCTCAGTTGGACCAGCGTTCGTGCTGGACGTGCAGACCGCGTGAGACGACGCTTCATCCAGTCCCAAATGAGCTCAATGGGGGACAGATCCGGAGATCTTGCTGGCCAGGGTAGTTGACTTACACCTTCTAGAGCACGTTGGGTGGCACGGGATACATGCGGACGAGCATTGTCCTGTTGGAACAGCAAGTTCCCTTGCCGGTCTAGGAATGGTAGAACGATGGGTTCGATGACGGTTTGGATGTACCGTGCACTATTCAGTGTCCCCTCGACGATCACCAGAGGTGTACGGCCAGTGTAGGAGATCGCTCCCCACACCATGATACCGGGTGTTGGCCCTGTGTGCCTCGGTCGTATGCAGTCCTGATTGTGGCGCTCACCTGCACGGCGCCAAACACGCATACGACCATCATTGGCACCAAGGCAGAAGCGACTCTCATCGCTGAAGACGACACGTCTCCATTCGTCCCTCCATTCACGCCTGTCGCGACACCACTGGAGGCGGGCTGCACGATGTTGGGGCGTGAGCGGAAGACGGCCTAACGGTGTGCGGGACTGTAGCCCAGCTTCATGGAGACGGTTGCGAATGGTCCTCGCCGATACCCCAGGAGTAACAGTGTCCCTAATTTGCTGGGAAGTGGCGGTACGGTCCCCTACGGCACTGCGTAGGATCCTACGGTCTTGGCGTGCATCCGTGCGTCGCTGCGGTTCGGTCCTAGGTCGATGTACTGTGGAGACCTCACGCCCCACGTGTTGAGCAATTCGGCGGTACTTCCACCCGGCCTTCCGCATGCCCACTGTACGCCCTCGCTCAAAGTCCGTCAGCTGCTCATACGGTTCACGTCCACGCTGTCGCGGCATGCTACCAGTGTTAAAGACTGCGATGGAGCTCCGTGTGCCACGGCAAACTGGCTGACACTGACGGCGGCGGTGCACAAATGCTGCGTAGCTAGCGCCATTCGACGGCCAACACCGCGGTTCCTGGTGTGTCCGCTGTGCCGTGCGTGTGATCATTGCTTGTACAGCCCTCTCGCAGTGTCCGGAGCAAGTATGGTGGGTCTGACACACCGGTGTCAATGTGTTGTTTTTTTTTCCATTTCCAGGAGTATATATATATATATATATATATATATATATATATATATATAAGACTAGAAGTCTGGATAGCAGAGTCATCTCTAGTTACTTCGCTTGTGCATTCAATATGCAGCACAGACTTGGAATTGTTTATACTGAAGAAGTGTGTTTGTTTTGCATGTCACTCTTTGCTCGCGACACATCTGTGCAATTTGGAAGGTTAAGTATTGTCATTTACATTTTGTAATAAAACTGATTAATACAATTTGTTTGCATTGTTTGTCTAGCGAACCGAGTACCTAGGATTTCTAGACTCCACATACTTGACGACGAGCATAGAGACATAATACTTTTCATCTGCTATATTTCAAAAATTGACAATTTAAACACTGGAAAACCTCGGACCTTTCCTTTTCTCCGACAGACTGATTAGCAAAATTTTTTATTATTGCCCAATGTCTCTAATCAATAAAACGTATCTGGAGACAACAAAGATGTATCAATCTCAGTGTATGCATACATAAATCTGAGAAAATCCAGTGCGCAAGCGAGCAACTACTGCGTGCAGCAATTAGTTCATTTACCTGAATTAATCACGACTGACCATCATGTAGGTAGACTGAATTTTTTGTCAATTGCAAGCAAATTTGACCTTCAAAAAAAAGTGTTCACTTTCCTCACCAGCAATTTTGTTATAATTTGTTCTGTCGTAAGCTTACGGGGTGATCAAAACCCTTCTGTTCGAATGCCGTGCAGTTCAGAATAGGTATGCCAATGAGATAAACTCTGCTTGAGCGTTGGTGCAAGAATCCCACCGACAAACCAAGTCGAAGAAACCCATTTCGTAGAACACCGTGTCCTGCTGCGTGAAGCAGTCTGCTGCACATCGCAGTCAGACAGGATTCTTCGACACTTCAAAGTGTTTTTTAAGGGACCAAAGGCGTGATAATCGCATGGGGAGACATCTGGAGATCTGGAGTTCAGACCGGGTGCTTGGGTGCCCGACACTTGAACTGGCATACTTCTGCGTGAAGACATTTGCAATAGAGGACTTGCGTTTTCGTGAAGCACCCAACTTGACGCATCATTCCACAACGGTGGTTTTGGACAGATGTGCTGCACCGTACACATTCTCCATCCTCGGATGAACTGCTACCGATGTTTGTCTTTCGGCAGCCCAGAAGAGAATATGAGCTCGTTGGTCTTGTTTGGTCGCATTTGATAATGAAGTCGACATAGTTAATGTTTCCGCATTTACTGCGTCCACGTCATAATATACGGCAATAACAGTGCGATTTTAGGCGCAGACTGAATTTACTGATTTACGGGTTCACAGCTGAACCACTGACGTTCGCTGCCACTCTATAATCGATTATCACTTTGAGTTTTCGGTATAGATAATCATATTCAGTCGCAATGGAATAACTTGTTGAATTTCTGATATAACGCATATACACTGGAGAGCCAAAGAAACTGGTACACCTCACTAACATCGCGCAGGGCCCCCGAAAGCAAGCAGAAAAGTGCTGCAACACGACATGGCGTCGACTAGACGAGTGTCTGAACTACTGATGGAGGGAATTTACACCATGAATCCTATAGGGTTGTCCATAAATCGGTAACAGTACGAGGGGGCTGGAGATCTCTTCTGAACTGCACGTTGCGAGTCATCCCAAACATGCTCAATAGTATTCAAGTGTGGGGAGTTCGGTGGCCA
Source organism: Schistocerca gregaria (assembly GCF_023897955.1). NCBI lineage: Eukaryota > Metazoa > Arthropoda > Insecta > Orthoptera > Acrididae > Schistocerca > Schistocerca gregaria. Next base: position 833,201,941 of record NC_064922.1, read on the forward strand.
TTGGATGAAGAGTGTTCCTGGTGCCACTCTGTAGCAATTCAGGACATATGGAGTGTCGCATTGTCTTACTGGAAGTGCCCACGTCCTTCGGAATGCACAGTGAACGTAAATGGATGCAGAGGATCAGACAGGATGCTCACGTACGTGTAACCTGTCAGAGTCGTATCTAGACGTATCAGGAGTGCCATATCGCTCCAACTGCACACGCCCCACACCAATGGACCGAGCGAGGTGGCGCAGTGGTTAGCACACCGGACTCGCATTCGGGAGGACGACGGTTCAATCCCGTCTCCGGCCATCCTGATTTAGGTTTTCCGTGATTTTCCTAAATCGTTTCAGGCAAATGCCGGGATGGTTCCTTTGAAAGAGCAGGGCCGATTTCTTTCCCAATCCTTCCCTAACCCGAGCTTGCGCTCCGTCTCTAATGACCTCGTTGTCGACGGGACGTTAAACACTAACCACCAATACCACCACCACCTACACCAATGTGGATCCTCCACCAGCTTCAACAGTCCCCTGCTCACATGCAGCGACCACGGTTTCTAGATTTACGGAAAGCTTTTGACACCGTTCCTCACAAGCGACTTCTAATCAAGCTGCGGGCCTATGGGGTAACGTCTGAGTTGTGCGACTGGATTCGTGATTTCCTGTCAGGAAGGTCGCAGTTCGTAGTAATAGACGGCAAATCATCGAGTAAAAATGAAGTGATATCAGGTGTTCCCCAGGGAAGCGTCCTGGGACCTCTGCTGTTCCTGATCTATATAAATGACCTGGGTGACAATCTGAGCAGTTCTCTTAGATTGTTCGCAGATGATGCTGTCTAGTAAGGTCATCCGAAGACCATTATCAGTTGCAAAGCGATTTAGAAAAGATTGCTGTATGGTGTGTCAGGTGGCACTTGACGCTAAATAACGAAAAGTGTGAGATGATCCACATGAGTTCCAAAAGAAATCCGTTGGAATTCGATTACTCGATAAATAGTACAATTCTCAAGGCTGTCAATTCAACTAAGTACCTGGTTGTTAAAATTACGAACAACTTCCGTTGGAAGGACCACATAGATATTATTGTCGGGAAGGCGAGCCAAAGGTTGCGTTTCATTGGCAGGACACTTAGAAGATGCAACAAGTCCACTAAAGAGACAGCTTACACTACACTCGTTCGTCCTCTGTTAGAATATTGCTGCGCGGTGTGGGGTCCTTACCAGATGGGATTGACGCAGGACATCGAAAGGGTGCAAAAAAGGGCAGCTCGTTTTGTATTATCACGTTATAGGGGAAAGAGTGTGGCAGATATGATACACGAGTTGGGATTGAAGTCATTAAGCATAGACGTTTTTCGCCGCGGCGAGACGTTTTTACGAAATTTCAGTCACCAACTTTCTCTTCCGAATGCGAAAATATTTTGTTGAGCCCAATCTACATAGGTAGGAATGATCATCAAAATAAAATAAGAGAAATCAGAGCTCGAACAGAAAGGTTTAGGTGTTAGTTTTTCCCGCTCGCTATTCGGGAGTGGAATAGTAGAGAGATAGTATGATTGTGGTTCGATGAACCCTCTGCCAAGCACTTAAATGTGAATTTCAGAGTACTCATGTAGATGTAGATGTAGATAAGGTCTTCTTCGTACTTGCACACGTCCATACGATCGATACAATTAGAAATGAGACTCGTCTGACATGTTTCCAGTCATCAAATTCAAATGGTTCACATGGCTCAGAGCCCTATAGGACTTAACATCATTTATCAGTCCCCTAGAACTTAGAATTACTTAAACCTAACTAACCTAAAGATATCTCACACATCGATGCCCGAAGCAGGATTCGAACCTGCGCCGGAGCGGTCGTGCGGATCCATGCTGAAGCGCCTAGAACCGTTCGGCCACATCGGCAGGCCTCCAGTCATCAACAGTCCAATATCAGTGTTGATGGTCCCAGGAGAGGCGTAAAGCCTTGTGTCGTGCACTCCACCTAGTTGAACGGTTCTCACGTTGACACTTGTTGATTACCCAGCACTGAAATCTGCAGCAGAAATTCGAAATCTGCAGCAATTTCCGGAAGGGCTGCACCTCTGCGGCGTTGAACGATTCTCTTCAGTAGTCGTTGGCCCCATTCCTGGAGGATCTTCTTCCGGCCGCAGCGATGTCGGAGATTTGATGTTTTACCGGATTCCTGACATTCACGGTAAACTCGTGACTTGGTCGTACGTGAAAATCCCCACTTAATGGCTACCTCGGAGATGCTGTGTGCCATCGCTCTTTCGCCGACTATAGCACTACGTTCAAACTGATTTAAATCTTGATAACATGCCATTGTAGAAGCAGTAAGTGATCTAACAACTGCGCCGTATTTTGCCTGTTTACGTATCCCTGTATTTGAGTACGCGTGCCTATACCAGTTTCTTTGGCCCTTCAGTGTACTTTCTCCATAGCAAACACGGAAAATAGACAGCTAAAAAGAAATCTTAAGTCTATTTGCAATCCAACGCCTGCCATGCTTATTAGTGCAGCTCCGTCTGCTGAAGCAGTGTAGAGTCCACATTATCTTAGATGTGCGGAGGGGCCGTTCGCCTGATGCACCAGACTTAGGGAGTGCACGCCAGCAAGCTATCATGCGAAGAAACTGTTGTGGCTGCACTTGCCTTGTGTGCAAAGCAAGTGATTAAAAACAAGCACTACTCATGTGGATTCGACAACGAAATGCAAGCATCTGCTGTAGCCAGAAGTCCAACGGATTCAAGCACGATGAGCGAGGAGGCCATGCTTCCGGACTTTCTCGACCAAGCAGTCGCCCACGAAACGTTTACAGGTAGGTACTGCCGCACAGTCCGTAGGAAACGGGGCAGTGACCCGACTCTCACAAACCACAGCCGTTCTGTTTCAGCGATGGTAACGTTCTACAACAGTGCTGGTATTTCATCGCACAGAAATCGGCGATACGTAGTACCTGTTAATGTATTTGGCAATGTGTGTGTACCTATGAGTCCGTCACCTACAATTCGCACTCATACACAGATACAGAGCCAATCTTGATGCTTAACCTGGTTCATTGCTTTAATATCTGTATCTGCCCACAGCTGGGTGTGGTGGCAAGGCACACATTAAACTGTAACAGTAAGAAAGCCTACACCATCAGATACCACACATTATTCGCTACAAATAAAAAAGGCCCATATTTCAAGAGGTATTATTTTTCCATACATATAATGATAGGAACTTATTTGCTTATGGAGTTCCCTTCGCTTTGTTCTCATGCTGATAGAGTTCAAAAGCTCGATATTCAGTTCTGCTGTGGATTTTAAAGCTGTCGTCCTCCTATATTTTTCGCCAATGACTCTCATTCACGATCACTGAGCACGCACTCTCAACCGTGTTGTCACTCCACACGTCCAGTCCTGTAGAACTACACTCCTGGAAATTGAAATAAGAACACCGTGAATTCATTGTCCCAGGAAGAGGAAACTTTATTGACACATTCCTGGGGTCAGATACATCACATGATCACACTGACAGAACCACGGGCACATAGACACAGGCAACAGAGCATGCACAATGTCGGCACTAGTACAGTGTATATCCACATATCAAAGCAATGCAGACTGCTATTCTCCCATGGAGACGATCATAGAGATGCTGGATGTAGTCCTGTGGAACGGCTTGCCATGCCATTTCCACCTGGCGCCTTAGTTGGACCAGCGTTCGTGCTGGACGTGCAGACCGCGTGAGACGACGCTTCATCCAGTCGCAAACATGCGCAATGGGGGACAGATCCGGAGATCTTGCTGGCCAGGGTAGTTGACTTAGACCTTCTAGAGCACGTTGCGTGGCACGGGATACATGCGGACGTGCATTGTCCTGTTGGAACAGCAAGTTCCCTTGCCGGTCTAGGAATGGTAGAACGATGGGTTCGATGACGGTTGGATGTACCGTGCACTATTCAGTGTCCCCTCGACGATCACCAGAGGTGTACGGCCAGTGTAGGAGATCGCTCCCCACACCATGATGCCGGGTGTTGGCCCTGTGTGCCTCGGTCATATGCATTCCTGATTGTGGCGCTCACCTGTACGGCGCCAAACACGCATACGACCATCATTGGCACCAAGGCAGAAGCGACTCTCATCGCTGAAGACGACACGTCTCCATTCGTCCCTCCATTCACGCCTGTCGCGACACCACTGGAGGCGGGCTGCACGGTGTTGGGGCGTGAGCGGAAGACGGCGTAACGGTGTGCGGGACCGTAGCCCAGCTTCATGGAGACGGTTGCGAATGGTCCTCGCCGATACCCCAGGAGCAACAGTGTCCCTAATTTGCTGGGATGTGGCGGTGCGGTCCCCTACGGTACTGCGTATGATCCTACGGTCTTGGCGTGCATCCGTGCGTCGCTGCGGTCCGGTCCCAGGTTGACGGGCACGTGCACCTTCCGCCGACCACTGGCGACAACATCGATGTACTGTGGAGACCTCACGCCCCACGTGTTGAGCAATTCGGCGGTACGTCCACCCGGCCTCCCGCATGCCCACTATACGCCCTCGCTCAAAGTCCGTCAACTGCACATACGGTTCACGTCCACGCTGTCGCGGCATGCTACCAGTGTTAAAGACTGCGATGGAGCTCCGTATGCCACGGCAAACTGGCTGACACTGACGGCGGCGGTGCACAAATGCTGCGCAGCTAGCGCCATTTGACGACCAACACCGCGGTTCCTGGTGTGTCCGCTGTGCCGTGCGTGTGATCATTGCTTGTACAGCCCTCTCGCAGTGTCCGGAGCAAGTATGGTGGGTCTGACACACCGGTGTCAATGTGTTCTTTTTTCCATTTCCAGGAGTGTATATTGAGGAGCAGATCTTCAAGATCATAGAACGTGTTAGTACATGATATTACAACAGAAAAGTAATAACAGACAAAATAAAATCTTTATGAACCCTAAAACACGACAAGCTGTAAGTTTGTGGAAAGACAATCAACAGTATAACACGGAAATAGGCTTAATTTTTCAAGCAACGCCTCTACAAAGTAGAAGGATTGACACAAGAGGAAACTCTTGAGTCTCAGTTTGAAAGCGCGTGCATTAATGCGAAGATTTTTGATTTCTTGTGATAGATTATTGAAAAGAGTGCAGCAGTATACTGCACGACTTTCTGCACAAGTGTCAAGGAAATCCGATCCAAACGCAGATTACATTTCTGAATAGCATTAACTGAGTGAAAGCTGCTAATTCTTGGGAATAAGCTGATATTGTTAACAAGGAAAGGCAGTAAAGAATGTATGAGGCCAACGTAAGAATACCGAAACTAATGAACAGGGGTCGAGAAGAGGTTCGCGAACTTACACCACTTATTGCCGCAACCGTCCGTTTGTGATGCCTAAATACACTTTGAGAATGGAAAGAGTTACCCTAAAATAAAATACAATATGTCATCAGCAAATAAAAATAAGCAAAGTAAACTTTTTTTTCGTGTCGAACTATCTCGTACTTCAGATACTGTTCTTATAGTAAAAACTTCAGCATTACGTCTTTGAACAAGATCCTGAACGTGGGCTTTCCACGACAGTTTACTATCTATCTGAACACCTAGAAATTTGAACTGTTCAGTTTTACTAATCGTACTCCCATTCTGCCAAATTAAAAGTTAGGTTTTGCCGAAATGTGCGATATGAACAGTAAAAATTGAGTGCTACTGTGATTTAGCGCTAGTTTACTTTCTAAAGGCCATGAACTTATGCCTTGAACTGCACTATTTGAAACAATGTTAACGTTGCACAAAACATGGCTCACTATAAACCTAGTGTCATCGGCAAACAAAAATATTTTAGAATGACCTGCAATGCTAGAGGGCCTATCATTTATATACATAAGGAACACGAGTGTTTCCAGCGCTGATGCCTGGGACACCTCCCATTTAACCTTGCCCCGCTCGGACCCCTCATCATATCCAATCTCAGTGCTGTAGAGAATGAGTTTCTGCTGTCTGTTATAATGGTAAGAGGTGAACCAATTGAGGGCTACCCTCTGTATTGCACAATGGTCCACCTTCTGGAGAAATTTTGTGATCGACACAATCAAACGCCTTAGTCAATAAAAAGAAAATTCCTAGCGATCGAAATCTTTTGTTCAATCCGTCCAGTACCATACAGAAAAAAGAGAATATAGATTTTTCAGTTGTCAAACCACTTCTAAAACCAAACCGTAAATTTGATAGCAAATTATGTAAAATAAAACGATCCATTATCCTTACATACATAGCCTTTTCAATAATTTGAGCGAACACTGATGGCATAGAAATGGATCTAAAGCAGTCTACTCTATCCCTCTCTCCTATTTTATAAAGCGGCTTTACTACTTAGTACTTTAATCGTTCAGAAAACTGAGAATTCCTAAAGGCGTAATTACAAATATGACTAAATATAGGGATAACATACACAGCTCAGTACTTGAGTATCCTGATACATATGCCGTTATAACCGTCAGAGTCCTTAGTCTTGAGTGATTTAATTGTTGATTGAGTCCCTCCCATGTCAGTATCACAGAGGAGTATTTCAGGTATCAATCTCGTATGTGCATTTCGCAAGAGAGTTATATGTTTCTCTTGGACACTAAGTTTTTATTTAATTCACCACCAATGCTAAGAAAATGATTGTTAAATACTGTACATATGTCTGATTTATCAGTAACAGAAATATGTTTACAACGAACTGACTTTATATCGTCGACCTTGTGCTGCTGACCAGACACTTCCTTCACAACTGACCATATATTATTTGCGTAGCACATACTCTTTCCCTTCCGAATAACAATTTTAAGTAACTTAGAGTACTGGCTGAAATGGGGTACTGTACATCAATTGTGATTACTTCTGACATTTTGATATGATTTCCACTTTGTTCTACATGATATCCTTATCCCACTAGCCAGCCACTCAGGATGCCTTTTACTGTTAGTACCCAGTTCAGAGCGTTCTAATGGAAAACAACTTTCAAAGAGCAAGAAAAATGTGTTAAGGAAAGCATTATATTTGTCTTGTATCTCACGGGCATTATAAACATCCTGCCACTCTTGTTCCTTGACAACCACATCTGACACTTGCAACGTATTGACATTCCACGGCTGCCGTTCTCGGGCAAATACAACAGCGAAACCTGCAGGCTTCGCTAGCACTTTTATTTGTGTTCAAGCATGCATTTTTCGAGGTGTCGCCACTTTTTCTCCAACCATATATTTACAACAAAGAGGTGTCGATTACGTATGTTTTTATTCCATATGATACACGATTATGTAGGATTTGTGGTATTAAATATTAGTTGGGTTAAGTACATCTCTGCTAGTTTACCGAGTTATGAACGAAATACATGCTGGTTTATCTCTCTCTCTCTCTCTCTCTCTCTCTCTCTCTCTCTCTTACACACACACACGCACACACACACACACACACACACACACACACACACACACACACACACCCCACCCCACACACACACACACACACACACGCACGCACACACACTCACACACACTCATTGCACAATCAAAGCTGCAGATTCTCTTATTCAATCCGATTAAATATCCTTTTCGCAAATAACGTTTTAATAACATGATTTTGTAATTTTTGTCACATACTTTTAGCTAGTTTTATGAAAATATACAACAAGTAAATAGTTGTAAAACGCCCCACAGTTAACATATTAAGATTTTTATTTTGTTAATTGCTTCGATAAAGAGTAATAATTGAAGTAGAATAATCTAACAGCAGCGTTCGCATGTTTTGGCACACTCGGTGTTTTCATGCTTACAAAAGGATTTATCGAGTCATTAAAGCACTTAATTATTATTACACGATTGAAAATGTGTGCTTACAAATAGTTGAGTGTTCCATATATAACGCTCGTAACGCAATTAACCTTTGTTGGCCTTTGATATAGATCGTCGGGCATTTGTTCAAAGCTCGCCTGTATCCAGCAGTAATTATCTGTGACGAGATTATTTACTGCGTCGGTTTATCTTTGGCATTAAAAGTTAGCCTCCAGTACCCGTTGTGGCTCTATGCGAGACGACATTTTAAACATCGGACATCGCATGTAAGCCACCCTGGTAGTATTCGCAATAAACAAACAACTGTCGTCGAATATACAATGATTGGAGTAATTCAGTATGTGATTACAAAGGCACGCAATTACTGTTTTAAGATAGCTGTCAACCGTAATTTACGTAAGGTACCGAATGGCTTTCTTACCAACAAATTTCTTCTCTGAAATAAACAAAGCCACAAAAATGGAATGGAATTAATGCGTCAGTGTAAAGTTAAGTTAGGAAACCTTTCTTGAAGTATTTACAGAGGTTAATTAGTTTACGATAAATATCTACCATCAGTCGTTCCGGACTCAAAAACATTCTGCCTCAAAGAGAAGAATTAATGATGAAATTACACGCGAAGTATAAAAGATTTATTGCTGCAGAGGATTTTTGTCGAATAACCACCTTCATTTTTCATTGTGAGAAAACATTTGGCGACTTCTTGAAACGTCTATGACGCACATCAGCAATTAGTTCCTCGATTCAAAGTATTAGAGTTTCGAAAATTCATAACCATACTCGCGCCTGACTGTAACAATCATTTCAAGCTAATGCCAGTTGCTAACATGGCAAATAATCAGGCGAATATATTTTCCAATTTAAGAGTAGTAGTTTCTATTTCAGTGGACCAGTACTGCAGAAGCTGATGACGCTGGGGAACTTGTGGAGATCTTGTCCCAAGGCACCATAGCAGGGTTGTTGGGTGATTTTGTTATCAATCCAACTTACAATTTCAGTTGTTAACAATAGAAGTAAATACCCTAAATGTGTCAGCGACATTATAATATTTGTAGAATAATGCTCAATATGTTTATTACGATGTGTTGGCTACTGCCGTCATAAGATCGAAACTCGTAGTCCATAAATCGAGTTCAGGCTTCAGTGCGGCAGTTGAAACAGAATTTATGTTAAGCTGGACTTCAGCTCACAAAAAAAGAACAGAAAGGTTCATTTTGTGCCATGTATTTTACCTATCTCTCCATAGGCTCATCAATCATTCTTTTTTCAACTATACGGAGACATGGGTTGTGGGTAATGCCGCTTCATGAAACTAAGCATCCCACTGCTTTAATTGATGTGTCAGTTTAACATTCTAACGCATGTGTGGGAAGGGTTCGTAAATACAACGGCGATACTCTTCACGTGTCTGTGTCTCTTTCTACCTACCGGTTCTCGACGACTTTAACTGAACTGGATTCTTCATCTAGGCCCCATTAATATGTCTCACTTTATTCATATCCAATTTCCGCAAATAGCAGCATGCAGATCTGTATCTGTCAATTAATTTGCCAGAATACCCTCCCAGAACTACTGACTTCTGATGAAGAAGACTCGAGATGAAGTGCGCAAATTTTAATGTTGGAACTCTACTTACCAGCTGCATCTAGGCTTAGATAATGAATAATTCTCACATACAGCTGACTGACAACTTGCAAGGATGCAGAAACGCTTAAGGAGAAGGTTTATCTTTATGAAGAAACGGACTTGGCTGATCGGCAAGGTGATGGACTGACCAAATTTGTCCTTCAGTTATGTAAATGTAAATTTGATCGATTGTATAGGGTGGCGTAATAACAGGCCCTCACCCTGTTTGTGCTCTGTTGGAATGTCGCCCGTGAAGAGGGCGAGCCAAGCAGTTCGATGCAGGAAACATTCTGCAGCGTGTTGTTTCAGCTTCCAAGGCAACACCGGTGCCAGTTTGTTTGCACTTCTGATATTATCGTGCCTGCGGCAGGCAGCATGTTGTTTAGAGGTGAGTAGAAAATTTCTTTTTCTCTGTTTTCGTGGGCAGTATGTTTTTATCTTTCTGTGTACTTGTGTATATTGGGGAGTGAGAGAGTGAGGGAGGGAGGAAGGGAGACGCACGGAGATAGAGACAGAGATAAAGAGAGAGAGAGAGAGAGAGAGAGAGAGAGAGAGAGAAGAGAGAGAGGGAGAGACAAGGAGAGAGAGAGAGAGAGAGAGAGAGAGAGAGACTGTGGGGGACAAAGTGGCTCATTTCTGTGTGATAAGAGCTTTGTTTTGGATATCATCATAATCTTAATTTTATTGTGAACAAGGACATCAAAGCAAGTTCGTTATCAATGAATGGGTAGTTTGGGTTTACGCTTCTCATCGAAAACACGATACGACTTCAACAAGACTATGTACACCTGGGGTGTCACAGTTTGCAATCTGTTAATTACGAATATTAGGTTGCAACATTCCATTTCCAGCTAGGTTCGAGAAACCTCCCAGTTATGTATTAGGTTTAACTTACGTCAACATTAAGAGTAATAGAATTATTCCACTGTTAAACACAGAGGATAGAGCATATGTTTGTGAAGAGCACGTTGAAGGGCTCTAAGTTGCGGAGGAAGTGACTGGTGATATGACAGAAAGAAATGGGAGGCGATACGGAAGGCACAGAGGATTTAGTATCAGAGTCAGAATTTAGCAGAGGCATGGCAAGACTATGGATAGAGAGCAGCAAAAGAGGTCTATAGTATTTTTGGGAATTTCTAAAATTAGTGGAATACATGACAATCAAACGACTCCTCAAGTTGGTGTGTAGACCTATGATACCAGTGACATACCATTCAGACTTCCAGAAAAAAAAAAATATATTATCCACGCAATCCTGTAGGCAGCAACGGCAGATAAATGTAAAAACTGTCGTACAATCTGTCTAACTGCTCATGCATCTAAGTTGCCACCAGAAACAATATTAAGACGATGAATTTGAGTAAAGGACAGGTCAAACCACGTAAGTGCTAGTTGTGTTGCCTCATTTGATTATGGAAGCAAGGTAGAAGAAAAATCACGGCACGTTCGTAGAATTTATCGACCTAGAAAAAGCGGTTGACAATGTACACTCACGTTCAGGAGAAAACAGAACACCTTGAACTACTAGAGACAGGACGTTCTTATTCACGGGATGTGTAGGTTAGTATGCTCTCAAGAATGATTAGGATTTGAACAATGTCGGCCCGAGGGTTCAAGGTCAGCATCTATCGAGGTGTAATACTACCTATCGGTAAAATGTGCCTGCGGTTCTCGTTGTCTCTGTAAACCGAAGGTAATGGATCAGCCTGACTTGAGCAGACATGCAGGATGCCTCGCAGACGTATGCGCTAATCGTATTGACAAATCTATGAGTTTGAGAGAATGTGATGAACCTATCCCAAATTAATACTCGTGAAAGACTGTTTCGGCAGCGTAATGAGTGTTTGCTTAATGGTTCAAGGAAGGCCGTGGAACACGATAAGATGGGTTAGGTCGCACTAGCCAAACCAGCCCCCGACAAGATAGCCACCTCACCCGAATGTCATCGCGAGACAGATATGCGTCCTGCTAGGTTCTGGCGCAACAGTAGAACAATGAAACACATCAAGGGTGACAGTTCGTCCACGTTTATCACGTCATGGGTTACATGCGCATCGTCCACTTCTCCGCCTACCTTTCACGAATACGCAGAAACGTGCTACACGACAATGGTGTATGGAAAAACGTCACTGGGGACAGGAGTAGAACCAGAAAGTGTTTCAGTACGAAATCAGGCTACGTTTGTTTGTAAATAATGGCCGCATTTAGGTTCGCTGCAGGCAGCGGGAGCGGCATCACTGTGGCTGAATTTGCACAATAGATACGGTGCCTACTCAAGGTCTTATGGTGTGGGGTGCAGTTGAGTAGAATCATAAATCACAGCTGGTGCGTGTCCACAACACAGAGCACTGTGACCAGTGTGACATACGTGAATGACATCTTGCTACATGTATCCATACCCTTTCAACACATTACAGACTCCATTTTCCAGCAAGACAATGCAATACCACATGTTGCTCCTCGACCATGCTCTTGCTGTCACAGGATGCCACGCTTTTATCCTGGCCCACCTGATCGCCAGATTTGACGCCTGCTAAAAGTATGAGGGTATGGTGACCCAATTCCAACCACCACAAATGAACTTTGGAACCAGGTGAATGCAGCGTGGATGGCTTACAGGACGCCATTCCCGCCTTATATGCATCGGTGCCTCGACGGACAGAACAGGTTATCAGGGCCCATAGTGGACCGTGTGTCTACTAGGCAACAGGACACTTGCCGAACAGAGGTGACTGAAGTGCTAATCATTTCTGCAGACCATAGTAACCCACATGTCCTGTGAATATGAACGTCCTATATCTAGTCGTTGAAACTGTTCTGTTTTTTCTGAACATGAATGTAGAACGATGCTAGATGTTCTATAACCACAGTCAACCAGCTGTAAACTGTAGGGAAAGGCGGGTAATATCCAGTATATACAGAAACCAAAAGAAAACTCGAATGGAAGGCGAAGGACGATGTTCTGGGATTAGAAAGTGCGTAAGACGGGGATGTAGTCTTTCGCTCCTACTGTCCAACCTGTGCATCGTAGAAGGCAATGTCAGAAATGAAAAAGTGATTCACAAATGGGATTAAAATACAGAGCGAATTGTTATCAGTTATTTAATCTTAGTCCTTGATCAGCAAAAGTGGTGTAGCCATTTTCTGCCAGTAGCCATCATAAGACTGCCGCACGGTTAGCGCATGTCTTGGTCATCTACATCTGCATCTACATGGATACTGTATATAAAACATTTAAATGCCTGGCAAAGGGTTCATCGAACCACGATCAAATTTATTCTCTGTTATTCCAATCCTGAACTGCGCGCGGAAATACGAACACCTATAACACCTACATCTATCTGTGCAAGTTCTGATTTCCCTTATTTTATTATTATGATCGTTACTTCATACGTAGGACGCCCTCAACAAAATATTTCCGCATTCGGAGCAGCAATTTGGTGATTGCACTTCCATGAGAAGACTCTGCCGCAACGATAAATGGCTTTGTTTTAATGATGACCACCCCATATTCTATATCATTTTAGTGACACTCTCTCCCCTATTCCACAATGATACAAAACGTGCTGCCCTTCTTTGAACTTTCTCGATGAACTCCTCATATCTGGCAAGGGTTCCAAAACTCGCAGAAGTATTCTGAAAGAGGACAGAGAAGTTTAGGTAGATCTGTTATATTTTCTAACTGACCTGCCAATAAAACCCAATCTTCGGTTAGTCTTCCCCACAAAAGAAATTGTTCAAATGGCTCTGAGCACTATGGGACTTAACTTCTTAGGTCATGAGTCCCCTAGAACTTAGAACTACTTAACCCTAAGTAACCTAAGGACATCACACACATCCATGCCCGAGACAGGATTCTAACCTGCGACCGCAGCAGTCGCGCGGTTCCGGACTGCGCGCCTAGAACCGCTAGACCACCGCGGCCGGCAGTCTTCCCCATAACATTTCCTATGTGTTCCTTCCAATTTAAGTTATTTGTAATTGTAATTCCTAAGTATTTAGTAGAATTTATTGCCTTTATATTTGACTGATCTATCGTGTAAGCGAAGTTAAACGGATTCCTTTCAGGACTCATGTGGATGACCTCATACTCTGTTGATTTGCGGCACGACAGTGTGTATTTTGAGGGATAAGTGCACGGTGACGTTGGAAAAGTAGTATACTCTATGAGCAGTATTGCTCATAAGCAGACTTAGTAAAAAAATAGTGTTACTTGCTTTAAGGTTTCAATACAAGCTTTTTATTTTTCGTACCGCATGACCATGGCCGAAACGGCTATGATTTGTCATAAAAAAATTGACTGTGTCACAAAAATAAAGAGAATAAACTGTGTTGTAATGGCGTCATAACAATCATTTGTGTTACGCCCGGCGCTACTATCGCATGCGACGATTACTTCTTATGAAATAGAACTCGCTAATTTCCGTTGGGACGTACTCATCCAGGCATAAAGTAGACAAAGTAATTCGTACACTTGTGCTTTGTTCCCTAGGCTACTATGGGGAGCTGTATCGAATGCATTACGGATGGAACATGGCTACAACCTGGGCGCTGGCGCTTACTGTCTTGTAGATTGTTCACAGGAAGAGGGAGACATATACAAGTTACTATTTTCCGGGAGTGCACCTACAGAATTGGTTTCGTTTTCTATTAAGTTAATAACAGGTGATCGTAAACTGTATTCCATAACTCTACAATAGATTGACGTCGGCGATATAGGTACACCGCACAAAAAATTAAGTCACCGCAGTCCGTCTAGAAAAAGAATCCACACTTATCTTCCACTTGAAACCACTCACTGATAATTAGTATCAGCACAGGTACCAGACTGCGTGAGTGCTGACTGCTACGTTCCACTAATATTTCCAAAGAGTTCCAAAAATATTTCTATGGGATTAAGATCGGGTGAATCAGCGTGACTGAGGAGGTGCAACGGCGTGCTGGACTGTCTGTCAAACCAGGATCATATTAAAACTGTCCTAACCTGTTCTTTTTTACTTTGATTCCGACTTACTACAGTTGTACTTTTAATACCGGTTATGGAAAAGTTTCAGTAACTGTCATTCGGTTACATATTCTGTGATTTAGGCAGTGTGCCACAAGTAAATACGCAGCTGCTACTTTTCCCCGCCTTGTCAATTCGCCTGTAAAATTATAAAGTGATTAATTGCACGTAGCACATAAAGGTTCTGTAGCAAAGGGTTCACCAAAAGAGCTCGTAAACTATTGGGATTAAAGCACCACACACCTGTCCATTTAATCCAGCACAGCACATATATTGTGGCGGCCTTTGTCGTCGAGTGGTTCTAGGCGCTTCAGTCCAGAACCGCGCTGCTGCTACGGTCTTAGGTTCGAATCCTGCCTCGGGCATGGATGTGTCTGATGTCCTTAGGTTATTTAGGTTTATGCAGTTCTAAGTCTAGGAGACTGATGTCCTCAGATCTCAAGTCCCATAGTGCTTAGAGCGATTTGAACCATATTTTCCGTACACTGTGTCTTTCTATCATGAACTAATGTGCCTTTAATATTATTTGGTAGATAGTGTCTACCTAGAACCAAAATTGATAGAAATCCCAGATACGGGACAAAAGCATCACACAAAAAATTAATACACATAGGTGAGACATATGAACAGATAAAGTGACTGAGAAAGTATTTTGTAAGAGCTATTGTAAAATAGATAACTCTCGGTTACTCTACCTTATTGATGATTGACAAGTGGGCCTGCCAGTTCAAAGTTGTGATACGAAAACGTGTTTCACAAACCTCGTAAATTTGATGCGAATTGGGTTATTGTTAGTAATCTGAATACGTTAGAATTCAGAATGTCCTTGGTACGAAATTTTAACTACTAAGCCGTGCAGTTAACAAAATTAAACGACACCTGATTGAGATAAAGTTAATGTGAGAACTGAAGAATGAGTAATGACCTGGCTTGAGATGACGCAGCAGTTTCGACTTGAGGTCGTTGTTAACTGTTTACATGGGTCTTTATTCCTGCACCAGAACTAACTTTAATAATATGAGTTCAGAGCACGAATAGAAGAGAACAAAATTGTCCGTAGTATCTTCAAAATAGTTACTTAAATTATAACAGTTAGCTTAACAAACATTGTTATGTGACTGCACCGTAAAAGTTCTGACACTAAAATCGCCCTCAACAGCACACATGTAGTTTTAATTTGAAGTATTACTGAACGAGAACTTTTGAAAGATAAAACGAAACAGAACTGACTCTTTGAAACACGCTTTAATGGTATTTGTCTGTATGAGTTTGTTTGTACTTATGGCCAGTAGGAATTAAGTATCGCTTGACAATCGAAAGTGTGATTTTAGAGATGTGCGTTTGACTGCTTTCCGCCTGAGATGATTGCTGCAAAATCTTTGGTACTGACACTCTGCTTTCTCGTCCATCGCTCTTCCGTCAGAATAAGCCGTAATTGAAACCTCACTGGTCCAAAAACGGAAGGGGACAAGCCCAAAAGAGTTAATTTAGTACAAAAAAGACCGGCAGAGCATCAACCACGAAGCGCAGTCCGTTTATTTTTCTCTTCACCAAAATTAAACCGTTCAGGAGCTCGGTCCTCTCAGGATTTCATTACAGTTTCGAGCATACCAAACCAAACCAGCAACAGATCACTACAGCAAAGGAGGCCAAACCGTTTCACTCGTAATATTCGGCTTTGCTCGTAGTTGCAACGCAACAGAGCTCACCATCGCTTCCCAACTGTTTTCTCGAAACTTTATTCACAGATATTAAACTCCCTAATAGGTCTAAGCTCGTAAAATTTTCATTGCATCTGTACATACAAACTCATTACAGTCCAAGATAAGCAACGTTAACAGAGAGAAGAAAAACACACACTGTCTTCATTAACGTTTTACATAACTCTAAGTCCGCAGCTCGTGGTCGTGCGGTAGCGTTCTCGCTTCCCGCGTCCGGGTTCCCGGGTTCGATTCCTGGCGGGGTCAGGGATTTTCTCTGCCTCGTGATGACTGGGTATTGTGTGATGTCCTTAGGTTAGTTAGGCTTAAGTAGTTCTAAGTTCTAGGGGACTGATGACCATAGATGTTAAGTCCCATAGTGCTCAGAGCCAGAACTCTAAACGATTAGTGGCATATATACAATACAATAAAGTAAGAAAAATAACCTCGTGACAGTATGCTGTGAACATAGCTGTTGTCATCTTGCAAGACGGTAGTGTGCACAGCAAACCCGTGATGAAGATGTCGAAGAAAGGGCAACAGCTGGTTACAGGCGATGTTGAAATACGTATTCTGGCCCAAATGGCTCTAAGCACTATGGGACTTAGAATTTGAGGTCATCGGTCCCTAGACTTAGAAGTACTTAAACCTAAATAACCTAAGGACATCACACACATCCATGCCCGAAGCAGGATTAAAAACCTGCGACCGTCGCAGCAGTGCGGTTCCGGACTGAAGCGCCTAGAACCACTCGGTCACAACGGCCGGCTACATATTCTGGTTCATGGTCGAGATAAACTGAATGAGTGGGTCTAATTTACGATAAGAATAACATCCCTAAAATTTCATGGAATCATGACCGACCTGAAGCACACTGTCCATAATTTGCGGGTTAAACGCAACATTAGGCGGTGGGTGGTTTTGCCGCCTTGCATAATTTGAAAAGACAGGAAATCGCGACTCGGAGGACAACACTACGTGTATGCAGTAAGCTACTATCGAGTTTCTCAACTGTTTGCTCAAGTAACCCCTGCTGCAGAGTCCACGCAAGATAGGTGGCCGATGCGTAGGGACCAATTTGCATCTAATGCGCTGGGTGAGTTCATTCTATTATTTGGCAGGGGAGGCCGACAGTGTCTGCCACCTTTCGACTAGGCAGCAATGACAGAATCGAGGTGCATGCCCTCCAGGTTTTTCAAACGATTTTACAGAAACGTTTCTGTAAAAAGCTTTAGTTTTTGCTTTACTTGTGGCTTTACATATCAGGCTAACGATAATGTGCCCATCATTTCGTTAATGGGCATACTTATACTAATGTGGAAGTAAGACACTACGCGTGTTTAGAATAAGTTTTCAATGATAAATAGGGGTCGCTATGAGTTTCCGTTTTTTGCACTTACATAATACGTTTCTGCGTATGAAATTTACGTAACATACTGAATTTTGGGTGGTGGTCGCTAACTGTCACCGATCTCGAGAAAAATGATCTGATGTAGCTCACTAATTTGTTATCCCGCCAAGCCAGCGATAAGGCCAGAGTGAAATATCCATAACATTCTTCATATTTTATAAACTATTTGAGATATCGAAAGGATAGTATGGCAAAATTATGCAAAACAGTGTTATGCACCATGTTATTTCACTAACTACAGACTTTTTCGATGAAAGAATGTAATTTTTAAGCGCCATCAATTGCTGATGAAGCGAGAAATGTCCTGGGTTTAGGAACAACGTAAGTGAATACATTACACATTTACTTTTGCCGAGTATGAGCTTTTTTAATAAGCTACTGAACTTAGTTTTCCTCCGTTCCTCACTTAATAGACTTAATAAACTCCTGTTCCAGAATTCTGCCTGAACCGCGTCTGTACGACATCTTAGTGGGATGAGAGTGTGTAAACTCTGATGTGTTTTGGCAGAATAAGCAAATATTAACATGGAAAGTGTAGGCTTACTTGAAATTCGCAACTCACGACGCTTCTCTGAGTGTTAGAAATGATGAACAAGCCAGAAGAAAATAAATCGCTGCGATTTCGGCGGAATTCTTTTCAGATACTAACCAAACCAGGGGTGACAGATCTTTTCGAATGGTCAGCGTGCATGGGTGGTCGTGGAGGAGCCCCGCTTGCTATTTACAAAAAATGTGAATGTGCGTAGGCTTCAGCTTGAAACGGTACTTCCCCTCCAGTGCTCGGCATTTCTCCTACAGCACCTTCCCGCAGCCCTCACCACTACTGCTCTCCCCACTCACGCCCTGCGGTCGGCGAATCTAGCAGCCACGCTGTTCTGCCCGTATCTACCTGTAACCGAGAGGAATGTCCTTTGCGAGGTCCCTAATCACACGTGTCTCTTATATCTGGTGGCTTTAACAATGTTCGATCGAAATATTTCGACTTGCATTCGCTGATAGCAGGAATTTCTGTCTGGCTTGCATCTGACTCTGTGGCATTCGTATCAGTCCATTTCAATTGGCATTTCTACGACTGCAGCTCTTATGCAGCGTTACGTGGCTTCGAGCGGTACTCCACGGACAGTCGGCGTTGATTCACCAAAACATGGAGTAGGTTGATTAACGGCGTGGTTGTGGGCAGATCCAAATACGACAGCTCCTTTCTGGCGATCTTCTACGTTTTCGCGTCTACTCATATGAATGAGGTGATTCCAGGCTACCGACTGGCACACACCCATCACTTCTCGGCTATTTCTCACATCAGTAGTGGGGGTCACGATTACCGCATACAAGCTCTACACCAACTACAGTGCTCCTCAGATCGACCAGCGTACATTTGTAAAGGGGTTACTAATGCAGAGTGAATCAAAAGTCGCTGTTCACCCTATTATGTCAAAAACCGTGCAGGAATGGGGAAACATGAATATTCCAGTGAGGTATGGGTGAGGTAGTCCATCCTTTACGGTGTGTCCCAACATGGGATCCATCTTGAGACATGCCGTCTTAATGCTATATGAATTATTTTTCATATTTTAAATGGAAAGGCGTCATGTGATATATCAGATAACATGAGGATTTTCTGACAAGTTCATTCCCATAAACAGATTCAATGTACCAGTTATGGTTCAAAACTTACAACACATTGTGATTAGAATTACAGTCTGGAGTTTTCTCCTCAAAGGGCAGTCGTTTAATGTGTTTAACTTGCTGTACCTCTCGGTCAGCGCACATCTGAAGGCGCCGGATCCAGTCGCCATGCACTCCTGGAAGAACTTATGCAGAAATGCTGGCATACGATTTTTCAGTGCATTGCTCGACATGGTGTCTGCTTTTTATTTTCTCTGCATGTACGAATTACTTTACATAAACCAACACATAAAAGTCATGTGGTGTGAGATCAAGTGATCTGAGTGGCCATTCCACAGAACCACATTCAGTGACCAGGAAACTCGCCATCTAACTAATGACGAACAATTGCTCCATAGTGGTGGAGCTCCATTCTAATAAAAGTAAGAGGCAAAGCTTATATTTTCATTCAGAACTAAGGGAAACACCACTTCTTATAGCATTTTCAGGTAGTGTTGAGCGTTTGTATTCTGGTCAGTGACAATCGGTGTAATTACATGGGTGCCCCATGTTCCACACCACACCACGATCTTTAAGTCACTAACTATCTTGGAAGGTTCGACCCAGTCTGGATTACGGTCACTCCAGTATTTGTGGTGTTAACGGTTGACTTCATCACAGACAAGAAAGTTTGCCTCATCAAACGAGATACCTTGTGCAACTGAATACGTCTGTCTGGGTCATCCTGTGCTAGGTGCTGAAGTAGCTGAATCTTGAATGAATACCATTGATAAGCGTGAAGGACTCGTACCATCGATGACTGGCTGATTCCACAGCCTGCTGACAAACATCGTGTGCTGTGATGTGGACTCTCGCGAATCATTCCAAAACCATTGTTCAGGTTGCTGAAAAGGAGCATTTTTTGAACGGCCACTTCGTGCGCTGTCAACCACAGTCCCAGTTTCTCGGCATTTTGAAATTAAGCATCTGACAGTGTTGTCCGAAACTGGAGGTCTTTCTGGATGACAGTTGTTAAAATCTACAATGAAACTGTGTCCTCCAGGCATCTAAACGACCTCCTTCCTCCCTTCCTTGGTCAAACATATCTGCACTTACCTGCAACAAAAAATAATTTTTTCTAACTTTTGAACCATATCCACTACATCGAATCTGTTTACAGGAATGAACTTTTCCGAAAAAGCTCATGTTATTTGATATTTCACACGACTCCTTTCTATTTAAAAAGAATTGACTTACATTCAGTACGCCGATTTCAAAATGGAGTCCATGTTCGATACGGAATCATCGATAACTTACTGTAATATTCAGGTTTCCCCATTCGGGCAGGGTTTCTTCACCAATAGCTTTCTGCAATATTCAGATTCCCCCATTCGTAGAAGGTTTTCGTCATAACAGGGTGTACTGTGACTTTTGGCTCGCCTCGTATTTCTCCTGGTGTCCTCAACTTGCTCTCGTACCGTGATAGCATATACAAAAGCTGATCCTGCAATGACGTTCCAAACTTTCAGGGATGTTGGAGAAGTGCGAGTATGTCGATTTAAAGTAACGAACCCTGGTCCAGAAACGTCCTGATCGAAAGATGCAAGCGAAAATGATTCTTCTGTGTCTGACAGTGGAATACATGTACCGGTACTGGTGCTGCTAAGATTGCAGGGTAGGTATCACCGACAACAGAGGTGACTACAAGGGGCTTTTAACCATCCCGTGCTCGCCTGTTAGCACATTATCAGCAGAACGGGCAGGTTGCTTTATTCCGTGCCGAGCTGTGCTTGACACAAGTAAGCTAAAGTAGTCTTACTTGCCTGCCCGTCCTCCCGCTGTGCTACTCGACGTAGCAGTTCATTCTTTACACTTTCACTGTAGTGTTATGAGTAGGATTTGGGCATTATACTGCAGCGCCTACCAAAGTAACGTTTTGGGAGTCTAGTTTCCGTAGCCTTGGTTTGTTCCAACCAAACATGACGTCAGTTATAACAATTTTAATTACATTTTCCAGGTTGTAGTTTCCAGGTTGTATTTTCCAGGTTCTCTGAATTCATTCTAATTGTCTGTAATAGTACATTCTGTATTGCCGAAAGTTAGTTAATCTAAACAGTACGTCTAAGGTGCTGTAGTCATGGACTGTGCGGCTAGTCCCGGCGGAGGTTCGAGTGCTCCCTCGGGCATGGGTGTGTGTGTTTGTTCTTAGGATAATTTAGGTTAAGTAGTGTGTAGGCTTAGGGACTGATGACCTTAGCGGTTGAATCCCATAAGATTTCACACGCATTTGAACATCTAAACAGTACATCTTTGAAACAAGAAGCTTTGGTTTTATACCAAGCTTCCTTATCATACGTCGCACATCATCAGCATTTCCACTAAACCACATTTTTTCCTATTTCAGTAAATGTTTGCCATAAATTTAGAAGGAATATATACTGATAAATGGCCTCCAGTCCTTAGCTCACATTTCCACACATCTGTCAGTTTTTTTGCTCTTTCAAAATATGTATGGGATTCGGAAACTACTGCTCAAATTTACAGACACGTCTCAACATACTCGAGGTACCCGAATGAGTGTTAATAACGTTTTACACAATTTGCATTGCGAGACAACGGCTAATTTATCTGAAGCCGTCTCATAAACGACAACTTGTGCCCTGCGGGACTTGCACTCCGCTTTCGTGACATACATATTCGCTAGTTCTTAATTTCTTCACGGTCTCCTTTCAGTTTGATTTGTTCATTTCGCTTCTCCCGCCATTATGATAAATGACGTGTAGTGAAAATTTGTACGCAATCATATACATGGCTAGTCACGTTGGACTGATAGCGCAGACTATTACCAAGTGCAGCAGGCTGATTGGGTCCCGCGAAGCTTGCAAGACTAGCGGAAGCCCAAGCTGGACCGCTTTAACCACTGCCCTCCGGTACACATATACTACTGGCCATTAAAATTGCTACACCAAGAAGAAATGCAATTGATAAAGGCGTATTCATTGGACAAATATATTATACTAGAACTGACACGTGATTACATTCTATCGCAGTTTGGGTGGACAGATCCTGACAAATCAGTACCCAGAATAACCACCTCTGGCCGTAATAACGGCCTTCATACGCCTGGGCATTGAGTCAAATAGAGCTTGGATGGCGTGTACAGGTACATCTGCCCATGCAGCTTCAACACGATACCACAGTTCCTCAAGAGTAGTGACTAGCGTATTGTGACGAGCCAGTTGCTTGGCCACCATTGACCAGACGTTTTAAATTGGTGAGAGATCTGGAAAATGTGCTGGCCAGGGCCGCAGTCGAATATTTTCTGTATCCAGAAAGGCCCGTACAGGACCTTCAACATGCGGTCGTGCATTATCCTGCTGAAATGTAGGGTTTCGCAGGATCGAATGACGGGTAGAGCCACGGGTCGTAACACATATGAAATGTAACGTCCACTGTTAAAATTGCCGTTAATGTGAACAAGAGGTGAGCGAGACGTGTAACCAATGGCACTCCATACCATCCCGCCGGGTGGTACGCCAGTACGGCGATGACGAATACACGCTTCCAATGTACGTTCACCGAGGAGGTGCCAGCATACAGCAATCGCTCAATGGCACCTGAAATGAATGTTTTGCAGTGTGTGTGTGGCGTGTTGTACGGGAAATGCTGTTGCCACAGAAAGTGCATGCTGCAACTCCTAATGACTTTGGAACTGGCGTCGCTTTCTACATCTACATCTACATCCATACTCCGCAAGCCACCTGACGGTGTGTGGCGGAGGGTACCCTGAGTACCTCTATCGGTTCTCCCTCCTATTCCAGTCTCGTATTGTACGTGGAAAGAAGGATTGTCGGTAGGCTTCTGTGTGGGCTCTAATCTCTCTGATTTTATCCTCATGGTCTCTTCGCGAGATATACGTAGGAGGGAGCAATATACTGCTTGACTCTTCGGTAAAGGTATGTTCTCGAAACTTTAACAAAAGCCCATACCGAGCTACTGAGCGTCTCT
This sequence comes from Schistocerca gregaria, assembly GCF_023897955.1. NCBI lineage: Eukaryota > Metazoa > Arthropoda > Insecta > Orthoptera > Acrididae > Schistocerca > Schistocerca gregaria. The sequence goes on from NC_064922.1 coordinate 833,225,100, forward strand.
CATGCAGAGACTTCCACTGGAGTTTATCTATCATCTCCGTAACGCTTTCGCAATTACTAAATGATCCTGTAACGAAGCGCGCTGCTCTCCGTTGGATCTTCTCTATCTCTTCTATCAACACTACCTGGTGTGGATCCCACACTGCTGAGCAGTATTCAAGCATTGGGCGAACAAGCGTACTGTAACCTACTTCCTTTGTTGTCGGATTGCATTTCCTTAGGATTCTTCCAATGAATCTCAGTCTGGCATCTGCTTTACCGACGATCAACTTTATATGATCATTCCATTTTAAATCACTCCTAATGAGTACACCCAGATAATTTATGGAATTAACTGCTTCCAGTTGCTGACCTGCTATTTTGTAGCTAAATGATAAGGGACCTATCTTTCTATGTATTCGCTTCACATTGCACTTGTCTACATTGAGATTCAATTGCCATTCCGTGCACCATGCGTCAATTCGCTGCAGATCCACCTGCATTTCAGTACAATTTTCCATTGTTGCAACCTCTCGATACACCACAGCTTCATCTGCAAAAAGCCTCAGTGAACTCCCGATGTCATCCACCAGGTCATTTATGTATATTGTGAATAGCAACGGTCCTATGACACTCCCCTGCGGCACACCTGAAATCACTCTTACTTCGTAAGACTTCTCTCCATTGAGAATGACATGCTGCGTTCTGTTATCTAGGAACTCCTCAATCCAATCACACAATTGATCTGATAGTCCGTATGCTCTTACTTTGTTCATTAAACGACTGTGGGGAACTGTGTCAAACGCCTTGCGGAAGTCAAGAAACACGGCATCTACCTGTGAACCCGTGTCTAAGGCCCTCTGAGTCTCGTGGACGAATAGCGCGAGCTGGGTTTCACACGACCGTCTTTTTCGAAACCCATGCTGATTCCTACAGAGTAGATTTCTAGTCTCCAGAAAAGACATTATACTCGAACATAATACGTGTTCCAAAATTCTACAACTGATCGACGTTAGAGATATAGGTCTATAGTTCTGCACATCTGTTCGACGTCCCTTCTTGAAAACGGGGATGACCTGTGCCCTTTTCCAATCCTTTGGAACGCTTCGCTCTTCTAGAGACCTACGGTACACTGCTGCAAGAAGGGTGGCAAGTTCCTTCGTGTACTGTGTGTAAAATCGAACTGGTATTCCATCAGGACCAGCGGCCTTTCCTCTTTTGAGGGATTTTAATTGTTTCTCTATCCCTCTGTCGTCTACTTCGATATCTACCATTTTGTCAACTGTGCGACAATCTAGAGAAGGAAGCACAGTGCAGTCTTCCTCTGTGAAACAGCTTTGGAAGAAGACATTTAGTAATTCGGCCTTTAGTCTGTCATCCTCTGTTTCAGTATCATTTTGGTCACAGAGTGTCTGGACATTTTGTTTTGATCCACCTACCGCTTTGACATAGGACCAAAATTTCTTAGGATTTTCTGCCAAGTCAGTACATAGAACTTTACTTTCGAATTCATTGAAAGCCTCTCGCATAGCCCTCCTCACACTGCATTTCGCTTCGCGTAATTTTTGTTTGTCTGCAAGGCTTTGGCTATGTTTATGTTTGCTGTGAAGTTCCCTTTGCTTCCGCAGCAGTTTTCTAACTCGGTTGTTGTACCACGGTGGGTCTTTCCCATCTCTTACGATCTTGCTTGGCACATACTCATCTAACGCATATTGTACCATGGTTTTGAACTTTGTCCACTGATCCTCAACACTATCTGCACTTGAGACAAAACTTTTGTGTTGAGCCGTCAGGTACTCTGTAATCTGCTTTTTGTCACTTTTGCTAAACAGAAAAATCATCCTATCTTTTTTAATATTTCTATTTACGGCTGAAATCATCAATGCAGTAACCACTTTATGATCGCTGATTCCCTGTTCTGCATTAACTGATTCAAATAGTTCGGGTCTGTTTGTCACCAGAAGGTCTAATATGTTATCGCCACGAGTCGGTTTTCTGTTTAACTGCTCAAGGTAGTTTTCAGATAAAGCACTTAAAAATATTTCACTGGATTCTTTGTCCCGGCCACCCGTTATGAACGTTTGAGTCTCCCAGTCTATATCCGGCAAATTAAAATCTCCACCCAGAACTATACCATGGTGGGGAAATCTACTCGAAATATTTTCCAAATTATTCTTCAGGTGCTGAGCCACAACAGCTGCTGAGCCCGGGGGCCTATAGAGACATCCAATTACCATGTCTGAGCCTGCTTTAACCGTGACCTTTACCCAAATCATTTCACAATTTGAATCTCCGTCAATTTCCTTCGATACTATTGCACTTCTTATCGCTATAAACACGCCTCCCCCTTCACTGTCCAGCCTATCTCTGCGGTATACATTCCAATCCGAGTTTAGGATTTCATTACTGTTTACGTCTGGTTTCAGCCAACTTTCTGTTCCTAGTACTATATGGGCGTTGTGACCGTTTATTAATGAGAGCAGTTCTGGGACCTTTCTATAGACGCTCCTGCAGTTTACTATTAGCACATTAATATTGTTATTCCTTGTTGCATTTTGCCTACTCCTGCCTTGCCGCGTCTCAAGAGGCGTCTTGTCGGGCCTAGGGAGGGAATTCTCTGACCTAAAAAAAACCCATGTGCACTCCACACGTACTCTGCTACCCTCGTAGCCGCTTTCGGCGTGTTGTGCACGCCTGACCTATTCAGGGGGACCCTAAATTTCTCCACCCGATAGCGGAGGTCGAGAAATTTGCACCCCAGCTCTCCGCAGAATCGTCTGAGCCTCTGGTTTAAGCCTTCCACTCGGCTCCAAACCAGAGGACCGCGATCGGTTCTGGGAACGATACTACAAATAGTTAGCTCTGATTCTACCCCGCCTTCACCAACTCTGCCAACCGCCTGTACGAACTGAGGATGACCTCTGAACCTAGACGGCAGGAGTTATTGGTGCCGACATGAGCAACAATTTGCAGTCGGGTGCACCCAGTGCTCTCTATCGCCGCCGGTAGGGCCTCCTCCACATCTCGGATGAGACCCCCCGGCAAGCAGACAGAGTGAACCCTGGCCTTCTTCCCCGACCTTCCCGCTATTTCCCTAAGGGGCTCCATCACCCGCCTAACGTTCGAGCTCCCAATAACTTTCAGGACTTTGGAACTGGCGTCGCTTTCAGCCGTTGGTTCTTGCGGCGCCTTACAGTCGATCCTCTCTTTCCTGTAAATATGCTTTTCACCGATGACGCCTGATATCCAGAGACTGAATACTAAATAGCTGCAGTGGTCGTGCTTGGCTAATGAGAATGCCCACTTACAGCTGTGTAGAGCCATCAACACAGATAGACACATGGACAGGCATAGTCAATGCTCATGTACTACGCCCTTTTCTTCTCTCTCCGCTTAAATGCACCAGAGTACACACTGTTTGTCAGAGACATACTGACCAGGCTCCTGGAACACGTCCCACTTTTTATTCGCCAACGTACGTGGTCACAACACCATGCATTTCCACCTGACTTTGAACTGAGGGGTTTTGAACATCTAGACATACCCTGAAAAGTGGATAGACAGAGAAGATCCTTTTTCGTGGGCACAACGCTCACCTAAATTAACCCGAATTGATTTCTCCTTGTGCAGCCATGTGAGGAGTCTTGTGTACGAGACGACTGTAGAGTTTGAAGAGGAACTCCTGGTATAAATTCTCCATGTCTACGGCTCTATAGCAATCCTGTTGTTAAATATAAACTTCTGGCTTTCATCCATCTGAAGGCCATTTGTAAAAGTTTCTGTCTTCTTTAGTTGCGTTTGTTATTGTCACCATTACATTGACAATATCGAGATTTTCCTAGGCTCCATAGAGACTGTTGAGTCACCTGAAGAGCATTGTCGTCTGATAATTAGCTCAATAGTGGAACTGAAACTACGGCCGTTCAAAGAGGAAGATTTATTTATGAGATATTGTGTTCTTTCTGCCTTGTTACGTGGTATAAGTGGTACACCATTCATTGTCATCCGGGAATGTCCAAATGCTATAGTTCTATTCTCTCACTGTGTCTTACATTCATGTCTACCCACCTTAGTACACTGATTCCATAAAATAGTCTCGTACATATACAATGTGTACTTCCATGACTTGTGTTATCGGTAGACGGTCACACTACCACCTGCTAGCAGTTCAACGCACTGTACTGTACTCCAAAGCGACCAGTGTATATTTTAACACACTAATTACGGATTGCGCCTTAGGCTAACTGCTGCCTACAAGGCAGTATGAGAGGCGATCTACGATAATCGGAAATGCGGTCACAATATATCGAATCCCTGCAACCATTTTTACCAATAGATTAACCCTCATTATGCCATTCTTCGTTTGACCTTACGAGGCTGTGTGAACCCCATTTCAGAGCCCCTGTCTCAGAAAATCTGAGCAGTTACCGGAAATGGAATCCATGTTCTTAGACACTGAAGGCAGCAACGCTAACCATTGGGCTATGAAGTTAAAGTGCCAAACTCCATGAAGAGGTATTTACACGACAACTGCAAGTGAACACCACATTTTATTCTTAGTGCTCGTTTCTTTTTTATCAGTGCTCTCATTTTAAGTCATGAGGTACCCAAGTAAAATAATTTCATAAGACATTACTGAGTGAAATACAGTAAATATGTCACTGAGACTGAGTCCTTTGTTTCCAAGACTAGCAATTATATGAAGAGGAAAAATAACTGGAATTAGTTATTTGAGGAGCTCAGTAAAATGCACCTTCCAGTTCAACTTCTAATCAATATGGACACCTAAAAATTTGGAACATTCTATCCTGTTAACTAACTCCTGCTCATGTGTGACACGTTGCGACGGATCTTCTCACGAAATTGCAATCACCAACTTTCTCCTCCGAATGCGAAAATATTTTGTTGACATCGACTTACATAGGGAGGAACGACCACAGAGATAAAATAAGCGAAATCAGAATTCGTACAGAAAGATATAGATGTTCATTCCTCCCGCGCGCTATACGAGGTTGGAATAATAGATAATTGTGAAGGTGGTTCAATGAACCCTCTGCCAGACACTTAAATGTGGAAATGTAGATGTAGTGTGTTTTGTCTAGATTAAGAGAGAGTCCATTTTTTTAAAAAAACACTTAACATCATTTACAATCTCTTCTGTTGCGTTCTCTCTAATGGGCTGTATTGTAACACTACTATAGGATACAAAAGTTCAAATTTTACTTGTTGATTATTAAGTCAAGACTAATTCACATGCATAGGGAATAGCTGTGTACCCAAAACTGAACCCTGTGGGATACCATTTGTGATTTTACCGCAGTCACTAAAACTTCCTATCTACTGTCGGAATTATTCAGCACAACTTTCTGCGTCCGTTTTTCTAAGTGCCATTCAAACTAGGTGTATGTAAAGTCACCAATTCAATAAAACAAATTTTCCTATGGGTGTAATATTTTGTACAGAATCAAACGCCTTGGGAAGATTCCAAACAATAGGGTGATATTTCATAATTTAATAATTATGATATAGGTTGAATTATTGGATAAAAATCGTTCCAAGACGAACAAGCCTTCTGGAACGTAAACTGTTATAGGCTAAGTACTTGTTTATATTTAAATGTGATAGTTCTTTTGGGTGCATTACTTTTTCGAATATTTAGAAAAAAAATGTTAGTAAGAAAACTGAACGATAATTATTTAAGGCTCCCTTGTCATCTTGCTTACAAAGAGCTTTAACAGTTGCATATTTCCATCTGTCGGGAAAGATTCATTGTGGCAGCGATGCACCGTTCTGTAAAAGGGGAATGGACGTCGTCATTTCTTAATTGGTTAGTACACTTTTATGCCACAGCGACTGGCGATAAAGTACTGACACAGGAAGTATAAGCGTACTACTGCACGAGATTGCTGGAAGTTCTTTGATAGCGAGCGCTAAGCCGTCCTCCCCGTTGCCCTGATGTGGATGCGGTGTCGTGAGGACCGGCAATACGAGACACCTTCCGCCCGCAGAGCTGGCTGCCGCATTCCGCGGCGCTCTGGCCTGCGAAACAGCAGGTGCGGACCTCAGATAGGCAGTTAGCGCCCACGCGCCCCCTCAACTGGGGTCCGTCCCGGAGAACGCTTTGTTTCATTCGACGGCCGCGATAAGAGTCATTATATTAATGGCGGATGCTTGAATTATAGTACGCGCTCCATTTTACCCGCGCCATGGTCTCGCTTCAACAGAGCACACGCTGCACGCACGCGCGAGCGATAGCACAACAATAGTAGCGGCGCAGCGCGTATTGCAAACTGTCCATTGTCGCCGACCGCGACGGGCGGCACGCATTGTCCGCGCCCGCGAATTTAAGTCCAAGAAATTATGGCTTCATTGTACGGACGGCGGCCGCCACTTAAATTTCAGTCACCTGCCACGGCCGACTCATTGTCCGCGGCGCGTTTACTGTCCCGGGGCAAGCGCGCGCGCTTTAATGACGATCATTAAGTCGCCACAGCGGTCGCAACCCTGACAGGAACCGTGTGTAATGGAGGCCCGGAGAAAGAGGCGTAATTGCGGTCAGCGCTGGATGACGCGTTTAACGTCCGCTCGCAAAACTTTTATGCGTCCATTCGCACTTGTAACCGACCGAATATTAACGAGCACTTTGCTCCCATTGGTCTTTGCGACGCGGAAGTCATCATCTGCTGTCGCTGCACGCATGCCGCCAACTTGTTGGGTGGTTTTGAAACGAATCACAATATCTCATAAATAAAATCTACCACTTTCAGCGACTCAGGTTTCAGTTCGACAATTGTGCTCTTCGTCAAAAGTCACTGTTCTTCCTGTGCTTTATCTCTAACGGACCATAACACCCCAGGAAAATATCAGTGTACCAGCTCAATGTCGTAACGAGAATACTAAAATAACGCGACCAAAGAAACCAGCAGATTCTATTTGTACTGAATGGGTTCCAGGTGACTTAACACGTAATATACGCCTACTCCAGGAATAAGATCGTCAACAGCAGTCGCACACTCAAGTGGAAACAATTTTCATAGCACATCACGAGGTTGCCCGACTGATAACACAATTTACACATTCGCTAAAAGAATATTGCAAGTCCTAAATGATAAAATATTGAGAGACGGCATTTTATGCGGTCGTACCGAAGCGTTTTATTGGGTGGACCATGTTACACTCTTAGAAATCCAAATAGTGCTAAGTGATTATAAAATGTCGGGAAGGTAGAAAATTTTAGTGACTGTGGTAAAATCATGAAGGGGGCCTTCAGGGGTAAATTTTGGTTCCTTTCCGATACCCTTTAAGTCTGAATGAGGTTACACTTAACATTCAGCAAGCAGAATTGGAACATTTTGCGAGCGGTACTAGAATTATAAAAAATCCCATTACAGAAAAAACCATAACAGAGATTGTTAATAACGTTTTTTAAAGAATTATTAACGGACTCTCTGAAAATAGCCTGTCCCTCGAGTTTGAGAAAACACAGTATGTTGAGTCTTGAATGACGAATTCGCTAGCACATGAACAGGAGCCAGTTAATAGGGTCGATGGTACAAATTTATGCGTGTACACATTGAAGGTGTATGCTAATGGGTTTGTCAAACAATTAACTTCAGCTACTTTCGCTCTTCCCATAATTGGTAGTCTTGGAAACAAAGTAATCAGTCTCGTGACATGTTTTGCATTTTTCCACTCAGTAAAGTCTTATGCCCCTCCCACCCCCCCACCCCCCTCCCATGAACAATGGACCTTGCCGTTGGTGGGGAGGCTTGCGTGCCTCAGCGACACAGATGGCCGTACCGTAGGTGCAACCACAACGGAGGGGTATCTGTTAAGAGGCCAGACAAACGTATGGTTCCTGAAGAGGAGCCGCAGCCTTTTCAGAAGTTGCAGGGGAAAGAGTCTGGATGACTGTCTGATCTGGCCCTGTAACACTAACCAAAGCGTCCTTGCTGTTCTGGTACTGCCAACGGCTAAAAGCAAGGCGAAACTACAGCCGAAAGTTTTCCGGGGGCATGCAGTTTTACTGTATGGTTAAGAGATGATGGCGTCCTCTTGGGTAAAATATTCTGGAGGTAAAATAGTCCCCCATTCGGATCCCAGGGCGGGGACTACTCAAGAGGACGTCGTTATCAAAAGAAAGAAAACTGGCGTTCTACGGATCGGAGCGTGGAATGTCAGATCCCTTAATCGGGCAGGTAGACTAGAATATTTAAAAAGGGAAATGAATACTTTAAAGGTAGATATAGTGAAGATTAGTGAAGTTCGGTGGCAGGAGGAACAAGACATTTGGTCAAGTCAATTCAGGGTTATAAATACAAAAACAAATAGGAGTAATACAGAAGTAGGTTTAATAATGAATAAAAAAAATAGGAGTGCGGGTAGCTACTACAAACAGCATTATTGTGGCCAAGATAGACACGAAGCCCATGCCTACTACAGTAGTACAAGTTTATATGCCAAGTAGCTCTGAAGATGATGAAGAAATTGATAAAATATATGGTGAGATAAAAGAAATTATTCAGTTAGTGAACGGGGACAAGAATTTAATAACCATGGGTGACTGGAATTCGAGAGTAGGAGAAGGGAGAGAAGGAAACATAGTAGGTGAATACGGATTGGGGCTAAGAAATGAAAGAGGAAGCCGTCTGATAGAATTTTGCAGAGAGCAGAACTTAATCATAGCTAACACCTGGTTCAAGAATCATGAAAGAAGGTTGTATACATGAGAGAATCCTGGAGACACTAGAAGGTATCAGATAGATTATATAATGGTAAGACAGAGATTTAGGAACCAGGTTTTAAATTGTAACACATATCCAGGGGCAGATGTGGACTCTGACCACCATCTATTGGTTATGAACTGTAGACTAAAACTGAAGAAACTGCAAAAAGGTGGGAATATAAGGAGATGGGACCTGGATAAACTGAAAAAACCAGAGGTTGTACAGAGTTTCAGGGAGAGCGTAAGGGAACAATTGACAGGAATGGTGGAAGAGTAGAAGAAGAAAGGGTAGCTCTGAGGGATAAAGTAGTGAAGGCAGCAGAGGATCAAGTAGGTAAAAAGATGAGGGCTTGTAAAAATCCTTGGGTAACAGAAGACATATTAAATTTAATTGATGAAAGGAAAAAAATATAAAAATTCAGTAAATGAAGCCGACAAGAAGGAATACATACCTCTCAAAAATGAGATCGACAGGAAGTTCAAAATGGCTAAACAGGGATGGCAAGAGGACAAATGTAAAGATGTAGAGGCTTATCGCACTAGGAGTAAGATAGATACTGCCTAGAGGAAAATTACAGAGACCTTTGGAGGAAAGAGAACCACTTGTAGGAATATCAAAAGGTCAGAAGCAAACCCAGTTCTAAGCAAAGAAGGGAAAGCAGAAAGGTGGAAGGAGTATATAGAGGGTCTATACAAGGGAGATGTACTTGAGGACAATATTATGGAAATGGAAGAGGATGTAGATGAAGATGAAATTGGAGATACGATACTGCATGAAGAGTTTGACAGAGCACTGAAAGTCCAGAGTCGAAACAAGGCCCCTGGAGTAGACTACATTCCATTAGAACTACTTACAGCCTTCGGAGAGCCAGTCCTGCCAAAATTCTGGTGAGCAAGATGTATGAGACAGGCGAAATACCCTCAGAATTCGAGAATAATGTAATAATTCCAATCCCAAAGAAAGCAGGTGTTGACAGATGTGAAAATTACCGAACTATGAGTCTGATAAGTCACTGCTATAAATTAGTAACGCGAATTCTGTACAGATGAATGGAAAAACTGGTAGAAGCCGACCTCGGGGAAGATCAGTTTGGATTCCGTAGAAATGTTGGAACACGTGAGGCAATACTGATTTCTCGACTTATCTTTGAAGAAAGACTAAGGAAAGGCAAACCTACGTTCCTAGCATTTGTAGACTTAGAGAAAGCTTTTGATAATGTTGACTGGAATACTCTGTTTTTCAAATTCTTGAGGTGGCAGGGGTAAAATACAGGGAGCGAAAGGCTATTTAAAATTTGTACAGAAACCAGATGGCAGTCAGCCCTCACCGCTTAGGATATATTTTGTTTGTGGCACTCCCTCCTACCAGTATACAAGGATATCCGACTACATGAACTATCCCGGATATTCCACGTTTATTGGTCGATACTGATTGCGCTATTACGCCGCCAACATAGTCGGCTACTTCTTTAACATTATTAATTTAAAATTGCTCATGAAGATAACGTACGAAAATTGGCTATTAAACGTTGTACTGAAACTAATTATGCTGACAAAACGATCGAGACTTAACACTTATAAGCGCACTACTTACATAGTAAAATGGAAAGGCCGTGTGTCTAGGGCCTCCCGTCGGGTAGACCGTTCGCCTGGTGCAAGTCTTTCTAGTTGACGCCACTTCGGCGACTTGCGTGTCGATGGGAGTAAAATGATGGTGATAAGGGCAACACAACACCCAGTCCCTGAACGGACTTCCATAGTCAGAGGGCTTGGCGAGTGCAGTGATGTAATTGTTTATTTTAAACTGTTCAAATTCACGTTATTGTTAGGTATGATTTACAGAAACGTCGTTTTTCACAATTTGTAATTGCTGCACTGAGCCAATAGCATAATTAGGCCAATGAGTGGAATCCGAAAAGGGTGGCATGTGCAAAATAATACATGTTGTTAGAAATATTGTACAGTGGTACTAAGGAGTGCTATAGACATTATATTAGAAATCCTTACAGATGCCGCCTGAGTGTGGGAGTGTGGTGCGTTTGAAGTGCACTTTTGTGTGTTTTTCTTGAATAACTTCAAAGCTACAGCCTCTAGCGAAGATGTATTCCTGTACAAAATTTAACTGCATTAAATTTCCCACAAAATGGTCCTGCTTATTTCATCCATAGGACTAGTAGTTTGCTCATAGTGAGCGAGACAATGTAATAGTCTCGAGCGTCGCTTATTAAGGCCAGATACTATATTGTGGGTTGCATAAATCGTCAGCGGTAGCGGCAGCGGTTGCATGAAATAGTGAGGATCAAATGGAAGCTGTTCGATATGCAATGTACTGCTAGAACCAGATAATGGGTTGGCCGTTTCTGCCTTTTTGTGGTGTACATAATAACCTCTCATGCTGAACGGGTCTTTTCTTTGGAGATCAGAGACGGAGCTTTGGCCACTGCTCTTACTTCTCTTATGGGATGCTGAAGTAGGCCGTACACGATTTTGCCCTAACAGTTGGTTTAAATCGGCAGCTCATTCATGTCTAGAAACGTTAGAAGAAGCTACCGACTTTAAAATGATCTTTGTAGTATGTCATGGTGACATTTTAAATAAAACGCTTTAGGCAGAATCGAACAGGAAGGAAAGTACTACTCTATTTACAATAAGAGAATTCTTGTAAATTGATGCATGAGTACCGTCAACACCAAATGAGATTTTAAAAGAATTAGGATTAAAAAATTAGGGTGAACTAGATAAGAGATGTTTAAAAGGGTACAAGCCGAAAATAATCCTTCTCTGGCAAGGATATCTGGTAATCGAATATTACATATACCATATTACTTATCATCAGCTTACCTGCTGGCAATTAATTCTACTGTTGCTATGTTGCCTGTAGTTTTCATGTGGTATTTCAGTTAACGCATGTCTACGATCGACTGCCCCGAAAGCATCACGGAATTTATAGCGCTCTAGATGTTTAGTCTTGAGTTGCTTTTAAGAGAAGACGACGTCATAGGAAAGTTGAATAAATATTAAGCTTTAATTTGATTTTGCGGCCACCCACCGCTTCCCAGAAAGTGTCTGATATAGAGTCCTGAGAAACACCCTCGCCTGTTTTCAATATCACATTCCAACCAAGGGTCGCTTACGTATCGTAGGAAGACGTCATCGTTTATGCTGAATTTGATGCACCGCTCTTACATCTCTTTCGACAGCTATAAAATAATCACTGAGTCAGTTAACGCGTTCTTTCCGCGAACCTGTAACATTCTTTGTAATTTTGAGTACGGTAGTTCATACGTATTTTACAGTGCCTTACTACTTGAGAAGAAACATCATTTTGGGTCTGCCGCGTCACAGAGCTTCCTTCCCTCCTCTGGCCAGACACCAGCTGAGAAGGCTTCAGGAACTGCTAGCAACCTATCACTTGCAAAAAATGCCCTTTTGGTTTTATTGAATGATCCACGAGTCGCATAACAGCTGGTGAAGGGGATGCGTCGCCAGAGAATTAAAGGCTCAGGTGAAGATTAAGTCATACATTACCTGATGGAAAGAGTCCAGAGACCTATCCGTGAACATTAATACAGGGTGAATCCACCATTCTCCTCTAATGAGGGCTTGAACACTACTGAGTACATTTTCAGTGAGGTGTCTGAATTCCTGCCGTGAAATGACAGTCCATTCTTCCGCAAGTGTCGGAACTAGAGAAGGTAGCGATGTTGTACGCTTCGATCCGATGTATGGCCGGCGTTGTAAGTCATCCCAGATGTGTCCCATTGCTTTCACGTGTGAGCTGTTGCCAGACCAGTCCATTTCACGAATTTTATTGTCCACAAAGCATTATCTCGGAGAAGCTGCTTTCTGCTGCATTGTCATGCTGATATATACAACCACTGTCTCTGGTCTGTGCTGTACGCAGTAGAGAATGCTTTAAAATGTGTCCATCTTTCTCGATATATCGTTTCCGTAAGAGGAATATGGGGACTACTCGCTGACCACGAAGAACATCCACCATACCGTACCACCATCTCCTCCGCACTTTACTGTTGGCGCTATACACGTTATTCAGATGTTCGCGAGATTGTATGGGATTGTCACAGGACATAGTGTGATCCTCATCACTCCATATCACTCTTTCCCAGCCATCTGCTGTCTGATGACGTTGCTATTTGCACCACCTCAAGCGTCGCTCGGCACTGGCTAAGCAGACGTGTGCCTTATGAACAGCTACTCGACCTTCATACGAAATTCTGTTTAACTCCCAGCTCACAGTTGTTGTGCTAGCTGGACTTTTGTCAGCACTTTGGAAATCACCAATGATTCCTTCCGTTGATTTCATGCAATTTTATACGACCGTTACGCGCAATGGTCGACATTCCCTGACCGTCATGACATGATGTCTGTGTGGTGTTGGTTCAGCCGTGGTTGTCCTGTAGAGGGTCTAATAATTAAAGCGATTAAGTTAGTTAAAGGTAGAAGTTTTACAGTAAAGAAGTTAGTTAAATTGTGAAAGAATCCTGGAAGGCGGAAGCCGTATGTTTGTTACATTCTGTTTCGCAGCTCACTGGAACGATACCATCTCAAGTGTGTCGGCGAAGCGCCGAGTTAAGCAACAGGAAGGACAACACTATTTCACCATCCAGCAGAAGACGTGAAATGAAGCACCTCGCCGCACTCCAGGGAGTCAACATCGAGGGCGGTAATTGGCCAAGAAAACACGAGAAATATTCCACAGACCTACTATGGTCGAAGAACGGCAGACTCAACGGCAGGAAGCCGTACTGAAGGGTCAGCAACCAGCTCGTCATCGCCGACCATCGTGAGGCGTTGGAGTGAGGCAAAGCCTGTGTCACTTTGCGCCGCCACCTGCCTAGAGTCGTCTCTGTCATCGTAGTCACACACAAAAAAAAACACTTTCGCAATGCAGGTCGTAGCCCGCGAGGCAACTTAGGAACTCCGCAGCTGTAGTTATCACTATCATTGTAGTCGGATGCCGTCAGCAGGCAGCCGCCTGTCATGGAGGTCACTGCCACGGATACGTTTTGGTAATGCACAGTCGCCTTCGTCCTGGGAGGCTGCCATCACAAAAACCGTGACCCGCTGACGCCAGAGAGGTGGTGTTGGGGATGGTCGCTGAGACAGAGCACTGACCTGTCGCTCTGCCACGTCGTCACGCCCTCCATCCACGGTCGCACCACAGGTCCCGTAGCGTGGCTCCAGCCGCCGCAGTACGGCCCAGGAGCGCCGTAGCGCTGCTGCCTCTACGAATTCCATGCCTCTTTACTGTCCTTCCCATTTCTACTTCACAGTCACATCAGCGATAGTGGACTTGGGGAACTATAGAGCGGTTGAAATGTCCCTGATGGGTTTGTCGCTGAGGTGACACACAGTGACTAGTCTATGTAGGAATTCATGGAGCACTTGTGACTGTCCCAATCCGCTGTCACTGCACCTCGTCTATGTTTATAGCGGCAGGTCCACCTCTCGTAACATCTATCGGCCAATGCTGCATTACACAGGGGTATCCAAACAATTCTGACGTGCTGTTGTATATGGTTACTGACACGGAAATGAGATGCGGCTCACAGAAAAGAGAGCATGCGGTCGAGGGTCACTTTTATTGAGATTACCCATTCAAATCATCGCCCTCAAACAGAGACACTTCACAGCACCCAAAATACGTATATCCGGACAAAGATTCTATGCTGAAATCTGGCCACTGAGAATTTGTTCTTATTCCACCATGTGAACTTGAGGCGTAGTCAGACAACAAGATCTACACCTACATCTATATTCAGCAAGCTGTCTTGCGGTGTGTGGCGATGGATATTTCTTGAACCACTACATCTCTTCCCTTTTCCCTGTTAAGTTTAAAATGGTGCACGGTTGAATAGTCTATAGATCTCCTTATGGGCCCTGATTTCTCATCATGGCAATTTATCGACACGTATGTGGGCGGTACTAATGCGTTTCGTGACTCTTCCTGGTAGACACCCTCACTGAAAATCAACGGTAAGCCTCTCTTTAGCGGACAATGCCTATCTTGTAGCACTTCATCAACACTATGTGATCAAAAGTATCCAGTTACCTGGCTGAAAATGACTTACAAGTTCCTGTCGCCCTCCATCGGTAGTGGTGGAATTCAATATGCCCTTGGCCCACCCTCAGCCTTGACGATAGCTTCCACTCTTGCAGGAATACGTTTAATCTGGTGCAGGAAGGTTTATCGGGGAATGGCAGCCCATGCTTCACGGGGTGCTGCACTGAGGAGACGTATCGATGTCGGTCGGTGAAGTCTGGCACGAAGTCGGGGTTCCAAAACATCCCAAAGGTGTTCTACACGCTTCAGGTCAGGACTCTGTGCAGGCCAGTCCATTACAGGGATGTTACTGTGTAACCACTCCACCACAGGCCGTGCTTTATGAAAAGGTGCTAGATCGTGTAGAAAGATGCAGTCGCCATCCCTGAATTGCTCTTCAACCGCGAGAATCAAAAAGGTGTCTAAAACAGGAGTGTAGGCCTGTGCTGTGATACTGCCACGGAAAACAACAAGGGGTGCAAGCCCCTTCATGAGAAACACAGCCCCACCGTAATACCAACGCCTACCAAATTTACTGTTGCCATTATACACGCTGGCAGAGGACGTTCACTGGACATTCACCATACCCACACCCTGCCATCGGGTCGCCACATTGTGTACCGTGATTCGACTCCCCACACGTTTTTCCACTGCTCAGTCGTCCAGTGTTTTCGCTCTTTACACAAAGTGAGGCGTCGTTTGGCATTTACCGGCGCGATGTGTGGGTGATGAGCAGCCGCTCGACAATAAATCCAAGTATTCTCACCTCCTGCCTAACTTTCGTAGTACTTGCAGTGGATCCTGATGCAGTTTTGAATTCCTGTGTGATGGTCTGCATAGATGTCTGCCTAGTACACATTACGACCCTCTTCAACTGTCGGCCGCCTTTATCAGTCAACAGACGAGGCTTGCCCGGGCGTTTTTGTGCTGTACATGTCCCTTCACGTTTCCACTTCACTATCATATCGGAAACAGTAGACCTGGGGATACTTAGGAGCATAGAAATCTCGCGTACAGATGCATGACACAAGTCACGCCCAATCACCTGATCACGTTCGAAGCCTGTGAGCCGTTGAGCGCCCAAAGTGTTTCAAATGGCTCTGAGCACTGTGGGACTTAACATCTGAGGTCATCAATGTCCCCTAGAGCTTATAACCACTTAAAACTAACTAACCTAAGGACATCACACCCATCCATGCCTGAGGCAGGATTCGAACCTGCAACCGTAGCAGACGCGTGGTTCCGGACTGAAGCGCCTAGAACCGCTCGGCCACCACGGCCGGTGCAGAGTGCCCTATTCTGCTGTCTCACTATGTCTAATACTACTGAGGTGGCTGATATGGAGTACCTGGCAGTTGGTGGCAGCACAAGGCACCTAGTATGAAAATCGTATATTTTTGATCACATAGTGTATATCTACATAGATATCCCGTAAGCTACAATGCGACGTGTGGTAGAGGATATCGTCTAACACTGCTAGTTGCTGTAGTAGTTCGAGCGTCTCAGTAGCGTCCCCACTGGAATTCCTCCAGCTATGCCAAGCGCACAGGTGACTGGTGATTGGTTTGGTGAAGGAGACCAGACAGCGAGATCATCGGTCTCATCGGATTAGGGAAGGACGGGAAAGGAAGTCGGCCGTGCCCTTAGAAAGGAACCATCCCGGCATTTGCCTGGAGCGATTTAGGGAAATCACGGAAAACCTAAATCAGGATGGCCGGACGCGGGATTGAACCGTCGTCCTCCCGAATGCGAGTCCAGTGTTTAACCACTGCGCCACCTCGCTCGGTCTAAGCGCACAGGAAATGTAATTAGTGACCTTTCTAGATACCACCCTAGCACCGCCCGTAGCATTCATACTAGCCTAATTTCGACTAGAGTGAAACTCCACGATTTCTTACTATTCCCCACTTCCAGCTGAAGCCACTGGCCGATAATCAAATCAAGCAAAGCTACCGGCTTGGGGATATGTTGATAGGCACTTCTCACACAGTCTTTCGAATAGTGCCTGATATTTTCTGTCGAATTACGATCAGGCGATTACACGGGCCAGTGTGGTGAGTTGGAGTTCCTGAGTGTTCATCAAACCAGCGACATATGTGAAGAGTCCTGTGAATACGATTTGTAAGAGTACCACCTCCTATTGAACTTTACATGCGCTGACTATAACTGATTTGCTCTTTATATTATGTGGTGAAGTACTTTGGTATTGGGTAATTGCTGGGTCAAGTGGACGAAGTAAAAATGTAACTGACACACTATTTATTAATGAAGAGTGCTAATTCACTGTAAGCGTCACAAATGTAATAATACACCCTGGCAACTACTGAGAGCGACAAGTACACTACATTTACCTTTTAATCAGGCTCAAACCAAAGTGGGCCCGTTCCGCCTATTATTGTTTGCTGTACTTTCTGCGATGCATCGTTGTAGTCAGTAATGTACTTCATATTGTAGGGTATGTTGCACCCGCATCCTGCAGAATAATCTTTATACAAGTGTTGGACAAAAACATTGGTAAGTCGCGAGAGTTGCATACTTGGACATAAATACAAAGCCTACAAGTTGTGCTATTGTATACGACGACGGAAGGCAACTGAGCAATATCCTCAACGTTCGGAAACTGTCCGTCGTGGTCAGAACGGAGTTCTGTGTCGTTGTGAGTGCATTATGTCGGAACTAAGAGAACTCGAAAGTGGACAAAGTGTTGCTGCTCGTATGATGCGTCCTCGTGCAACCAAACTAACTGAAGTGTGTGATATTTCAAGAGGCACAGAACCGAAGATTTATACTGCACTAAGGCAAAGTGGGAGAACATCATCCACTAAGTCCTAATACGGACGTAAGCGTGTGCTGAGTGATCATGACGGACGGTCACTGAAGAGATCTGTGAAGAAAAGCAAGAGGGTAAGAGGACGGCAGCTGAAAATGTCACTCCAGATCTAAACTTCGCACTCGCAAACCCTGTTGGCACCAAAACAACTTAAATGTAGCCACATAACCGGGGACTGCAGTGCTAACTGCCGGCCGGAGTGGCCGTGCGATTCTAGGTGCTACAGTCTGGAACCGCGCGACTGCTACGGTCGCAGGTTCGAATCCTACCTAGGGCATAGATGTGTGTGATGTCCTTAGGTTAGTTAGGTTTAAGTAGTTCTAATTTCTAGGGGACGTATGACCACAGCAGTTGAGTCCCATAGTGCTCAGAGACATTTGAACCATTTTTGAAGCAGTGCTAAATGGAAACCCAAAACGATGCAAATACCCATAACAGGGAAACTTGCTGGCGAAGCCATAACACCTGGACTATGGAGCAGTAGAAAAAAAGTCATTTGGTGTGAGTACTCTCGTTTTACTTTGTTTCAAACTTAGGGCCGAGTTTACGTACCAAAAGCGAAATATGGCGGATGTCTGGCTACGGCTGTGTGACCGTTCTGGCCTATCAGGTACGTCTTACGGTAAAATGATTGTTCCTAAATGATAAAGCTATGTTTCAAGGAGACGTGTCCCCGTGTGATGACAAGGAAGTAGTGTTACCATCACCGTCATCATATCGCAATATTACACCTTTGTGGCCTACTCTAGAGAAGAGGGTGCGTGGTCGCTCTCCACCTCCAACATCGTTACCACAACTCTTCAATATTTGGCAGAGAGGGTAGTACAAGAGTGCCCTGAAAACCACACAGAACCTACGTTAAACTATTGTGAGACGAGTGAAAGGTGTTTTGAACGCCACTGGTCTTCCTTCATCGTATGAGTCATGGTAATATTTTGTGTTTCTATAATTTTATCCAGTCCCTGTGTCTATGGATACTGTAAACTTAAAGACTTTCGTCAATGTGGAAGAGCCGGAAAGGGTGGCCGAGTGGTTCTAGGCGCTACAGCCTGCAGCCGCGCGACCGCTATGGTCACAGGTTCGAATCCTGCCTCGGACTATGATGTGTTTGATGTCCTTAAGTTAGTTAGGTTTAAGCAGTTCTAAGGTCTAGGGGACTGATGACCTCTGACGTTAAGTCCCATAGTTCTCAGAGCCATCATTTTTGAACCACTGTGGAAGACAAGTGAGTCCATAACTTACTCATTATGGGAACGTATAAGAAAGATAAACACTTGGTCACCCACAATGCTGAAAAGAACATTTTGGTCATGTTCTTGGTTAACAGATCAGGGTATAACTAATCGTACGAAAAACATCACAGAACCACCTCAATCCTGAACTACACTCTTCACTGTCCCACAGTTAAACCCTTCACCGGACCGACGGTACCTTTGAGCCTTTCATCATTTAAAAAAAGCAACAACACGAGTCGCAGCGTCACATTACATGCCTAGAGTCAGCTACTGTCCAATCTCTGCGTTACTTGGTCCTTGAAGACGTGCAGTTCGATGTACCTCTGTGATCAATGGCGCTTTCCGAGTTGTCCGACTCTACATCTCCACTAAATGCAGTTCCTTTCCCATTGCTCCCTCGTAAACTGGCTGAAACTGACCTGCACCTCTGAGACCACCAATTCGTGTGGCAATCGTGTCCGCTGCCTCTTTTTACATGCACTATTCCTACGCTGCCACACGTTACTGCGTGCCACGCATCATTTTTTTTAGACACCTCCTGATCTGGCAGCTTTGGCACGTTCCTGCCATAGGAAGTTCAAGCGCCGTAGTTCCTATCTTGTTCTTTGAAGTTACCATAAAGACTGATTTTACTGGGCAGATTCCACAGAACATGTAAACCAATTCACTGGCATGAATTAGATCGACGGTGGAGAGTCACATGACCGCCATGCACCAGTTATGCACCATCTAATGCTCTCCAGACATCCCACTGTGCACTTCTAAGAAGTTGACTAATAGTCTGCGAGGATTTAGAGAAGAAACAGCAGTGCGGTCTTCCTCTGTGAAACTGCTTTGGAAAAAGGTGATTAGTATTTCAGCTTTACCCGTGTCATCCTCTGTTTCAATGCCATTATCATCCCAGAGTGTCTGGATATACTTTTTCGATCCACTTACTGGTTTAACGTAAGACCAGAACTTCCTACGATTTTCTGTGAAGCCGGTACATAGAATTTTCCTTTCGAAGCCACTGAACGCTTCACACATAGCCATCCTTACGCTAACTTCGACATAGTTTAGCTTCTGTTTGTCTGAGAGGTTTTGGCTGTGTTTAAATTCGCAGTGAAGGTCTCTTTGCTTTCTCAGTAGTTTCCTAACTTGGTTGTTGAAGCACGGTGGGTTTTCCCATCCCTCACAGTTTTACTGCGCACGTACCTGTCTATAACGCATTTTACGATTGCCTTAAACTTTTTCCATAAACACTCAACATTGCCAGTGTCGAAACAGAAATTTTCGTTTTGATCTGTTAGGTAGTCTGAAATGCGACTCCTATTACTCTTGCTAAACAGACTTCATAGCACCTGACACCACAGTCCACCTGATAGGACAGTGCAGGCAGTGAGCAGTGACGGACGCAGCAATCTTAGGGCAGCATGTGAATTGATTACCAACGCAAACCACAGTCACGTCTTGTTCACACTGACCACAAGTCGCTGGCTGATGCTTCTGCTGACACAGCAACCTCCAGCAGCCTTGGGTCTGCCACTGCTGACAGCAGATCCCACTGAAGGCTACGTAGCAACCAGCCATAGCTAAGTCCATAGCTACGAGATATGCATTGAACGATAACGGAGTACTAATTATTCTTGTTTTATTGGCAAATCACGACGCCCCACAGGTCCTCAGACCATATATCCTGAAAAGACAGTTAGGGATCGAGCCGGGGAAAGGTTGTCCCTTATACCTGTCACACAGAATTGCATTTGTAATCATTTATACATCCGCCAATGGTGTGTACGTTGAGAAGCTACAATGATATCTGACCCTGCCTTCCGGGAGCTCCACTCTATCTGTCAGGCAGTGTGTAACTTATCCACGCAGAACTCGGCAGGTGACGCGAAGCAGCTCGCGCTCCGGGTGTGCAGGACAGGCTACAGTGTCCACGGCAGGGCAGCGACCAGCAGGTGCCAGGTGCCCACTGCCCAGTCAGCAAACTGGCCGTGTTTTAATCAGGGCGACATCGCAGGGCCTGTCTGCGCGCGGGCGCAGCGCTCCACTCCACTGCGGGCCGTATGTGTCGCAGCGGCGCGGCACCGACCGACAGTTCTGCACACCCAAACTGACAAACAACTGGCGAGGACGCTTGTTTCATTTACCTACGTGTCCACATCGAGCGATATCGATAATGTCTATTTTTACCGTTGAACCTGATTCTCTTTGACCCAAATGCTTGCACACACACACACACACACACACACACACACACACACACACACACACACACACATATACAGAGAGAGAGAAAGAGAGAGAGAGAGAATAAACTAATAGTGCACTCATCAAGCTAGTTGGATGGAGAAGATAAACAGTATCAGCATATTCGTCGAAGTGACAATATGCATCTGAATTTGATGCCCATAAGTGCGTAGACGAATGGAAAAGCTGGTAGAAGCCGACCTCGGGGAAGAACAGTTTGGATTCCGTAGAAATATGGGAAAACGTGAGGCAATATTGACCCTACGACTTATTTTAGAAGCTAGATTAAGAAAAGACATACCTACATTTGTAGCATTTGTAGATTCAGAGAAAGCTTTTGACATTGTTGACTGGAATAATGTCTTTCAAATTATGAAGGTGGCAGGAGTAAAATACAGGGAGCGAAAGTCTATTTACAATTTGTACAGAAACCAGATGGCAGTTATAAGAGTCGAGGGAAATCAGAGGGAAGCAGTGGTTGGGAAGGAAGTGAGACAGGGTTGTAACCTCTCCCCAATGTTGTTCAATCTGTATATTGAGCAAACGTCAAAGGAAACAAAAGAAAAATTCGGAGTAGGTATTAAAATCCATGGAGAAGAAATAAAAACTTTAAGGTTCACCGATGACATTGTAATTCTGTCAGAGACAGCAAAGGACTTGGAAGAGAAGTTGAACGGAATAGACAATGTCTTGAAAGAAGGATATAAGATGAACATCAACAAAAGCAAAACGAGGATAATGAAATGTAGTCGAATTAAGTCGGTTGATGCTGAGGGAATTAGATTAGGAAATGAGACACTTAAAGTATTAACGGAGTTTTGCTATTTGGGGAGAAAAATAACTGAGGATGTTCGAAGTAGAGAGGATATAACATATAGACTGGCAATGGCAAGGAAAGCGTTTCTGAAGAAGAGAAATTTGTTAACATCGAGGATGGATTTAAGTGTCAGGAAGTCGTTTCTGAAAGTATTTGTATGGAGTGTATCGATGTACGGAAGTGAAACATGGACGATAAATATTCTGGGCAAGAAAAGAATGAAAGCTTTCGAAATGTGGTGCTACAGAAGAATGCTGAAGATTAGATGGGTAGATCACATAACTAATGTGGAGGTTCTGAATAGGATTGGGGAGAAGACGAGTTTGTGGCACAACTTGACTAGAATAAGGGATCGGTTGGTAGGACATGTTCTGAGGCATCAAGGGATCACCAATTTAGTATTGGAGGGCAGCGTGGAGGGTAAAAATCGTAGAGGGAGACCTAGAGATGAATACACTAAGCAGATTCAGAAGGGTGTAGGCTGCAGTAGGTACTGGGACATGAAGAAGCTTGCACATGATAGAGTAGCATGAAGAGCTGTATCAAACAAGTCTCAGGACTGAAGATCAGAACAACAAGTACATAGAAAATAAGTATTCTTGAAAGAGGTCTTTTTCATGCATGGGCCTATTGCTTACATAACATAAACATTTCCATTCATTTGCTGTACATCTGTTATGTTATGTTATGTTAACCGGGGACCAAGAAACGACGGAGAGGCTCCGTCCCCGCTGCAGCCGCATTGGTGAGCTACCCCACGACGACTATCACATTCCACTACACCCCTTCGCCGCCCCATACCGAACCCAGGGTTATCGTGTGGTTTGGCACCCGGTGGACACCCCAGGGAACGTCTCAAACCAGACGAATGTAACCCATGTTTGCGTGGTAGAGTAATGGTGGTTTACGCGTACGTGGAGAACTTGTTTCCGCAGCAATCGCCGATGTAATGTAGGCATTTGCCGAGGCAGATGTAAAACCGACTAAAAACCATTCACAGACCGGCCGGCGCACAGGACCTCGACACAAATCCGCCGGGAGGATTCGTGCCGGGGACCGGCGCTCCTGCCTCCCCGGAAAGCCATGCGTTAGACCGCACGGCCATCCGGGCGGGTTTCTATGTACCTACTTTCGGTCCCTTTGGCAACAGCGAAAGACATTATATAAAGTTAAGGCAATTTATTGCCAGCTGTGTTTACGGGGTCAGAAACATGAAGGACATACTGGCCAGGACAACATTATTCCACATTATCTATCGATTAAGGGCAGACACCAAGGGCAACACGCAGTCTTACGTTACCTTGTTGAAAGGTTACGTCACGGGTACCTCGAAGACAGAAAACATTCATTAGCCTCAACACCTCAGATGCGAAATGACTGCATTTCGGATTAGCGGCTAATACGAAACAGAAACTTAAGGGCTGACTCAGCGTACAGAAAAGTGAAAACGGCCTTATGGTAAAGTAAAAGTTGTGGAGGAAAAATTAAGGCTGCCGTAGTAGTGCACTCTTAAACGCAGAGGAGATATCGGATAGTTGTAATTAGTTCAATGATGGCTTCCTGGAGGGGTAGGACTTGTGTGACAACGTGATAGAAAAAGAAATTGGAGGTCATGTGGAATAGATAGAGGATCCATTATTAGATCTAAATTTTAAACGAGTTTGGAAGACTTGAGATCGGTTAAGGCAGAAGTAAAAAATAACATTCCATCATAAATTCTAAAATCAGTCGGTGAGGTGGCATCCAAACGGCTATGCAAGATGGTTTGTCGAATCTTTGAGATTCGTGACGTACCACCAGACATCCTGAAAAATGTCATTCATTCAATTCCGAAGATAGCTCGTCCAGATATGTGGGAGGACTTTCACACAGTCAGGTTAAACAGCGCATACTTTAAATTCCGACAAGAATGATACACATAAGAATGGAAAAGAAAATGAGGAACTGTTAGATTAAGATCGGTTTGGTTTTAAGAAAGCGAAAGGTACCAGAGAGGCAGACCTGACGTTGCGCTTGATAATGGACGAATGACTGAAGAAAATTGAAAACACTTTGACAGGATCTGCCGACCTGGTAAAACCGTTCGACAAAGTAAAACGGTGCAAGATGTTCCAAATTCTGAGAAAAATAGGAGTAACCTACAGAGAAAGACGAGTAATATGTAGTAATTATCAAATCCAGGCGGGAGCTATTAGGTTGGAAGACCAGAACGAAATGCGTCGATTAAAAATGGATATGTAGTAATGCTGCTATTCACCTCACTATTCAATCTACACAACGACGAAGCAATGATGTTAATAAAAGACAGGTCAAGAGTAGGAATAAAATTCAGGTTGAAAGAATGTCAGTGATAAAATTCTCTGTTGACAAGGTGTAGTCGGTGTCGGTGAAGAAGAATCACGCACTGTAGCAGCTCTTTCTACGTATGGCTCAAGTTTCATCGAGTCATGATACTTGGGAGTGATACATCAGTCGAATGTTATTCTCTGCCTTATGTTTCGCACACAAGTGTATTACTAGGAAATCATGATCAAGGTGTTGAGGTCTGACCACATGTGTCATCTTCCTGACAGCGACAACAGCACATGTAGCTGTAGCTCCTTCAGCAACTCAGTTGTAATTCATTTGACACACACCCGTTCCGCTACTACCGTGAACGTCAGTTCATGCTGAACTGAGAAGTGACGCCAGAATATCCAGTCACCGATACACTCAGTGTTCCACCTCTATGTGTGTCACATATCTGCGGTGACAGTATGCTGCCGTCACGTTTCGCGCAACCTAAACGTGGACGAGAGTTCCAGTCTCACTTGCAGCGCCGACAGTTGTCATTGGGTACATTTCTGCCACTGGTGTGCGTCTCGCATCGAAATGTAAATGGTATACATTTTCACGGAAAACAATAAGCTTCACGTAGTAAATGAGCAAAATGACAATTGCCTAGCAGAGGTACAAGGATTAACTGACTAAACTGACATTTCAGCTGACGAGCCACGAGTTTTGAATAAATAAATATTGATTGTAACGTACTAATCCCTCGAACAGATTTATTTGAGAAAGATTTTAAACTTTGTTTCGGTTATTACTGCTACATCAATTTTTTCTTTCAGTATTTCTTCGTTAAGTACTTTGGCTTTTCAAAGAGTACTCTACAGCATTGGCTCCTTACTTAGTTTGCATTTTTCGCGAATATCTCGCCCAGAGACAAGACACAAGCGACTGGAAGAAAAGCGCAGGTGACTCCTGTGTATAAGAAGGGTACAAGAATGAACCCGCAAAATTACAGACCAATATCCCTAACTTCGGTTTTCTGCAGAATCCATATTGCGAACTATGGATGAAGACCAACAAGCAGCTTCCATATTTCTATATTTTCGGAAAGCGTTTGACATGACGCCCCATTCCAGGCTTTTAAAGAAAGTACGAGCATATGGAGTAGGTTCAAAAATATGTGAATAGCTCGAAAACGTCTTAAGTTACAGAACCCAAGATATTGTCCTCGGAGGCGAATGTTGATCAGAGACAAGGGTATAGTCAGGGAGAGGCCCAGAGAAGTGTGACAGGACCGATACATGGTGGAGAAAAATGTGTCACGAAATTTTAAACATGGATAGTTGATGCCAGTAGGAACCCAAGTTACTAATGTTGTGTAGGTCGACAAAGAACCATTTTTAAATTACGAAAACTTGGCGCCACGCGCTCCGATTAGCCGTGAGATTGCCCTGTTGCCGTTCGTCCATAGACGGGCACCGCTAAGGTTGTCGATTCGCACTCACAAACGTCCCTCGCCCCGTCACTGCCCCGACGTGATAAGTATACATGTAGAATAGGTCTTGCTGTTGGTCTCCACCTCACGTAAAGGGCATTCACACGTAAGCTTCGCTTCGGAGTACACACACGTCACCTGCGACTTAGTCATACAGTTAGCATAGCGGCACAATATTCGTTTGAAGAACAACGAGATATGGATTTTGTTTGTGGACTAGCCGACAGAAATGCGCGTGAAGCTCGACGATTGTTTCAGGAACGGTACCCAGCAAGAGGCCACCCACATCCACAAACTTTTACAGCAAATTCACGGGCGACTTGAAGAAATAGACTCGTTAGCGGGATATCGTGTTGATGCTGGAAGACCTCGAACACGACGTGATGCTGCATTTGAAGAGACTGTTCTCGAGCGCTTCGAGGAAACACCTGCGACAAGTACTCGAGCGGTTGAACACAACATGGGGGGTCACTCATCGGTTAGTCTGGAAGGTTTTGGGGGATGACAGCCAGCATCCATTTACTTTACACCCTCTCCAAGACCTAAATCCTGAGGCGGACCAAGAACACAGGCTAGGGTTTAGCCGGTGGTTTCTGCGACTTGTTGCACGAGATCCCTACTTCCCCACCATTTTGTTGTTTACCGACGAGTGCACCTACCATCGGGAAAGCCTTTACAACACTCGAAAAGTTCATTACTGGGCAAGGAGAAATCCTAACGTCACGTACGTCCACGGTCACCAGGAACCATTTTCGCTCAACATTTGGGCAGCCGTTGGGCAGTTATCTTGAAACACAGAATCGCCAGTAGGAAACAAATATTGTACAGTGGGATGGACCTGATCATCCAAAATGGTCCCATAATTCTTGGCAGTAACGCCATCTTGCTGAACAGTTAAGGGGCGCATGGAATCCTACAATATGGCTTCCCAAGTCATCAGTAAAACCTGCCATGTTTTCACTCTTGGGACGTAATCTTGTCCAGAATTTTGAAACGCTGGGAAAGAAGACATGCGACTAAATGATTTTCTTCCACCTCTCCACAGCCCCAGTTGTACGTGTTCTGCATCATATTGTCCTGTTATGGGCATTTACTTGAATGATGAGTGGTTTCAGAATTTCAGCTCACCCTGTGGTTCCCTGCTTATGGACATCCCTTCGTGTTGTTTTGGAGGTGGCAGGGTACGCAACTTTGCAGTGATTTTGAAGCTGTTGTCTTCTTGTTTTTAGTCACAGTTCTCTCCAACTACCGTCCGTCAAGATCGGACATATTTTTCCGTGATGTGATTTACCGAATCATGTATCTCCTTTTCTCCTGTATGTGGCATCTTCGATACGGTGTCTCCTGAAACACCAGACACATCCTCTACGTTGGTTACGAAAATACGCACGATTAAAGCACCAAGAAGTTGCTCACATGAGAATGTACCGAAGAATGCATTCAAAACCACAAAGAAATCTGTTCTGATCACTACTGACAAAACTTACTGATGACATTGCGCAGGTGCTGCACGTGGTCAAATACAACGGCGACACCTGTAGGCTTGGTTAGCATCTGGATTTATGTTCAAGCGTGCGTTTCTCATGTTTCTGTATGTTTGTCCATCACCTGTCAATTCTGCTCTAACTACGTGAAAATAGTTCTAAGAAGATACTGTGAGAACTGATGCTCTCCTTGAAAGAAATTTCTTATTGAACACTTCTACAGTCGGAACTGGAATGAGTGTGGAGAGCGTACAATTCATTTGTTACTGAGGTATCAGTGTTCAGTGAGCGTATATAAGTAAAAGCCGGACACAGGTCTACGTGTTTGCTTAATTGACAGGGGATTCCTAGATAAACTGTATAATATATGAAACAGTCAAACTGGGAGAAGGCCGGCCGGGGTGGCCGAGAGGTTCGAGGCGCTACAATCTGGAACCGCATGACCGATACGGTCGCAGGTTTGAATCCTGCATCGGGCATGGATGTGTGTGATGTCCTTAGGTTAGTTAGGTTTAAGTAGTTCTAAGTTCTAGGGGACTGATGACCTCATAAGATCAGTCCCAAAGTGCTTAGAGCCATTTGAACCATCTGAAGTGGGAGATGTTACGCTTCATATCTCCATATCTTGCAAGAATTTACATAGCAAGTTTCAATAACAGATTTTCAAGGTGGTATCTTTTTACTATCTTCAGCATATTTTATATAGCTGCAGTTGTATTAATAAATTTGATTGTTATGACGTTGTACTTGTACAGTCATTTTTTCTCACAGTGTGTAGGTGAAGCGATGGGACAGACAACGTAAAGTATAGCACAATACAATAGCACCCTCTGTGACCCTCTTTGGCATTTTACAAAAAAATTGCATGAGAGGCGAAGAAGACATCCCCTTGTTGTTATGTGCACAGAGCCAAGTACTGCCAGACTAAGTGGGCTTTTGTGAAGAGAACTGTTCAGTAGCAGTGCTCTTCTGGTATCGTCCTGCTGCTCCAGGTGCTAGAGTAGCTCGTAAGTGACGTGAGGTTGGCCGCCCTGAAACGTGCTTCCCCCGCGGGCAGAGGGGTGGTGTTTGCCGTGTACAGTGCCGGCGCTGTCGTCACTGTCAACACGGCGAAGGCCACCTGTTTGTGTGGCCTGAGACAAGTGTGGCAGACTGTGGCTACTAAAAGACCCATCGTGCCGACAGTCACCCCTTCTGCACACACGTGTGAAAGCGGACCACGTGTTAATTTTACTTGTTCCCTCACCTCGTGTGACAGTCGTTCCTTCCACTTTATAAGTTGTTTCCGCCACTTTTCACATACACTCTGCCAGACTGGAAACAGTAAAGCACCCGGAAGACTAGGTCGGATATCAATGTAGCTTCGTTGACGTACAAACCATCGGCGGGTACGTACATGATTAGCGTAGCTATTATTTGTAGTTCATAAAACAGCCAACAGAGTGCATTAGCGTTGTTCATGTTAGTGTTCTTACCGAGCATGATCTGTTTATGAGGGGCGTGTGCAGCATCAGATATTGACTGTCCGCTTTGAAGGACACCGAGATGGAGCATAATCGTATGAGACAGCTTTGACAGCACCAGGCAGAGTTTTTGAGCGCCTCATTGCTGGTCTCCATTTGGCCCGCTGCTCGAATCTCGCAATAGCCAGCTTTGTTGGTCATTCACATAAGGCAGCGGCATGATTTTTCACTGTTTGGGAATGTCACCGCAGGAATACATGTCGTCAAGCTTAAATCCGACTGCGTCTGACGACCACAAGGGAGTTACACCGCATTGTGCACCGTGTGCAGATTCGCCCATTCTCATTTGCACCAGGCTTCAGAGAACAATAGCATTGCTGCCCCTGTATCAAAGGGTCAGAAGTTCAATTCCAGGCAGGGCCTGTGATTTTCTTCGCCCGAGCTCTGTGCGTTTGTGGTTGGCCTCATTGTCTCATCGTCATGCAGGAACTGGCGAGACTCGAAAGTCAAAAGATTGGGAATTTGTACGGGCGCAGATAACCACGCCATTGAGCACCCCACAAACCAAAATCATCATCATCACCCCAGAACAAGTGACGGACCCTCTGAGACATTTTGCGTTATTCTACACCATTGGTGGGACATTATCAGCTGCCAGAATAGAGAATTAAGGTCCCTTGGGCAAACTGATGGTAACAGTACAACACAAACGGCTGCATTTAGAGAGGTATGGCGACCAGAAACACAGGGTCTGCGGACGAATAGAGTGGCACTGTGTTCAGCTAGGAGACGCGGATCTGCACTGCCCCGGATAAACATTGACAGCAAGTATGGCGTTGACTTCAGAGAGAGGTCCCGTTGTTCCAATCTTCTGGAAATGCACACCGATATTAGTCCTCGCCTCATGGTGTGGGCTGTTGGAGGCTATGACATCAGGCAACAGCTGGCAGTGATGGAGGTAACTCTAATGGCGAAACGATATCATACTGTGTCCTTACGCGCTCCTTCTCATGCTACAGTACCATGGTGACGTTTTCCAGCAGTGAAAAGCTCATCCACACATGCCAAATGTTTCTATGAATTGTCTGCGTGATGTTAAGGTACACCTGTGACCAGCAAGGTTCACAGACCTGTCACTGATAGGACGTGCGTGGGATTACCTCAGACGTCAACGCCGTCCCAGTGGCAGTATCCCTGATATAAAGGACCAGTTACAACAGTTGTGTACCAGTTTGCCTCAGGAGAGGGTATAATGACACTTTTTCCATACAAATCATTGTATTAATACAGGCCAGAAGGAGGGCAGTGTCATCCGATAAGTGGGACGTGCGTGGGATTACCTCGGACGTCAACTCCATCCCAGTGCCAGTATCCCTGATATTAAGGACCAGTTACAACAGTTGTATACCTGTTGGCTTCAGGAGAGGGTATAATGAAACTTTTTCCATACAAATCATTGTATTAATATAGGCCAGAAGGAGGGCAGCGTCATCCGATAAGTGGTACGTGCGTGGAATTACCTCTGACGTCAACTCCGTCCCAGTGCCAGTATCCCTGATATTAAGGACCAGTTACAACAGTTGTGTACCAGTTTGCTTCAGGAGAGGGTATAATGACACTTTTTCCATACAAATCATTGTATTAATACAGGCCAGAAGGAGGGCAGCGTCATCCGATAAGTGGGACGTGCGTGGGATTACCTCTGACGTCAACTCCGTCCCAGTGCCAGTATCCCTGATATTAAAGACCAGTTACAACAGTTGTGTACCAGTTTGTTTCAGGAGAGGGTATAATGACACTTTTTCCATACAAATCATTGTATTAATACAGGCCAGAAGGAGGGCAGCGTCATCCGATAAGTGGGACGTGCGTGGGATTACTTCGGATGTCAACTCCGTCCCAGTGCCAGTATCCCTGATATTAAGGACCAGTTACAACAGTTGTGTACCAGTTTGCTTCAGGAGAGGGTATAATGACACTTTTTCCATACAAATCATTGTATTAATACAGGCCAGAAGGAGGGCAGCGTCATCCGATAAGTGGGACGTGCGTGGGATTACCTCGGACGTCAACTCCGTCCCAGTGCCAGTATCACTGATATTAAGGACCAGTTACAACAGTTGTGTACCAGTTTGCTTCAGGAGCGGGTATAATGACACTTTTTCCATACAAATCATTGTATTAATACAGGCCAGAAGGAGGGCAGTGTCATCCGATAAGTGGGACGTGCGTGGGATTACCTCGGACGTCAACTCCATCCCAGTGCCAGTATCCCTGATATTAAGCACCAGTTACAACAGTTGTGTACCAGTTGGCTTCAGGAGAGGGTATAATGAAACTTTTTCCATACAAATCATTGTATTAATACAAGCCAGAAGGAGGGCAGCGTCATCCGATAGGTGGGACGTGCGTGGGATTACCTCGGACGTCAACTCCATCCCAGTGCCAGTATCCCTGATATTAAGGACCAGTTACAACAGTTGTGTACCAGTTTGTTTTGGAGAGGGTATAATGACACTTTTTCCATACAAATCATTGTATTAATAGAGGCCAGAAGGAGGGTAGCGTCATCCGATAAGTGGGACGTGCGTGGGATTACCTCGGAATTCAACTCCATCCCAGTGCCAGTATCCCTGATATTAAGGACCAGTTACAACAGTTGTGTACAAGTTTGCTTCAGGAGAGGGTATAATGACACTTTTTCCATACAAATCATTGTATTAATACAGGCCAGGAGGAGGGCAGCGTCATCCGATAAGTGGGACGTGCGTGGGATTACCTCGGACGTCAACTCAATCCCAGTGCCAGTATCCCTGATATTAAGGACCAGTTACAACAGTTGTGTACAAGTTTGCTTCAGGAGAGGGTATAATGACACTTTTTCCATACAAAACATTGTATTAATACAAGCCAGAAGGAGGGCAGCGTCATCCGATAAGTGGGACGTGCGTGGGATTACCTCGGACGTCAACTCCATCCCAGTGCCAGTATCCCTGATATTAAGGACCAGTTACAACAGTTGTGTACCAGTTTGCTTCAGGAGAGGGTATAATGACACTTTTTTCATACAAATCATTGTATTAATACAGGCCAGAAGGAGGGCAGCGTCATCCGATAAGTGGGACGTGCGTGGGATTACCTCGGAATTCAACTCCATCCCAGTGCCAGTATCCCTGATATTAAGGACCAGTTACAACAGTTGTGTACAAGTTTGCTTCAGGAGAGGGTATAATGACACTTTTTCCAAACAAAACATTGTATTAATACAAGCCAGAAGGAGGGCAGCATAATCCGATAAGTGGGACGTGCGTGGGATTACCTCGGACGTCAACTCCATCCCAGTGCCAGTTTCCCTGATATTAAGGACCAGTTACAACAGTTGTGTACACGTTTGCTTCAGGAGAGGGTATAATGACACTTTTTCCATACAAATCATTGTATTAATACAGGCCAGAAGGAGGGCAGCGTCATCCGATAATTGGGACGTGCGTGGGATTACCTCGGACGTCAACTCCATCCCAGTGCCAGTATCCCTGATATTAAGGACCAGTTACAACAGTTGTGTACCAGTTTGCTTCAGGAGAGGGTATAATGACACTTTTTCCATACAAATCATTGTAGTAATACAGGCCAGAAGGAGGGCAGCGTCATCCGATAAGTGGGACGTGCGTGGGATTACCTCGGACGTCAACTCCATCCCAGTGCCAGTATCCCTGATATTAAGGACCAGTTACAACAGTTGTGTACCAGTTTGCTTCAGGAGAGGGTATAATGACACTTTTTCCATACAAATCATTGTATTAATACAGGCCAGAAGGAGGGCAGCGTCATCCGATAAGTGGGACGTGCGTGGGATTACCTCGGACGTCAACTCCATCCCAGTGCCAGTATCCCTGACATTAAGGACCAGTTACAACAGTTGTGTACCAGTTTGCTTCAGGAGAGGGTATAATGACACTTTTTCCATACAAATCATTGTATTAATACAGGCCAGAAGGAGGGCAGCGTCATCCGATAAGTGGGACGTGCGTGGGATTACCTCGGAATTCAACTCCATCCCAGTGCCAGTATCCCTGATATTAAGGACCAGTTACAACAGTTGTGTAAAGTTTGCTTCAGGAGAGGGTATAATGACACTTTTTCCATACAAAACATTGTATTAATACAAGCCAGAAGGAGGGCAGCATAATCCGATAAGTGGGACGTGCGTGGGATTACCTCGGACGTCAACTCCATCCCAGTGCCAGTATCCCTGATATTAAGGACCAGTTACAACAGTTGTGTACAAGTTTGCTTCAGGAGAGGGTATAATGACACTTTTTCCATACAAATCATTGTATTAATACAGGCCAGAAGGAGGGCAGCGTCATCCGATAAGTAGGACGTGCCTGGGATTACCTCGGACGTCAACTCCATCCCAGTGCCAGTATCCCTGATATTAAGGACCAGTTACAATAGTTGTGTACAAGTTTGCTTCAGGAGAGGGTATAACGACACTTTTTCCATACAAAACATTGTATTAATACAAGCCAGGAGGAGGGCAGCGTCATCCGATAAGTGGACATGCGTGGGATTACCTCGGACGCCAACTCCATCCCAGTGCCAGTATCCCTGATATTAAGGACCAGTTACAACAGTTGTGTACCAGTTTGCTTCAGGAGACGGTATAATGACACTTTTTCCATACAAATCATTGTATTAATACAGGCCAGAAGGAGGGCAGCGTCATCCGATAAGTGGGACGTGCGTGGGATAACCTCGGACGTCAACTCCATCCCAGTGCCAGTATCCCTGATATTAAGGACCAGTTACAACAGTTGTGTACAAGTTTGCTTCAGGAGAGGGTATAATGACACTTTTTCCATACATATCATTGTATTAATACAGGCCAGAAGGAGGGCAGCGTCATCCGAGAAGTGGGATGTGCGTGGGATTACCTCGGACGTCAACTCCATCCCAGTGCCAGTATCCCTGATATTAAGGACCAGTTGCAACAGTTGTGTACAAGTTTGCTTCAGGAGAGGGTATAATGACACTTTTTCCATACAAATCATTGTATTAATACAGGCCAGAAGGGGGGCAGCGACATCCGATAAGTGGGACGTGCGTGGGATATCCTCGGACGCCAACTCCATCCCAGTGCCAGTATCCCTGATATTAAGGACCAGTTGCAACAGTTGTGTACCAGTTTGCTACAGGAGAGGGTATAATGACACTTTTTCCATACAAATCATTGTATTAATACAGGCCAGAAGGAGGGCAGCGTCATCCGATAGGTGGGACGTGCGTGGGATTACTTCGGACGTCAACTCAATCGCAGTGCCAGTATCCCTGATATTAAGGACCACTTACAACAGTTGTGTACAAGTTTGCTTCAGGAGAGGGTATAATGACACTTTTTCCATACAAAACATTGTATTAATACAAGCCAGAAGGAGGGCAGCGTCATCAGATAAGTGGGACGTGCGTGGGATTACCTCGGACGTCAACTCCATCCCAGTGCCAGTATCCCTCATATTAAGGACCAGTTACAACGGTTGTGTACAAGTTTGCTTCAGGAGAGGGTATAATGACACTTTTTCCATACAAAACATTGTATTAATACAAGCCGGAAGGAGGGCAGCTTCATCCGATAAGTGGGACGTGCGTGGGATTACCTCGGACGTCAACTCCATCCCAGTGCCAGTATCCCTGATATTAAGGACCAGTTATAACAGTTGTGTACAAGTTTGCTTCAGGAGAGGGTATAATGACACTTTTTCCATACAAATCATTGTATTAATACAGGCCAGAAGGAGGGCAGCGTCATCCGATAAGTGGGACGTGCGTGGGATTACCTCGGACGTCAACTCCATCCCAGTGCCAGTATCCCTGATATTAAGGACCAGTTACAACAGTTGTGTACAAGTTTGCTTCAGGAGAGGGTATAATGACACTTTTTCCATACAAAACATTGTATTAATACAGGCCAGAAGGAGGGCAGCGTCATCCGATAAGTGGGACGTGCGTGGGATTACCTCGGACGTCAACTCCATCCCAGTGCCAGTATCCCTGATATTAAGGACCAGTTATAACAGTTGTGTACAAGTTTGCTTCAGGAGAGGGTATAATGACACTTTTTCCATACAAATCATTGTATTAATACAGGCCAGAAGGAGGGCAGCGTCATCCGATAAGTGGGACGTGCGTGGGATTACCTCGGACGCCAACTCCATCCCAGGGCCAGTATCCCTGATATTAAGGACCAGTTACAACAGTTGTGTACAAGTTTGCTTCAGGAGAGGGTATAATGACACTTTTTCCATACAAAACATTGTATTAATACAAGCCAGAAGGAGGGCAGCGTCATCCGATAAGTAGGACGTGCGTGGGATTACCTCGGACGTCAACTCCATCCCAGAGCTAGTTTCCCTGATATTAAGGACCAGTTACAACAGTTGTGTACAAGTTTGCTTCAGGAGAGGGTATAATGACACTTTTTCCATACAAAACATTGTATTAATACAAGCCAGAAGGAGGGCAGCGTCATCCGATAAGTGGGACGTGCGTGGGATTACCTCGGACGCCAACTCCATCCCAGTGCCAGTATCCCTGATATTAAGGACCAGTTACAACAGTTGTGTACCAGTTTGCTTCAGGAGACGGTATAATGACACTTTTTCCATACAAATCATTGTATTAATACAGGCCAGAAGGAGGGCAGCGTCATCCGATAAGTGGGACGTGCGTGGGATAACCTCGGACGTCAACTCCATCCCAGTGCAAGTATCCCTGATATTAAGGACCAGTTACAACAGTTGTGTACCAGTTTGCTTCAGGAGAGGGTATAATGACACTTTTTCCATACAAATCATTCTATTAATACAGGCCAGAAGGAGGGCAGCGTCATCCGATAGGTGGGACGTGCGTGGGATTACCTCGGAGGTCAACTCCATCCCAGTGCCAGTATCCCTGATATTAAGGACCAGTTACAACAGTTGTGTACCAGTTTGCTTCAGGAGAGGGTATAATGACACTTTTTCCATACAAATCATTGTATTAATACAGGCCAGAAGGAGGGCAGCGTCATCCGATAAGTGGGACGTGCGTGGGATTACTTCGGACGTCAACTCCATCCCAGTGCCAGTATCCCTGATATTAAGGACCAGTTACAACAGTTGTGTACAAGTTTGCTTCAGGAGAGGGTATAATGACACTTTTTCCATTCAAAACATTGTATTAATACAAGCCAGAAGGAGGGCAGCGTCATCCGATAAGTGGGACGTGCGTGGGATTACCTCGGACGCCAACTCAATCCCAGTGCCAGTATCCCTGATATTAAGGACCAGTTACAACAGTTGTGTACCAGTTTGCTTCAGGAGAGGGTATAATGACACTTTTTCCATACAAATCATTGTAGTAATACAGGCCAGAAGGAGGGCAGCGTCATCCGATAAGTGGGACGTGCGTGGGATTACCTCGGACGTCAACTCCATCCCAGTGCCAGTATCCCTGATATTAAGGACCAGTTACAAAAGTTGTGTAGAAGTTTGCTTCAGGAGCGGGTATAATGACACTTTTTCCATACAAATCATTGTATTAATACAGGCCAGAAGGATGGCAGCGTCATTCGATAAGTGGGGCGTGCGTGGGATTACCTCGGACGCCAACTCCATCCCAGTGCCAGTATCCCTGATATTAAGGACCAGTTACAACAGTTGTGTAACAGTTTGCTTCAGGAGAGGGTATAATGACACTTTTTCCATACAAATCATTGTATTAATAACGGCCAGAAGGAGGGCAGCGTCATCCGATAAGTGGGACGTGCGTGGGATTACCTCGGACGTCAACTCCATCCCAGTGCCAGTACCCCTGATATTAAGGAGCAGTTACAACATTTGTGTACAAGTTTGCTTCAGGAGAGGGTATAATGACACTTTTTCCATTCAAAACATTGTATTAATACAAGCCAGAAGGAGGCCAGCGTCAACCGATAAGTGGGACGTGCGTGGGATTACCTCGGACGTCAACTCCATCCCAGTGCCAGTATCCCTGATATTAAGGACCAGTTACAACAGTTGTGTACAAGTTTGTTCAGGAGAGGGTATAATGACACTTTTTCCATACAAATCATTGTATTAATACAGGCCAGAAGGAGGGCAGCGTCATCCGATAAGTTTGACGTGCGTGGGATTACCTCGGTCGTGAACTCAATCCCAGTGCCAGTATCCTTGATATTAAGGACTAGTTACAACAGTTGTGTACAAGTTTGCTTCAGGAGAGGGTTTAATGAAACTTTTTCCATACAAAACATTGTATTAATACAAGCCAGAAGGAGGGCAGCGTCATCCGATAAGTGGGACGTGCGTGGGATTACCTCGGACGCCAACTCCATCCCAGTGCCAGTATCCCTGATATAAAGGACCAGTTACAACAGTTGTGTACCAGTTTGCTTCAGGAGAGGGTATAATGACAATTTTTCCATACAAATCATTGTATTAATACAGGCCAGAAGGAGGGCAGCGTCATCCGATAAGTGGGACGTGCGTGGGATTACCTCGGATGCCAACTCCATCCCAGTGCCAGTATCCCTGATATTAAGGACCAGCTACAACAGTTGTGTACCAGTTTGCTTCAGGAGAGGGTATAATGACACTTTTTCCATACAAATCATTGTATTAATACAGGCCAGAAGGAGGGCAGCGTCATCCGATAAGTGGGACGTGCGTGTGATTACCTCGGACGCCAACTCCATCCCAGTGCCAGTATCCCTGATGTTAAGGACCAGTTGCAACAGTTGTGTACCAGTTTGCTTCAGGAGAGGGTAAATCACACTTTTTCCATACAAATCATTGTATTGATACATGCCAGAAGGAGGGCTGCGTCATCCGATAAGTTTTGACGTGCGTGGGATTAAATCGGACGTCAACTCCGTCCCAGTGCCAATATCCCTGATATTAAGGACCAGTTACAACAGTTGTGTACCAGTTTGCTTCAGGAGAGGGTAAATCACACTTTTCCATACAAATCAATCTATTAATACAGACTAGAAGGAGGGTAGTGTCATCCGATAAGTGGGACGTGCTTGGGATTACCTCGGACGTCAACTCCATCTCAGTGCCAGTATCCCTGATATTAAGGACCAGTTACAACAGTTGTGTACCAGTTTGCTTCAGGAGAGGGTATAATGACACTTTTTCGATACAAATCATTGTATTAATACAGGCCAGAAGGAGGGCAGCGTCATCCGATAAGTGGGACGTTCGTGGGATTACCTCGGACGTCAACTCCGTCCCAGTGCCAGTATCCCTGATATTAAGGACCAGTTACAACAGTTGTGTACCAGTTTGCTTCAGGAGAGGGTATAATGACACTTTTTCCATACAAAGCATTGTATTAATACAGGCCAGAAGGAGGGCAGGGTCATCCGATAATTGGAACGTGCGTGGGATTACCTCGGACGTCAACTCCATCCCAGTGACAGTATCCCTGATATTAAGGACCAGTTACAACAGTTGTGTACCAGTTTGCTTCAGGAGAGGGTAAAATGACACTTTTTCCATACAAATCATTGTATTAATACAGGCCAGAAGGAGGGCAGCGTCATCCGATAAGTGGGACGTGCGTGGGATTACCTCGGACGTCAACTCCATCCCAGTGCCAGTATCCCTGATATTAAGGACCAGTTACAACAGTTGTGTACAAGTTTGCTTCAGGAGAGGGTATAATGACACTTTTTCCATACAAAACATTGTATTAATACAAGCCAGAAGGAGGGCAGCGTCATCCGATAAGTGGGACGTGCGTGGGATTACCTCGGACGCCAACTCCATCCCAGTGCCAGTATCCCTGATATTAAGGACCAGTTACAACAGTTGTGTACCAGTTTGCTTCAGGAGAGGGTATAATGACACTTTTTCCATACAAATCATTGTATTAATACAGGCCAGAAGGAGGGCAGCGTCATCCGGTAAGTGGGACGTGCGTGGGATTACCTCGGACATCAACTCCATCCCAGTGCCAGTATCCCTGATGTTAAGGACCAGTTACAAAAGTTGTGTACCAGTTTGCTTCAGGAGAGGGTAAATCACACTTTTTCCATACAAATTATTGTATTAATACAGGCCAGAAGGAGGGCAGCGTCATCCGATAAGTGGGACGTGCGTGGGATTACCTCGGACGCCAACTCCATCCCAGTGCCAGTATCCCTGATATTAAGGACCAGTTACAACAGTTGTGTACCAGTTTGCTTCAGGAGAGGGTATAATGACACTTTTTCCATACAAATCATTGTATTAATACAGGCCAGAAGGATTGCAGCGTCATCCGATAAGTGGGACGTGCGTGGGATTACCTCGGACGCCAACTCCATCCCAGTGCCAGTATCCCTGATATTAAGGACCAGTTACAACAGTTGTGTACCAGTTTGCTTCAGGAGAGGGTATAATGACACTTTTTCCAAACAAATCATTGTATTAATACAGGCCAGAAGGAGGGCAGCGTCATCCGATAAGTGGGACGTGCGTGGGATTACCTCGGACGCCAATTCCATCCCAGTGCCAGTATCCCAGAAATTAAGGACCAGTTACAACAGTTGTGTACCAGTTTGCTTCAGGAGAGTGTATAACGACACTTTTTCCATACAAATCATTGTTTTAATACAGGCCAGAAGTAGGGCAGCGTCATCCTATAAGTGGGACGTGCGTGGGATTACCTCGGACGCCAACTCCATCCCAGTGCCAGTATCCCTGATATTAAGGACCAGTTACAACAGTTGTGTACCAGTTTGCTTCAGGAGAGGGTATAATGACACTTTTTCCATACAAATCATTGTATTAATACAGGCCAGAAGGAGGGCAGCGTCATCCGATAAGTGGGACGTGCGTGGGATTACCTCGGACGCCAACTCCATCCCAGTGCCAGTATCCCTGATATTAATGACCAGTTACAACAGTTGTGTACCAGTTTGCTTCAGGAGAGGGTATAATGACACTTTTTCCATACAAATCATTGTATTAATTCAGGCCAGAAGGAGGGCACCGTCATCCGATAAGTGGGTCGTGCGTGGGATTACCTCGGACGCCAACTCCATCCCAGTGCCAGTATCCCTGATGTTAAGGACCAGTTACAACAGTTGTGTACCAGTTTGCTTCAGGAGAGTGTAAATCACACTTTTTCCATACAAATCATTGTATTAATACAGGCCAGAAGGAGGGCAGCGTCATCCGATAAGTGGGACGTGCGTGGAATTACCTCGGACGTCAACTCCGTCCCAGTGCCAATATCCCTGATAATTAGGACCAGTTACAACAGTTGTGTACCAGTTTGCTTCAGGAGAGGGTAAATCACACTTTTCCATACAAATCATTGTATTAATACAGGCCAGAAGGAGGGCAGTGTCATCCGATAAGTGGGACGTGCGTGGGATTACCTCGGACGTCAACTCCATCCCAGTGCCAGTATCCCTGATATTAAGGACCAGTTTCAACAGTTGTGTACCAGTTTGCTTCAGGAGAGGGTATAATGACACTTTTTCGATACAAATCATTGTATTAATACAGGCCAGAAGGAGGGCAGCGTCATCCGATAAGTGGGACGTGCGTGGGATTACCTCGGACGTGAACTCCATCCCAGTGCCAGTATCCCTGATATTAAGGACCAGTTACAACAGTTGTGTACCAGTTTGCTTCATGAGAGGGTATAATGACACTTTTTCCATACAAATCATTGTATTAATACATGCCAGAAGGAGGACAGCGTCATCCGATACGTGGGACGTGCGTCGGATTACCTCGGACGTCAACTCCATCCCAGTGCCAGTATCACTGATATTAAGGACCAGTTACAACAGTTGTGTACCAGTTTGCTTCAGGAGAGGGTATAATGACACTTTTTCCATACAAATCATTGTATTACTACAGGCCAGAAGGAGGGCAGCGTCATCCGATAAGTGGGCAATTGGTACCAAATTATTTGTAAATTTGACTCGAGTTTGTAATTTCATCAGAACTGCATATTGTTCATCGTGTGTCACTTCGGCTGCTGCGGTATGCGATACTGGACATGTCTCACCTTGCCCGCCTCGCTCAGGCAGGAAGCAGGAGTGGCAACGGTGAAACTAGTACAAAGCCTTTTGTTACACATTATACCAACAGAGTGTCATAAGACTGAATTCTAGCATGTAAATTATGACCGTAACACATTGTGATCATCCTTCATTGAACATCGCTCGTATAAACATTACGCTTGAGTTACAGCCGTGGTTCTCATAATGTTTACATTCGACAAGGTAGCGTACAACATAGTTATCGCAAAACCCTGTTTTTCTTTGTTTTGCTCTTTTGGGTAAATTCAGAGAACGTTGAGTGTCTAGTCACATCTAAGTGACCACCTGTCAAAAGCCTGAAAAACGACTTTGCAGCGCGGACCGGTACGACACGTGCAGGAAGAGAGTCACTGAGGTTCTGGAAGATACAGATAGGTATGTGAGGGATGCCGAAACCAGTGACGTGGTCAGCCGCGCAAGATTTCTAGGCTGAGTATGGTCAGGACTGTGCTGTAACCTCATCCTGGTCCTCTTTGAATCACTCGCGTACACTGCGAGCTCTGTGACACGTTGCATTGTCCTGCTGGTAGATGCCATCGTGTCGAAGATAATCAATCTGCGTGTAGGAGTGGACTCCTTCTACTCCGTTGATGAATTTCTGAGTAAAACTAACTGATATATATATATATATATATATATATATATATATATATATATATATATATATATATATATTGTGTGTGTGTGTGTGTGTGTGTGTGTGCGTGTATGTGTGTGTGTGTACAATCTAACTTCTGCACCATTTCAGTGCAGTAATGTGTTCATTGTAAATAAGTATTATAGTAGTTGTATTATATGTTTATTACGTTATAAATAAATAAAAACTTTTTTATTTTAAATTCAGTGCATTAGTGTTTGTAAAATGACTCTTTCATATAGTGTTCATTAAAAAATGACCATCACTCCACTTGGGACCTGTGGAATGGTACATTAGCTTATTTGTTTTAGTTGTAAATATTTGTTATGTATTGTTGTTTTTCTCACATGTTCCACATCCTGGAAGACCTCCTCACTACGGACCAATTGGAATAAAACTGAATCTAATCTAATCTAATGGTTCCCGAGGATTGATGCATACCTGTGTTGATCCGTTGTGCCTTCAGAATGACGAAATCACCCAGGGATTCCCTACGGCCTGGACCCTTCTGACAATTGTCACAGAGTTTTGATTTCAGACATTTCACCCCGTACACGCCACTCACGTACACTGCGAGCCGTGTGACACGTTCCATTGTCTTGCTGGTAGATGCTACAGTGGCAATCAAATTGCGCTTATGGGTGGACATGGCTCCCAAGGATTGATGCATACCTGTGTTGATCCTTTGTGCATTCAGAATGACGAATTCACCCAGGGATCCCCTCCAGCCTGGCCTCTTCAGACAATTGTCGCAGGGTTCTGTTCTCAGACGTTTCACCCCGTACACGCCACTCACGTACACTGCGAGCTATCTGACACGTTGCATTGTGCTGCTGGTAAATGCCACAGTTACAATCAAACTGTGTGTAGGGGTGGACATGGTTCCCAAGGATTCATATGTTCGTGTGTTGATCCTTTGTGCCTTCAGAATGATGAGACCACCCCGGGATTCCCTCCAGCCTGGGTCCTTCTGACAATTGTCACAGGGTTTTGCTTTCAGATATTTCACCCCGTACACGCCAACGGACAGCCGTCCAATGCACCATAAAACGTGATTCATCTGAAAAGACCACCTTTCTTCACACAGTGGAAGTCCAGCTGATACGAAGTGTAAATTCCAGCCTTCGTCACCGTTGAATAGCAGGCAACGTGGGTTCATAAACGAGGCGCGTACTGCGGAAGCACATACGTTCTTTGAACGGTCAGTGAGGAGACACTGTTGG
Organism: Schistocerca gregaria; assembly: GCF_023897955.1. Classification (NCBI taxonomy): domain Eukaryota; kingdom Metazoa; phylum Arthropoda; class Insecta; order Orthoptera; family Acrididae; genus Schistocerca; species Schistocerca gregaria. The sequence goes on from NC_064922.1 coordinate 833,267,642, forward strand.
TAGCCCCTTGGTCCATTTGAGTGGTCAGTTGCTCAACAGTTGCACGTCTATCCACCCGTAGACGTCTCTGCAGCCGTCGTTCATGGCTGAGATCTACGGCCTGTGGTGGACTACGGCTGCCTCGGCGCCGGTTTTGGATGGCACCATTTTGCGTTGCACGTTATACTTTGACAACGACGGCACGCGAACAGTCTACAAAACTTAGTCGTTATGAAAATGCTTCCCCCGCAGGTCCGAAAGCCATTGATCATGAAATTCTGGACGTCAGACAAATCGCTCTGTTCCACATTACGACAACGACTGACTGTTTTCTGAGTCCCTCGGACGTGCTTAGTACACCTTCCACTGCTAGTGATTCCATCTACAGTCTGTGAGTGGTTATTACACGTTGATGTAGAGCGTAGGTGGTGGCCACATTAACGTGGCAAGAAGACTATGCGACTGTTATGCTGTCGCTAGTATGTATGTCTCGTAGCTATGATAGGACAAGAAACTATACGGGGCGAACAAAAGCATGTAGACATTGACTTTCTCCTCGCTCAAAAAGCGAATGGAATGGGAAAGATTTATGGTTATATATGACAGGGAACGGGGGCGAAATGCTGAAGACGAAGAATTTCACTGAATACAGTGGATGTCGTCCGAGAGCTACGTAATCACTGAGAGCAAATTAATAATTATTATCCAATTTGTATTATTTTTCTGTTGATGTTCTTTTGCCGCTTTCCCATTTCTGTGAATTCCTTCCCTCCTTTATTATCGGTCATTTGTGCCTTATGCGGGCAAGCGTCACTAATTAGTACTTTCTTTGTCAACCCACATCGTGATTTTGAATCCTCTTTTTTTATGCCAATGTCTCGTAAAGCATTAAAGTAGGCGATCTCTGTTGCCGGGAAAGTATTGATGTGAATTGAAAGCCATCCTGCCTTGTTACCTAAATCGCGGTATTTTTCATCGAATGTAGTGGAGTATCCGCATGCTTCAGACAATGTAAGTGACAAAACGGATGCCATCCTAATGGTGGGTTTCCTCTCATTTAAATCATAGAATGTTAGCCTCGGATGGCAAGAGCCAGGTAACACGTTTCATTTGAAAATATGTTGGAACCGTAGTTGACTCTACACTTCTGCTTCTTGTCTTATATTTTTCTATTTTCCATTAAGGGATATGGGCCTTCAACTTCTTGGGCATGACTGCATATTTATTGTCGTATACCCCAAATACACTGTGGTTCAAATATATGCATATATATAAACATTTGGAAGGAGAGAAACATCAACCATCGCTGTTATGAAGTGGCTTAATTTTACGCTTGAACAATACAGAATGATCACAGGAGAAAAAAGGGTTAGGGCAAAACTGTGGCAAAAGCAGATGGCGCTAAAGCTTAGAAACAGTTTCCCAAAATTAACTGAAAGATGTTTTGCAATACTTAACAGGGGATTATGAATTCCCACCAGGACATTTTTTCTTTAAACTCTGCTGTAGTCCTAGAGGAAGTGAACGATGACTAACATCATTTACATGACGTTCCGTTTGGTGTTCTTAGCAGCTACTGCAGATACGTCTTGCGACAATCACGTAAACCTACTCCTGTATGAGGAACTGTCCTGTGACACTGTCTAACTGACTGCTAAGTGTAACCACATCAGTGTGCAAGCGTTATGTCTATTTATGTGAAGTAATGTGGAAACATATCATAGTTCTTGTCTTGTGTGCCCTCTTTGGAGTTTAACATCAAGTAAATCGCGCCTGATTCGTAGACCCTGTATCTTTTGTAGGACACAGTGATAACACACATAAAGAAAAGTTGTGCATCACCCCGGTTCCCAGAACTCCTGAAAATAGACGTTGGCTGTGGATACTGTATCACAGACACAGTCCTTTTGACTGTTCAGAGATGTCACTAAACCTGCCCGCCGGCCGAGGTGGCCGAGCGGTTCTAGGCGCTACAGTCTGGAACCGCGCGACCGCTACGGTCGCAGGTTCGAATCCTGCCACGGGCATGGATGTGTGTGATGTCCGTACGTTAGTTAGGTTTAAGTGGTTCTAAGTTCTAACGGACTGATGACCTCAGAAGTTAAGTCCCATAGTGCTCAGAGCCATTTGAACTATTTTGAAACCCGCCCAAAGACGTAAACAACCACGCATGAGCAGCGCCTATTAAACAGTGGGTGTCCGACAGCCTATCAGTTCCACTCATTCCGCCAGAAAGCAGGTACACGGCTAGTGTTGTCTTTAGTTCAACCATGCCTTGAGGGCCAATACCGCGATCGGATGCTGTGTGCCAGGAAGGACTCTCAACAAGGGAGTGTCCAGGCATCTCGGAGTGAACCAAAGCGATGTTGTTCGGACATCGAGGAGATACACAGAGACAGGAACTGTCGATGACATGGCTCGCTCACGCCAAACAGTGGCTACTACTGCAGTGAGTATCCGATACATAGGGATTGTAACTTGGAGTACCCCTGACAGCAACGTCACCATGTTGAATAATGATTTTCGTGCAGCAACATGACGTCATGTTATGGCTCAAACTGTGCGCAATCGGTTGCATGACGCGCAACTTCACTCCCGACGTCCATGGCGAGGTCTATCTTTTCAGCCCCGACGTCATGCAGCGGGGTACAGATGAGCCCAACAACACGGCGAATGGACCGCTCAGGATTGGCATCAAGTTCTCTTCACCGATGAGTGTGGCATATGCCTTCAATCAAACAATCGCCGGAGACGTGTTTGGAGGCAACCCGTTCAGGTTGAACACTTCAGAACCACTATCCAGCGATTGCTGCAAGGTGGAGGTTCCCTGCTGTTTTGGGGTTGCATTGTGTGGGATCAACGTACGCAACTGCTGGTCATGGAAGGCGCCGTAACGGCTGTAAGATACGTGAATTCTATCGTCCGACCGATAGTGCAAACATTTCGGCAGCATATTGGCGAGGCATTCGTCATCATCGACTACGATTTGCGTCCCCATCGTGCACATCTTGTGAATGACTTCCTTCGGGATAACGACATAGCTCGATTAGAGTGGCCAGCATGTTCTCCAGACAGGAACCCTATCGAACATGCGTGGGATAGACTGAAAAGAGCTGTTTATGGACGATATGAGCCACCAACCACTCTTAGTTATCTACCCCGGATCGCCGTTGAGTAGTGGGACAATCTGGACCAACAGTGCCATGGTGAGCTTGTGGATAGTATTCCACGACGAATACAGGCATGCATAAATGCTAGAGGACGTGCTACTTGGTATTAGAGGTACCAGTATGTGCAGCAATCTGGACCATCACCTTTGAAAGTCTCGCTTTATCGTGGTACAACATGCAATGTGTGGTTTTCGTAAGAAATAAAAAGGGCGGAAATGATGTTTATGTTGATCTCTATTCCAATTTTCTGTAGAGGTTCTGGAACTCTCTTAACCGAGGTGATGGAAAACTTTTCTGATGTGTGTACGTATGGCCTATGGCTAATGAAAAATGCGAAAATATCTTGTGAGGGTGCGAGATAAGATAACAAAACCCTTGTGATTCCCACTGCTTGTACGGAAATTGTCGTAGAGGAAAGTGTGTAGTCGTTTCCTAAGTTGTGACTGGCGAGGATTACGTAACATCTAGAAGCAGTGCTGCTTACTTGCTATATCACTGTAAACAAGATACTGTTTTTACCAAAACAGCGCTGAATGACTGGAGGGGCCGTTTACTACTTAAGTAGTGTTCGTCGGAATTCAGGCCATACAATTCATCTCAGAAAAATCGACATTGCAGCACTTAGTACTAATCTCTTTGTCCTGATGAAATAGTGAGTGACTGTTCCTCAGCACTGGGATGTCTTGGCCGAATGCCACCTTTCCATAAAATTGATTAGGTCAGTGGTAGGGACCAATATCTCACTACAGAAGTGTTCATGATTTAACTGGAAAATGCTCAGCACACTGCCCTTCATAAGTTAAACGACAATGATACTTAAACTTACGGTACTTAGCACATTAGAGTTTCACGTGAAGGATAGTAGATGTACCGACAATGGTTTCATCGTCGTCCGCCAATAATAGCGTAGTGGTACAGCTACCGGAGCGCCATCTGTGTCTACCCTTTAATAGGGAACGCTCACAGCCAGAAGACTCACGGTCGTGCAGACGTGTGAAGCAAGCAATCAACTATGCCACGGAGACGCATTCGTCTCTCCTACAGCCAATTTAGTGAGTTTGAGAGCGGGTCGAATTGTGGCCATTCGAGAGTCTGGATGGTGCTTTCGGAGAATTTCCCACATGTTGGACATGCTGCGTCAGATGTGCAAGGATGGTGGTATCAGTGATCACTTGAACATTCTCAGACCCTTAGACTAGGTATCAGACGTCCACACAGCATAACGCCCGCTACGGTCGTCATATTGCAACGGCAGCAGTGGCAGACAAAACACCTACCAAAACACAGATAACAGGGCATGTGAGCACAAACGTGTCAACAAAACTCTTGCAAAACTTTTGTTAGCAGTGGGACTACGGGCACGCTCACCTCCAACCCGCCTTCCAGTCACGCCACATCCTCGAGGTGCATGGTTCCACTGACAGTGCACGAGGATTACTTGGAAGATAAAATGGCGCGCCTGGTCTTCAGCGATGAAATTAGATTCTGCCTGCTCCCAAGCAAAGGTCGTTTGTGCTTATTACTTAGACATGGTGAGTGCCATCTCGTAGAGTGCATTCGACGAAGAGACGCTTGCCCCATGCCAGACTTCATGGGATGCCATAAACTAAAACTGTCGTTCACCTGTGGTGTTTCTGGAGGGGGTGCTATTCAGAATTCGGTACGTGCCGAATGTTGTTACACGCACTCTTTTGCCGTTCTTGCAAACATGAAAGTGACGCGTAGTTTCAACACGGTGATGTTCGCTCCCATACTGTCCGGTGCTATGAAAGACGTGCAGACAATTGCCTGGCCAGCACTATCACCGTAATTCTCTCCAGTAGAGCAACTGTAGGATATAATGGGACGAGAAGAACCTTGTGAACATGTCGAGCAGGGGTGGCATAACGTATCCCAGGAAAGTAGTCGTCATCTGTACGATGAACTGGAAGTCAGAGTCAGCTCCATCATTGCCACCCGTGGAGGCATTCATCAAGGATGAGAAGTACTTTCCGCCTTTCGGGCTACTTTGCATGTCAAATTTCAGTAGAGCTGGTTCGTACTCTCCCAAAGCGTTACATTGTTGTTGTTGTCGTCTTCAGTCCGAAGACTGCTTTGATGTAACTTTCCATGACACTACTCTCCCCTGCAAAACCTCTAAGTAACTACTCCAAAGGACATCCGTCTAAACTTGTTTCTTTCTTCACACGGGCGGCAATGCCGGAGCTGACTGAGTCCAGTCTATCGTACCGATAGCTACTACTGTCCTGCGATACCTTATGCTATGCCCGCTCGACCTGTTCACGTAGCTCTGTAAGTGATGTTGGTTGACAAGTCTTGACTTCTCGCTTCACATGCTATAATTTTTAACCCCCACACTTCTCTCCATGCCCAAACTGACGACTGAGTAATGTCTCATGTTTGTCCTAAATGACAATATCACACCGAGTAGTTCCATCCTGGAGATGGGGAACTATTTTACCTCCGAAATATTTTACCGAAGAGAGTGCGGTCATCATGGAACCATAGAATATCATGGAACCATAGAGCTGCAGTCGTCGAAAACTTGTAACGGTTGTAGTTTTCCCTTTTTTTTCAGCGGTTTGTGGTATTGACATAGCAAGGCGATGTTGGCTAATGTTACAAGTCCAGATCATACATAAACCTGACATTTGCCCCCGCAGCTACTGAAAAGGCTGTTGCCCTTTTTTCAGGAATCATAGATTATATAGTCTACCCACAGGTAACCCTCCCATGCATTTGCACCTACAGTACGGCCATCTGCATCGTTGATGAGTCCAAGCCACCGCACTGGCGAATGGTCCACTGTTCTTGGTTGGTTAAAATGAGGATCTGGAATAATCACGGCTGCCAGTAGGGTATATAATTCGATGCGTTATCTCTTAGAGGTCCAAAGTGTTTTTTTTTTATTCCTCTCCTGTTACACAACCCCACGCTGAGAATTTCTGTAAACAGTAAATCTGAACAATAGCCAACACTCAAGAATGGCTTTAAAATGCACATGACCACCTTGAAGCCAAAACAATGCAGAAAAGTCTCATTGGAAGCTGAAGATCTAATGTCAGAACCTCAAAAATTTGGAGGTTTACTACCTCATTGTTAATGCATCGAGGACATATTTGAAAATGAAAGACATAACGACACCACCAAAGTTATCCTACAACACTTAACGTAAAGTACTCCAATACAGGGTGAACATTAATAAAACCGACAAACCGCAGGGACGGAGTCCTGACTGGGAATGTAAGAAAATAGGTCCTATGAATATGTGTCCGGGAATGCATCGTTGCTATGGTAGATGGCGCTGACCTTGCCGTGTGTTTCTTGTGTGCTGCAGGTTCCGTGATTGACGCAGCGTACTGTAAACAACAGAATGGTCCGGCACTATTGGCGGGAAAAAGCCGATATGGTGTTTGTGTTCGGCCATGAAAATGGAAGTGATCAAGAGGAAGCAACCACACAACGGAACACTACATTTCAAGTCCAATTTGGGCAACTCTGTTATCATGCATCCTTTGAGACATGCGAACATGCAGGGAGGCGTCGGACTGGGCCCACACCAGATTTGGAGGGCCGGACTCTACAGGATATTGAGACGAGCCCTAGTACAAGCTCCTGGCAAGTGGCCCGTCAACGTGGCGTAAGCCAAAGCACGGTTATGTGTATCCTGCACGACAACCGCTACTATCTCTGCCACCTGCAATCCCATGGCGGCTACTCTGACGTTGATACGATGTAGCTCTGTGCTGTGTTCTGGGACGATTTGTTGTCATTGCACGCACACCGTCCATTTCCGGACTCATGTTCATAGGATATTTTTTTCCGTTTTCAGTGCAATCCATCTCTGAAGTTCGTCAATTTATTAACGTACGCATCAGTAGATGCAGGTACTTTATAAGGAATAGAGACTACAATGTCAGGCGATGATAAACAGTAACTCAACAAAAAACTTTAGGAGTACAAGTGCGAAATGTGGATGGATGAAGAAGAATGAAGAACTAGGAGCTGCAGAAACTGATGCAGAAACTAAATATCGTGAATAACATTAAGACAGAAACAATTAAATGTGCGAGATATGGGGCCGACATGCCTTAAAAACGTTGACACAAAGCTGGTGGGAAGTAGCACGGTACTGGTAACACATTCACTTAGCACACTCAAGAAGCAATGGCTGGATGAAAGACTGAAATCTGGGTTCCAGTCGAAATAGATACACCTAGTTCTAAAGTACTGTCAGAAAAAGGTTTTAGCTATTGCTCATGATTTTAAATGTCAGGAACGGCTGCGTAAAAGAAAATCTGGGGAATCCAGGGGAGGAGGTACCTATTGAAACTCCACGGGTTGAGAGTGTGGGTGTGATGGTCTTACGTTTTTTGAGTGATTACAACATCGAGTAAAATCAACACAGAACTTGACAGAGAAAGAGGAATTACCAGAATGACTTTGCAGATCCACCTCCCCCCACTCTCTCCGCCGCCTCTTGACTTAGAGGCATGTACTCATTCGGTTTGGCAAGGGGTCATAAAGCCGTTGTAAGATCTTACAAGGAACATTGGCCCAGAACTATCGCAACTGCCCCTTAACATCCTGGCAACTGGCAATGAGATGAAGCTGACGTCGGAGCTGGTCCCAAATATATTGTATCGAGGACAGATGTGGAGATCTTGCTGGACGCTGGCGTATTTCAACACCTTGCATACACGTCACAGAGACAGGTTATTTCCATTTATGGTTGGCCTTGCACTGTTGAGAAATCGCATCACGATACTGTCGCATTTGATATAGTAAACAAAAACGCAGAATACATCGTTGTGTCGTCGGAGCTTCGTCAATCACTCGCAGCCACGATATGATGTCGTACCCAGTGGCTCTAAAACATAATGACGCAAGGCGTAACAGAGCTATGCGTCCCATAATTGTAGGAGAACAGGACCTCGCCCCAGATCGTCGCCATACTCGACGAGGTTGGTCATCAGGGTAGAGCAGAAGAATTACTGATCACTGTACACAATGCCATCGATCATCAGTCCGCGCTTCCTGGTGACGGTACTACTTCAGACACAGCCATTTGTGCTACGGCGCCAGAGACCACATATGCATGCTACAGTTATCCCCTAGTCCAATTGCCGCTACTCTCCGACCGGATAACACAGAGTGTTGCACGGAGTCCATTACTTGTACATGTCAGACCTGGTGAATCGGAACCTTGTCAACGGGTGCTCGACCCATAACTTTGCCATGTAGTGCACCATTGAGTCACTGTCAGATCCGAATGCCGCTCAAAGCTGCTCGTAGGTATTGCAAGATTCGTCCAGTTGTCCAATTGGAAACCCATATCAAGACATTTTGAGCTCTTCCTGGTGCTGATAATACTGTCTCAAACGGGTACGCGTTATCTTCATGTCATTCGCAGTAACCGTTGCACAGGCCACGCTGTTCACACCCCTTACTCACCCTGTCAGGACTGATTACAACACTAAATGGTACAATTCTAACGGACTCCGATGGTAGCTCTACTTGTCACAGAGAATATGAAGCATCCCCAACACTCTTGTGGTTCCGTTTTTAGGTACTCCACGTCGACGTCTGCTCGTAGATACGTATCGTCGGTAGGTTTTCCGGCTTTACTTCCCGACGTAACAGCGACGACTCTCCAATGAGGTACGGGCCTTGTGTTTTGCTATTACGGCGAGTCTTGTAAATATCGTTTTTATTTAGTAATTTTCCCTGCTAAAACTCTCCCCTTTTATGATTAAGACAGCCTGCGCCACCTTTCGGAGGGAGTGGGGACGTCAAAGAGTCACAAAAGTTCATATTAAGCAGTCCGTAAAACACGTAAACGTTCACTTCAGTTAGCGTGCTAGTTAATGCCTACGCTTTCCGCTAGATGGTGCTGACTTACTGCTCAATAGCTTTGGTTCCGTAAAATCTTCACTGATTAGTACTAGGTAAATGAAATAAGTACAACACTATTGTATTTCACTTTCAGTCTATATTGAAGGATTAAGATGGTGATGGATGATGGTCTATTCAAAAGGTTCCTAGCCTGGAAGAATCTAAACAGTCCGCAAATGCCGATATGCACGCGCTGTACGTCCAGAATCGTAACAAACGGCAAACGACGCTTTCAAAAGGCCACACGTTAATGTCTGAATACCGGCAGCTCTGAATTCACTCGTATTAGCAGATAATTTGGGTTTCTGTCGTCTATACGTCCGTAAAGTTCCAATCTAGCACTGAAGTCCTAAAATCTCCTTAATACTCCATTGTTACCAACAGTCAGAGATCGTACACTATATCACTTTTAATCTCCGTAATATTCTAACAGTTTTTCGTGAATATTAATACGATAAAGTCCAATCTATTTCTCTCGCTGACTCACACGGGTTCCCCGCACTTTAAAGAAACAATCAAGGAAAAAACGCGGCAATAATGACGATCAGGCCTTTTTATAGGTTTTTCATCACAAGAGTTTAACGTCACTGCCTGCACCATGACGGAGCTTCCGTGGCTTTGCTGTACTTAGAAGTTAAACTACTTGCTGATATAGTATAATTTTGATCTGCAATTACCGAACTCTGATTCTACACTATTTTCCCCTCAAAAAATTCTATTCTTAATTTTAAATTATTCTTTCTATAGCTTTTATCACTGTAAACTCAACCGCGATGTTACAAATATTAATGCTAATCATAGACGAGTCTACATGTATGCTGTTACACTGACATTTGATCGTACCCTCTGGATGCGTTGTTCTTTATAGTTAAGCTGCATTTATTTATTAATCAAACAGAGAAGCAGTTCTGTTTGAAGAATTGAAAAGCGCTCGCGGTACAGAGATCAAATTTACTTTAATTGCTCGTAAATTCAGAAACGGGAGCAGGAGCGGTAATTTACGGACAGTGGGGAGTGGGTGCATCTGGCCGCGGATTTCAAGCTACGGCTCGGTCGGAATTGAAAGAAGACGGCCGACAATGGCGGCCATAATTGGAGGGCGGTTAACATTCGACGGGCATGTCGGCCGGTGGCTGGACGCGTCGTTAGCAGTCGGCTTTGTCCCGAGACAATGGGCGGCGGCCGGAGCGCCGGCGCCGTCGGCGTCTTGCGGGCAGCCTCGACCAGCCAGTCTGGACGCTGATTAGCCGGAGCGCAGCCCAGGCTGCTGCACACCACAGAGTGGCCAGCCCGCCACGCACAGTGGCTGCGCGCCGGAACTGACCGCCCCAGTCCAGCCACCGCCCACCGGCGGAGCTGTCACGCGTAGGCGAGCAAGCAGACACATCACACTATAAGTTCAATTCTTTTATCTCGGCGGTTCGCGCATGCCCGACCAGAAGCGGGAGACTGCTGCGTTGCCAGTCGTACGAGCCAAGAGAAGCAGCGTCATAGCATAGTTCGCAAACTTGCGTTTCGGGTTGAGCGCGCAGTTTATGAAGTAAAGCCGCCACGGCCGCATTAACCCTTTCGCTGCTACAGAGACTTGCTCCCCGCATTCCGCGCTGTTCGCGATTTTGTCATCATTGCACTGCTCGCCGGTGCAAACACATGGTATTTCGACTGCTTTGACACACTTTATCATTCGATTTCACAAAAACTATTTAGCCCAAAAATTTGATTGTTGCACATCTTCTTGACTGATACCTTCCCCCCATAAATGACTCAATTTTGTTTCGATGTTCAACGCAGTTATTGTGCAGCATTGAATGCAGTAAACCATTGGACGAAATTTGGAATAGTTTGCAGAGGAAAAGTCCATAACGTATACTTTCCTTATGTTCGATTTTAGTTACCACTAGAAATTTCAAAAAATAACATTCAAACGAATAAAATTCCTGAAGTAGATAGTTAGACATAGTTTTTAAATAAAGAAAATATTATGCACCCAACAAGGTTTGAATAAAGAACCCTTCACTTAGCAGACATTCACTGTAACCATTACGCTAACGCAGCTCGTCAATTAATACATCTACCGGAGGACTTTAAACTATCACGCAAACTACCGACAAACACTGTTGGTATGACTATGAATTACTCACGTTTCGTCGAATTACAACAGGAAATAAACAATTACCACTGTTCTTTATTTCAAAACAGCGTTAGTGATAATGATACAAACACCTTTCCTTGCTATCGCCTGAATTAGGAGGCTTATTGCTTGTTTGGTTTAATTAATTAATAGAATATGAAGCAATTGGTATAAAGGACGCTTTTCCGAAACTTTCTATAAAAGAAAGTCTGCTATCAAGACATTTCTTTTGTTCAATTACTATATTTATGACTGAACGTTTCTAAAACTGAAGACATCGTCCATGCTCTGCACTGCAGTCGAGCTCGGACAACGTCCTTCTCTGTTCACTGGCTGACTGTTTTGTGACGTCAGATGCGCAGAACAAAGCTAAACTCGGCCGCCGTCATAAATGACGCGCACTTCAGCAGATCGAGACTATCAGTGTTACGTCGGACAAGAGAACAGGGTCAATTTTGACAATGAAGGAGAAAAGGCAATAGACCGACTTTTGCTGTGACATTACCGTCGCACGCTGTCGATCCATTGTTGCCACGATTTCGCGGTTAATGTTGTTTGGAGTGTACTGGTGACATATTCTGGCATAAAATATCTGGGCATAACGTTTCAAAGCGGTATCAGGTCAAACGAGCATGTGAGAGCTATGGTAGGTAAGGCGAACAGTCGAATTCGGTTTATTGAGAGAATTTTAGGAAAAAGTGGTTCACCTGTAAAGGATATCGGATATAGGACGCTGGTACGACCTATTCTTGAGTACTACTCAAGTGTTTGAGATCGGCACCAGGTCGAATTGAACAAAGACTTCAAAGCATTTCAGAGGCGGTGTGCGACATTTGTTACCCGTAGGTTCGAACCACGGTTAAGTGTTACGGAGATGCTTCGGGAACTCAAATCGGAATCTTTGGAGGGAAGGCGACGTTTTTTTAGAGAAAATCTATTGTGAAAGTTTAAGGAATCGGCATTTGAAACCAATTGCCGAACGATTCTACTGCCTCCAGGAAAATAACTTACAAGAAATTAGGGCTCATACGAAGGCATACAGATAACCGTTTTTACTGAAACGTCCCCTTACAAAAATTTATGAATGACTGTGCTGATAAACCTCTTACATTATTTGCTTTTCAAACATCTGAGCAAAACTGAACGTACTCAGACGTTTCTCTCTTTACTTATTCTGATCAACACTAAACTGACACACAATACTTTTGGCGCAACGCAGTCTGACTTTCAAGAGTTCCTACAAAAGAATGGAAATGACTAACAATAATTTATACCTTTCATGAATCACTCACCTCAGAAAAATATTCGTTACTCGAACACTGCAATACAGTGAGCGCCAATACTGCCAGCTAAATAAAAGATTCTAACTACTGAAGTCACTAACTACTTATAGGCATAGTTAGCAAATGAAAGATTTTGATAGAGACCAAACAATGTATTTACCTTAATAGTGTTCAAAAGTAAATTTACTGTCTCTGATGGACACACGTCCAGATCATCCGCTCTCAAAACTCTGCCCTCTCTCTCCCCACATCCACCACTGCTGGCGGCTCATCTCCAACTGCGCAACGCTACGCGCTGTTAACAGCCAACTGCCCAACACTACAATAGCGAATAATACAACAATGCTAACCAGCCACAGTCTGCAAACAGCACAGCCAGTGATTTTCATACAGAGCGCTACGTGGCGTTACCAACATAAAAACCTAAACAGCCTACTTACATTACCATGCTGTATTTGCGAGTGGAACAAGAAAGGAAATGACAGACAGCGGTACCGGGTATCCTCCGCAACGCACCGTATTGTGGCTTGCAGAGTATCTATGTAGATGTTGATGTAGATGTAGACGCATAAGGTTCCATGGGCATATCGACCTCCAAATCCTTGAATGCGGTAAACACACCGGTCATTGTTATTATGACACTGCACTCCTTCCCTATTCGCATCTGTTTATGGCTGAATTCACCACTGAACTCATTTTTATGGATGAGAATGCGCGACCGCATCGAACTGTGCAGATGGAGGAGTTCTAGGATCGCGACGATATTTTGCGAATGGACTGGCCTAAACGCTACCGCGACTCAAATCCTATCGCACGAGGGGGATGCGTTGGGGACAGGTACTGCAGCACGAACACATGCACCAACAATCATCAACCAGTTGTCAACCGCTCTTGTAGAGGAATGGAACGCCCTAGGAAAAGAACCTCTACCATCCTCGTGGTCAGAATGGGAGAACGTTTCAGAGTATGCATTGCCATCCGTGTTGTTCACGAACCTTAAGTAAAGCCATTTACTGCTTTTGTTAACGTCGTGAAAGCCATAGTGAACCACAGTGACTGTTGTGTAATTATTAACTGGGAATAAGAGTGTAGCTTCTGTTCGTCTGATTGTGTATTTCTTTTAGTTACTGTAGTACTTCGTTCTACGTATGATCCAAGTTTCATTGATCTTTGTTGCGTGGCAGAGCAACAGTACAATGACGCTAACAGTAGACGCTGATGGCAGAAATCGGAATTAAATCTGGAGAGTAAGTTTTGTTAATAGCTATTAAGGTATTGTCGATGTTACAAGGTAAAACATTAGCTATCCCGTTTCATCGCAGGTCATCAGGAGTGGAAAGTATTGCTCCGTGGATAAACTGAAATATTTCTCACGGGAACAGATTTCGTTCTTTACCTCATCCTTATCGCCCTGTCCAATTACTCATGGGCTCGCAATACTTTTCGCTGTCTGCAATAACAACAGCGTTTACCTGGAAATTAGAAGCCAGCAACACCGCCTGCGTCGTTATTTCCTTCGGCCCACAACTGTTCTGTAATCACGGCTGGCTTCGCATCACGTCGCGCTCTCCGGTTTGCGCTCAACTTTTTAATTTATGAACGTACTTTCTAATTAAAATTTTCCTCCCGTAGTTTGTAGCTCGGGAAACGGAATCATAACACGTAAGGCTTATTGCAATCCGTGGCAGCTAATTACTTTGCTTGGCGTAACCAATTAGAATGCGGCGTCTTCCTTCTGTGCCACGGCGTCGGTACACGCAAACATGCGGAAGCTACGAGCCCGTAGACGCAGAGCTTCGGCGTCAAGGTCGGATGGAATTATGAGTCCCCCTACAAAGTATTCACTTTGGCCGAAAAACAGTGTACCTACAGGGTGACAATTATTGAAGTATATGAAAAGGACGACGTGCACACACTTTATTCAACATTTAAACGTCACTACAGATATTCGGATTAAGGTTATGACATGTTCGATATGCCTGACATCATTGGCGATGATGTGGCGCAGACGAATAGCGAAATCTGCATGACCCACTGAAGTGTCGGAACATCGATGCTGTCGATGACCTCCTGAATGGCTGTTTTCAGATCAGCAATGGTTTTAAGATTATTACTGAACACCTTGTCTTCAGTGTAGCCCCAGAAACAGGAGTTGCATGTGTTCAGATCGGAAGAACATGGCGACCAATCGAGGCCTATGCCAGTGGCCTCTGGGTACCAGAGCCAGAATGTGCACCCGAAAGTGTTCGTCCAGGACATCAAACACTCTCCTGCTTCGATGGGGTCAAGCTCCGTCTAGCATGTATCACATCTTGTCGAAATCAAGGTCACTTTGGATAATGGGGAAGAAATCATCTACCAAAACCTGTGTTTTCTGAACGTCCTAACATTAACCGTTCAGAAGTTATGACTATTTTATTTCATGTAGTTAAATAATTGTCACCCTGTAACTACGATGCCCACGTTAATATCTAGTGATGAATAAGATTTCTGGCGACATTTTCTTGCATAATTTCCATTTACGTACTCTAACATGTGACACTGATGCTATTTCTCAATCTGACGCACTGGATGACAAGTACGATGTACACACGGATGTTTCAAAACGGTATCTCAAACTGAAACGATAAGCCAGATCCGGATACTAAGGGCTACTTTTGCCCCTATGGAATTGCAATTCGCTGATCAACCTTTGTGTATAAATCAAAATGTCGGTCTACTAGTTCTCCACTATACTCTCCCACACCCTTCAGCGGATGTCTGGTACATCTAGTATATGAGAAAGGAAAGTTGTAATCACTGACTGCGCACTGTCACCACTTCAGCTTTCAGTCTCACATAGTATACAGCTTAAAAAATATTTCGCCGCAGTTAGAAACCATTGAAAAGCCAAAATCGTATAAGATACCTTTTATTTAAGACAACCAGTTTCAACAATCTTAGCCGTCATCTTCAGGTCTTGAACTTTTTTTTCCTAGTGTAATATGTTCATTTTATTCTCAACCTCATGCTCGAGATGACAAGTGGATAAAAGTCAGCACATTATAAAAGTTTGTCGTCGCTAGATTATTCAAAAACACATAGCAGCTTGTCTGAGAAACCATGTCCATGGTTATGGCCTATTGGACAACGTGCTGTGTGTTTTTAAATATTTTAGTTATGGCAGACGTTTATAATGTGCTGAGTTTCATCCACTCGTCATCTTCAGCGTAAGGTTCAGCGTATGATGATCATATTTCACTACAAAAGAAGTTTAAGACCTGAAGATGACAGCTAAGGCCGTTGAAACCGATTATCTCGAATAAATAATATTTTGTGCGACATTGACTTTTGAGCGGTTTTTAACAATGAAAACAGAATGCCATTCTTCACTCTCGTATTGAGGAAATTCAACTTCTTGGTAGATTAAAATCTGTAGGCCATACGTGTACTCGACGAGATGTTTTTCAGTATTATTGTCATCCTCTACCTTCGGAGTCGCAACACCACTCTACATAAATTAATACACAGTTTAAGAAAATGTTCAAATGTGTGTGAAATCTTATGGGACTTAACTGCTAAGGTCATCAGTCCCTAAGCTTACACACTACTTAACCTAAATTATCCTAAGGAGAAACACACACATCCATGCCCGAGGGAGGACTCGAACCTCCGCCGGGATCAGCCACTAAGTCCATGACCGCTCGGCTAATCCCGCGAGGCACACAGTTTAAGAGCCCCAGGACACGTTTCCTTTGCCACTGTGTCTGTGTGTGTGAATTTAGGGCTCTCAGTATCGATGTTACGCCTTCCTAAAGTAGTTAGAGTCCAGTTCGATAGTCTCACTTGATACGTAACATTTAAGGAAACAGGACCCCAGTGACGATCGTTATGCCGTCATAGTTCTCTGAACTTCACATGAAGTCATATTCGATAACTCACCATACCATGACGCCAGAAGTCTCTCAAATGCTTGGAAGAATTGGACTTCTCCTTAGACCGCCGCCACATTTGCCGACGATGGTTATTCGGGATGGTGGTGACCCGCAACACAATGTGACGCTATTCATGAGCTATCCATGCTTCCCTGTCTCGACACCACTCCAAACGCAGCCTACACATGGGACAGCAATTCCCTATTCCGACTAGCGGTGCGGGATGACATAGGTTGTTAGAGGGAATCTATTACTTGATGTCCGACGGCAGGTGCAGATATTCAGGAATTTCGAAGTGCTTGTGCAGAATATTGAGATCCTCGCTTATGGTGGTTATACGTGTTGTACTGGAACTTGACGAGTATACCTGACCTCCTGTGAAATCCATCATTATGCCACTGTCCCTTCCGAATGTCCCACAAGTCTGGATATTGCAAGATTCGACCAGCCGGCCAAATGGAGCAACACAACTTTTCGATATGAAAGTGAGTTAGAAACCACCAGATTAAACTGTATTATAAAAGTTTAGAAAGAATCTTAGGAAACTCTGATTGGCTAACCACTTACCGAAAACTAGAATGAGTTAGTCACCCTGGCACCAAATTAAAACTTTCTCCCAGGTAAGTTATGAAAGAAGCTAGACAACTCACAAAATCTTAAACGTCGTACCACATTCCTCTTATTGTCAGTAAAGTAGAGGACAATGCAACAGACTAGCTTCTGCCCTCTTTCCTCCATTTCAATATACTTCACTGTAATCAGTACGCCATAAGCATCACAAATTGGAGAGTCCTCCCGCAAGTGTAGGAGGCCATACTTCATCGGACTTTGTCCCATCCGAAGTGGAGTGAGATGTATTTCTTGTTTCAGAGATGTCGACATATTCGTCGCTAGAGGTTCGTCAACGACGTCGATATTTCAAATTTGTCGTTTATTTTACAGTGTCGGCTGCACATTTACTTTTTTGATACGACTTGTTTCGATCAAAGATGATCGACTTGAGACCCATGTAGTTGCCTAAGCAACTCATTGGATCAATATGGAAGTTCACATCAGATGTGCTTGTTTCGATCACAGTTGATCATCTGCAGACGTATGCAGTTGCGTAAGCAAATCATCGTTCCCATATGGAACGAAACATTCAGATTTACAGTTGCATTTGGGGATTGCTTACCCAAGTACATGGATCTGAAGATGGTTAACTTTGATCGAAACAAGTCATTTCATGAAACTAAATGTTCAGCTGAGACAGCAAAGTAAACGATGTATTTGAAGTACTTCACGTAGCTTACGTGACTAGAAGAAGGTAGGACCGGCCGAGTAGTTGTTTGTTTCATTGTAAGTACATGCCTACACTCTCGGTGGACATAGAAATCACCATGCCACAAAACCGTAGCACCGCGGTAGAGGACCCGCAATGGCGCAGCTTGCTAATGAAATGTAATGTTGCGCAGTAAATCCCTTTGTTAATAGGTGAGTCATGTGGAAAGGGTTCCGATGTGATTATGGCTGCACGCCGGGAATTAGAAGACTTTGAAAGCAGAATGATATTTGGAGCTAGAAGCATGGAACATTCCGTTTCGGAAATCGTTAGGGAATTAAATATATCGAAATCCACAACATCAAGAGTGCGCCGAGAATACCAAATTTCCGGAATTGCGTCTTACCATGGACAACGCAAGAGCCTACAAGCAGGAGCGTTTGCGTAGACTTGTTAGCGCTAACAGACAAGCAACTCGGTGTGAAATAACCGCAGAAATCATTGGCAAAAATACGACGAACGCACCTGTCAGGACAGTGTGGCGAAATCTGGTGTTAATGGGCTATAGCAGCGGACAACCAAGCCGACTGCCTTTGTCAACGGTGCGTCATCGCCTACAGCGACTCACCTAGGCTCGTTATCACGTCCGTTGGATCCTAGACGACTGGAAAACAGTGGTCTGGTCGGATGAGTCACGATTTCAATTGGTAAGAGCTAACGTCAGGGTTCGAGTATGGTGCAGAACCCACAAAGACTTGTTGCCAACAAGGCAAAATGTAAGCTGGTGATGACTCTATAGTGGTGTGCGCTGTGTTTACATGGAATGTACTGGGTCTTCTGATGCAACTGAACCGATCACTGATTGGAGATGGTTGTGTTAGGCTACTTGATTCAAATGGCTCTGAGCAGTATGGGACTTAACATCTGAGGTCATCAGTCCTCTAGAATTTAAAACTACTTCAACCTAACTAACCTAAGGACATCGTACACATCCGTGCTCGAGGCAGGATTCGAACCTGCGACCGTAGCAGTCGCGCGGTTCTGGACTGAAGGGGCTAGAACCGCTCGGCATCACCGGCCGGCTTAGGCTACTTGGAGACCGTTTCCACCAATTAGATGGGACTTTTATGTATAACAATGGTCCATGTCGCCAGACTACAGCTGTTCGCGATTGGTTTGAAGTACACTCTGGACAGTTAGAGCAAATGATTTGCGAACCCATATCGCCGGACATGAATCCCGCTGAATATTTGCCAGAAATAATCGTGCACAAAATACTGCACCAGCAACACTTTGACAATTATGGACGGTTATAGAAGCAGCATGGCTCGGTATTTCTGCCAACGAGTTGTGGAGTACATACCATGTCACGTTCCTGCACTACGCCGGACAGAAGGAGATCCGACACGATATTAGGAGGTATTTGATAAGTTTTTTCGCCTCAGTGTACATTACTAAACGGCTGTTGGCGAAGGCGTTCAGGAATATTTCACCATCATATGATGCAAGTGGCGCAGATGCTTCCAGAGTTGCCAAACACGTCTGCATGACTAAGAAGGAAGTGGCAGATCGTCTCTCTGTCGACGCGTGAATGTACAAACAGAACTAATTCATGTGCTAATTTTCCACTTTTTCACGACATTTTGAAGATAAGAAAGTCATCCCTTCGCACTGGGTTCCATAGTTTCTTGGAACCATTTCAAAAGTCAACCCAACTGTGGCATGTACGTAATAGTTGCATTTGTTCCATGCCAGTCAACATGAATTTTCCAGCCAGCTAATCAAAATGGACGAGAGTCGGCGTTATCACAGAGACCACGGGGTAAAGAAGCAGATCGAACTATTCAAACATGTGGATTCACCACAGCCGACAGAAGCGAAGACCGAAATATCGTTGAGTAAAATGATACCGAACGTTTTTTGGATCTGTCGTGGTGTAGTGCTAGTAGATTGTGTTCATAAGGGCGACGAACGTCATAGGAATACTACCGTATTGTCAGTACTATGGCGTACTCATCCCACGCCTGCCCCTCCACCTGCTGCGGTCTCCCCGCCCCGTCGGAGAGACAGGATGAAGGTGCTACCCCCAACATAGATGGCTCCCATACTTCAGTGGAACTTGCAAGGGTTCAGGACGCATGTGGAGGAACTTCGTCTACTCTCTCAGGGTAGACCACTGTGTCTATGTCTCCAGGAGACGTATTTCCATCCATCATACTCCCCTGAGATACGAGGCTATACACTCCACAAAAAGGACGACCTGGGTGGAGAGAGAGTTAGAGAAGGCGTAGGTATTTTCGTCAGGACGGACTACCACTCCTCGCCTCTCTCGCTTATGACGACTTTACAGGCTGTCGCTGTGTCTGTGCAAGTACGTCATCCATTGACTGTCTGTTCACTTTACTTGCCCCCACATGAGGCACTTGATGAAGTGGCCCTCACCGACCTTCTTACACAGCTCCCACAACCATTCATTATTTGTGGTGATTTTAATGCCCACAATGTGCTTTGGGGCTCTGCAATTACCTGCCCCAGGGGTAGAGCAATTGAGAGGCTTCCCCTGTCATCCTGTGCCTACTTGCTCAATGGATGACAGAGTACTCATTTCTGCACGGCGCCTGGGTCGTTCTCTGCCATTGATCTCTCACTTTGCTCTCCTGCTCTTGCTGCCAGTGCTCACTGTGAAGTGGTCGCTGACTTGCATGGCAGTGATCATTTCCCCATCTGGATTCACCTGCCAGATGGCGTGGCCCCCGACAGGAGACCACCACGATGGGTGCTCAGTGGAGCTGACTGGACACTTTATAGCCAGTGGGCCCAATTCGAACACTGTGCGAATGTTGAGGAGTGTGTGGATCATATTACCAAAACGGTCCACCACGCCGCTGCAGCATCCATTCCACAGTCCACAGGCCACCGGAAGAGGCCACCTGTGCCTTGGTGGAGTGCCGAATGCCGCTCTGCAATCAGGACCAGGCGTGCGGCTCTGCGTCGGTTCAAGTGTCGGCCGACTGCTGAGAATCTTGCAGCTTTTCGGGTGGCGAGGGCAAGATGTCGCCGTATTATTCGTGAGAGCAAGAAGAGGTCGTGGCAAAAGTTCCTGAATACCATTAACCGTTCCACCAAAAGTTCCATCGTGTGAGAGACCAACCGGAGACTTTCTGGCAGAGGAGGGAGGTGCCCCATAGCTGCTGTAATGAATAACGGCACTCTCCACACAGATCCGCGAGACATTGTCCAGACTATGGCAACCTATTTTGCCACAGTTACTGCAACAACCAGTCAGGATCCAGGTTTCCAGCGCCATAGGGCCGTTGCTGAGAGATGTAGTCTGTACTTCCAGTCCACCTGTCATGAAGTTTACAACTGCTCATTTTCTATGTGGGAGCTGGATTCTGCATTGTCTGGAGCTCGTGACACATCCCCTGATCACGACAGAAACCATTACAGTATGCTATGGCACCTCACAATGCGCAACAAAGAAATCCTCCTCGCACTTTTTAATGCCATTTGGTCGTCGGGTCACTTTCCTGATGCGTGGCGTGAGGCAGTTTTAATCCCTTTTTTAAAACCTGGGAAAGACCGCACGAGCCCAAGTAGCTACCGTAGTGTTGCCCTCACTAGTTGCATAGGGAAGACCTTGGAGCGGATGGTCAACCGCCGCCTTGTCTGGATGTTAGAATCCCGGCAACTCCTTAGTCGCTTTCAGTGTGGGTTCAGGAGGTTTCGTTCCACCTTCCATAACCTTGCCCTCCTGGAAGTGGCTATACAACAAGCTTTCCTACGCCGTCATCACCTTCTAGGTGTATTTTTCGACGTCGAGAAGGCCTACGGTACTACTTGGAGGCGTCTCATCCTGGAGCAGCTCCACGAATGGGGTTTTCGTGGTTGTCTTCATCTCTTTATTCAGTCTTTCCTCTCGCCACGATATTTTCGATATCGAATTGGTGACGGCCTGTTTGATCGCTTTGAGCAGGAGAACGGTGTCCCTCAGGGTAGGGGTTTAAGTGTGACTCTCTTTGCCATCGCTATTAATAGCATTACGTCCATAGTGAAAAGTCCTGTCCAGTGTTCTTTGTTTGTGGATGATTTCTCTTTGCTTTGCTCTTCTTCAAGCCTTGCAACGACAACTCGCCAGTTGCAACTTACGATTAGGCGTTTGGATGACTGTGCGCGGAAGAGTGCTTCTAAGTTTTCCACCGAGAAGTCGGTAGGTATTCTTTTTAACCGTTCTCATTCGATTTTAACCTTTCCTGAGTTGCGGATGAGGGACGCTATTCTTACCTTTAAAGACACGGTGAGGTTTCTGGGGATCATTTTCGACTCGAAGCTCACGTGGTTACCTCATCTTAAAGATCTGAAACGGCGGTCACTTAAGGCTTTAATATTTCTAATGTGTTAGCCACAGTACATGGGGAGCTGACAGGACTTGTCTGCTCCAGTTTTACAGGGCATTTGTGCGATCTCGGCTCGATTATTGGTGCACGGTGTATGGGTCTGCGAGGCCTTCTTACTTAAAGATGTTGGACGTTGTGCACCATGAAGGGCTTCGGTTGGCCACTGGGGCATTCCGAAGTAGCCCCATACCAAGCCTCTGTGCAGAGGCTGGTGAAACGCCACTTCATATGCGGCGACGGCTACTTACAGTGCCAGGCGTATAAAACTTTGTCCACACCATACATACCTGCATACCATACCGTTGCTCAGCTTCCTCTGGCACGGCTATTTCACAACCGGCAACGGGCGACGCGGCCCTATGGGATTCGCGCACAGGATTGCCTCGCTGCGATGTCTATGGCTGGTCTTCGTGTTTTGCGTTGCGGTTGGAGCAGATCTCCACGTTGGCTCCTCCGGAGACCCAAACATATTTTAGATTTGACTAATTGTAAGAAAGATCGCACACCAGATTTTACATTCCAATCTCTGTTTCTTAACATTTTAGATGTGCATCACGGTTTCAATGTCGTTTACACTGATGGCTCCAAACAGGAGAATCTCCTTGGCTGTTCTGTAGTGTTCCCTGATCAAGTTACCCGGATTCGCCTCCCTGCTGAATATACCGTTTTCGCAGCGGAGCTCCACGCGACCCTGAAGGCACTGGAGCAGATGAAACGTGTTCGGGGCGATCGATTTCTTCTCTGCTACGATTCTCTTAGTGCCTTACAATCACTGCAAAACCTGTACCCGACTGAGGAGATGGTCCAGTTGATACATGACCAACTGTACTTGCTCCAACGGCGGGGTACAGAAGTATCCTTCTGCTGGGTGCCTGGTCATGTTGTCATCTGGGGCAGTGAACAGGCCGATCGGGCTGCCAAGGAGGCCTGCAGAGAGCAGGATGTGGTCCAGTGTCCTATTACCTTGCAGTCAGTTATCGCTGCACTCCACAGGAAGTGCATGCAGTTGTGGGAGGACGAATGGCTGGCGGTGACGGCCAATAAACTTCGGCTGATAAAGTCAACCACTCGGCCGTGGCGTTCCTCCTGCCGGTTGCTCAGGCGGGAGGAGGTGGCTCTCACACGTCTTCGGATCGGGCACTGTCCTCTCACAAATAGCTTTTTATTACGGAGGGAGGATCCTCCGTTTTGTGATGCTTGTGGTGTGCACATCTCTGAGCGGCACATTTTAACAGACTGCATTTTATACCGTGATGCACGGGCAGAAGCCCAAGTTGATGGGGATCTGCCTTCTGTTTTAGCTAATGATGAGACGTGTGTGTCTAGGGTTTTTAAGTTTTGTGATCTGTCTGGACTCTGGCCTAAACTTTTAGGCTGGAGGTTTTAGTGTATTGCAGAGTAGCTGACACCTCCCCTTTTTTCCTTGCGGTCAGCCAGCCACTTCCATCTGCTACATTGTTTTAGCTCCCTCTAACATATTCTTCCTGTGTAGTCCATGTTTTACTGCTGACGCTCTGCTTCATCCCACGCTTTGGTGTGGGTGAGCACATGTTTTTCAACGAATGTTACCCATGTTTTCTATTCTGTTTTATATTCCTGTTCTGGGATTTTTCTTGACACCCGTCTCCCTAAGTTACTGAACGGGCGCTGAAGACCTTGCTGTCGTGCGCTCAAAACCCCTCTACCACTACTACTACGTAACCTTCAGACGACTTTGCGGAAGGCTGCTAAGATGAAACGTCGGGAGAATCTGTCCAAGGTGTTCGTTTTGCTCCGCGAAAAAATCCAAGCTCACTCTACACAGGATGCAGACACTCGTGCTGCTTCTTTGGTATATGTAATTTAGGCTCTTACATGGCACATAGTGAAACCGTCACCATTCCTGTGATGAAGAAACCATTGTATGGCAGACATTTTCAGGAAGGTGACATCTCCGCCAGATCATCCACTGCTGAGAAAAATATGCCTGTTGAAAGGTGTATACACTATACGATGAATAGTATCCCTAAACCTATCTGGAGGCATTAATATGGGGTGTGTCCAGCCATCTGCTTTACGATACGCGGCAGTGTGCACATCGAATCAGGAGTCTGTATATCTGTGAGGGAATGGCAGGGCATCTTTCCTCAAGAGCCGGAACCGGAGAGGGTAGTGGTGTTGGACAATAATATGTGGAGCGAATTTCTGAAATTTGCTTCAGGTTGGAGCTCTAGCCAAGCCAGTCCATTTCAGGAATGTCACTGTCCGGAAACCATTGCTTCACAGAAGCACTTCATGACAAGGGGCATTGTCTTGCTTAAATAGTAATCTTCTCGGAACTCTCCCTCTGCTATACGCTCCAAAAGGGCTGTAAAATGTGTTCATGTCATTCAGCATTTAGTGTTTTCTTAAGCATAATAAGGGAACCACACACTAACAGCACAGAACACCCTCACATATTAACACCATCTCCTCTGTACTCTACCTTTGATTATATGGTGTATATAGAGAAAGACCAACACGATCACCTAGTTTCATAGACGTAGCTTCATTACGTGGAGATGATAACTGAGCTGTGTATTTAGCACTCGCAGTTCGTGTAAACTACATCTGCCGATGGGAAACTTGTATGCAGATATCCCTCTCCAACATCACAGCGACATTCGGCGAATGGCTTTTACCGATGCTGTGTAGCTACAAAAGATGAGGTACAAGAGCAGTGAAGAAGTTTACACTTGGCAGCACAAAAATCACGAAGCTGAAATTTCAGTTACCCTCCATATTCCACAGGAGCCAGTCTAATTATAGGGCGTTCAGATTTACTCATAAAACTATAGAGCACTTGTAATTCTAAGTGCAGTAGAAGGATAAACACCCTTTTGGTACTTAACATAAGATGCATCCTATGAAAACATGCAAGAATAGTGTGTCGACCGTTCGTAACATTGCAGACTTAGTAAAGGCAATTAATTCTGTGGTGTGGAGTAAAGAGTAAAAATAAACATCTAAACGTCAGCAGCAGTAGCAGAATGCATTGGTAGTTGAGTGCCATAGTCGCTGGAAAAATCTGCTTCGTATCTGTCTTAATGGAAATTTTTTCGTTTATAAATTTGTTTCATCAACAGAAATCACGAAATTAGTAAAAATACCGGTTCACGGTCTTATTAAGATATTTTCGACTCTCAAAAGGTCACGGATTGTGAGTTCTTTATCAGCTAATACCCGTACAAAGGCGTTCACCTTGAGTGACTCTCTTCAGTATGCGACGAAGGAAGTCTTTGAAATGGGTAACAAATCATTTTCTGCCAACTTCTCCGATGTAGCTAGGGTGACGTTCCAAAGAAAATCATGGGTTATTGTTCCGGAGTCAGGCTTTTTTCTCGTATTTCCCGTTTCGTCTCAGCCCAACACATTTTCAGTAGGATGTAGGTAGGGTGCAGAAGGAAGCCTATCGAGAAGAGAAATCTCATTCTGTTCTATATATCACTCCCTCAACATCGCTGATACTTGTATAAGAGACTAGTCATGCCGGAAGTATATTCGCCCCTCAGAGTTTAGTTGCAGCACGGGTATGACCATAGAATTACTCATAATGTGCATGTACTACGCAGCATCAACTCGATTATTTATCCTGTGAAACAATGCAAGTCCACTGGAACACTCCAAAGTGCCATAGAGCAAAATTAAGTTTCGCCAGTCGCGACTGACTCTGTCCTCAACAAACGCTAATCGGTAGAGTGAAAGATTTTACGTAGCCTCTCCTTCATTGCCTCACGTTTTGAAAGCAGCCTGGCCTCAATAAGCCGACGCACGAACGTACCACCAGTCCTGGAAATTCAGTATCATCAACTGCACCACGTTTAAAAAACGATTTTGTCGTGATCTGTTGATTAATTGATTCTCATGGCCAGGTGTTGTTACACGCCAACGTCCAGATCCCACAAGTCTAGAGGATCTTCGAGTATCTCTTTTATCCATCGTCGCGCAGTGCACACAAGAACGCCATATTGTTACCCGACCTTCGACGTTGTCAAATTCCATTCCTCCACAAGAACGATGATGCGCTCACTAATAGCCTGTTGAGGATGGGGCAATGCGTATGAATAACGTGACACGATTGAAAGCGACGTGGTCAAAGTATTCGACCTTGCTCTTGTACTGTCATTGGTTATTACAGAACAAACAGTGCACCTGCAGACCCAACTCGCAGCAATACACTATCAATCCGTTACCACGAAATATCAACGAAACTGTGCAAATAGTTCTCACGCGTACCGTCAAGCAGAGGTAACGAATTTAGTTTCTCGACTCCAAGGAGTTCATTCATCACCAGAAGTGACTCTCATTATAGTCCTGATACCGTCATTTCTTCTACGGGAAATTAGCTGCACATCATCAAAATGTGTTTCGTATCATACAGTGGAGAGACTGCTAAACACCAAATACTTGAACTAGAAGAATGTGTCTGATATGGCGAAAAGGAAGAAGGAACAAATACACGTAGATTCAAAGATTACATGCAAAGTTTATTCAGTTACAGTGATTACTTACAAACTAAACATGCGCTATACCTTCTTCTATCTGTTCTAGAATATTGACAAGATGAGTTTCATGTAATTTTTGAAGCAATACTGAGGGTGTTCAATAGATAACATTACACATTTTCTTCTCGGCCAGTATCAGTTGAAAAAATGGGGAATTTATTGTGGAGCATCGCAAAATATTCTCGCTTGAGCCCCTACAGTTTAATGAAATTCCAATAGGTGTCGTCGCATTTTGTCGCCTTCAAAGTGGCCTCTGTAACGAAGATACGTCCTAAGCAGAGACTTGACATTGAGTTTCCTTTGTCGGAAACCAGAGCCTCGCAGATATTCGTACGCACATAAGGAGACATGGTAGTGAAGAAAGCCGCGCGGGATTAGCCGAGCGGTCTCAGGCGCTGCAGTCATGGAGTGTGCGGTTGGTCCCGGCGGGGGTTCGAGTCCTCCCTCGGACATGGGTGTGTGTGTTTGTCCTAAGGATAATTTAGGTTAAGTAGTGTGTAAGCTTAGGGACTGATGACCTTAAAAGTTAAGTCCCATAAGAGTTCACACACATTTCAACATTTAGAGAACAAAAGCACGGAGAATCGTTGGTAGAGGCGTCTCTCATGATCTCTACAAGGTCGCGCAAACGATCTCTCGCCGTCCGGCCATACACAGCTGTGAGCCTTCTAATGTTGCAGCGTGTGAACACTCTCATCCGAGGCACGTATCACAATCAAGCGACTCGCTGCTCAACTGGACATCTGTGTTGGTAATTCTGGCACACACGTCCACCAGTTGTATTGCTCAAAGCTGTGTACTCGCTGGGTTCCTCGACTCATAACATAAGCCCATAAAAAGTGAAATATTTTCTGTACGGAATCGCTTACGGGTTATGAGGCTGGTAGTGACTTTTTTGGTCGAACTTTGTGAGATGCGATGGAACATTGTCTCATCACTTCGAACCGGAAATAAAACGGCAATTCACGGAGTTGGGTCACGCCACCTCTCCTCCGAAGAAAAAGTTCAAAACCCCACCGCAAGCCGGTAGAGTCGTGGCGACCGTCCTCTGGGACTCTAAAGGGATTATTCTGTTTGATGTCTTTGCTTATGTAAGGCGATCAACTACGTACTGTATTGTGCTACCCTCAGGAAATTGAAGAAACGACATCAGCGTGTTCGTCGTCACAAAAACGCGAATGACTTCTCCATAACAACGCATGACCTCACACGCGTCTGCGCATCAGAAGGGAGCTCACAAAACGTCACTGAACTGTACTTCCTCACCCACCCGACAGGTCTGATATCGCATCTTCCCACTTCTATCTATTTGGCCCAATGCAGGATGCTTTCGGCGGGAAGCAGTACGTGGATGGTGGGGAGGTAATTTATGCAGCAAGACGTTGCCTCTGGCGTCGACCAGCAGAGTGGTACCATGAGACTACATAGGCCTGTCCGGTAAGGTGCCGTGCGGCCTTCACATCGAATGGAGACTTTGTTGAAAAACACAGGTTTTTAGCCAAAACAGTGGGGAAAATTTTGGTGTATTAGAACCCTGAATTAAATAAACCTTGTTCCAGAAAGAAACACAGTTGCCTTACTTAATGAATGTCCTTCGTATTACCCCATCTGCATGTTCCCAAGATAAATGGAAAATTACACTACCGGCCATTAAAATTGTTGCACCAAGAAGAAATGCAGATGATAAACGGTTATTTGTTGGACAAATATATTATACTAGAGTTGACATGTGATTACATTTTCACGCAGTTTGGGTGCATAGATCCTGAAAAATCAGTACCCAGAACGACCATCTCTGGTCGTAATAACGGCCTTAATACTCCTGAGCATTGAGTTAGACATAGCTTGGATGGCGTGTACAGGTACAGCTGCCCATGCAGCTTCAATACGATACCATCAAGAGTAGTGACTTGCGTATTGTGGCGAAGGAGGTGCTCGGCCACCATTGACCAGACTTTTCAATTGGTGAGACATCTGGAGAATGTGCTGGCCAGGGCAGCAGTCGAACATTTTCTGTATCCAGAAAGACCCGTACAGGACTTGCAACACGCGGTCGTGCATTATCCTGCTGAAATGTAGGGTTTTGCACGGATCGAATGAAGGGTAGAGCCACGGGTCGTAACACATCTGAAATGTAACGTCCACTGTTCAAAGCGCCGTCATTGCGAACAAGATGTGACCGAGACGTGTAACCAATCACACCCCATACCAACACGCCGGGTGATACGCCGGCATGGCGATGACAAATGCACTCCTCCAATGTTCGTTCACCACGATGTCGCCAAACACGGATGCGACCGTCGTGATGCTCTAAACAGAACCTGGACTCATCCGAAAAACTGACGTTTTGCCATTCGTGCACCCAGGTTCGTCGTTGAGTACACCATCGCAGGCGCTCCTGTCTGTGATGGAGCGTCAAGGGTAACCGCAGCCATGGTCTCCGAGCTGATAGTCCTTGCTGCTGCAAAGCCGTCGAACTGTTCGTGCAGATGGTTGTTGTCTTGCAAACGTCCCCATCTGTTGACTCAGGGATCGAGACGTGGCTGCACGATCCGTTGGAGCCATGCGGATAAGATGCCTGTCATCTAGACTGCTAGTGATACGAGGCCATTGGGATCCAGCACGGCTTTCCGCATTACTCTCCTTAACCCACCGACTTCATATTCTGCTAACAGTTGTTTTATCTCGACCAACAAGAGCAGCAATGTCGCGATACGATAAACCGCAATCGCGATAGGCTACAATCCGACGTTTATGAAAGTTCGAAACGTGACGGTACGCATTTCTCCTCCTTACACGAGGCAATACAACAACGGTTCACCAGGCTTCGCCTGTCAATTGCTGTTTGTGTATGAGTAATCGGTTGGAAATATTCCTCATGTTAGCACGTTTTAGGTGTTGCCACCGGCGCCAACCTTGTGTGAATGCTCTGAAAAGCTGATCATTTGCATATCACAGCATCTTCCTCCTGTCGGTTAAATTTCGCGTCTGTAACACGTCATCTTCGTCGTGTAGCAATTTTAATAGCCAGTAGTGTATGTTGCTTTTCATTCGACTCAGTTCTGCACCAGAATTTAATTCTGACTGCTATTTGCGACGGCCGATTTTTGTGCGGTCATATATACTATTTAACGTGGGTGGCGAAGTGCCACGTAAGCTGGGGAGATAGCCCAGTTCGCAGCAGTCCTCGCACATCTACACTTTAATGACGCTCTGCCAAAGGGATCAAGAATTCCTCTTTCGGGCTGCGACATGACGTAACGAAACCGGAGGCGACAGCTCGCACCAGTGAACGGTCCAGCCGGGCGCCAGGAGTCGGTAATCAGGAGCGCCAACTGCACGCGTGGCAGCGCGGCGGCGCGTGCGTGAGTGTGCGTGCGTCGCAGCGTATGTGCGTGTGCGTACGTCGCGTACGCGCGCGTTAATTTGTGCAGCTAACTGATGGCTCGCGCCCAGATTGCTTCGGCCGGCGCCATCGATCGCGTCGCTGTGTGTCGCGAGTCCTGCCGCCACCGTGTGTGGCGAGTTCCCGTCCCGGCGGCAGCTCTGCTCAGATGGTCGCCGCGGTGCACTCTCTCGTGTGGTGCGGTGGACGACGGGGGAGCCAAGTCGTAACAGCTAACGGGGGGTTCTTCGAGAGAAATGGTTATCACTTAGCAATATACAGGGGTTGAAAAAAAAAGTAGTAGAACAGTGAAAACATAGGTTTAGTCGACGTGGAAAGAGGGTTCGACAATGTAAGACGGTGCTAGGTGTTCGAAATTCTGAAGAAAATTAAGCTTTGTGGGGAGAGCAAAGAGTGGACGACCACGAACGAGGTGCTCAGATTACATCTACATCTATCTACATAGACACTCTGCAAATCACATTTAAGTCCCTGGCAGAGGGTTCATCGAACCACCTTAACAATTTTCTATTATTCCAATCTCGTACAGCGCGCGAAAAGAATGAACACCTATATCTTTCAGTATGAGCGCTGATTTATTTTATGGTGAGGATAGTTCCTCCCTATGCAGGTCGATGTCAAGAATATATTTTCGCATTCGGAGGAAAAAGTTGGTGATTGGAATTTCGCGAGAAGATTCCGTCGCAATGAAAAACGCCTTTCTTTTAACGATATCCAGCCCAAATCCTGTATCATTTCTGTGACACTCTCTCCCATATTTCATGATAATACAAAACGTTTTGCCTTTCTTTGAACTTTTTCGATGTACTCCGTCAGTCCTATCTGGTAAGGATCCCACACCACACAGCAGTATTCAAAACGACGACTGACGAGTGTAGTGTAGGCAGTATCCTTAGTAGGTCTGTTACATTTTCTAAGTGCCCTGCCAATAAAATGCGGTCTTTGGTTAGCGTTCCCCACAACATTTTCTATGTGTTCCTTCCAATTTAAATTGTTCGTAATCGCAATACCTAGGTTTTGTTGAATTTACGGCTTTTAGATTAGACTGATTTATCGTGTAACCGAAGTTCAACGAGTTCCTTTTAGCACTCATGTGGATGACCTCACACTTCTCATTATTCAGGGTCAAC
Organism: Schistocerca gregaria; assembly: GCF_023897955.1. Lineage (NCBI taxonomy): Eukaryota > Metazoa > Arthropoda > Insecta > Orthoptera > Acrididae > Schistocerca > Schistocerca gregaria. Next base: position 833,298,731 of record NC_064922.1, read on the forward strand.
TTCTACATTTCGCACAATCAGATATTTTTTCTAAATCGTTTTGCAATTTGCTTTGATCTTCTGATGACTTTATTAGTCGATAAACGACAGTGTCATCCGAAAACAACCGAAGACGGCTGCTCAGATTGTCTCCCAAATCGTTTGTAAAGATAAGGAACAGCAAAGGGCCTATAACACTACCTTGGGGAACGCGAGAAATCACTTCTGTCTTTGTCGATGACTTTCCGTCAATTACTACGAACTGTGATCCCTCTGACAGGAAATCACAAATCCAGTCGCATAACTGAGACGATATTCCGTAAGGTCGCAATTTCACAACGAGCCGCTTGTGTAGTAGAGTGTCAAAAGCCTTCCGGAAACCCAGAAATACGGATTCGATCTGAAATCCCTTGTCAATAGCACTCAACACTTCATGTCCGTAAGGAGCTACTTATGTTTCACAGGAACGATGTTTTCTAAACCCACGTTGATTGTGTGTCAATACACAGTTTTCTTCGAGGTAATTCGTAATGTTCGAACACAACATATGTTCTAAAATCCTGCTACATATCGACGTTAACGATATTGGCCTGTAATTTAGTAGATTACTCATACTACCTTTCTTGATTATTGGTGTGACCTGTGCAACTTTCCAGTCTTTGGGTACGGATCTTTCGTCGAGCGAACGGTTGTATATAATTGTTAGGTATTGAGCTAATGCATCATCATACTCTGGAAGGACCTAGTTGGTATACAGTTTTGACCAGAAGATTTGCTTTTATTAAGTGATTAAGTTGTTTCACTACTCCGAGGATATTTACTTCTACGTTACTCATGTTGGCAGCTGTTCTTGATTCGAATTATGGAGTATTTGCTTCGTCTTCTTTTGTGAAGGCATTTCGGAAGACTGTGTTTAGTAACTCGGCTTTGGTAGCACAGTCTTCGATAGTGTGTCCATTACTGTCGCTCAGAGAAGGCATTGATTGTTTCTTGCTGCTGACATTCATTACAAACGACCAGAATCTCTTTGGATTCGTGACAACGTTTCGTTGTGGAAACTGTTATAGGCATCTCGCATTGAAGTCTGTGCTAAATTTCGAGCTTCTGTTAAAGATCGCCAATCTTGGGGATTTTGCGTCTGTTTAAATTTGGCATGTTTGTTTCTTTGATTCTGCAATAGTGTTCTAACCCATATTGTGTACCAAGGAGGACCAGCTCCGTCGTTTGTTAATTTATTTGGTATAAATCTCTCAATTGCTGCCGATACTATTTCTTTGAATTTGTTAGTAAGACAGGGATGTAGCCATTCGCCTCTATTGTTCAATCTGTACATCGAAGAAGGAATGATGGAAATAAAAGGAAGCTTCAGGAGTTGGATTAAAATTCAAGTTGAAAAAATATGAATGATACGGTTCGCTGATGACGTTGCTATCCTGAGTGAAAGTGCAAGTCCGGAAGAATAATGTGCTCTGTTGAATGGAAGGAACAGTCAAATGAGTACAGAATATGGATTGAGAGTAAGTAGAAGAAAGGCGAAACTAATGAGAACTAGCAGAAATGAGAACGGCGAGAAACTGAACATCAGGATTGATGGTCACGAAGTCGATGAAGTTAAATAATTGTGCTACCTAGGTAGACAAATAATTAATGACGGACTTTACACCCTAGGTGTTTTTAATAAACGACCTACCTTATAGGATACGTTACCTGCAAAAGGAACTGATGTGTATTTCGTTGCCTGGTCTTGATTTTGGATACCTGAACTGGAAAGCCTGGTAGACTTGTTTCTTCGAATGGGTCCGATGTTGTTTCCTAGATGCTTTGTCCCTTTATTATAGTGCGATTGTACATTGTGTCTGTATGTATGTTGTAATACACTGGTAATGACCCCTTTTTGCTAAGGTGTTTCTTAATTTGCCTGTTTTATGTTCATGATGTTTTATGATACGCATACTTGTGCTTACCCATACTAATTGATTAGTTACCGTAGTGGGTCTTCTCCCTCTTACTATAATATTTGAATGTAAATTCTCATGCCCTGACTTTGTAGCTAGTTCTCAGGTAAATTGTTTAATGTACTGCACCAATAGGTAGGTTTGCCCATTTGTAGGACTACACCCGTCACAATTTGTTTATAACTTATGTTCGCTCTAAGTAATTTTGAGACAGCTTGTCTCTAGCGCTTGCGCTTGCACTTGCGCTCGCGCATGCGTTTGGCCGCAGGCCGAACATCGGCGCGGAAATCCTCGCCACGTCTTGTTTCCTTGGTGCTTATGTGTGACTCTTATTTCTGACCGGCGTAGCTCCGTCTACGTTTGCCTTAATATTTTTAGTTTTGATAGACATAATCTTATAACTATTCGCCTTTATTCTGTTTTAATTTTATTCTGTGACATGGCCAACATTTGGCCTTCAAAATAATTTAATTTTTGTAAATACCACGATTTTCTTTATTACGAAATCATTAGATTGATGATGTATTTCCATGTGTAACATATGTCCGTATGGGTCAGTTTATAGGTTCTGATGAAGATACCATTATTGGCATCGAAACCTAGGTAAACTAATTAAAATTTTACCTTGTAACTTAAGGCTGAATTTCTTAATTTCCGACTAATTCACGGTTGCTGAGGCGCTGAACTATGTTAAAGATTTGTAAATGGTGGGATATCTGTTAAGACCTCAAGGAATGACTTCCATAGTACTAGAGGGAGTTGTAAAAGGCAAAAACTGCAGAAGAAGATAGTGGTTCTCATACAGCCACGAAATAAATGAGGATGTATGGTTCAAGTGCCACTCTGAAAAAAATGGCTCTGAGCACAATGGGATTTAATTTCTGAGGCCATCAGTCCCCTAGAACTTAGAACTACTTAAGCCTAACTGACCTAAGGACGTCACACACATCCATGCCCGAGGCTGGATTCTAACCTGCGACTGTAGCGGTCGTGCGGTTCCAGACTGTAGCGCCTAGAACCGTTCGGCCACCCCGGCCGGCTGCTACTCTGAGATGAAGAGGTTGGCACAGGAGAGGAATTAGTGGTGGGCCGTATCAAACAAGTCAGAAGACTGATGACTCAACAAGAAAAAAAAAGGAAAGGTCAAAAATCGGAACATACTAAGATGCTTATACATTGCTGGTATCTCGCTGGCATTCAAAACAGCTTCCAGCCGTCTCATAATGCGTAAGTACAGATCCTATATGGTTTTGAAGAGAATCGTAAGCCATACTTCCTGCAATACAGTGCGAGGATTGGGCAACGATGGTCGCGGTGAATATCGATCACGCACAGTTGTCTCCAAAGTAAGTCATAAACGGTCAATAATATTTAGATCGGATGACTGTACTGGCACTGTAGTTGCTAGAGGAGAGGCTACAATTCATCCTAATTCATGCTCACATAACCACTCCTGGACGATGCGAGCTGTGTAAACTGCTGTCCTGTCTTCGTGGAACACCTCATCACCGTTGGGGAACTAACACTGTACCATGAGATATACCTGATCAGCCAAAATACCAAACACTCATGGGCAGCAATGCGAACTTGCAGATTAACCATGGGAGCAATTTAACATCACTGCACAGATCATCATCGAACTCGCGCCATGCTTCACTCTTGACAGGTGAACGTGGACGGAAGTTGGAAAGAGCGTGAAACAAGACTCATCCCACTAAACGGCGTCCCTCCATTCCTCCATAGTCCAGATTTTTTGGCTTCTGCACCACGCTTTCCTGTTACAGCATTTGCATCACTGATCAGTGGTTTTGGAATTCCAACTCGCCGACCGTTCCATGCTTCTCGAGCTGCCCTTTGATGTTTTGGCGCTAACGGGGTTCGCGAGTGCGACATCAGTTTTGCATTGAGTTTTGTAGCTGTCGTTCCCTTAGATATCGTCACAGTTCACGTCTATGAGCGTGCGTCACGTTTACTCATAGAAGCCTTTCGTCAGCGCTGTGACTTAGCGGAAGATGCTTATGCATTTGCCGTATAAATATTATAAATATTGCATACACTGCTTCTTGAATGATCAAACACTTCGATTACCGATGTTGCGGAAGCACCCATCGTGCGGGCATAAAGACGTTGCCGGTGCCCGAATTCACCCAGCTCTGACATAATGCATTCACAACTACACACAATACTGTTCGGACCAACACTAAAACTTGTTACGTGTTAAGGAAGAACAATGTTCTGACCACGGTTAAAATTTGCTTCATATTAAGGACAGTCCACAGGTACAACTTCCAAATTACTTGAAAAGGGGGGCATACCTCATAAGTGACTTCTCGTCAGTACGGTTACGTGGCAGTAGAATCGTTCTTCAGTCAGCCGCAAATTCGAATTCTCTAAATTGTCTCAATAGTGTTTCCGGAAAAGAGCGTTCACGGGGCACTTTTGTATCATTCGCATGTTGATCAAACTTATCGGTCACAAGTTTAGCGGAACGCCTCTGAATTCCTTTGATATCATCCTTTAATCCAGCCTAGTAGGGATTTCAAACCCTCTAGCAGTACTCAAGGAGGGGTATCACTGCTGCAGTATACGCGGTCTCCTTTATAGAGGAACTACAATTCTCCCAATAAACCGAGGACGGCCATTCACCTTCCCTATTATAGACCTTACGTGCCCCTTCCATGTCATGTCGTTTTACAACGATACTCCTAGAAATGTAGTCGATGTGAGAGTGTCAAGAAGCTCTCCACCGATACTACACTTGAAAATTACAAGCTTATCTTTCCTACTCATCGGGATTGACATACATTTCTCTCCATTGATAGCCGCTGCACTCAGGAGTTCTAGGCGCGGCGGCTACCAGGAGCGGTATCTGGCGCGGAGACTATTTTTAGACACTCTGAAAGTATCCCAGGGTGCCACAGAGAGCTAAAACACTAAGAAGAATAGCTTGCGGATGTACCACACTTTATTACGTTGTATTACGTACAGTCATATCGCCAACAAATTTACACTTCATATCTACACCACGGCCACGAAAAGAGAGACAAACGTTACCATCGTGACCAAGTTTACAAGACTTACTAGTTCTAACAAACATAGTCTTATCAATAAAAAAAATTGTTGATGTATCTCCAACACCACAAACTTGGGACATAGTAACACTGTGCAACGGGGTTGTCAGTAACAGAAAATGAAAAGTCAAAATGACCTCCTCGGAAAACAGTCTTCCCTTTCAGCACATCAACCAAAACGGACGAACTGACGTTCATATTATATTCAGCCTCGACGTCCAAAATAGATTTATAATTAGTGGGCCTCCATCGAAAGACTCGATGAATCCTGCGACGAGGCATGCTGCCGGCTGCGGGCCAGCTACCGGAAACACGCTATTTAAAGCCGACAAGTCACCCAAGGTTACGGACTTAGAAAAATTCACAGCAGTAAAGTGATACAACTACGAAGGCTACTGCCACGTCTTAGGAGCAGGTACCTCCTCGTGATGTTTTGGGTTATCAGACGTTCATGATTACTATGTCCCAAGTTCGTGGTGTTGGAGGTAAGCCTTGTGTGTTAGAACACGTAAGTCTTGTAAACTTGGTCATGATTCGTCTGTTTTTTCGTGCCTGTGGTGTAGATATGAAGTTTAAATTTGTTGGCAGCTTATCAGAATGCTGACTAAATCATCTTTTCTATTCCTACACTTAGTCAAACCTGAACCTTTCCTTTTCACCAGAGAGGCATCAGCAAAAAGGCTCAGACTCCTGCTCACTTTATCCGACAGATCGTTTATGTATATATAGAACAATCACACTTTCTGTGGCACAGCTGACGATTCCCTTGTCTCTGAAGAACCCTGACATCTAGGGCAATGTACTGTGTTTGTTACTTAATAAGACTTTCAGCCTTTCACATATGTGCGAATCTTTTTCGTATGCTCCTATCTTCATTAACAGTCTGCAGTGGGACGATTTCCGGAAATTTGATGAGTAAGGATTTTCTCCATCATATCCTTACTTTTACGAGTTCTGGTTCCACAAGATATGCAGGAGAGTTACCGTGAATGAAGACACAGGGGAATCAGATATGAACTGCCAGTAGGCACTGGTTTATACTAATTGAGCAAGTTGAAAATTTGTACCAGAACGAGATTCGAACACAGGTGTTCTGCTTACTAGGCAGATGCACAGACCCCTATGCCGTGAGCACATAGTGGTGACCACAGTCGCACAGACTACCCTAGCACGCCTCCCTTCAGACCCAAATTCTCAACTTATACAGCAGACTGCATGTACTAAAGAACAGACACCACATAGTAGCCGTTGTGCAGTTTGCAAGCTAGGAGCGAGGTAGGAGTCGAAGTAGAGCTATGAAGGCAGGGTTTCTACTATTGCTTGAATGGCTGAGTCGATAACAGCATTGCCCACGGAACCGAGGTTAGACACAATTTGGTCTAGGGTATGGGACTGTGGGCTCCGCGAGTAAACACGAACTTAGAAAGTTTCCGCTCCTGCGCTGTTGAAACCTTATGTAACTGAAAGTTTAGTATACGCTGTCTCGTACCATTTCTCATTCTGATTACGGAAATACCAGTATTAAAGCGATTGGTGATGACTGAGTATTTTTGCCGAATTTTTGAATTTCGGTGATTAAGTGCCAAATTTTTATATTCTGTTACTGGACTTATGACCAGAAAATTTTTGAATAATGTCTGAAATATGTGAACAAATTTAGTGTCTACTCAGACGAAGTATTTAGCTTCCTTAAGAGACCAGTAACGTTTCACTAATACACTCCTGGAAATTGAAATAAGAACACCGTGAATTCATTGTCCCAGGAAGAGGAAACTTTATTGACACATTCCTGGGGTCAGATACATCACATGATCACACTGACAGAACCACAGGCACATAGACACAGGCAACAGAGCATGCACAATGTCGGCACCAGTACAGTGAATATCCACCTTTCGCAGCAATGCAGGCTGCTATTCTCCCATGGAGACGATCGTAGAGATGCTGGATGTAGTCCTGTGGAACGGCTTGCCATGCCATTTCCACCTGGCGCCTCAGTTGGACCAGCGTTCGTGCTGGACGTGCAGACCGCGTGAGACGACGCTTCATCCAGTCCCAAACATGCTCAATGGGGGACAGATCCGGAGATCTTGCTGGCCAGGGTAATTGACTTACACCTTCTAGAGCACGTTGGGTGGCACGGGATACATGTGGACGTGCATTGTCCTGTTGGAACAGCAAGTTCCCTTGCCGGTCTAGGAATGGTAGAACGATGGGTTCGATGACGGTTTCGATGTACCGTGCACTATTCAGTGTCCCCTTGAGGATCACCAGAGGTGTACGGCCAGTGTAGGAGATCGCTCCCCACACCCTGTATGCCTCGGTCGTATGCAGTCCTGATTGTAGCGCTCAACTGCACGGCGTCAAACACGCATACGACCATCATTGGCACCAAGGCAGAAGTGACTCTCATCGCTGAAGACGACACGTCTCCATTCGTCCCTCCTTCACGCCTGTCGCGACACCACTGGAGGCGGGCTGCACGATGTTGGGGCGTGAGCGGAAGACGGCCTAACGGTGTGCGGGACCGTAGCCCAGCTTCATGGAGACGGTTGCGAATGGTCCTCGCCGATACCCCAGGAGCAACAGTGTCCCTAATTTGCTGGGAAGTGGCGGTGCGGTCCCCTACGGCACTGCGTAGGTTCCTACGGTCTTGGCGTGCATCCGTGCGTCGCTGCGGTCCGGTCCCAGGTCGACGGGCACGTGCACCTTCAGCCGACCACTGGCGACAACATCGATGTACTGTGGAGACCTCACGCCCCACGTGTTGAGCAATTCGGCGGTACGTCTACCCGGCCTTCCGCATGCCCACTATACGCCCTCGCTTAGGGTCCGTCAACTGCACATACGGTTCACGTCCACGCTGTCGCGGCATGCTACCAGTGTTAAAGACTGCGATGGAGCTCCGTATGCCACGGCAAACTGGCTGACACTGACGGCGGCGGTGCACAAATGCTGCGCAGCTAGCGCCATTCGACGGCCAACACCGCGGTTCCTGGTGTGTCCGCTGTGCCGTGCGTGTGATCATTGCTTGTACAGCCCTCTCGCAGTGTCCGGAGCAAGTATGGTGGGTCTGACACACCGGTGTCAATGTGTTCTTTTTTCCATTTCCAGGAGTGTATGAATGAATCATGATCCTCATATGATTGACAATGTTAGACTGAATCGTTAACAACAGAGGTGGGATAGAATTTTGTCTATGGGATGGTAAGATGGAAATTTCGAAACGTCATGCACTGAGATGCAGAATGAAGGATTCCTTCTTCCATTTATGGCTATATTGTAACATTGCCGAACGTCGGCATTGCTGCTGCAGTAGAGACGGCTGCCGCGAATCGCCGGGAGGTGCGGTGTGTGCCTAGGACAGGGTGGCACGGGACCGGCAGCGGCTACCTCCACCCACGGGGGCCGGCGTGTGACAGTGACACCGCGGAGCCCGCCCTGGCCGAATTAGCCCCGCCCTCACGTGCGGCCGGCACGCACCACAACAAATTGACGTCACCGACGACGCGCGCCTCCGACGGCCCCTCACGTCACGTCGGGCGGTAGGAAGTGGAGGGGGCAAGGGGAGGGGCGGTTACCGAGTGCCGCGAAAGACCGACACCTCCGCTGTCAATATCCGAGTGCTTTGTTTCCTGCTGAAGGCGACGGAGTACAAAGTACTAAACTTTGGGGAAAGAAAGGCTGGCTGTCACATCGATGTCCGTCAAGCTACTAGATATGTGTTTGTTGCTTACGTAGCGTGGATAAAAAGCTTCGAGAAGCAATGTATGAAATATTGGAAAGTGTTATCGATAGGTTCTAGGTAAATGGTCTGTCGCTTACCGAACGCGGAAAGTGCATGACCTTGAACACTCAGAACCATGCGAGAATATGCCCAGAATATAAATCACTCTCCTCAAAAACAATGGTATTAGGTATTTGCATACAAAAGTGCACGTCTTACTACGAAATACGTAAGATTGAGTGCCCATTCAAGGTCTGAGAGAAGACCTTTGGTAACGCAATGAAACAAAATCCTTACAGTCATAAAAACGTGTACATGCGAAGAGCCAACCGAGAAGACGAGGTATGTCACACTTTGTACATTTTTTGGGAACGCATGTTTAAACTGCAAGACCACAAAAAATATTTAAAACACTCCAATAGATTACCAAATTTAATGAATCTTGGGAAAATAGCATAGAAAGAATAACCATTGAAATTATATGGTGAAACAGGCAAAACATCCAAAGAAAGAACATCTTGGCCACCAAAAGAAGGTTGTAAATCGATCCCTTATTTATAGGTTTTAGTCGCATCTTTGTGCTGTCTAGTTTTGGAGGTTTCTTTTTGTTACTCTTGGATTTTGGTCCATCATGTGGTAGACTGGAATAGGAACTGTTTCAGTACTTGAATATCTGCATATTTTTATAAGTTATTGACGAGAACTCTGAAAATATATCCCTAGAATTAGTTATTTGCAAAACGATCTGGATCTATCTCACAAATGATTCATGTTACAGAACTCCGTTTTATACGCGATAAGGCTATATGGGGTGAACAGTCATGTTCGACGTCTATTTGTAGACCACCAGAACGTTCCAAATCCACTGGTGTTCAGGGTCCACTGTAATTAAACCCGTATTTGAACAGCTTATCTTCCATCACAAACAGAGCTCCTCTGGGCAGTCATGTCTGGAAGGAACACTTCGGATTTTAACACGTCTTTAAAAAGATTATCCGACCTCGTTACACTGATCAGCCAGAACAATATCACCACCACCTAATAGCCGGTATGTCAAAATTTGGCATGAATAACAGCGGCTACGCGTCGTGGCCTGGAAGCAATGGTAGGCCGATGGAGGGAGCTGGAACCACATCTGTCACACAAGTCAACAAACTTCCGTAGATTCCCGTGAGGGAGTTGATTACCTCTGATGCCACTTGTTGTTCGGGTCCAGATCTGGCGAGTTATGGGGCCAGCACAACAATTGGAACTCGCCGTTGTGTTCCTCGAGCCACGCCATCATACTCCTCGCCTTATGACATGGCACATTATCTTACTGAAAAATGCCACTGGCGACGTGAAACATGACCGTCGCGAAAGGGTGTACGTTATCTGAAACCAGTATAAGATACCCGGTGGCCGTCATGGCACTTTGCTCGAGCTTCGCTGCATCGATGGATGCTCACAAGAATGTTCCCCAGACCATAACGGAGCCGCCGCCAGCCTCTCTCTGTGTCACAGAGCTGTTCTACAGGAAGAGGATGGATTCGCGACCTCCCATCGGCATTATGAAGGCGGTATTGGGATTTATCAGATCATGCAACGCTCTGCCACGGCGCAAATATCCAGTGCCGATGGACAAGTGCCCATTTCAGTCGAAGTTGCTGACGTCGTGATGTTAACACTGGTACATGCACTGGTCGTCAGCTGCGGTGGCCCTTCTTTAGCTCCTATGTTAGTTCCACCACCGTTCACCGCCAGTCCTGTTTCAACAGTCTGACCAGCCTACGTCGTCCGACACCTGCAATGAGGGACGGCAGCCCAACCTCGTGACGTCTGGCCATGAGTTCGCATTAATTTCGCCACGTGTTGATCACCACAGCACACCTCGAAGACCCGAGAAGTCCTGCACTTTCCGAAGAGTCATCACAATCTGCCCTCGGTCAGGCTTAGGTAGATTGCATGCTTTCACCATTCTACAAACGGACAATACGCTCACTGATACTGGATGCACGGTGATTGTGTCTAATTAGCGGTCATTCCAGGTGACGCTGCTATCGCTTGTACGGGTTTGTATTGATAGCGGATCGATGGTCATAATGTTCTGGCCGATCCGTGTTACTTGTCGTTGAGTAGGAATGCTTTTGTAGGTCCCAGGATTCACTCTTGCGTTTCCAAAACCATTAACTCAGTCTTTTGTAACTCTGCAATAGTTTATTTTTTAACAAAGCAAAGCTGAATTTATTTTTAAATTTTTTACGTTACGTCTGATGTGCCACAAAAAGCTCATGTTACTTTTCTTTACATATCTCAGGGCAGTTTGTTATTAATAGTTCTTCCGTAAGGTAAATTCTCCCTGTATTTCCCTTCCCATTGCTGTTCCTTCTTCCTTAAATTCATCTATGTGCTTTATATCAGCTGCCTCAATTTTCTGGGATAGTTCCCAGGGCCGATTAACAAGCGTGGCTCTTTTGTCTCTGGGAGATGGTCCTCTAAAGAAACAGGAATTTCACTCATTGTATCATTTAATTTTTTTCTTACAATATCTGGCAGTGGAATCGTCATGCCTAGGATTTCTACAAGCAAATCAGAGAAATTAACATGGTTATATAGGAATATAGATCATTCCAGTCACCTAACAAATTAAAATTCTTGATGGACTTTTCTCTTTCATAGAGTTTGATTTTTTTCAGAAACTCAAACAATGAGTATTTTCAGTCACTCTCTAACTCATTTTCCTGAGATTCCTACAAACTTGTTCTGCTATAACGTTTTGTACTTTTACCTGATTGTTTAACAGATGGCTTCTCACCTTCATCTTGTGATGATCCGCTTACTTCAAACTTCCAAAGAGGACCACACTATAGTGATATTTCCGAACAATGTTACTATAATGAAACAATACAAGTAGGAAACTCAACCGATCACGTTAGCAGTCGCAAGCCAGCTGACCCAGCAGTGGAAGTAAAACTTAGACTTGCCCCATTCTTTCTGCGGGAAGACCGCCATAGAACGTTCCTTCTGTTCAATAATATGTTAAACCCATTGTATCTCTGAGACCTGCCACGATAATTGAGAATCGCCTTAAGTGATTTATAGTACCGCCGGCTGGCAATCACAACGTGTCATAAAATCATTTAGGAATTAAATGGAGCTACCCGTTTTTCCCCTTGGTGTCTTCATCTGTGTGTGTGTGTGTGTGTGTGTGTGTGTGTGTGTGTGTGTGTGTGCGTGCGTGTGTGTGTGTGTGTGTGCGCGCGCGTTCACTCGCGAGTTCCACACCTCGTTCTAAACCACTGGACCGATTTCTATCAAACTCGGTACACATATCCCTTCCGGTCATACAACCATGTCTAAGGGATACGAATCGCCTACCTGTCATAAGATAGGACGTCATAAAGAATGAGATACGTGAAAATCTACCGCATAATGCAACACGTTTAAAAGTTATTACTTCTGCACCGCTAACTCTATTCGAAATCAATTTCCTAAGCCGTTAAATGCACCTACAAAAGTTTATCGTGGTACCACACTTATATCAGGGGATATTTCGTCATAGACACTGAACTGCGAGAAAGAAATGAAGCATTTTGCATTACGCTTAAATTTATCGCTTCTTTTCTACTAACTCTATTAGCAACATATTTCTCTGATAGTACCCACATATACCGTTGAATGTACCTGCACAAATATTCATTGTACAACGGATATTTCAAGAAATATGACGTCATGAACGCTGACATTGCGAAGAAACGCCGCATCATCCATGATGTATTAATACATTTATTCTTTTCTACTAGGACACTGTTAGAGTCCAGTCAAGTTAAGGTATTCCCTGACAACTGACAGCGCTTTCAGCTGCAAAGTGCAAACGCCTGCAGGCGAAAACGATGGCCGTCTATAGCGCTGTGAAACGGTGTTGCCCTAGACACATTTACAGAATCGCTTTGTAGACACGCGAAGTAGTCGCTTGTAACGTACAGAAACTGTCCAGGATCAAGTTTCTTAATTTGGATACTATACCTATACATTTGCACATCGTATATATTTCCATGTACGACTGTTGTAATTTAAAAGGAGGTTTCTCGAGTACACTGAAATGAATTTTTTTCTGTACTTCACTACAAGTGCGAATCATTTTTTTGTTTTCGTTTCCAATAGAGAATTGGCAAAATGAATACCCAGACACTGCCGACTTTGTCAGCTAGTATGGATATAAAAGGTTCGGAAACGCGCGGAAGACAACAAAGTATTCTGTACTCCATAATGTACACTTGTTTAGGAGGTGTAAGCTCTAACGAGAAGGGAATTTGATCTTGTAAGACCACAATATGAAAAACTCTTATTAACTTATTCCAGTGTATTATGCAGTTGTCCGATCAATTTCTTGTTGAGATCCAACGTTTCGCCCACTTCCGCAAAAGACATCTTCAAGAGAATTAGAGGGGAGAAGGGGGAGGGGGGATAATCGGAGCAGTTTCAAGCTTTTTCGGAGATCGGAAGCACGTCCAGGATTAGATCAATTAGATATTAGCTAGTACCCCTGCCATTGCCCCCGCCTGCCACCTGTTGCAACCCCCCCCCCCCCCCCCCTCTCGCACATTATCACCAAACTTCAGCACCTGCAGAATGAAAGACTTTTCTTGGGACAATTTTTAAAATGATGGAAGGTGAACGACATTTAATTAATGCGTGTGTGTGTGTGTGTGTGTGTGTGTGGTTTTCGCTGTGTGTCTGTATGTGTTAGAACGAATGACGAAGGGATTCGTGGTACTTTGGAATGATTGGGAAACACTGTACTAGACGAGCAAACAGGATAAAAATAGGAAATGACCGCGGAGAAGTCTTCGGACGTTGGCGCGCCAGGTACATATATTCTGCGGCGGCGAGCTTGGCTCCAGTTCACCACCGGCAATGGAGGGTGGAACTTTGACGGTGCTAGACACTCGTGCTGGCGAAACGTCAATAGACTTATCAGGCGAACGTTGGCCTAAGACCCAAGACAGAAGCCAAAAGGCAGTTTGTCAACAAGTGGCCATGAGAGCCTCAACAATTTGGTGATATAAAAATACATGCTTGACATTCGTTTTCGCAAACTGGAAAGAACGAGGCACGGTTTCCAACGTACTGAAAGCGAACAGGAGTTTTCAACTAACATTTTGCTAACAAAGGAATACGAGTAAATGTAAAGCTGAGATGATCACGTTCCACAATAAAACAAAACGTCTTGTTGATATTGTAGGTAAAATACGTTCAGACCGTAGTGTTCTGAGAAACACAGAAATTCGTCAAATGTACATCTGTATGATTGCTCTGCAATTCACAGTTGACTACCAGGCAGAAGATTCATCCAAATACCTTCAACCTATTTCTCTGACGTTCCATTCTCGGATGGCGAGAGGAAAAACGAGCACTTAAACATATCTGTGGAATAACTAGTTTATTTTATTTTATAATGATGATCATTTTTTCCTACTTAGATGGGAGCCCACACAATATTTTCACAATCGGAGGGAAAGTTGGTAACTGAACAGAATACCTTTGTTTTAATGATTGCCGCCCCTGTTCATGTATCACTCTCTCCCCGATTTTATGATAATACAAAAGGAGCTGCCTTTTTTCGAACCTTTTCGATGTCCTCTCTCAGTCCTATCTGATGCGGGTCCCAAACCGCACAACAATACAGAAGAGGCTGCACAAGTGTGATGTAAGCAGTTCATCTGGTAGAAACGGTGACGCTTCATTCAACACTGAATGTTACAGGAATAAATAGCGAAATTACATATTTCAGAAACGGTAATAATATAGTGCTGACAATATAATGAGAGGTCAAAATTTTCATTGAACTCAAAGAGAGGAAGTCCAATTACAAAAGAGAATTTCAAATCGAGGTTTTCCCTTGGTGGGCATGTAGTCTCGGTTCATTCTGCCATAGGTAGAGATATGACGGAAATCCGCATAATTGAGACTATTCAAATTGCTGGGGGATTGCGTGGAAGAGATATAGACAGTGTGAGAAGAAAATGAAGTGCCAAATGAAAACAAAAAATATATAATTCATGTAGTGCTTATCTCTGTCTCCAGCGCAATACTTCGATATGCAAAACAGATTCTGAAAACAAAACAAGTGTGTAAGAAAAGCTGTACCGTACCTAAGACAACGAAAGTCTGCGGATTTTATCACTGTTACCAACCGAAACCTCTTTCGGTCTCAAAAATCGCACCGTAATATGCATTTTGGCATTTACTGTTTGCTGTACACTTTCCTATTCATTTTTAAGGAAATAAGGCTAAGTAAAGTTGGATATAAACTTGCTTAGCCGTATGATTTTATTTTGTCTGAGATTACCTTCATTTCTGTTTTGTTTTATATATGCAGCAGCAGTAACTCCGTGCCGAAGATGTTCAGCGACGAATGTTGTTGGGCATGAGCTGCGACCAAAGAATTTTTAACTAGTAGCTGTATTTCGGTCCATTGTCAACAACTGAAGGGCAAATTAATCATTTGGCCAACTTTTTGGAAATGTTCGTCAAACATTAAACATTGCTTCAATGTGGTTCAACCTAGTTAGTTGTACCATTAGTGTTCCAAAATTCTCACAAAGTTGTATGCCATCCAATCCTCAGTCACGCAGACTGATACTAAGCGCAGACGGAGCAAGAGGATTACTGTACCTTCGATTACCATCTTAGGACTTTTAAGAGAGTTGGTGTGAATACCCCTACACGACATTCGTGTGTTCACATTATGTTTTCTGATGTTTTGATTGTTAATGAAACTTATGTCTTTTAATTAGTGGTAACTTATGTATAACATCCATTAAGGTGACAAAAGCCATGCGATAGCGATATCGAAATATGCAGATGGCGGTTGTGCGATGCACACAAGATATAAAAGGGCAGAGCATTGGTGGATCTGTCATTTGTACTCAGGGGGTTAATGTAGAATGGAGTCCGACGTGATTAAGGCCGCACGACGGAAATTAGCATCTGTAATGGTAGTTACATTTCGGAAATTGTTAGGGAATTCAACATTCAGAGATCCACAGTGTTAAGATCGAGCCGAGAATACCAAATTTCAGGGATTACCTCTCATCACTGACAACGTATCTGCGGAGAGTTGCTGGCGCTCACAGGCACGTTACACAGGGCGAAATAACCGCATAAATGTGTGCGAGACGTACGAGAACGTATCGGTTAGAACAGTGAGGCGAAATCTGGTGTTAAAGGGCTATGGCAGCAGACGATGGACGTGAGTTTCTTGGTTAACAGCATGACATCGCCTGCAACACCTCTCCTGGGCTCGTGACCATTTCAGTTAGACCATAGACGACCGGAAAACGGTGGCTTGGTCAGATGCGTCCGGATCAGTTGTAAGAGCTGATAGTAGGGTTAGAGTGTGGCGCAGACAACACGAAGCCATGGACCCAAGTAGGCAACAACACATTGTGTGGGAGACGCTGGTGGTTCCATAAAGGTGTTGGCCGTTTTTTCATTCAGTCGATTAGGTCCTCTTGTCCAGCTGAACTTATCACTGACGGTAAATGCTTAGGTTCTGCTACTTGAAGACTATTTGTAGCCATTCATGGATTCAATGTTCCCAGATAACAGTGGAAATTTTATGGCTGACAGCGCACCATGTCATCGAGCCACAGTCGTTCGCAATTTGTTTGAAGAATATTCTGGACAACTCGAACGAATGGTATGGCCACCTACGTCGCCCGGCGTGAATAGAACGTCGAACATTTATGGGACATAATCGAAAGGTCTGGTCATGCACAAAATCAACCACCAGGAACACATTCGCAGTTATGGATGGCTATAGAGGCAGCATGGCTCACTATTTCTGCACAGGACTTCCAACGACGAGTCCATGCCACGCCGAGCTGTTGCATTACGTTGGTCAAAAGGAGGTCCAACACGATATTAGCAGGCACTCCATGACTTTTTATCACATCAGGGTAAGTATGAAGTCCTGTCTCATGTACATTCCATGACTTACAACAACATGCAGGTGTTTCAAGAATATTAAAAAGTGTTGACTAGAAGAAGTGTCCGCCATGTCACAAAAAAATGTGTCTTCGTAATTAGGAAATGTCTAATGAACGCCGAAGCAACTGCCGGATGTGAGCAAGGAGTTTAACATTTTAGGATTGTTGCCAGGAGCACTGTACTATATTCATTTTGCATACTGGCACTAAACTGTAGCACAAGGAAAACGATCTCTGGTAACACAAGGCCCTTAAGGAAACGAGAGCGCATATCCTCAAGGAACTACACTTTATTTGCTTCTGACTAGATCTGCGCGCGGATTTGAAAGCGTTGTTCGAAATGCGTTGCCGTCTTCAAGTGCGTTCTGCGAATTTCCCTCTTTTTTACTCACAACTGAACACAGGTTCAGCCCACACAACGGTTCTTTATTTACTTATTTCGCAACAGAAGCGTTGCTTCGCTTCCGATTCGCAGAAGAATTTTCGAGAGCAAATTGTGTACGAGATACTTCGTGCTGGTAGAACTTTGACACTAAAATTGTTATTAACATAATCTGGAAAAAAGACGGAAACAAATATTAACAGAAGAGTAGATCTCTGCTGTTGGAGATGAGAGTTTGCGTAACGCTTAAAGTAAATCTTACCACTCACTTACTTCCATCCAAAGTTTCTTTTCAGGCATTACTTGTACTACGTTATTGACGGTAGACTGAGACTCTGTATGGCTGTGTCTTATAAGCTACGAATTACCCATATGCCGTGTTATTATGAGGGCTATTTTCTTGTGGCGGCCGGAGTGGCCGGGCGGTTCTAGGCGCTACAGTCTGGAACCGCGCAACCACTACGTTCGCAGATTCGAATCCTGACTCGGGCATGGGTGTGTGTGATGTCCTTAGGTTAGTTAGGTTTAAGTAGTTCTAAGTTCTAGGGGACTGATGATCTCAGCAGTTAAGTCCCGTGTTGCTCAGAGCCATTTGAACCATTTAATTTTTTTCTAAGGTCCCATCGGTCGTGAAATTAAACTCACAGTGATAATACGATGAAGCTGTGTGCAGATGTCTTGCACAGTGTCTCTATTAGGCTTGTCGTTGTCGACATATCGCACTGAGCGCACAGATAGCTCACAAATATGCGCAGAACGGCAGAATCTTCAGCTAAATATGAATTTCGTGCTGTGAACTGCTTTCTTCACGCTGAGAGTACAGCCTGATTTCTTGCAGGCCAAATAGCGTAAATGTCCTGTTTGACAGCAAAGTGTTGCAGTGGTGCAGGAACTCTGAAACAGCGCGCACAGACGTTCATGCGGCAGACGGTCACGGGAGGAAGCAAGTTTCAACCGATGATCCTGTTCAGTGAATGGGTCAGGCGATTCGAGAGAATCGTCTAAGAAGGACAAGTTCAGAACAAGCAAAGGGGAATCAGGATTTGTCCTTCTTCATGGCAACGATCGCCCGCATTCTGCAGCTGCGATGAAGACATTTTTGATGGAACAGCCTGCACTCCATCTGATTTTCATCTCTTTTCTCTCACGAATCTCTGGCTATGAGGGAATTATTTCGACGGGGACAACGAGCTACGGACCAGCGTAGAGATCTGGCCGAAAGCATATGCTGCAGCCTTTTATGACGAGAGTATTGTAAAGTTGATACAACGTTACGGCATATGTTCCAGTTTGGTTGAAACTATGTAGAGAAGTAGCTGGAAGGTGCAGCTAAATGTTGCAGACAAAACATTTTTGATTTTCAGTGTGGTTTTCTTATCTCGATGGATCGGACCTCACACTATACTATCCTTCATTTATACTTATTTTGCTTGTCATTGTGTTTTACAATCGATAAGTCTATCAGAGAACAGAGGGATTACCCAGAGTTTACACTTTGAGCAGAGCCACACAGCGCTTCCTTAAAATCCGTGCACTTGTTGCACCTGTCGTAAAATATCTTCTATTTTCCTGAAGGTTTCCCAGCGTATAGAACATTGCATCACCTAATGTGCGTGCATTCGTGATGGTAGACAGTTATTTCCTCTTTCAGTATTTAAGATGAATCCTTCAAGATGTGTAGCTGGCAGAATTAAAACCATTTAACACAATATTGTGGAACACAATATTGTGGAGTAAATGCTCGTGCGTCAGAGATAACATTATGCATCCTCATTTAGTACACAATTTTGACACATGTAGTCTAAATTCTTACAGCATCTGAACCTGAAGTAACAGGATTACTATCTCGCCTGCCTCTGGCCAGGTTACCAATAATATCACGTCACTGCCAAGCATGAGTACACTGGTGTCACGACAGTGTGGGACTGGAGAGTAGAATGGCGCTGTATTGTCAGCTCTGATGAGAGTAGGTTCTGTCTGTATGCCAGTAGTCCACGTATACACGTATGACATATACATGCATTCACCCATGACACACATTTCTCTCCCCGGGCTTCATGGTGTTGAGGGCCATCAGTTACAGCTTGTTGCCACATTTGGCGTCTCCGCAATTTGAAGTAATCAGTATCTGTTACGCTGCACAGGCTGTTATCTCCGAGTTTCAGCCATTTCTTCGACGGGGAAGTCATGGTTTTTTTCTTTCAGCAGGACAGTGCACCTCCACGCTCTGCTGCTGGAAAGCAACGAGCTCTCGTGTTGTACTGCAGCTGTCCTAATCAGCAAGATTTATTTGATCATGAGACCCAGAAAGTATTAGATACAGGCTCCCAGATAGATGCCATTTTCCTTGACTTCCGGAAAGCGTTCGATACAGTTCCGCACTGTCGCCTGATAAACAAAGTAAGAGCCTAGGGAATATCAGACCACCTGTGTGGCTGGATTGAAGAGTTTCTATCAAACAGAACACAGTATGTTGTTCTCAATGGAGAGACGTCTACAGACGTTAAAGTGACCTCTGGCGTGCCACATGGGAGTGTTATGGGACCATTGCTTTTCACAATATATATAAATGACATAGTAGATAGTGTCGGAAGTGCCATGCGGCATTTCGCGGATGATGCTGTAGTATACAGAGAAGGTATAGCATTAGAAAATTACAGCGAAATGCAGGAAGATCTGCAGCGGATAGGCACTTGGTGCAGGGACTGGCAACTGACCCTTAACATAGACAAATGCAATGTATTGCGAATACATAGAAGGAAGGGTCATATATTGTATGATTATATGCTAGCGGAACAAACACTGGTAGCAGTTACTTCTGTAAAATATCTGGAAGTATGCGTGCGGAACGATTTGAAGTGGAATGATCATATAAAATTAATTGTTGGTAAGGCGGATGCCAGGTTGAGGTTCATTGGGAGAGTCCTTAGAAAATGTAGTCCATCAACAAAGCAGGTGGCTTACAAAACAGTCGCTCCACCTATACTTCAGTATTGCTCATCAGTGTAGGATCCGAAACTGGTCGGGTTGACGGAGGAGATAGAGAAGATCCAAAGAAGAGCGGCGCGTTTCGTCACAGGGTTATTTGCTAACCGTGATAGCGTTACGGAGATGTTTAGCAAACTCAACTGGCAGACTCTGCAAGAGAGGCGCTCTGCATCGCGGTGTAGCTTGCTCGCCAGGTTTCGAGAGGGTGCGTTTCTGGATGAGGTGTCGAATATATTTCATCCCCCTACTTATACCTCCCGAGGAGATCACGAATGTACAATTAGAGATTCGAGCACGCACGGAGGTTTTCCGGCAGTCCTTCTTCCCGCGAACCATGCGTGGCTGGAACAGGAAAGGGAGTTTATAGCAGTGGCACGTAAAGTACCCTCAACCACACACCGTTGGGGGGCTTGTGGAGTATAAATGTACATGTAGATGTAGATCACCAAATCTCTTGCCAATTAGACACGTATGTGAGCTTCATCACTTTCCAAGGCCTGTAAGAACCATTGCCGAATCGCAACAAGAAGCACGTGATTCTCGGGACAATCTATGACAGGATTCCAGTCGGTAGTGTAGTACCTTGTACTGTAAGGGAGCAAGGGAAAGGATTTTGTTATGGGTGGCTGGTATCCTCTTTCGACAACATATATGCACACATGGATTAATACAGTTCTTTATTTACATGACCTGGAGACTTAACTTTAACAAGAGTCCATGTGTGGTAGTAAGAGCTCATCCGTAATAGGCCTCTTGAAGATGATATCGTTAATCTTTAGTCTCGCTGCTGGTCTCGATCTGATCGCTATGCACTGTCGTAGCCTGAGCGCGTCAGTGAGTTAGTGAGGCCCTCCACTCAGCGGCGGCGGTCTAAAAGCATGCTGCTCAGAGGACTTTGGCGGCGTGCTGCTTGTAGTTGTGTCTCTCGCCTTTCTCGTGATGGGAGCGCTCGATCCAGCGTGTACTAAGAGTATTCGCACTACATCTTTGCCGACCGGTGTGCTGGCGCCAGTTTGCGCCAGCACAGGTAGCTGTACGATTGTTTGCGTACTACAATGAGGCCTGAGTTGACGCCAGATTGGAATACACAGTCTATTGCTGGGAGTATTCAGGTACCCTTTCTGTGACATGTGTATTTCATTTGTTCTGAATTTCTGTTCATGCGCTCCTGCGATGATGAACAGCCTGTCACCTCACTTGTCACTAAAATGTCCTTGTCCTAGAGGGTGCTGCATTTTTTCTGGGAGTGTTCACAACTTTTTTAACAGAGTAACATGAGGACGGATCTTTGCGTGACCTTCCGTGAAGCTGCTTAAATAAATAGCAAACATCGTTGAGGTACTTATTGGCAAAGTGTGCTGCAGGGTAGGAGCCAAACAAGACTCGTTTATTTACAATTCTTAACTACTTTGGCGAGCGGTCTAACGCGCGGCAGTCATCGATTGTACTGCTGGTCCCGGCGGAGGTTCGAGTCCTCCCTCGGGAATGGGTGTGTGTGTTTGTCCATAGGATAATTTAGGTTAAGTAGTGTGTAAGCTTAGGGACTGATGACCTTAGCATTTAAGTCCCATAAGATTTCACACACATTTGAACATTTTTAAATTAAACTTCATTCCTTCCATTGAATACTATATTGTTACCAATTTTCAGAGAAGGAAGTGGAACAGAGAGCAAAAAGATCGAACGGTAATACAATTGCATTGCTTTGGCTCATAATTTAATAATGGATGGGTCAGTTAATAAAAGACACCAATGCGATAAATAAATTACATAGCGGATTATCTTTTTTAAATTGGGGCGATTTCCTACCTTAAGCAACGGGATTAATATTATAATGCTACTGGCAGGGTATTTCAAGTCATTTTCTGAAGGAAAAATATTATTTTGAATTGCGGAGCAAGGGAGTGTCGGCCGACCCGGTCAGATTAGGCGCCCGCAGTCGGCACAGCTGTACCGAATTACGTGCGGATTAAGGCGGCGACGCTGGGACGGATGCATATTCATACGTAGGCGGGGATCTCGATTAGAAAGCAATTACCGGCAGAGGCGGCGGCAGGTGGGCGCTGGCCGCCGGCCACTGGACTACCCTACACGCCGCCCCCGCCGCCCACCACCGCCCCGGGCTGTAATTAGTGTGGGCTCTGCCGCCCCGGGATTTGTTGCAGTCGGCCGGCGGGTGCTGCAGTGCTGCCGCCTGGCGCCCGCCGCCTGATTAACCCCGCGTTCTGTTCTGCCAGCTTCACTGCGCTTCGCAATCTTACTGCCGTAGTCCGATGTCTCTCCAGTGCACTCGGACATTTCAGGGGGTCGGCATAAGAAAGTATTAACCCACGAATTGTTACGTGTAATGTGTTTGATTGTGCCCATAAATCGTAAATTTTTCTTGTAATTCTTACTACGAATTAGAGTTAAGCGCGAAAAAGAACTGGTATAGGCATGTGTACTCAAATACATACATACGTTACCAGCTAGAATACAGCGCTGCGGTCGGAAACGCCTATATAAGACAAAAAGTGTCCAGTGCAGTTGTTAGATGGGTTACTGCTAATTCGATGGCAGGTTATCAAGATTTAAGTGAGTTTGAATGTTGTGTCATAGTCGGGCCACGGGCTATGGGACACTGTATCTCCAAGGAAAGCCGTAACGTGGAGATTTTCTCGTACGACTAGTTCACGAGTGTACCGCGAATATCAGGAATCCGGCGAAACATCACATTTCCGCCATCACTGCAGCGGGAAAAAGATCCTGTAAGAACGGGACCGGGGAGGACTGAAGAGAATCGGGCAATGTGTCAGAAGTGCAGATTTCAGTGCTGGGGCATCAACAAGTGTCAGAGTGCGGACCATTCAACGAAATATCATCGAGCAGAGGGTCCACTCGTGCTCCCCTGATGACTGCATGACTCAAAGCTTTACGTCTCGTTTGGGCCCGTCAACAGCGACATTGGACTGTTGAAGACTGGGACACATGATGCGTGTTCGGACGACTCTCCTTTCGAATTGTATCGAGCGGATGGACGTGTATGGGTATGGAGACAACCTACTGAATCGATGGACCCTGCATGTCAGCAGGGGACTGTTCAAGCTGGTGGAGGGTCTGTAATGACGTGAGCCTGTACAGCTGGAGTGATATGGGACGCCTGGTACGTCTAGATACGACTCTGACGGGTGACACGTGCGTAAGCATCCTGTCTGATCACTTTCATCCATTTATGTCCATTGTGCATTCCGTCGGACTTGGGCAGTTCCAAGAGGACAATAGGACACCCCAAAAGTCCAGAATTTTTATACAGTGGACCCAGGAACAATCTTCCTAGACATGAACATTAGTAAGCATATCTGGGATGCCTAGCAATATGCTGTTCAGAAGAGATCTGCACCCCTTCGTACTCTTACGGATGTATGGACAGACTTGCAGGTTTCATGGTGTTAGTTCCCTCCATGACTACTTCAGACATTAGTCGAGTCACTTCGATGTTGTGTTGCGTCAGTTCTGCGTGCTTTCTGGAGCACTACATGGTAGTAGGCAGGTGTACTAGTTTCTTTCGGTTTTCAGCGTATTACACTATTTTTAGGAATGAAAACTTCCCTGTGGCTAAAAAAAATGTAGCAAATCCTAGACGATTGTTAACTTGTAAGATAGTATGTACTATCGTGGATTAGACGTGTCTTGACCCAAAACTGCCAGGAATATTTGTGAATTCAAACATGTGTCTACGTCACATGAGAAACTAAACGTAAAAGAGAAAAAGGAACTATAGCAATAGTGTTCACAAAGAAATAATGTATGTTCTGTATACTTAGCATTAAAAAATACAATAACAGAGAATCTACACTTCTCACGTCAATAAACTACAATTCAGTATGCGTAGAGCACTCTCTACGAAATTATGGGGGTTTTTGATAAGTGCTGTCACAACACTAAAAAAGCATTTTTTTATGATTTTGGTTTATTATTCACTTGTAGGCTTTCAAACTAGAAATGATTTATGCGAGGTATGTAGCAAATAACTTCATTTTCAATTTTTTATTTAAAGTATTGTTGAGGAGGTGTGGTACATCATATTTGTTGCTATCTCTTAGTTGACAAGAATTGCCTCTTCGTAACTTTCTTGTAACGCAACATTAAAAAAGTCTGCAAAGCTGCATTCACTTGACTATTCATTGACGTTGTCATGTGATACCTATATCTGTTAAAGAAAAAAAAAGTTTGGAAATATAACAGATACATAATGTTTAAGTTGCGGGAGAAAGAAAGAAACCCCACAAGTACTTTTATTATAGATTTCTTCTATTGAGACGAGATAGAAGGAAGCAACAATTCTACGAAAGTGAAAAATTGGATCACTGTTGTCATTAACGTCCTGACCAAATATTCAACTATTTATTGGATTACAGAATTTCGTAGTCACTGTCGTATTGACACGGTGACAGAGCACTGTTTTCATTCTAGAACAGGAACATATCTAACGTATCCTTCGCAGGTATGTAAAAAGTGAAGCCCCGAATATATAATCAACACCAAGCTGATGTGAGGAAAGAGAACACAGAATTCCCTCTTGGAAATCAGTTTTGAAACAGTCATGAACAAAATAAATCCTTGTGGTTTGAACACAAACAGTACTTCCAGCAGGTCTATCATCGGTGACAACAAAAATTTTGAGTTGAAGTCTTCCACACTTAGCGACGAATCACAGTCCTGATGGGACCAATCAAAGTCAAAGTTCACAATGATAAATTTACTGAGAGCTACGGAGCCGAAATTCAAGACGAATGCAGAAATATTACAAGCCTTCTGGTCAGTCACCACGTCGGAGGCACGTCTTCTACTTATAGCTTACGGTGGAGGTTCATGGACTTGAAGGCATGGACGACGGTTGTGACGTAGCGGTGTCTCCGTAGTGAGCTCTTGAGTGTGGAAATACACCAGCATTCGGGGCCTGGTCCCGTAAGCTCACTCAGACCAAACTGCCCCGCAGGGCCTGTGACCCAGGATACAGTAGGCCATCCATCATTTCACATGGGCGGCGAAGGAAAGAGGTCCGTGGAACCAGCCACCTTTGCTGGTGCAGAGGTATGCAGAGTGGCAACCATTGACTGTTGTCTCCTAGGAATACGGCACTTTGCGTAACTTTCGTGTAATGTGTGTTACTGGCAGACTAAATGTAAACACCAGATACAGCATTAAACATGCTAAGGCAAGACAGTTTATACAGCCAACAAATGCGTTCTAGCACTTGTAATGGCACTATTTGTTACGAACATACGGTGCAGTTGAAACTACTATGAATAGTGTGACCAAAATAGTTCTCACCAAACCGAGTATTATCACTTCCTTCTATGTGGCTATTAAGAAGGATATGTAATTTTAGCACACTGAAGTCAAACTTAGCCACTCGCAGCAGATATCACGGAAATACTAAGGCTAGTTCTAGCCGTGGTAGTAGCCTCCAATCGAAGAGGAAGCAGGGAATCGTTAAGTTTTTTCATGTACCTCACATCCAGCTGAAGCCAGTCATTGATTCCACACAACTAGTAAATTGCAGTGTGTTGGTTGCTGACTTGCATCCGCAGTTCCTAGTAATCCCAAACGAGATTGGGAGAGTCAATCGAGGTGTAAAGTGTGCTGAGCGGTCAACATAGGCGATGTCATGTTGAAAGGGGAGAGTGTCCACAGCACACTGGAAGATATACAATAGTGGGCAACACTTTCTCATCGAGAAGGTTGAAATAAATATAGGGGTCACGTTCACGGTATCCTGAATGAGTGGGATCAAGTCAGGGTACATAAAACAACCACGTCTGGCCAGAATTACACCCACGACACACCGTGGGTTAAACATGTGACTGGGTGGTCGGTGAATTCAACGGCTCCATGATTTCCAAAGCGGCACAATCGTGACTCATGGGGCCGCACTACACATGTCCACTCAGCTAGCATCCAGTTCGCCGGCCAAGTGTGGCCGAGAGGTTCTAGGCGCTACAGTCTGGAACCGCGCGACCGCTACGGTCGCAGGTTCAAGTCCTGCCTCGGGCATGGGTGTGTGTGATGTCCTTAGGTTAGTTAGGTTTAAGTAGCTATAAGTTCTAGGGGACTGATGACCTTAGCAGTTAAGTCCCATAGTGCTCAGAGCCATTTGAACCAGGACCCAGTTCGTGTGTTGTTTGGCCCAACCCAGTTGTACAGCTGTATATGCTGCTGTGAGCGATGGTCTTTTGGGAGGTATCCGACTCCAGATGTCCAATGCTCTACCCGCCAGTGTTTGCTGGGAAAGTGACAGAGAGTTTGAAACTTGCTGTCAATGACGACAAGGCGTGAAACACTTCTCACATTCTTTTCGGTCAGGATCATTGTACACCACTGAAATGAAATGATCAGAATCGCATTGATGGCTGGGTATCCCCCCACCCCAGCGTGTGGAAGTTCGGGCACCGAGCTGCAAGTCTTTGTGGTAGACGCCAGATTGGGCGACTTGCATGTCAGTGATGATGAAATGGTGATGAGGACAACACAGCACCCAGTCCCAGAGCGGAGAAAATTTCCGACGTGGCCGGGAGTCGGACCTGGAGTCTCTGTCTGGCAGTCAGACACGCTGATCACACAGCTGTGGCGTTGGACCTAAGTGCACGGCCACGGTCGTTATGCTGCATTATACGCCTGCGCCTCATACACCATCCACTGGCCACATGTTGGACAGCGCGTGTTGCTACACTGACAAATCGGGCACCTCACTGCACGATGTGATCACTTCGTAACACGATAGCTGCCAT
Organism: Schistocerca gregaria; assembly: GCF_023897955.1. Lineage (NCBI taxonomy): Eukaryota > Metazoa > Arthropoda > Insecta > Orthoptera > Acrididae > Schistocerca > Schistocerca gregaria. Next base: position 833,325,576 of record NC_064922.1, read on the forward strand.
TCTTTCACGACTTCATGTAAAAAACATATTACTGTGCTGATGCCACACAGCCGACTGGCACGTACACATCGCTGTGGTGGAGTCGTGGCGTTATAACACTCCGTTAGTACATTCCTCAAAGTGTTTTTACATGTATCTATTTCGTCCCATTAAGAAGGACGTGCTATGTTAACTGTACAAGTAGGTCCCATAACCAAATATGTGCTATGATGCTCACAGGGGAAACTCCGCATAGCGACCCACTCAGATTTAGTGACTAGGTGGCCCAGTGGATAGTCAAAAACTGAGCGAAGGCCAAGTATGAAAACAGGAAGATCTACAGCACTGAGAAAAAAGAAACACAGAAACAGTGAACAGTCCAAGCTCCAGATGTGCAAAATACAGCGAACTTGAATAGTCACGGGGTTATAGTTGTGTTGTCACGGTGTTGGGCTGCGAAGGGGGATATCCGTATTCAAATTTTCAAAAAAAAAAATGGTTCAAATGGCTCTGAGCACTATAGGACTCAACTGCTGTGGTCATCAGTCCCCTAGAACTTAGAACTAATTGAACCTAACTAACCTAAGGACATCACACACATCCATGCCCGAGGTAGGATTCGAACCTGCGACCGTAGCAGTGGCGCGGTTCCGGACTGCGCGCCTAGAACCGCGAGACCACCGCGGCCGCCAAACGTTTCAAATCTTCCTCATGACCCATATTTTTATTTTCAAAAACTTATGATATATCCGTCCTGTCGTTAAAGTGTCTGTTCGCTGTATTCAAAGGTATGTCTGTGTCGTTTGTCGTTAGTTTGCAGCAGCGAGGTGTAAGCAAGGGACTTGCAGACGTACGTAGCTCCTAAGTGTTCTACACAAGTTCCCCAAGTTATGGCTCCTGCATTCCCTTTTGGAACTTTTGACTCTTGAAAATCTTTGTTGTATCATAGTCCACACCCGTTTATTTCTTGTTTTATTTCTTGGACATGACATCCCGCCTGCTCTCTCCAATCATCACATTTACTTTTGACGATAATACATTCTTAAAACATGACTCATACTCTATAACCATTGCATAGTATGACAATCGCCAAGACTACAAAAGAGAACAGCTACGTCGATGACCGGATGGGAAGGTCATAATTATCTGAAAAAAAAAAAAATGCGGCACCAGGGAGATCTGAACACGGATCTTCCGCTTCACAGTGCAACAGCGTGACCACACAATCACAACAACATGGGTCGAAGTTGCACATCATGAACTTGGGCCGTTCACTGTTTTTATTTTGCTTCTTTTTCCATAGCTCATTGTATCTTCTTCCTGTTTTCAAGCTTGATCTGTGTTCAGTTTTAGACGGACTATACACTGGGCCATTTTACCGCTACATCTGGCGGGGGGAGGGAGGGGGGGGCTTGCGATAGGGAGATTCCCTTGTCAGTAAGGTAGTATTTTGTTACTTTTATCGATCGAAATCCCACCGAGAGTCTTCTGAAAGTCCAGGGAAACATCGTCAACTAGTCGCCGTTGTTTCCGGCTTTTACGACCCGATTGACAAGCAGAGCGAACCCAGTTCTGTAAGATATGTGTTTGTGGAGCGTAGTATATGCTTAGATCTGTGGAGAAAAATTTTGTTCTCCGGAAAGGACGTAACACGTTACCACGCAGCACAATTTACTTATGAATACTGTAACACACCCTCCAATAATTAACTTTAAGCTGGGAGTTCGTATGAGATTATGATCCTGCCTTTATACCCTGAAATGCTGTCTCTTCACATCGAATCTGACGCACAAATAAATAAGCGTGGTCTGACCGGGTGACTGAAGTTTTGGGACTGAAATTGAAATCCCTGCTGCAGACCTTCTGCATCTATTAACTTTGTTCATAAATAAATTGGATGTCATATTTAAATCTATACCCAATAAATGTTTTTTGCTATATTTGTCATACCCTACCTAATATCATGTGGTAGCAGAAATTATGTCGATGACTCAGTTTCCGCCAGCACATGCCTCGAAGTTCCACACCGATATAGAATTACCTGTACAACTGAAGTTCTTACATAACAGTGATCATTGCTTAATGGAGGCTGTTTCACTTCAGCTTTAAATACAATTAAAAGCGAATGATGTACATTTCGAGAACATAATTATTTAGGGAACTCATATGAGACCAGGGAGGAGGATAATAAAAACGTAAGATCTGCAATCATACTCAAATGCAACTCAATGGCCGGCTGGTGTGGTCGAGCGGTTCTAGGCGCTTCAGTATGGAACCGCGCGACCGCTACGGTCGCAGGTTCGAATCCTCCCTCGTATATGGATGTATGAGATATCCATAGGTTAGTTAGGTTTAAGTAGTTCTAAGTTCTAGGGGACTGATGACCTCCGATGTTAAGTCCCATAGTGCTCAGAGCCATTTGAACCACTTTGTAACACAATGATCAGCGCTCAAATACATCATAACATACGTCTTTGTAAAATAGAATCCAACAAATCACACGCTGTTACAGGGACAACGGATACGACAGACAAAAATACTACAAAATATTACTATTCATTCCTCAAACTTTGTTTCCCATATCCGACTTGATGAATACAGAGACGCCGTCTCAGATACGTAATTCACAAATATTTCAGAAATGTTCTCATATTTTCACGACCGAGCGAGGTGGCACAGTGGTTGACACAATGGACTTGCATTGTGGAGCGTGACAGTTTATCGACTGCTATCGATTTCCGTGTTCGAGTCGCATGATACGTCACTGTGACGTCACTTTCAGGCGAGCCAAGCATGACACTGGCTTATACGGCTGTATGAAAGGCCTCCGTGCCAAAGCAGACGCCTTTCAATATACCAATCAGTCTAACAGTTACTATTAAAATCAGCGTTGATCACAAATTTATTTATTCTGGTAACCGGTTTCGACCAAACCTGTGGTCATCTTCAGACCAAAATGCTGTATGAGCAAGAGCCTCCTTCTAGTGACAAATCACTGCATGATAGTAGTACAGTAACTATTAGTGTTAACACCTATTACTTTCTGCCCCCACGATGTATTCAAAAGTGACCAATCAGTCTGTTCTACAGAAAACGTACTAAATATACTGTTATAAGACAAAAGCTGATGTTGCGTCTCTTTAATGCAAAATCTTAGTGTGGTTCGTAAAGTAAGAGAAACCGGTGCAGACTATCACAACCGATCGCAAGTGGACGAGTTGCCTGCGCAGGGGTGCAAGGGTAGGGTAGGGTAGAAGAGGTGGTGCCAGACGCCGGGGGCGGCAGAAGCACGTGGGCCGAGGGGCGGCGGTTCACCCACCCACCGTCTGCCCCCTCACGACCCCCCACGTTCCGCCCGAGTTTTGCGGACGCGTGATTTATTTAGGCAAACGTGCCCGCCGGGACCGCGGGCGCCGGCATTAAAACGCTGTCAGAATCAGCGGCGATAGCGCGTGAATTACCGCCAGTTCGCAGAACTTGTCGGCCGCCTCCAAGCGCCGGGGCGGAAGTCTTACGTGCCGACAGCCCGCCGTGGGACGTGCGCTGTTCTCTGCCCCCCCCCCCCCCACCCCCGCTCTCTCTCTCTCACTCTGTCTCTCCCTCCCCTCCCCCTCCCCCTCCCCACTGCCTACGGCGATCTGGGCGTGCCGTAGCGAGCTGCGCTCCGAATACATCTGGCTCTATACTAGGAGTCTCTGTAGGTGATCTCAAAGTTATTCATGTGTGTGGACATGATGTTTCGTTTTCTTCCTTTACGAAGGGTAGTCATAAGGCCTCAAGGCTCGATTTTAGGTCCACTCCTATACCATATACGAGTACAACGCGTCCCTCCGGAGAATCGTCAGACTCATATTTTCCTGCAGTTCCGGTCGTGCAATGTGTTGCTCGAGTCAGCCCTGACAAATGTTGCTCATCACGTCTTTCATGCGACACACACTGTCGACGGAAACCGTTAGTTTGTATCCTGTCAGAAACAAAATGATTTTGAAACTGGAATTAAACGTGCCCATTCGATAGAGCGGCCAAAAATTAGCCTTGTGGAGTATTTGTTTCATCGAGTACGAGGGTGAACACCCCTCCCCCCCCCCCCCCCAAAATAAAGCTGAAGCTGGGGTGGAGCTTGTTTAGCACTCTTTTCTGCCGCTACGCGTGTGTAGCGCAACTCAGTGCCAGTTTCGTACCGCCTGTGTTGTCGACCTGGCTTGTTCTGTTCATCTGCAGTGATTGATTTTGCTAGCGCTGTTTTCCAAATGGTTCAAATGGCTCTGAGCACTATGGAATCTAACTTCTAAGGCCATCACTTCCCTAGAACTTAGAACTACTTAAACCTAACTAACCTAAGGACATTACACGCACCCACGCCCGAGGTAGGATTCGAGCCTGCGACAGCATCGGTCGCGCGGTCTCAGACTGTAGCTCCTAGAACCGCTCGGCCGCCTTGGCCGGCACTGTTTTTCTCTTGTTTCATTTTTTGTGATGGCAAGTTAAAGTGAACAATGTGCAACAGTGAAATTTTGTTTTCTACACGGGGAAAATGTTCCTGAAACTGTTTTAATGTTGAAAACCGCTTACCAAGATGATGATATGGGGAAAAACTCAAGTGTGAGAGTGATTTACGCAATTTGAAAATGGCGGCACGTCGATTGATGACAAACCTTTTTCTGGACTTCCATCAGTTGGCCGAATCGACAAAAGTACTGAAAAAATTCTGGTGTTCACGGACCGTCGATAGACAATTGATCAACTGTGAGAGATTAGTGAGTTATCTTGGAGGTCAGTTCAGCGCATTTTAAAGGCCTGACAGTCAAAAGGAGCAAAAGAAACATCCAGTTGAAACATGTCGTGCGTTGAAAGAATAGCTTGAAACTCATCCATATTTTCTGTCAAAGGTCATTACTGGTGATTAGTCATGGTGGTTACGATGCAGAAACAAAGCAACAGTCAAGCAAATGGAAAACGTCATCGTCACCCCTTCCAAAAGAATGTCGTGAAGTCAAATTAAACCCCGAAATAATTCTGATTTGCTTTTTTGATGCCATGGGCGTAATTCATTCAGAGTTTGTTCCCCGAGATCAGACTGTCAACCAAGCCTTCTATTTGGATATTTTAAGAAGATTGTGCAACAGTGATGTTCAAGAAAGGCCCGATTTATGGCACACAGGAGACTGGTTCTTCCACCACTACAACTCAACTGCACACACAGCCATCTCTGTTAAAAATGTGGCTGAAAATGGCATGGTTCCGTTGCTCCAAGCACCTTACTCGCCTGACCTGGCTCCGTACGACTTTTTCTTATTTCCACGCATGAAAATGGGTATGACAGGACACCGCTTTGACAACACTGAAGATGTCAGGAAGAAAACGAGGGAGGAGATGTCAGGCATTCTTAAAGGTGACTACAAAAAATGTTTCAAACAGTGGAAGCACCGGTGGGACATTTGTATTAGTTTTAATGGAGATTATTTTGAAATGGACAAGGTTATTTTTTAAACAGTTTCAAAAACGCTTTTCAACAATAATTCCGTTTTTTTGTTGTTTGTTTCTGGTATACCAGTAGGAACAGCAGATCACGAAGAAGAACCAGCATGCTAGCAGCGACAGCACAGCCCCGACCTACTGTGACTATTACCGCCATATAGCACTGCTACTCAATCACTGCTAGAGTACCGGCCACAGATAGTAAAACGTGAAGAATAACCGGTATTTCAGAAGCGACAGCACAGCCCTGACTCTCGCTGACTGATACCGCTCTGCAGTAGCGCTAATCATTCGCTGCTAGAGCACTCGTTCTTATTCGTGTTTTACCATCCACTGCAGTATATAACGACAAAACAAATACCGCACGGCGCCAATGTGGAACCGCTCTATCGATCACGAACGTAAAATTCCACTTTAAACATTTATTTGTTTGCTACGGTAAACCAACCGACAGTTTCCGTCGACACTGGCCGTCGCACAGATGACGTGTTGAGCAGTATTCATCTGGGCTGACTAGATTGCACATTGCAAAAACTAAACTGCATTATCGACCGAAACACCAGAGAAAATGCGCCTGAGAACATCTTAAGAGGAAGACTCAGTGAATGGCTGCACAGTCAGAGCATTTATGACCACCTCCTAGTAGCTGGTATGTCCACCTTCGCCACGGATAACAGCGGTGACGTGAAGTGGCCTAGAAGCAACGACGCCTTGGTAGGTCGGTGGAGAGAGTTGGCAACACATCTGCTCATACAAAGCACCCAATTCGCATCGATTCTGGGGAGACTGGCGATGAGCTCACATGCCACGTTCAGTAACAATCGCAGATGTGTGCGATCAGGTTCAGATCTTGCGGATTGTGGTGGGGAGGGGTGGAAGGAGTGGGCGTGGGGAGCAGCACATCAATTGAAACTCGACGCTGTGTTCCTCGAACATCTCCATCACACTTCTGGCCTTGTGACGTGGTGCATTATTTTGTTGAAAAATGCCACTGTCGTCGGGAAACATGATCGTCATGAAGGGGTTTACCTGGTTTGCTACCAATATACGATTCTCCTTGGCCGTCATGGTGCGTTGCACGAGCTCCACTGGACCCATGGGTGCCCACGTGAATATTCCCCAAAGCATGACGTAGACGCCGCCAGCTTGTTTCCGTCCCGCAGTATAGATGTCAAAGTGTTGTTCCTCCATGCTCTCTCATTTGCATGATGAATAAAGTATCGGGATTCATCAGAACATGCAACGTGATGGCAGTCCGCCAGCCTCCACTGCCGATGGCCACAAGCCCATTTCAGTCATAGTTGCCGATGTTGTGGTGTTAACATTAGCGCAGGCATGGGACATTGGCTGCTGGGACCCATCGTTGGGAGTGTTCGGTGCACTATGTCTTTTGACACATTTGTACTCTGCACAGTATTAAAGTCTGATGTTAATTCCGCTGCAGTTCCCCGCCTGTTCTGTTTTACCAGCCTGCCCAGCATACGAAGTCCGACATCTGTAATAACGGGGCCGCGCGGGATTAGCCGAGCGGTCTGTGGCACTGCAGTCATGGACTGTGCGGCTGGTCCCGGTGGAAGTTCGAGTCCTCCCTCGGGCACGGATGTGGGTGTTTGTCCTTAGGGTAATTTAGGTTACGTAGTGTGTAAGCTTTGGGACTGATGACCTTAGCAGTTAAGTCCCATAAGATTTCACACACATTTGAACAATTTGTAATCTGGTCGTGATTTCACCTCGATTTCAACACGTGTTAAAGACACTGTCCGCAGCACTTCTAGAACACCCGTCATGTCGTGCAGGTTGCGAAACACTCGAGCTGAGCCTCCGGGCCATTACAATCTGTCCACGGTCCAACTTAGATAGACTGCGCCGCCTTCCCCATTCTTCACACTGACAGCACGCTCTCTGATACTACATGCACTGTGGTACGTCTGACTAGCAGTCATTTTTCGCCAGGTGACGCTGCTGTCCGCAGGATGGATTTACATCGGTGCTAAGTCAGTGTTCATAAAGTTCTTGCTAAGAAGTCTGTGTGAATGACTTTTCACTTAATATTCAACAAGCAGATTGATACTTTTTGCAAAAATAATAATGGCATAAAAAATTCCGTTAGAGAGAAAGCAACAAAAGAAATTGTCAAGTGTGATTTTTTTAATTATTACTAAGTGGTACTCTGAAAGCGGACTCTCCACAAATTTTGAGAAAACAAACAACGGGTGTATTCAGTTCTGTACTACAGACGGAGTCACGCCAGCAACTGATGTAGCACATGATCAGGAATCAATAAAAGAGGTAGAACACTGTAAATTTTTTTTATGTACATTCTGAACTAAACTTGAACTTTAATATGTATGTAACTCATCTGGTCAAATAGTTATGTCCTGCTTCGTATAAGTCATAGTCTTCGAAATAAACGAATCTATCTCCTGACATATTTTGCATACTTCCACTCAATAATGTGTTATGGAATAATTTTCTGGGTTAGGTCATAACGTACAAATGAAGTACTGATTGCATAAAATCGAACATAAGAGCTCTTGAATCTCAGTAAAGCTGCAGATCTGGCATAAAAACTGCACCCCACGCATGAAAATCATGTTGCTTACAAGCGGAAGTCTGTTCCGCAAACCTCAGGTATGCCCACAAATTAACCGACAACTGTGATGGAACAGCTGTCCTATGGAAAAATCTAAGCCGTCTTGGCACTGGAAAGGAAAAGCTGCGGCTGGTCCCACAGACCAACACGAGGTACTCAACCTGTACGTCTTATTACCTATAATCACAGCTGGCTCAAAAACGGTAGACACAGTCAACGACTGTAGCCACGAAACATTCTATCTAAAGCATATTTCTTGTAAATACCATAAAAAGAGCCACCTTGCTATCAGATCAATACCTATTGTGCACTGGTTCAAATGGCTCTGAGAACTATGGGACTTGACATCTACGGTCATAAGTCCCCTAGAACTTAGAACTACTTAAACCTAACCAACCTAAGGACATCACACAACACACAGTCATCACGAGGCAGAGAAAATCCCTGACCACGCCGGGAATCTAACCCGGGAACCTGGGCGTGGGAAGCGAGAACACCAGTGTTTCCCTGAGTCCTGAAAATAGGGGCTACTTACGCCGTTACCTAAAAAGGAAGTTGCCACAGCACCCTCTGATTACTGACCTATTTGCATTCTCCCTGCGCTGCCCAAGGATTTAGTATATATAGTCCACAACAAGCTACTAAAATACGCAACTACAAACAACCTACTAGGCGAACACCAATTACGTTTCCGTAAAAGTCGCAGCACAGCCACTGCCTGAATAAAGGCAACCGATGACATGAGGCTTGCAATGGATGCACAAGATACAAATATCAAGTGCAACTTAGACAAAGCCTTTAACTCTGACAACTTCAACATTTTACTTACCAAACTTAGCAACCTTAATTTCTCGTAATTTGCAGTGCAGTGGTTTCCCTCATACCTAACGCCTCACCAGCTATGCGTCCTTTCCGGCACCATAAATTCGCAATTGAGGCAGGTAGAGTTAGGCGGCGCCCAGGGTTCGGTATTAAGTCTTATACCCTTTTCACGGCATGTGAATGAAGTGTCTTCAGTTTTGTGCTACTACATATATCATATGTAGTCTAATAACCTCCAGATGTATTTAAGTGAAAGACCAATAAAGCTGAAGACAGCTATCGAGAATGTGAATGCCGACCTGTGGGCACTATCAAATGTGAGCAACTATCAAATGTTAAAGCTCATCCAATCCAAGCGGCTTGATTGGTCACTCTAGGGTCATTATACCGAAGTATCGAGAACCCCTACTATCTTTAACCATAAATGGGACAAATACCAAATCTCTCGTTCAGCAATGAGTCCAGGAGTTGTAACTGACGAAAATCTAAATATGATTGGGTACGTAAATGTAGTGTGCAAGATGGGATCAGCATCTCTCCATGCCCTACGAAAATATAAGAAGCTGTTCCCTCTTGATGTGAGCAAACCTTTAACAAACACTCATATTTTCAGTTGTTGACTATAGGGATGTTATCCCGCAAAGCCTTTCTCGGGAATGCCGACGGCGCCTGGGACTGGTTATGAACGCCGGTGTTCGTAATAACTTCAGTGTGACTCTTTCATCATATGTCACCATCGTATGTACCGCTATGCTGGCTGCGTGCAGACATGCCCAGATATCTTGATAGGCTCTGAATATCGTCTTATCAACGAGCCCTATCCATCATACCTCTCCTCGACCCAAGCGCTCTTGTCTGAACGACATGGAGGAAACACCCGTTCCTATCAGAGCAAAATTCTTTCTCCTTCACTCCATCGTTTAGCCATTTTCTCTACGTCCTTCTCGATGTCAGGAATAGCCACCAGCATTATACTGGGGGACTAAAAAACATTTCCAGCCTCAGAAGACCGTTAATGACACGTCTTAAAGCAATAACAAGAATTACCATTCTCCCTGCACGCACTCGTTGCTGTTGTCCATCTTACTTTCCAACCGGTTGTTCATATTTTCCCAGTATTCTTTGCTAGTGCAGTCTCTTTAGATTTACTTTCCCCAGAAATCGCTATGTCAGTAAACTTCTATCTTGAATGCATATATACACTCCTGGAAATTGAAATAAGAACACCGTGAATGCATTGTCCCAGGAAGGGGAAACTTTATTGACACATTCCTGGGGTCAGATACATCACATGATCACACTGACAGAACCACAGGCACATAGACACAGGCAACAGAGCATGCACAATGTCGGCACTAGTACAGTGTATATCCACCTTGCGCAGCAATGCAGGCTGCTATTCTCCCATGGAGAAGATCGTAGAGATGCTGGATGTAGTCCTGTGGAACGGCTTGCCATGCCATTTCCACCTGGCGCCTCAGTTGGACCAGCGTTCGTGCTGGACGTGCAGACCGCGTGAGACGACGCTTCATCCAGTCCCAAACATGCTCAATGGGGGACAGATCCGGAGATCTTGCTGGCCGGAGTAGTTGACTCACACCTTCTAGAGCACGTTGGGTGGCACGGGATACATGCGGACCTGCATTGTCCTGTTGGAATAGCAAGTTCCCTTGCCGGTCTAGGAATGGTAGAACGATGGGTTCGATGACGGTTTCGATGTACCGTGCACTAATCAGTGTCCCCTCGACGATCACCAGAGGTGTACGGCCAGTGTAGCGGATCGCTCCCCACAACATGATGCCGGGTGTTGGCCCTGTGTGCCTCGGTCGTATGCAGTCCTGATTGTGGCGCTCACCTGCACGGCGACAAACACGCATACGACCATCATTGGCACCAAGGCAGAAGCGACTCTCATCGCTGAAGACGACACGTCTCCATTCGTCCCTCCATTCACGCCTGTCGCGACGCCACTGGAGGCGGGCTGCACGATGTTGGGCCGTGAGCGGAAGACGGCCTAACGGTGTGCGGGACCGTAGCCCAGCTTCATGGAGACGGTTGCGAATGGTCCTCGCCGATGCCCCAGGAGCAACAGTGTCCCTAATTTGCTGGGAAGTGGCGGTGCGGTCCCCTACGGCGCTGCGTAGGATCCTACGGTCTTGGCGTGCATCCGTGCGTCGCTGCGGTCCGGTCCCAGGTCGACGGGAACGTGCACCTTCCGCCGACCACTGGCGACAACATCGATGTACTGTGGAGACCTCACGCCCCACGTGTTGAGCAATTGCCACGGCAAACTGGCTGACACTGACGGCGGCGGTGCACAAATGCTGCGAAGCTAGCGCCATTCGACGGCCAACACCGCGTTTCCTGGTGTGTCTGCTGTGCCGTGCGTGTGATCATTGCTTGTACAGCCCTCTCGCAGTGTTCGGAGCAAGTATGGTGGGTCTGACACACCGCTGTCAATGTGTTCTTTTTTCATTTCCAGGAGTGTATTTTGACATCTGGAACTAACATTATTGCTATAGCAGTCATTATTAGTATTGTTACTACTATTATCACTATTACTGGCAACAGCGGTAGCAATACAAATACTGCCAGTGTTAACTCTATTAGTTCCTAGTCAGTAGTATTTACCCACATAGGCACTTCTGACACTCAAATCGTTTTCGTACTGTTGAAATTGTCATTTCTTAGGGTACTATGCTGTAGAAATGTTCCTGTATGCGTAAAATGCTGGTCCGATACAAGAAAGGACCTAATGGTCGTAATCAGTTCGGGTTAAATAAATAGAAAGTATGTGGTGTTCACCCAAGGCCGTCATGTACATGCCTCGTCAAGGGTTAGGCTTTTTAACTCCACCATCACAACAGAAATACTCGCTAATGAAATTAGTCACAAGTCACGTATTACATTCTGAGAAGAATGGTAATGTGGACATCTGCGACAACAAAGGAAAAAAATATGTTTATTGCCCATTATTAAAGCTGTCTGTGGTATTGAAAGGACTTCAACATACAGCAACAAAGTGCTTTCATCATTTGCGTAGCAAAAAAATATTTAGTACGTTGCAAAATAGTTTTTAAACCCAACCAAAGCAGTTGGGTCCCATACTGCTCAGAGCCATTTGAACCATTTCACTCGTTCCACATCATTCCGACAAAGTAATGGTTCAAATGATCGATTGAAAATATAACTAACTCCTAGTAACTAATGAGTACATATCACAGGATGAGAATCCAGAGAAATTTCTTCTGGGACACTGCATTGTATGGTAGAGAATCATGAACTTCGGCAAAAACAAGAAAAGGAGAGAATCAAAGGGTTTGAGATTTGACGGTACAGAGGAATGCTGGAATGATGGGGTAAATAGAAAATAGTGATAAATAGAAGGAACAGGACATAATGACAGGACATATGTTGTTACCCAAGGCAATAACCTACATGGTACTGTAGGGAACTATAGAGGGTTAAATATGTAGGGAATACAAATAAAGGAACACATCCAACAAATAATTGACTAATCTTAGATGAAGATACTCGAAAAGGAGAGTAATTTGTGACAGGCTGCATCAATACAGTCAGAAGACTGATGACCCAAAAGAGTGATAAACTGTCATCTATCACCGTGGACATGCCATTACTTTGTTCATTTATCGGAAGGTACGGAAATGATTCAAACGAAAACTTTAAAAGCGCAGTAAAATTCCTAAAAGGTATACAAACGATTTGGAACTTGACAGCAGTTGTCTGTATCAAATGACCACCTTGTTGTTGCACCCTAGCAAAGGGAGCTGTGTCAGTGCGGGGGTGGTCACCCCATTGTCGACTTGCACTGTGTTGGAGCAGCGGTCTGTGATATGGTTTATTTTTAAGCCTGAAACGAAAAGGTCGATCAAGGATTGGCGTCGTTCTCAACCATCGGTAACGGAAGTCATGTTCACTTTCTTTTCCGATGCAAAATAATTTTGGAGCGTTGCTTGGAAACAGATAAAAAACGGAAAATTTGGGAGTATTGCCTGGAAAGGAGATTAACAGTGACAAGTAATTCATACTCAAATCTGCTACGATATCATCTTCACCCTGCAGTCTGGAATGAACTACGTGGCCTTCTGACGGCAGTTGTCTTATTGGATCACTATTCTCGACCGCACACAGCCTGTTCAACTGAAGCAACACTACAGAATACGAAATTTTAACATCTCGAACAATCACCTTGCTCAACAGACATCGCTCGGAGCTATTCGCAAGTCTCCGCAGTACTTAAAGATGATCTGGCATATAAGCATTTCAGAAACAATGACGAGGTGATAAGCGCGATGCACGAGAATCTGCGTTAACGTACAAAATAATTATTTTCCCTCGGACGCACTTCCGAAGCGGTGGAATGCATACATTACACGTCACGGGGATGTCGAAAAATAATACACCTGCTATTTTTCTGTATTACCTCATTAGCATAATGATGAATAATTAAGGTTTTCATTTCAACCGCCCTCGTATATGTTTGCAGTCCTGGCGCGCACTGAAATCGATATGCCGTAATACCGCAGCTCACCGCTAGAGAAATCCAAACAAGAACCCAGTGTTACTGTGGTACATTGATAATGTGAGCACCATTTTATTAGGATTCTTCTGGCGGTGTGCTAAGGTTCTATGGTGTGTGAATTTCAGTGTATGTCAGAACTACAAGGAAAGAAAAAATTAATTACATAACTTTATTTCTTCATGTTTATAGTTAAAACTTTATGACGATTCCCCGTAAAAATTCGTCTGTATTTTTCCTCACTTCTGAAAGTGTCACCTACATGCAAATTTTCGAGGCATATTTGCATCTGGAAATGATGGTTTTAGTGTGGTTTCTCTTCGTCTTGCAGCACTATACTGTTATTGACGTAAAAGAGTAAATATTTGAAATCGTAGAATACATACGGATTTGTGGTGACTGCAACGAAAGGGTTATTTATATAGTGCAAGTAATACTCGAAATGTCTAGTGTTACATTACCCTGTCCATAACAGCGATACATTGGCTTCGTGATTGACGATGAGTTACTTGAAGAAACGCATTTATTTGAAAGGGACTACGCTATTTACAGCTATGCGATTTGTTACAAACGGTGCAAAAAACTTCTCAGTAATGCATATCCACATGTTCTCCGTTTGTTTTCCGTAGATAGTGTGAGCTACAATTAGTTTCACTCGACGTCTGTACCAAAATCCCTTCCGTCATCGCCTCTGCAGCATCTCTTATTCGTGCCGAAATTATGTGCACATCAGGAACTGGCGAACTCAACACTCAATCTTTAACAACATATCACAAAAAAGTCAATGCGAGTTATGTCTCGTGAACGTAGTGGCCGTGATGTTGGGCCCTCTCTGCCGAGTCACCTGTCAGGATAAGATTCTTCCAAGAACTGGGGAACAAATATCACCTAGTGTGGCGGAACAGTGTCTTGTCGAAACAATAACCATGGCTGTAATTGCTGTAACTCGGATGCAACGTGAAGTTCCAACTGGTACAAGTGAAATGTTTCCATAATGAAAAACAATGGTCCAATAATTGTGTTGTGTGTTACGCCACGCCACACATTCACTTTTGGGATGTCCGTTATTCGTTACACCACGATATATAGGTTCTCCGATCCCCAGATCCGAATATTACCCCCCTGTACTTCCTAGGAGATGCGAAAAATCACTTCATTGGAAAGAAAAGACTTTATTAAGACAGACCGAAAAGTTTTCTCAGTATTGTACGACGTCATAAAGTCAAAAACTAAAGTGAAGCAAACGACGGTTACAGTGGCTTTCTTCTCTGTCTACTGTTCAGTAGATCCAGAATAAGGCCATTGGAGCCGCGGCCGCAACTACAGTATAGCTTTTTACTTTATGAGGCGGTACGATTCTCTAAAACTTTTATGTCAACTGACTCTGGCAGCGAAAGCCTACGCAAATACATGTATTAAGGTAGTCATTGTTTACCTCGATTCGTTCCAGCATGTACCTAGCAATGTGTACATAAAAACACGATCGTATTCGAATGCAACGTTGTATAAAATGCGTATTCTTCTACAGCTTTTGCTCTCCGCAGCTCACTCTAGTACCACAGAAGTTATTATCTGATGTCTTAACAGATGTCTATATCCTGCCCTTCCCTCTAATCACTGTTTAAGGCATATAATTTCCATGTCTATTCTACGGAGCGCTTCGAATTATTTTTAATTATGTAGTTCTACCTCAGGCGATACAGAGGATGTCCTCATCGATTTAGACCTATTATCTAGACTTTGAGATGACTGGAGTATTTTACATAGTAACTTGTTATCTGAAGAGTTCTGGAGCGACACCAACAATGTCAGGCCTTATAACTCAGTTTGATTTTCAGCACAATTCTGTGACAAGATACGTCATACTTTTCTTCACTGGCTAACACACAGTGCGTGATTCGCCTCCTAGCTTCACGTTCATTCTCAGGCATTTCTACCCCAAACTGAGGCCGAGGTTCGATACTATAAGACTAATGTCTGCAATCCTTTCTTATGCCCTTTACAAACAGAGCCTTTCTTTGTTGATCTTCCATTGCTTTTTTTTCCTCTTACTTCTCGTGGACACTTTATATTACCCACCTTTCTGCGTAGTTCATATTTTCTTTACAGAGAGCTTCGAGCATTTTGGAACACTTCAGTTTGTTCAAAAAAGGCTCTGAGCACTATGGGACTTAACATATGAGGTCATCAGTCCCCTAGAACTTAGAACTACTTAAAGCTAACTAACCTAAGTACATCACACATCCATGCCAGAGGCACGATTCGAACCTGCCACCGTAGCGGTCGCGCGGTTCCAGACTGAAACGCCTAGAACCGCTCGGCCACACCGGCAGGCGAACAGCATTCGAGGTTTTCTTTCCAACTGGATAACGCTCACTCAGACACCGCCGTTGTAACCCAACATGCACTACCGAGAATCGACATGTTGCCTTGTCGTGCTCGATCACCAGATGCGTCTGCTATCGAGCACATATAGGACATCATGGGACGACAACTCCAGAGTGATCCACAAACAGCATTGACCGCCCTTTTATTGCCCGACCAAGTGCAACAGGAATGAATCTCCAACCTGCAAACTGACATCTAGCACCTTTACAACACAATACAAGCACTTTTGTATGCTTGTATTCAGAATTCTGGCGGTTACACCGATTATTAATGTACCAGCACTTCACATTTGCAATGGATTATCTAGCGCTTACCTTAACTTGTCATCTTGCAGTCAGTTAGATATGTTAGGCCTACGTAGACAAATGAATTCCCAAAATTCCATAGCTCAACACTAATTATCTTTCGGTGTTGCGATATTTTCTGTCAGAATGTATACCAAAGACCATTTTCTTTTCGATTTATTCACATTTTTTCCCGCATCTATTTCACTCCAGCTTCTGTGATTGACATTTAGAATAAATTTATTAAATCTTGATAAATATTCTTCTCGATTCGAGATTTCATCTTCGTTCGTATCAAACGTTAGTATCACTTTTCAGGATAACGTCTAGAGGAAAACTGCACGCAGTATGACAATCGTTTGCATACACATTAAGTTACGGCTGCCGTCATAGAGTGAGTCAGACTGGTTAGCGGGTACAGGAATTGGTGAGGCCTATAACTGTACCGTGAGGATCTCTTGTACCTGGAGGGCCGCTGCCGTGCGGCGCGCATCCTCTTTCGCTTATTGGTTTTCCATTAGCGACGCCTCTCCCCGGCTGGCGGGCAGGCCGTCTGTTTGTTCCCGATCGCTTAACTGCAGCAGCGGCAGCGCCCGTCTTCCGTCCTTACTTCACCCCCCCCCCCCCCCCAACTGCCATTCCCTTCTAGACTACCATCTGTGCCCATGTCTCTCGAAACACTGCTATCTCCTCCGGCTGTTATGGACGCTTTAAGCATTTTTTGTGAGTACGAAGAGAGATCAAGAAAGCAGGAACGCGTAGCTGATACTTGAACCTAGACAAGGCATAAATCTTACTTTTGTTAATTTTATTAATTGTTGCACTTTTTCTTTGCATCAGCCTTCCAGATAGTGTCATGTGGTCCATCACAAATCTCTCTTCTCTGAGAATGTCTTCGTCTCAAGAGTATCATTTCCACCGAATGTCCTCAGTTACATGTTGGTTTTGCCAGCCGGCATGGCCGAGCGGTTCTAGGTGTTTCAGTCCGGAACAGCGCTGCTGCTACGGTCGCAGGTTCGAATCCTCCCTCGGGCATCGATGCGTGTAATGTCCTTAGGTTAGTTTTAAGTCCTACAGTGCTCAGAGCCATTTCAACCATTTTTGTGTTGATGTCGGAGTGGGATTTATCAAAATAGCTTTGAACTTAATTTTGCCTTTGCTTAAAATTTCCTGTGAGTATTGGTTTCAGTAATCCACTAACAACTGAACCTCTGTAATTGGACGGTCATGGGAAAATAGGCATTCTCAGCGAATTTAATAGATGAAATCTTCTATGGTTACCATTCGAGCAATGGTGTGGTGTTGTCGCAATGTTTCATCTTGACCTGAGGATGACGAGTAGAAAACTCGTCGAAACGTAGTGACAACACGTCGCGATGACTCGATTGATACCGTAAGAAGATTTCATTAATTGGACCCATATTATATGGAATATTGTATTAGAATGTCGACAGTACAAAATCCTA
This sequence comes from Schistocerca gregaria, assembly GCF_023897955.1. Taxonomy (NCBI): domain Eukaryota; kingdom Metazoa; phylum Arthropoda; class Insecta; order Orthoptera; family Acrididae; genus Schistocerca; species Schistocerca gregaria. The sequence continues at coordinate 833,343,126 of NC_064922.1, forward strand.
GAATATTTACTGGTCGTGTGGAACGGCATGTGTGTGTGTTTTGTGTGTGTGTTTGAGAGAGGGACAGACATAGAGAGCAAGAGAGAGAGAGAGAGAGAGAGAGAGAGAGAGAGATAGAGATAGAGATAGAGAGAGAGTGAGTGAGTGAGAGAGAAGGGGAGAGGGGAAGAGGTGGAGGGGTACAGGGGCAGGGATAGAGAGGGAGGGGTAAGGGGGAGAGGGGGGAGGAAGAAGTGTGGGGTGGCGGGGGGGGGGGGGAGGGAGAGGGACAGGGAAAATGGTTAAAACGGCCCTGAGCACTATGGAACTTATCTTCAGAGGTCATCAGTCACTTAGAGCCTAGAACTATTTAAACCATGCCCACGGCAGAATTGGAACCTGCGCGGTTCCAGACTGCAGCGCCTAGAACCGCTCGGCCACAGGGACAGGGAGATTGTTGACAATAGTTGGTAACATACTACGGTGACGCCCCATCCAACACAGTGTAGTGGAACACGATAAGTGATCGGCGTCGGACCCCAGCCTGCGTGCAGCAGTCAGCAGAGAGTGCATCGCCGGCAGAAGAGCCGGGAGTTGGTCGTTAAAGCAGACACCGAGGCGAGCAGTGGCCGGGCTGTTAATTACGCCAGCCGGCTGTATCTCATGCGGAATATTGCCGGCGCCATGCGGGCCGCGGTGGCGGCGATGCCACGGGCTAGGGGGTGGGGGTAGTTACGGCGCCCCTCAATCCTCCCTCCCATTAAAACTCTCGGGGCACCCGCGGCACTCGCTCCCACGTGCAAGACGACCTGTTTTTCTCCTTAACTGCAACCGAGGTGAACTCAGAAGTTAAAAAAGAAGAAAAACAACTGAGGCGGAAGGAGAGTGTGGGGAGCAGAAAGAGGGGGTGGGTGAAGAAGAATGGCAGAGCGAGTAAAACGAGCGAGAAAAAGGAATAATGAAATAAGCAGCCAAGTTGGCGCGTAAGCAAGCGCCGGCTAATGAAATTAGGAGAGCCGAGAGCGAGACGTAAGTGGAGCAAACGACGTGGGATGCAAAGTGATTATGGGCCAGATCATTTTACGGCGTCCGCGCTGCCGCAGCAAACACGTTTATGGCGTTCCTTACCCGCTCGCGTCATTAGAAGACGAGATGCGCCCCCGGCTAATAAAGTCGTGCGACTCAAGTTACCGTCAAGTGAAAGAAACCAGGTACGAAGCAGTCGCGCCACACAGATAGCACAGTGTTTAACACACTTCGCTTAGGCGGAGGTGGGTTCTAATCTCGTACAGCCATTCAGACTTGCGTTTTTCATCGTATCTTTACATTAAGTGGAATTTTTCTTTTGTATATCAAACGACCGATTTCCCTCTTGAACCATTCCATATCACAAAACCTGCTCGTCCTATAACAAAGCCATCCTCTGCATCCAGAGTTGCTACAGAGGTGAACAAATTCTCATTCCAGCCTGCCTGCCCCTATATTCTCGGCAACCATTACAGCAGCTTGACCTGGCACAACGAAGAACCCACGCATACTGAAGCACAATGGTAAAAGCGGACCTAATTGGGTTTCCACATGCCTGGCAAACATCACGGGACCCGTTCAACCTGCTGCACGCGACAACAGGTTTCACTACCAGGCCAGTGTGCCTAGCCAGGCATATGTATGTGTAGGTAGTTTCCTTGTATCTCAATTATCTTAACGGCGGGGGCAGCAAAATGAACAAATCAGACTTAAAGGCGACTGGGGAGAAATTAAGAATTGGGACTATATCCCTATCATGAAACAAAGTACAGTGTAGGTAAAGAGGTGCTTCGAATAAATCGACAGGTGTCTCACCTAATGCAAAACGTCTAAAGAAGTTAATAAACACTCATTCGTGACCCTTGAGGACGTTACGCGTATTTGGAAATTCGACCAGCAGTTTCCTCACTCCAAAAATATTTTGAAAGAGGACAAAGGCTTTGTGGTTGACAAGTGTGACGACGGTTGAAACCCGCGTCCGGCGATCGTGATTTAGGTTTTCCATGATTTCTCTATATCGGTTCAGGCAATTTCGGGATGGTTCCTTTGCAAGAGCATTGCCGACTTCCTTCCACATGCTGCCCTATTCCAATGGGACCGATGACCTCACTGTTTAGTCCCCACCCCCAAATCGAGCAACAAACCAACATGTGTGTGGATACGTGTGCTAAGGACTTGAGGCTACCTAGCAGTCAGTATATATTCTTTCTAAATTTAGGGCAAACGTTGACTGAAACAGGAAGAAAATATGACTCAGTGGACATTGAAAACCACATCTGATGGTATTCTACGTAGTACGTAAATAGCTTAGTATGAAAGAAAAGCTTCTTTTTTCAGGCATGTAGTTTTAAGACTGACATATAGTGACAAACTAACTTCGTATCTGAATAAATACATTTGGGAAATTTACAGTGAACTATTGTGGCCATATGAATGAATTCAGTGAACCCAAAATACACATCTTGGAAAAAGTAATTAAACTTGGTACAGCTCGGGTTGTATCGGTTGGAGCACACCACGATCACAGCAACTACATTTTCAAAGATTTGCTTTAGTTGACGTTACAGTTAACAGACATCTTGAGGTTCTTAGGTGCGAAGTATCTCTGCATTCAGAGATGGTGCTGATTACAACAGAAAACATGTATTAGATGTGACGTCATGATGGTTTGAATTTAGGAACCGTAGTACTAGTCGCAAGAGGGTAAACTGACCATGGAAGCCGTTCACAATGAAATAAATAAGCCCAAAATACTCAGAAAGGGCAGTACAGAAGAAATAAAATCCATAGTTTCCTGGCCTAAAATGACCGAAAATGAGTTTGTCTGTCAATGAGCCTCGTATCCAAATCCTACTCTTAACACTACAACGACAGCGTACGGAATAAACTGCTATGCAACGTAGCACAGCGAAAAGACGGAGAGGCAAGAAAGATTCATTTAACCTGCTTGGGTTGGGCATAGCTTGGCGTCGATGTGAGCAAAGTAGCCTGTCCGTTCTGCAGACAACGTGCGGCGCCTTGTCTGCCTGGCAAACAGGCAAGCATGCTCAGGTTAAAAGCGGAATGTGTACACCTCTGGGTCATTGGCGGTGACGCTCGAGTTGGAGGTAGGCGTTCCGAGTCCTCGTGTGGGAACCAATTTCTGCTAAACGAAGGGGAAATGTTGGTTTCGGATGGGCATATTCAGCTACGCGGTCCACTTGGTGCTATCCAAGAGGAGTATCTTGGCATACGTTTTTACCTTCTTCCTTCTTTCATCGAAAGACACCACACTGTAATCAAACCCTTTACCGTCACCTACACTCAAAAGACTTCCTGGAGACTTAAAGCCTGCTACTTATTTGTTTGAACCTGGTGAGTTCAAAAAATATTCCGGTTCCGAATTCCAGTGCCATGAAGCATACCCTTTATATAAAATCTGACCAATAAATGGACAAAGCAATACGACGAATCTGGTTTATTTCATAGCGAGAAGGAATTTTATCATAGAGGAACGGAATAATTAAATGCATGTTTAACGTAAGCTAAAACGAAATAAAACTGAAACCATAATTCAAACAACAGAAATCATGCTACTCGTCATCTATGTTTATGAATTATACCTTATAAGCGTAATTCGTGCGTTCGAAAAATTTTTGCAGGCTGTCTCCTATAACACATAATAAATTGTAATGATCTGAGCTATCGTGATAGCAAAATATCGAAGTCGCCGTTACTACAACCAAGCGCTTTAAAGTTCGACGGCAAAACGAACTTACCTGGCTATCTACAAATTCCATTTAAGAACAAGGAAATGGCATTACTGCTCAAGGCAGTTTATTTTCTGTCTGTTTTAAATAAAATGAAAACAAATCGTTGATAGTCGAGAACGTAGTTCTTAAGTGAACACATGTAAAGACTTGAATAATGTATAGAGGGGTGACAAATAAATTCGTAAGAATCCAATATTATACGAATACTGAAAACGCCCCTATTACAACGTTCATAAAATGAAAATAATAGCTCATGTTTCACATACAGGTAATACTCACTAGACTACGTAGTTTTAAATTTACAGAAGACAAAGAAGATTAGCCAATATTCATGTTAACACCTGTAATATTACATAATGAGCGGAAAAGCACAGAGATAAAGAATTTGCAAGCCCAGATGACTGAATACAAATTGGATATTTATTCCCACGTATTCTAACGAAATTGTGAACTCGAACAAAGAACGAATATTAGCTACCTTCAATGCGACTGTAAATTATCTTGCCTAAATAAACCTGATGTTTAGCAAAGTACAACTGCACAAAAGCAAAGCAAGCAAGCAACAACTCATCACAATCCAGTACGATGTCACTTCGAGAGCTCATGTCTTTATCATCCGACAATGCGTTTAAAATAAACAGTCTACCACGGTCCCACTGTAGTACGCGGAAGGGCAGAGAGAGTCCCTTTGTCTACTGGCTACGCGGCCCTCGCTGCTTGTGCCCGCGGAGCACTTCTGTTGGTCAGTTCACCTCAGGGTTTAGGCAACTTGCTTAAGACATTCCTTGCAGTTCGTGAACAAAGATAAGCTATTCCAGCAGACGGGTAGATGACTATACGTCGTTGGAGACGGACAAGTACTTATCTATGCCCTCATGAATACATATTACGAAAGATGTCTAGTTAGTTAAAGCAGAAATTCGTCTATGAATAAGGAGCTGTTCAGGAGACATGGTTTTATATAGATTTAGAACTCGCTTGGCTACCTGTCAGACATTTTGTGTTATTGGGCAAATGATCCAATATTTTACTGTTGCATACTGAATCCGTTTCCGAGCCACTATGAGCAGAAGTTTGGTGCAGCTCCAAGTTAAGTAGCAAGAGACACGGTTTAGTTTAACATCAGCCAGAACATTTATTTATTCCAAATAGAAAAGAAAAACATTGGATCATTCAAAGATATTACAATACATAATTCTACTTAATGTGCCGTGAGAACCTTCTCACCACGGACAACTTCCAACGGTATAATGAGTTGCATTAACATGGTAATCATTCTTCAGTCCGGAGTAGTGAGAAAGGCAGTCCCATCAAATTCTTGTCGGCCAGTTCCTAAGTCCTTTGTTCTCGCTATTTTGCCGAGCTGTGTAGCCGCGGCAGTGTGGGGCGCCTTGTCTCGGTTCGCACGGCTCTTCCCGTCGGAGGTTCGAGTCCTCCCTCTGGCATGGATGTCTGTGTTGTCCTCAGCGTAAGTTAGTTTAAGCTACAGTAAGTAGTGTGTAAGCTTAAGGACCGATGACCTCATCAGTTTGGTCCCATAGAACTTACCACAAGTTTTCAAACTTTCCGTCGCACTTCCCCATACATGTCGGGTCACGATATCCTCTTGGAGAAGGATAATGTCGCCAAATCTGATCTTCTGGCTTGTACCGACGTTCTGACCTTGATAAATGCTCCTTGGTAGTAGATTGCAGAAATCTTCTGCTAGTTTCTGCTGAAGCTTGAATTCTTTCACTAAGTCGGTTGTTTTTGAAGGCCCGATACCTCTCGGTAAAACAGTGAGTCTTCCTCCTACCAGGATGTGCACTGGACTTAGCAAACCGTCTCAAGGTGAGTGCGGCTTCGATGCTCACTAGAACAGTTACAAGGCTCTCCTCGCCATGACTGCTTCGCCCGAGTGGTTTAGGAAGGCACCGATTCACGGAACCAACCGTGGTCTGCCACCAGTCTCCCTACCAAGCCTGACGTGGAGCGAAGAATTTCCATGTGACACTTCTTTGGACGATGTACTCTTGGGTTTTGAAACCACAATCTTCGTTGTAACCTCAAGTAAAGAAGTAAGACGCGCCGTTTGGTTTCACGACAACAAGAACATTCATTTACTACAAAGAGAAAGAGAACGCAGCGAACCATACCAAGATATTCTTCTTCTTCTTCTTCTTCTTCTGCACTTCAAGGCTAAAGCAATATGCCATTTCGTTTCCGGCCGTCCCACATCTTTCCTTCCAGGGGCTTCCACGCGCTTAAAAACACTCGAATTCTCTCTTCATCCATCCGCATGAGGAGTTGTCTCCATTCTTCCCTGTATTCTCCAGTCTTCTCACTTAAATTATAAATTCCCAGTTCTGCCAGGATGTCATCATTTTTATGTGGTCCCTCCTAGGGCTACCTCTGACAGGTATTAAAATCTCATTTCTGCTAACTGCAGATCATTTTTAACTCTTTTTTCTCTCAATCCAGGGTTCGCTGGCATTAAGTAGCTCTGGCACTGCCATTGTTTCACACAGTTTCAGTATCGTGGTTCTTGTAACTATGTTTCTTTAAATTTTATTTACCGTTACATACACGTGGTGAAATTTGTGGGTTTCCTTTTCTATCTCTTTGTCTGTACCCAGACTTATGTCACTGTTTAAATAACTGACATTGGAGCTTTAAACAAGTACCTTGTTTTCGACAACAATCTTATATCGATCTGGAAATTTTCTGTACTGGGCCATAAGTTTCTTTAGTAGCAGATAATTTTAGACTGTAATGTTTTCATTGGAATTCATGTAACTTACACAGTGTTTTCTACATCTGCCTTTGTCTTTTGTAGTACAATTACATCATCTGCATATAGCATAGCATTTAGATGGAAGTTCTTTTGCAGGTGTGTGCCTTCATACACTTGTTTCTTCCGATTTCTTATGAGATCTTCAACATAAATGTCCGAAACCGTTGGGGATGTGCTACATCCCAGTCTGACACCTTGATTTATGATTATTATAGGTTTTGAAATAGCTTGTATTTACGATTATTTTACTGTCATCATATACGCTTCTCTTCACCGGCATATGGTGTATGGGGCATCCTTGCTTGTCCGTTTTCGTCCATGGTGTGTTTCTAATGAACGAGTCGAAAGGCTTTTTCGAAGCAAATAAAAGCAATATGTGTTTCTAAATTGAGTATTCGTCGTTTTTCTAAAATTCTCTTGACGTTAAAAATATCGCTGCACGAGCGTCCTTTCCTAAACCCATTTTTGTCTTCTCCTATTACTACTCCTGTTATTACTTTCAAGCAATTGTTTACTACTTTTGAGAGAACTGCGTAAAATGTGATAGTGAGACTAATACGCATGTAGCTGTCAAATACATTTATTTTGCCCTTTTTTTATATATCACGTTCGATATTTGTAATCAGTTTGTACCAAGAGTGTTGATGTGCTCTTCTTATACTCTGTTTTTTACGTTCTCTTTTGTAGCAGTAGATGATATACCTTATTGTTTTGCCTTTATAGCCTCTTCAATTTCTGTATTCCATATTTTTAAGCCTCTTTTCCTTCTTAGATTTTTCTTCCCACCAACTACTTCAAAAGCTGCTCTTTGAAATTATAATACATTACTGTAATTAAAGTGATACTACAGATGACTTTCAAGGCGGAACTCCCATAGCCGCTGTCCGAGCAGACAGCTAAACAACCCGTCGTGGTCTTCCTGCAACTGTAACACACAACTCTTCTTTTCTATTACGACTTTTTCGTCGACGGGACATGCACTCCAAGATTAGTCTATAGTCTCACTCGTTTCATTCTGTTGCTGCTCTACCCAATTACAACGCACCACGGTCTTGGGTTGTGGCCAAAAAGTAGGAAATATTCGCAAAGCAGACAACCACTAATTAGGCACAAGGTGTTTTAAAAAGTTTCATCTGATTTCACAAGACTATATCTATATGAATTTAGGTAGGTCTTTATAGACCGGTGGCACAGTCAGGAGATAGGACAGGCTTCCGCGATCCTGTTGCAATAACGTCTCACATTGCTTTTGTTTACTACGAGATCTCTGTAGACGTTCCACGAGCGACTACGAACGTCTGTGATGCTCTGGTTTTCCGCCACAAGAAACTCAATGACAGCTCTCTGCTTGGAACGTACCTTCGCTACAGACGTCAGTTTGAAGGCAACGTGTGGTGCCGCCACCTATCGGAACTTCGAGAAACTAGAGCGGCCGAAGCGGGAGTATTCCACAATGTTCGAGATTAGATTAGATTACACTAGTACTTGTTCCTTAGATCATGTATACGACACTTCGTAATGATGTGGAACGGGTCTGCTTAATATAAGGTGTCTATACAAGATATTACATTACACAAAATACTACATGACACTCAATATTTTTGATTTTTTTCTGTGGGGGTAGTGGAGATTACCCACTTACTGTATCTAAAAATTCATCTAATGAGTAGAAGGAGTTTCCATTAAGAAATTCTTTTAATTTCTTTTTAAATGCTATATGGCTATCTGTCAGACTTTTGATGCTATTAGGTAAGTGACCAAAGACTTTTGTGCCAGCATAATTAACCCCCATCTGAGCCAAAGTTAGACTTAACCTTGAGTAGTGAAGATCATCCTTTCTCCTAGTGTTGTAGCCAAGTAGACTGCTATTACTTTTGAATTCATTTGCATTGTTAATAACAAATTTCATAAGTGAATGTATATATTGTGAGGCTACAGTGAAGATCTCTAACTCTTTAAATAAGTGTCTGCAGGATGATCTTGGATGAGCTCCAGCAATTATTCTGATTACACGCTTTGGTGCAATGAATACTCTTTTACTCAATGATGCGTTACCCCAGAATATGATGCCATACGAAAGCAGGGAATGAAAATATTCGTGGTAGGCTAATTTACTCAGATGTATGTCTCCAAAATTTGTAATGCCCCTAATAGCATAAGTAGCTGAACTCAGACGCTTAAGCAGATCCTCAGTGTGTTTTTTCCAGTTCAGCCCACTATCAAGGCATAAACCTAGAAATTTTGAATATTCTACCTTAGCTACCGATTTTTGATCGAAATGTATATTTATTAATGGTGTCATTCCATTTACTGTGTGGAACTGTATATACTGTGTTTTGTCAAAGTTTAATGACAGCCCATTTGCAGTGAACCACTTAATGATTTTCTGAAAAACATCGTCTGTTGGGTGTGATAGCTATACTTGTATCATCGGCAAAAAGTTCCAGCTTTGCATCTTCGTGAATATAGAATGGCAAGCCATTAACGTACATTAAGAACAGCAGAGGACTCAATACCGAACCTTGCGGCATCGCATTCTTGATTGTTCCCCAGTTTGAGAAATCACCAGTTTTTGGCATCTTATGTGAACTGTTCATTTCAACTATCCGGACTCTTCCAGTTAGGTTTGATTTAAAGCATTTTAGCACTGTCCCATTCATGCCACAGTACTTGAACTTATCTAGAAGTATACAAAAACGTCTGCATTTTTTTCAAACGAAATTGTACGATAAAGCTGGATTCCTTATTGAATGTCCCTCTTAATATCCCATTCGTAATAGTAGCGTTTGCTGCCGCCGCTACCAACTACGAGCTATGACATTAGTCCTTATCTGGATGCGCCAGCGGGGAAGCCAGGAGGCGCATGCATTACTGTAATGTCTTCTCCGCTCGTCTGGAGAGCCTCAGACAACAATAGATGCTAGTCCGCGGTGATATAGAGACGCATCGCCTGACATTTAGCGGCGAGACAGATCTGTGTGGTGGACGGTAATCTCGCATACAAATGTGGTGGACGTAATTGTGTGAGTGTGTGTGTGTGTGTGTGAGGCGGAGCCTTTCGCCTCCAGTGGCCGCGTGTTTCGGCGCGGCCGACTCCAACGTCCCGACCAGCCCCCCCTCCTAAACTCCAGCAAAGTAGCCTCGCAGTTAGTCCACGTATGGCGCGCCGTCCCAGGGGAGATTATTTCAGGTGGCCGCGGTCGGACGGCGCTTTCGGAGATGCGCTAATGCTCTCGGGAATGGAAGCGTCGGGTATTGGAGATCGGGCGCGCGCGACAAAGAAGGTAATTCGTGTCGTCGGAGTGTAAAGCGTGTACCTGGTCCGTAGCTGGTCGCAGCAGCACGCACCTACCTGCACAGCAAGGCAGCCGGTTGGGAGCTGGGGGGGGGGGGGGGGGGGGGGGAGGCAGAAATACGTGGTACGAGGGAGGCAAAGGAGGAGCCGCGTGGAGGCAGGCGCAGGCGGTTGCGGCAGTGTTCCCCAGTTCCCCAGGGATCGGTTTTATGCCTCGCGCCAACGCAAGTGGGATATTGACTTCTGGACCTCGCTGGTGCCGTGCGGGCATTCTACGTGGCCGAGCACACCGCAGCAGCTGGTTCTAGCACAGCGATGCGAGAGCTGTAGCCTTCCACTTAAAATAATAATCCGCTTTTTAAATAACAATACCATACGAAAATCGAAAAGAATACCAGAGGGTTACAGGCAGTGCCTAAAACTCTCATATTGCCTACCTAAGTAGCAAAATACACAGCGAGGTAAACTTGATGTAAAGGGTTTTCAAAAAACTATCATTCAGCTCCACAAACCTGTATCTTCTACATCACTTGTTACTGTGTGCAATCCGCTACTAGCCAACTTCACACAGTCAGTTTCACAAGAAAATGTACGCCGTCTTTAAATAGGCTGTTTAGGTTTTTATGTTGGTAGCCCCACGTAGCGCTCTATATGAAGGTCACTGACTGTGCTGTGTGACGTCTGAGGCTCGTTTTCATGGTTGGAATACTTGCTATTGTAGTGTTGGGCAGTTGGATGTGAAGAGCGGACGATCTGGACGTGTGTCCATCAGAAAGAGTTAATTTGTAATATTGGATATCATGAACTTAAACACTATTAAGGTAAATACATTGTTTGTTCTCTATCAAAATCTTTCATTTGCTGAGTCTGCCCTTCAGTAGTTAGTGCCTTCAGTAGTGTGAATCTTTTATTTAGCTGCCAGTATTGGCACTCGCTGTATTGCAGTAGTTCGAGTAATAAAGATTGTTGTGTGAGGTAAATGATACATGAAAGGTATAGGCTATTGTTAGTCAGAGCCATTCTTCTGTAGAGATTATTAGAAGTCAGATTGCGTTGCGCAAATAATTTTGTGTGTCAGTTTAGTGATGATCAGAATAAGCAAAGAGATAAATGTCTGAGTACGTTCAGTTTTGCTCAGCTGTCTGAAAATCAAATAACGTAAGGGGTTTACCAGCACAATAATTCATTAATATTTCTAAGGGGACGTTTCACGTTACCTGTATGAAATGAAAGACATTATTATAAATATATACTTGCATAAAATGCATGTTATTACTAATTGCACAATTACCTAATTGTTAATCTAATCGCCGCCATTATCGAATATAGCTTCAACCGTTTATCGCATGCGTTTCACGAGATTTTCTGCATACTCTCTCGATAATGGTATCCATATCGAGCTGATTTTATATGACAGCTGCTTCAACGTATACTGGCTTTCCCTTAAACTTCATCTTAATATACTACGAAACATTTGCGATCGGATTTGCATCCGAAGACATTGCAGGTAAATCCATCGTGAACACCCTATTGTCTTGTTTCCACGCTGTACAGATACGATTGCGATGTTTTGGATTATTATCCTCTGGAAGTACTCAGCTTGTCTCCTACGAAAGAAATACTCCCCTGGAAATGGAAAAAAGAACACATTGACACTGGTGTGTCAGACCCACCACACCTGCTCCGGACACTGCGAGAGGGCTGTACAAGAAATGATCACACGCACGGCACAGCGGACACACCAGGAACCGCGGTGTTGGCTGTCGAATGGCGCTAGCTGCGCAGCATTTGTGCACCGCCGCCGTCAGTGTCAGCCAATTGGCCGTGGCATACGGAGCTCCATCGCAGTATTTAACACTGGTAGCATGCCGCGACAGCGTGGATGTGAACCGTATGTGCAGTTGACGGACTTTGACTGAGGGCGTATAGTGGGCATGCGGGAGGCCGGGTGGACGTACCGCCGAATTGCTCAACACGTGGTCGTGAGGTCTCCACAGTACATCGATGTTGTCGCTAGTGGTCGGCGGAAGGTGCACGTGCCCGTCGATCTGGGACCGGACCGCAGCGACGAACGGATGCACGCCAAGACCGTATGATCCTACGCAGTGCCGTAGGGGACCGCACCGCCACTTCCCAGCAAATTAGGGACACTGTTGCTCCTGGGGTATCGGCGAGGACCATTCGCAACCGTCTCCATGAAGCTGGGCTACGGTCCCGCACACCGTTAGGCCGTCTTCCGCTCACGCCCCAACATCGTGCAGCCCGCCTCCAGTGGTGTCGCGACAGGCGTGAATGGAGGGACGAATGGAGACGTGTCGTCTTCAGCGATGGGAGTCGCTTCTGCCTTGGTGCCAATGATGGTCGTATGCGTGTTTGGCGCCGTGCAGGTGAGCGCCACAATCAGGACTGCATACGACCGAGGCACACAGGGCCAACACCCGGCATCATGGTGTGGGGAGCGATCTCCTACACTGGCCGTACATCTCTGGTGATCGTCGAGGGGACACTCAATAGTGCACGGTACATCCAAACCGTCATCGAACCCATCGTTCTACCATTCCTAGACCGGCAAGGGAACTTGCTGTTCCAACAGGACAATGCACGTACGCATGTATCCCGTGTGCCACCCAACGTGCTTTAGAAGGTGTAAGTCAACTGCCCTGGCCAGCAAGATCTCCGGATCTGTCCCCCATTGAGCATGTTTGGGACTGGATGAAGCGTCGTCTCACGCGGTCTGCACGTCCAGCACGAACGCTGGTCCAACTGAGGCGCCAGGTGGAAATGGCATGGCAAGCCGTTCCACAGGACTACATCCAGCATCTCTACGATCGTCTCCATGGGAGAATACCAGCCTGCATTGCTGCGAAAGGTGGATATACACTGTACTAGTGCCGACATTGTGCATGCTCTGTTGCCTGTGTCTATGTGCCTGTGGTTCTGTCAGTGTGATCATGTGATGTATCTGACCCCAGGAATGTGTCAATAAAGTTTCCCCTTCCTGGGACACTGAATTCACGGTGTTCTTATTTCAATTTCCAGGAGTGTAGTTTCTTCACGGACTCAAGAAGGCGTTTTTGATAAATATTGCTATTTTTTCGGCTTCAGATAGTTTGCTCTCATGTTAAACTGCAACCGACAAAACAAAACATTCAGCTCTCACACTGTTTACCAATACACTGTGCAACACCGCTTTGAATACAGATTCGAGACCGCCACTGGAGATGTCGCTGCGGACGTTATATTTAAATTTATCGTGCGCATTTTCATTTGATCTGACTGCTACTAGCCTACACTCTCCTGATCCCCAGACCCGTATCGATCGCAATTCCGCCTCCCCCCCCCCCCCCCCCCCCGCCCTCTCCCCCATCAACAGTTTCAGCGTGTCGAAGAAAACGGTCTACTGATATATAGCACGGATTCAGAAAGTATCTTACTTGTGAAACATAGTTAGCTCTTTATTCTCACGAAGTAATGAGTGCTGGTGACAGGGAATCTCAAATTGATTCCACATTTCTAGTTTTACAAAAGGCTTATGTGACATTGCGTCTCAAGCGCCTTCGAGTCAAATTGCGTGCCTATGGAGAATCGCCTAAGCTGCGAGACTGAATCCGGGATTTTCCTGTCACGAAGGTCACAGTTCGTAGTAACTGACGGAAAGTCATTGAATAAAAGTGATATCTCCCGTTCCCCAAGGAATTAATATAGGTCTTCTGCTTCCTTGCTTTTTTATAGTATAGGCAGTAGTCGCCCAACTTCAAACAACTGTCCAAATTCAGTCTCCAGATCGCTTTCCTTTATTTCTATAAAACCAGTTTCGAGCCAGATGACAATCTTCAGATCTATTACAAAAAGTTATTGCATGATTACAATTTGTGCAAATTACAAAAGCTTAGCGCGGTGTTCGGCCTGGCGCAGTAGTAACTCTACGACCAGCAAGTGAGATGAAGAGAACACAACTTTGGAATTTTATACGTTTCTTTTGACGTTTGATGATAGTAAAGTTAGAGTTTTATGCGTATAATGCTTAGGAACACTTTTATGTGTGAATCACTTCAGCCCATAGATGCCAGTCTTGACCCCAGCTGCCTCAATGATCGCCAAATACAAGGAGGAGAAAGCATTTTTGGATATTTTAAAGCCCTTTTAATTTTTTTAATAATGATGTTCTCACCGATATGTCATTTGTTACATTTAGAAGCATCTTTTATGTATTACATTAGTCCACTAAGGTCACTTCAGAGCGCCAGAAACTTTGTACCAGCTATGAACCCATGAAATAATTTTATAAAGATGCTGTCAATTGTTATGTAAAGTTCTGTTACAACGCATTTTAGATTTACGTTTTAGTAATCGTAAATTCCACATCACTGCCTTATGTTCTAGTTAGGCGCCTTTCTTATGTATTACAACGGTCCACTCTCTAGAAATAGATGGCGCTTTTCAGCGCTGTAGGTGTTGCACCAATCTAGGTCCTTAAAAATGATTTTAAAGCCACAGCAACCTACTGAATGGCTAGTTATGACAGAGAACTCTCAGTTACATGTTCGACAGATTCACTGTAACTGTATCAAATGATATAGTGCTCAAATTTTTGTTATAACTAATTTGTTAAGAGTAGTGGAGCTTTCTAAACTTAAGTTATAGACTATTTTGTAATTTATACCAACTGGTATTATAAAACGATTTTTTGTAATCTGGTCCGAAAGTAGTTGTATGGAAACAAAGGAAAGCGGTCAGGAGACTGCCTTTGGACACTTATTTGTTAGTAACGATCGCAGTAACTCCATTAAGACGAACATGTGTAATGTTGTAATGTTGGTCACTCAACACAACCATAAATGATTAGCTTCGAAACTTACATGTTCTAGGCGCTTCAGACTGGAACCGCCCGACCGCTACGGTCGCAGGTTCGAATCCTGCCTCGGGAATGGATGTATGTGATGTTAGGTTTGAGTTGTTCTAAGTTCTAGGGGACTGATGACTTCAGATGTTAACTCCCATAGTGCTCAGAGCCATTTGTACCTACGTGTTCTCTCTCTCTCTCTCATATATAGGAAAGCAATACTCCGTATTCTGAATAGCGGCGAAGACGAAAGGTAAACACAAACAGTGCATGAGACTATTCATGTCAGTCCAGTTTCTCCGTTCTTATCGAGCTGAGCCTATCCCCCTTGGTGAAATTGACGACGTAAAGCCACAAATACGCCGCTTATACTCTGGCAGAATACTCGGCCGCACGGATGTAGGTCAGACACAGACACAAGTCTGACAAGGAACCACTTGAGTGCGAGATCACAAGTTCAGTCTTTAGAAGGTTCACTTGAAAATATTGTGTTAACAATTATGACAAGAAAGACATTAGCTCTACTGAGTTTTCATGTGGATCAGGATGGCGACAGGAAATGAGTGTCCGGCATGTAAAGAGGTCAACCTTTTATGTGATGTAGGTATTACATACACGTCACAAAATGGACATCGTTGACATTCAAGAAATGTTAAAAGCAATTAGTTAACCTGCACAATGAGCACCAAATGGAAAATGGCGTGCCACAGTGACCACAGAGGTTCGCACCATCAGGAACGATGGCGAAATCCTTGAGATTTACAAACCGTGGAAGACGTTCAGCTAGGTATCGACTCATAAGGAATGCATATACAATCATGTTGGTGTAACAGGGTGATGAGAACTGATGGAATGTGATGGAACCGAACGCGAAACAGTCTGTCGTGGAGCTAAACCTGAAACTGGCTGTACTTTAAGGCGTAGCCACGGATAGTGCGATAATACGTTTTATAGGCACGGAGAAAACAAACACCCAGAGGCTCAATTTTTCCATTGGTTCCAGGTGGTATGAACTGCTATCTCACGCACTTTACGAGGGATAGTTTGCTCTAAAGGAGTATCATTTTCATACGCAGACCAGGAATCAAATTGCAAGATCAGGCATACGAGGAGGAATCGTGGCACAGCACCTCGGACTTCTCACAGCACAATAAAAAAAATTTCAGCCAATTTCCTAGCCGTCTTAACAGTCGGCATAATTGTATACGAATGCGTGAAGGCATTGATGCTATTTGATCTTGATACGACTCCCTTGGTACTTTTAATTTTCAGAATTCATTTAATATGCATTTCCTCTTCAAATTCCGATGGTCGGAGTTGGAAACAGTCTCATTACTGAAAGATGGGATTAGTTTGCTTAGCGCAACTACAAATTTTCTGGCAGATGTCGTGCCTTACTGTACGTCGTCAAGTTGACGCTTTGTTTGAAATTTCGTTGCCTTACGTCTTTCAATTTTGTAGCACTGTTTGAAGTTATATAACCATCCCCTGAGTCCCTTGAAACAATGTAATCTACATCGTACGCAATTCGATGTGAATAACGTAGTGGGTCACTACCTTGCACATCCTGTAAATTGTATCGAGCGTCCCTGTAACGCACAACCATTGAGTTTCTGTAACAGGTGCATCTTTTCCTCTCTGAAATATCGGTAGTTTTTCTTATATACAACACGGTCATATTTGTGGAGACTTATTCGAAATCTGTTTATATATATATATTTTTTTTTTACTGTGGACGGTCTCCCACGTACTTAATTACGTTTAATTCCCACTCTTTGGACAACAATTGTCCTTCACTGCGTTTCACTGGAGACGGCATTTGTGGCTCCCTGTTCGGCAAGGATTATAAACTACATGGCTCGACACATGTTCAGGATCATTTTCACTTGTTAAACACATGTCGTCATCATTGTACTCCTCATGTACATTGTCCGCGTATCGAGCGTATACGGCACCACACATTCCACTTACACATCTCACAGAAACGCTAATATTTAATCTCCCACTTCTTTCTCTCTCTGCGAAATTCCCTGGGTTCCTCCCTGAAGAAATTCCAACTTTGGCAATTATTGTAGTAGATCTAACGCTATGCTTGTTTCGTTTGTCGTAGCCATTGCTCTGCTTTGTATCAACCCCAAAAGCACTGTAGCACTGCTGATGGCTTTCATTGATTAAGCAATTCAACTACGCTCTGTAGTCCCATGCTGTGCTCACCATTCGATACCTTCAGTTCCGCCCCTGTTGCCATAAGCAGCTAATACTGTGGTTGCATGGTAGACAATATGTGGGTCGTCGAATGTCGTAAACATTATTGGCCTTTTGTGACCTCGTACTCAAATTTTTCTTGACAGTAGCATTGGGAGTGCGACAAAGTGTCATTTGATATTTTGGCGGCGGTTTCGAGACATAGGAGATGTTAACTGCAGTCAAGTACAAGATAGAGATATATAGAGGGTCTATACAAAGGCGATGCACTTGAGGACAATATTATGGAAATGAAAGAGGATGTAGGTGAAGATGAAATGAGAGATATGATATTGCGTGAAGAGTTTGACAGAACACTGAAAGACCTGAGTCGAAACAAGGCCCCCGGAGTAGACAACATTCCATTGGAACTACTGACAGCCTTGGGAGAGCCAGTCCTGAGAAAACTCTACCATCTAGAGAGCAAGATGTTTGATACAGGCGAAATACCCTCATACTTCAAGAAGAATATAATAATTCCAATCCCAAAGAAAGCAGGTGTTGACAGATGTGAAAATTATCGAACAATCAGTTTAATAATTCATAGCTGCGAAATACTAACACGAGTTCTTTACAGACGAATGGAAAAACTAGTAGAAGCCGACCTCAGGGAAGATCAGTTTGGATTCCGCAGAAATACTGGAACAAGTGAGGCAATGATGACCTTACGACTAATCTTAGAACAAAGATTAACGAAAGGCAAACCTACGTTTCTAGCTTTTGTAGACTTATAGGAAGCTTTCACATTCTAAAGGTGGCAGGGGTAAAATACAGGGAGCGAAAGGCTATTTGCAATTTGTACAGAAACCAGATGGGAGTTATAAGAGTCGAGGGACATGAAAGGGAAGCAGTGGTTGGGAAGGGAGTAATACAGGGTTGTAGCCTCTCCCCAATGTTATTCAATATGTATGTTGAGCAAGCAGTAAAGGAAACAAAAGAAAAATTCGGAGTAGGTATTAAAATCTATGGAGAAGAAATAAAAACGTTGAGGTTTACCGATGACATTGTAATTGTGTCAGAGACAGCAAAGGACTTGGAAGATCAGGTGAATGGAATGGACAGTGTCTTGAGAGGAGGATATAAGATGATCATCAACAAAAGCAAAACGAGGATAATGGAATGTAGTCAAATTAAGTCAGGTGATGCTGAGGGAATTAGATTAGGAAATGAGACACTTAAAGTAATAAAGGAGTTTTGCTATTTTGGGAGCAAAATAACTGATGATGGTCGAAGTAGAGAGGATATAACATATAGACTGGCAATGGCAAGGAAAGCGTTTCTGAAGAAGAGAAATTTGTTAACATCGAGTATAGATTTAAGTGTCAGGAAGTCATTTCTGAAAGTATTTATATGGAGTGTAGCCATGTATGGAAGTGAAACATGGACGATAAAGAGTTTGGACAAGAAGAAAATAGAAGCTTTCGAAATGTGGTGCTACAGAAGAATGCTGAAGATTAGATGGGTAGATCACATAACTAATGAGGAAGTATTGAATAGGATTGGGGAGAAGAGAAGTTTGTGCCACAACTTGACCAGAAGAAGGGATCGGTTGGTAGGGTATGTTCTGATGCATCAAGGGATCACCAATTTGGTATTGGAGGGCAGCATGGAGGTTAAAAATCGTGGAGGGAGACCAAGAGATGAATACACTAAGCAGATTCAGCAGGATGTAGGTTGCAGTAGGTACTGGGAGATGAATAAGTTTGCACAGGATAGAGTGGCATGGAGAGCTGCATCAAACCAGTCTCAGGACTGAAGACAGCAACAACAACAACACAAGATCGAGTAAGAGTAATCACTCCACAGTAGGACCGATATCTGTCCATAACTGCCCGACGAAAGCTGATAATTGCAGATGAATTTTCATTTGCCTGCAGAGTTGCTGTTTCCCGAGAAACTGTGCATCGGAGGCTCAGAACAGCAGAGCTGTTTGCCAGATGTGCCTCTGTGTGCATCCTGCTCAGTCCAGAACAGAGACAGGCTCGTGTATTGTGCAGTAGGCAACATCAAAATTGGACCATGGATTAATGTAGGAATATGCTGTTCACAGATGAATCCCTGTTCCATTTTCAAAATGATTCTCGCTGCACATTACTGTGGAGAGAACCTGATAGCCGATACAACCCCAGGAACCTTGTGGAAAGAGAACGGTTTGATGATGATTTGGGGAGCCATCATTGACAGTAACGAGCTGCACATCTGCATCGGTGGTCGGAGGAATAGTGTGAATTCTCATAGATAGAGAGAGGAGGTACTACAACAATATGGTCGTCTTTTCAGAGGCACGGTTGGCACATACTTCCTCTTTACGGGCGATAACCTACATCTGCATCGAGCTGCTCTGGTGGATACATTTCTTGAAGATGAAGATATCCGTCGCATGGACTAGCTAGTGGGGTCCCCGAATTTGAATCTTGGGGTGCATTGCGAGGCGAGCTGCATCTCGTCAGCCTCCTCAAAGGGCACTTCCAGCACTAAGCACTAGTTTTGCTGAAGAATGAGACCGATTGTCAAGAGAGTTCTTGAATCATGTCGTAGAGAACATGTCACGTTGTTGTGCAGTGTGTGTGTCTGTTAAGGATATCCATATCCCCTATCAACAGCTTCTTTTGTTGTGGTTGAGATTTTCCAGTTGCGTCATTTTCTAACATACGTTTATCTTGAATGAGATTTTCACTCTGCAGCGTACTGTACGCTGATATGAAACTTCCTGGAAGATTAAAACTTTGTGCTGGACCGAAACTCAAACTCGGGACTGTGGCCTTTCGCGGGCAAGTGCTCTACCAACTGAGCTACCCAAGAATGACTCACGCCCCGTCCTTACAGCTTTACCTCTGCCAGTAGAGCACTTGCTATCGACAGGAAAAGGTCCCGAGTTCGAGTCTCGGTCCAGCACACAATTTTAATCTGCCAGGAAGTTTCATATCAGCGCACACTCCGCTGTAGAGTGAGTATCTCATTCTGGAAACATCCCCAGTCTGTGGCTAAGCCTTGTCTCCGCAATACCCTTTCTTTCAGGAGTGCTAGTTCTGCAAGGTTCGCAGGGGAGCTTCTGTAAAGTTGGAATGTAGGAGACAAGGTACTGGCAGAAATAAAGCTGTGAGGCTTACCTATCAGAACTTTCCTAACAACTTTTGGACGCTGTTGCCTGACTGATGTCTTTTGATTAAGCTGTAGATCTTTCAGTAACGCTTTCACTTCCTTTTTAATTGTGTTAAAGTATTTGAAACTTGTGTATTATTGTGAAATGGGGCAAGAAGCGCCACGAATATGATACGCGAGTTGGGCTGTCAATCATTAAAACAATGGAGTTTCTATTTGCGGTGAAATCTTATTACAATATTTCAGTCACCACCTTCCTCCTCTGAATGCGAAAATGAAATTGATGAAATTATTCACATTCGCATTCATAGGGAGAAACGTTCGTCATAGTAAAATAAGATAAATCAAAGTTCGCACGAGGAGATTGAAACATTCGTTTGTCGCACGCGCTGTTCCAGAATCTAATGGTAGAGAAATACCGTCTTTTTTATATTTTTCGTCGTTTCTTAGTTGTTTCAGTATTCTTGGAGATGTGGTTTCGTGTATTTCAACTGATTGGAAATCTGTTTTTATTGTGTCACAAACATTTCGCAGATTTTTAATAGAGTTTGTTTTTGCGTATAATTCTTCCGTTATACGAGTGGTATTCAAACAGTAAGCTACGAATGATAGCGAAATGGAAACGACACCGAATATCTGATGAAGCTTTACACAGACGTGTTGGACAGTGTCTTTAGTAGGCACTTCGCTCGCGTCTCGTTGTTGTTTGCAGGTATGAGTGCACACTGAACATGTAAATATGCCCAGAACATTAGGGTCTCCCTGCAAGTATGAGTGGCTGTGAGAGTCGTCTGATTTCATGCCGCCCACACAACGCAACTGTCTTGCCTCACCTCCTTAATGACAATTCTCGGCCGCTCACTGATGCGCAGTTAGGACGCCGCAGTAGTCTTTTGTAAGGGAAGTACACTCCTGGAAATTGAAATAAGAACACCGTGAATTCATTGTCCCAGGAAGGGGAAACTTTATTGACACATTCCTGGTGTCAGATACATCACATGATCACACTGACAGAACCACAGGCACATAGACACAGGCAACAGAGCATGCACAATGTCGGCACTAGTACAGTGTATATCCACCTTTCGCAGCAATGCAGGCTGCTATTCTCCCATGGAGACGATCGTAGAAATGCTAGATGTAGTCCTGTGGAACGGCTTGCCATGCCATTTCCACCTGGCGCCCCAGTTGGATCAGCGTTCGTGCTTGACGTGCAGACCGCGTGAGACGACGCTTCATCCAGTCCCAAACATGCTCAATGGGGGACAGATCCGGAGATCTTGCTGGCCAGGGTAGTTGACTTACACCTTCTAGAGCACGTTGGGTGGCACGGGATACATGCGGACGTGCATTGTCCTGTTGGAACAGCAAGTTCCCTTGCCGGTCTAGGAATGGTACAACGATGGGTTCGATGACGGTTTGGATGTACCGTGCACTATTCAGTGTCCCCTTGAGGATCACCAGAGGTGTACGGCCAGTGTAGGAGATCGCTCCCCACACCATGATGCCGGGTGTTGGCCCTGTGTGCCTCGGTCGTATGCAGTCCTCATTTGTGGCGCTCACCTGCACGGCGCCAAACACGCATACGACCATCATTGGCACCAAGTCAGAAGCCACTCTCATCGCTGAAGACGACACGTCTCCATTCGTCCCTCCAGTCACGCCTGTCGCGACACCACTGGAGGCGGGCTGCACGATGTTGGGGCGTGAGCGGAAGACGGCCTAACGGTGTGCGGGACCGTAGCCCAGCTTCAAGGAGACGGTTGCGAATAGTCCTCGCCGATACCCCAGGAGCAACAGTGTCCCTAATTTTCTGGGAAGTGGCGGTGCGGTCCCCTACGGCACTGCGTAGGATCCTACGGTCTTGGCGTGCATCCGTGCGTCGCTGCGGTCCGGTCCCAGGTCGACGGGCACGTGCACCTTCCGCCGACAACTGGCGACAACATCGATGTACTGTGGAGACCTCACGCCCCACGTGTTGAGCAATTCGGCGGTACGTCCACCCGGCCTCCCGCATGCCCACTATACGCCCTCGCTCAAAGTCCGTCAGCTGCACATACGGTTCACGTCCACACTGTCGCGGCATGCTACCAGTGTTAAAGACTGCGATGGAGCTCCGTATGCCACGGCAAACTGGATGACACTGACGGCGGCGGTGCACAAATGCTGCACAGCTAGCGCCATTCGACGGCCAGCACCGCGGTTCCTGGTGTGTCCGCTGTGCCGTGCGTGTGATCATTGCTTGTACAGCCTTCTCGCAGTGTCCGGAGCAAGTATGGTGGGTCTGACACACCGGTGTCAATGTGTTCTTTTTTCCATTTCCAGGAGTGTATTTGATGACCGACCATTCAGCCCGGACTTGCCTCCCCCTGGTTATCATCTCTGCTCGCATGAAGCGCTCACTATGAGGACAAGGTTTTGGCTCAAACAACGGGCTGCAGACTAGAGGAAAGAACTGGTGGAAAGCACAGGTGGCTGCCTTCTAAGAAGAGGGCATTGAAAAGTTGATACAACGCTGCGACAAATATTTAAATCGGAGCGGCGACTATGTAGAGAATTCGCTGTAAGCTGCAGCTAGGTATCACTGTGGTTTCCGTTGAGCGACCGATCGGAACATGCTTTCTGGACAACCCTCGTTTAACACTTGCAGATTTGTCACCAACTTACAGTTTTTTCTTATTTATTATTTTATCATCCTGCAGGATTGATGACGTCAGAAGGTCAGTCCCATAGTGTTGAGAGCCATTTTAAACATCCTGCATTTGCAAGCACTTTGCCACTCATTGAATCATACTTGGCAGTATATCCGTGGTTGGAGTACTATAAACTTGTTCATATAAGTGTCCCCACAGATAAAATTCTAGTGCATTAATGTGCAGAGAAAGTGGAGGTCACAATATAGGACTTCCACGAGTAGTCCATTGCCCTGGAAATAGCGCACTCATACATTCCATACGGTCGTGCTGAAACCGCAGCTGTCCCTAACACCAAGTTGAACGTTTTGTAACGCATCAGGAAAAGTATTGCAATGAAACAAATGATACAGATGCTTATTCTAATGGCGCTCTCCTCCAGAAATCTAGCCCACAGGTTTATGCCAAAGTGAACCTGAAAGACTCCTGGACACTTCTCTAGTTGAGAGCCCTTCCTGGCACAAACTAGCAATTCGGACGCGATCAAAGCGCCGTATTGACCGTCTTGTCGTGGTTGAGCTATGGAAGCTATGGAAGAGAGCCACGGAATACATATAGATTGACGCTCGTATGGCTGTTTAATCCTCTGCTCTCGCGAATATGATTACGTTTTCTGACATTTAATAAAGTATTCCCGGCTGCTACGCCATTGTCGAATTTCACATTTAAGCCTAAAAAGCGCAATAGCTAGGCTTTGCTAGATTTCACATTATGCTACACAAAGTGCTTCAATACTGTACGTTTTACGTCTAGATTTATCTTCACGGAGGTGGTACACACAGGTACCATCAATGTTCACACAGTATTTGTAAACAGTTCAGCAATGCTGGGACGGAAAATACGATTGAGCTGTTGCTGGGTGCCGCCTTACTATGCACGATTTCATAGAGCGATTGATATGACACTGACGGAAAAAGAAATTGCAGTGCCAAATAAGTGTTGCGACACAACAGCGAAAGCTGGTAGGCATGTCTCTATACCTGAAAAATGCCTTTCCGATTTCGCGACAGTCGCATAAGAGTGGCGCTGAAGATAAAAATCAGGTTTGCTTCAAACTCGAGATAGGTGAGATTGGTCGCGGGGAATTGATATTAGTCAAGAATGCCTTTCAGACGGCAAAGATGCCATTATGAGCACTTCACTGAGTTTAAACGAGGTCATGTAATAGGGATACGATTACCTGGATGGTACTTCTGCGATACTGCAGAAAGACTTGGCAGGTATGTGGCCACTGTACGTGACTGCTTGCGGCGATGGTCACGAGAATGTAGGTCTAGAGAAGAGCGGTCTCCGGACTGCCACGCGGCACTAAAGAGAGGCAAGACCATCGTGTTCAACGTATGGCTCTGATGCATAGTACTGCATTTTCAACACCAGTTTGAGTAGCAGCTGTCACTCCAGTCACACAACGAGCTGTTACAAATCGATTACTGCAAGGACACCTCGAACAAGATGCCCCATATCGTGCATTCCACTGACATCAAACCACCACCATTTGCGACTTCTATGGTGTCGAGCAAAAGCTCATTAGGCTACAGAGAGGTGGTTTGTTTTTTTTTTTTTCTGATGAAAACTGGTTTTTCCTAGGTGCCAATGATGGTCGTTTGTTGGTTAGAAGGAGGACATTTGAGGGCCTGCAACTAATTTGTCTGCTTGCCAGACACACTGGGACTGCACCTGAGTTGTCATCTTGGATGCTAAGTCCGTTATCCAAGGTCAAAGACATCTCACAGTATATAAGCGAGCGCGCTCTCGCGCTACGCTCAGTGTGTGTCGAGCTGCTGCACAGGCAACTGCATTGACGCCGCCAACATGCCCTACAGGAGGTATCGTCGTACCCGCACAACACTGTACAAAACCATAGAAAACATTGAATTTACAACAACATCAGGAGACAAGAAGAATCACATTCCAGTGAAGAGTGTTTCAGCTCACACCCTCGTCGGTGGACCTTGTGTATTTCTTGGATGTTCTCTTAATTTTAGCTTGGATATAAACGACACTTTTTCACAAGGAAATGGATAGTTCACCGTTGCCATAGTAAGAGGTGGTAGCGGAGTTTCTATTGTACCGGGTCTTGCAAGTTTTAATGATAGAGATGTAATTGCCTATCGTACCTATCATATGTTTGAAATTGCTAGTAAAGATTTTGGTAAATCAGCTTATGACTGAACTTCTCCACTTGCCACTCGCCCGCATACCGCTGTTGTAACCCAACATGCTCTTCTGAGTGATCGACAGATTGTCTTCGCCTACTCGAAAACCAGATCTGTCTCCAATCGAGGACTTATGGGACATAATCGGATGACAACTCCAGCGTTAACCGTCACTGTATTTACCGACCAAGTGTAACAGGCATGGAACACCATCCTATAAAATAGCTTTCGTCACCTGTACACCTTAATTCATGCAAATTTACATGCTTGCTTTCAGTAACACCTGCTGTTAATGTACCAGCATTTCACATCTTCAATTGCTTGTATCGCGCTTATATTAACCCTTGATCTTCCAATGTTAAACATTCAAATATGTTACCTAGGCAAATGTATTCGCTAAATTTTATTACTCTACATTATTTTTTTGTTTTGTTTTGCGATCTTTTTCCGTCAGTGACTCAGAGAGAGTAAACGTAGACTGTGCATTTAAGAATCCCCCATAAAGGTTACACAGCGTCTGAAATGGTGAATACTTCTTAAGCAGAAAAGGCATCGAAGTGCGAAAACGATCCCTCGCTCCACAGTTTACAGCTGAGAGGGTGCGGAGATACATTTCAACTTTGCGACTGGCGTCTGAGGCGCCGTGCCCCACAAATCGCGAATTTACCGCGGCGCGGGAGACAGCGAAGATTATTTCCCTAACTTGGATAATTTCCGTTTTATGTAAAGCAGAGGATTGATTAAACAATTAAATTAAAGTTGGCGTCGCTGCGCCTCCGGCGGGCTGCAGAAGTGCCTGTGGCTGGCGAGAGGCTATTCGCATGCTGATCGCGCGCGCCTTAAACCCGATCCCAAGTTGGGCCGCAGCCGACTTGATCTCCGCCGCGCGATTTGCGCTCCAGCCGCGCGCTGAAAGCGCTATGAATTCAATGCGCAGAATCCGCGCAACCGAGTTCGCAGCCGGACTTCAATTTTATACGTGTCTTCTCCCTCTACTGCCAAACTCCACCGTGTACAATACACTTCAAGCAACATTTCGTACAGCTTCAGAGGGTGAATTCTTTTATCTATATGATGATAACAGACATACATTCCCTCAAGAAGGAAGAATAAAACTTTGTTTTTTTTTCAATTTTTTTTTCAATGTTCGGTCTATACTGAGGATATTTTCACCAGTTTCGTTGTACTGTTGAAGCACATTGTAAGTTTGGAATTTCTTTCGGTATGTTTGCTTTCTTACTTTATTTTATTGTTGTAGTCTTCTGTCTGAAGACTGATCTGATGCAGCTTTCCATGCTACTGTATCTCCAAATAACTACTGCAACCTGGATCCTTCTGAGTCTGCTTACTGTAGTCATCTCTTGGTCTCCTTTTATGGTTTACACTTCTTACCCTTTCCTCAAGTACTAAATTGGTGATTCCTTGACGCCTCAAAATGTGTCCTACCAACCGATCCCGTCTTCTAGTCAGGTGGTACCACAAATTTCTCTTTTCTCCCCAATTCTGTTCAGTACATCTTCATTAGTTAAGTAGTGTACTTGTCTATTCTTCAGCATTGTTCTGAAGCACCACATTTCAAAAGATTCTGTTCTCTTCACGTCTAAACTGTTTACAGTTCGCGATTCACCTCCGCACAAGGATACACTCCATACAGATACATTCAGGAAAAAATCTGACACTTAAATTTATATTCAATTTTAACAAATTTCTCTTCCTCGAAACAGCTCTTCTTGCCATTTCCAGTCTGAATTTTATATCCTGTCTACTTCTGCCATCATCACTTATTTTGCTGCCCAAACAGTAAAATTCATCTACTTCTTTCAGTGTCTCGTTTCCTAATGTAGTTCTATCAACATCCATTTGGTTTAATTTGACTTTCTATTATCCTTGTTTTGTTTTTGTTGATGTTCATTCCGTCAACTGCTCTTCGAGGTCTTTTGTTGTCTCTGACAGATTTACAATGCCGTCGGCGAACCTGAAAGCTTTGATTTCTTCTCCGTGAACTTTAATTCGTCGTCCAAACATTTTTTGGTTTCCACTATTGCTTGCTTAATGTACATACTGAATAACATTGACCGTCTCGTTTCTGTGCAAATTGTAAATTACTTGTAGCTCCCTGTATTTTACCACAATCACCTTCAGAATTTGAAAGAGACTATTTCAGTCAATACCGAAATGCTTTCTCTAAGTCTATAAGTGCTAGAAATGTAGGTTTTCATTTTCTTAATCTGTCTCCTAAAATAAGTCATAGGGTCAGTACTGCGTCGAGTGTTCCAGCATTTCTTCTGAATCCAGACTTACCTTCTCCGAGGTCTGCTTCCGCTAGTTTTTCCATTCGTCTGTAAAGAATTCGTTGGTGATTTTCACACCTGGCAACACCTGCTTCTCTGTTCCAGGATGATTCCTCCCAATAGCAAAATCCTTCTTTGTGAACAACACGTCATTTTAATCATGTGGTCAGATTTTCATGTTTTCCTCACTTTTACCGTCTTTCTTCATAAAACGCAGAACCTTTGCACATGTTCTCCTGTGTATTCCGAAAATCTTATAGTTAAGTGTTGTTTTGCTATGATCATTCCAGATTCGTTCTTTTGTTCTGATTAAGACCTCAGTGAAGCTAATTCTTCAACGAATATACATTTGAATAGAATTGGTAATGCTTTTTTGCTTTGAAGTGTTGAAGTGATAAATAACAGCAGGAAGCAACAAAAACTGTCCTATACTGACCGACTTGACAGTAAAGGGCAACTGTATATAATATGAATGTTAGCTGATTTTACGAAAGCGTTTCAAAGTGTTTTCTATATAAGCCGTTTATACTAGATAAAATTTTCCAACAAAGATATCCTTAACTTGTAATCTTCTGGGTCTGCTGCGTAACAAATGTCTTTCAAGGACATGATAAATTTTGTATAACCAATTACTCTGGTATGTGTATCATTTTTTTTATTTCAACTATAGGCAAAATATTAGATGATCATAACTGCTGTCACCAAATTTCATCTTCAAATTAAGTTTATTTCTGACTTTCATTAATGAAGTATAAAAAAATACAAGAACGATTAAGTGATTACTATGAAACGAACAATGAAACAGTGGAGTCAGTAAACAAATAGACAACAAAAGAATCAACGATATTCCAAGGAAGTCAGGAGTTGGAAACATAACCTGATGATGGCTGTATAGCTGAAGGAAGCCTACAGTTCAAATAAAAAAATAATACCACTATCAAAGTAAATAATTATACAAAACTAAATTAAAACTTTTCTTTTAGGTATTAATTCTATTATGATGTTTTATATTAGGGAACATTGTAGGAGTTTGTGTACCTGGAACACCTTAACTATGACAGAATACGAGTAGCTAGAGGATAGTTTCTTACTTGCAGATTAAACCTATGCAATAAATTTCGTTTAACCGAAAGACGACGTTAAAAGTTCCTAATGCTAGTAGTCCATATAGTTTCCATTAAATCTTTATCAAGTTTACACTACTGGCATAAGTTGTCCGTAACGCCGCTGTTGTGTTTGAAAAAATGTATTAGACTCCCTATTGTTTTGATCAACAAGTGAAGTATGTGCGATACTTTTCAGGGACAGGCTGTCATATTCTATTTTTGTCTAATTGTTTCGAAACAGCTCCCACACTTTTGTGGTATCACACCGGCGCTAATGCCGCAGTAAGGGTGCCTTGTGGCCGCTATTTCTCAGCATTATAACACAAGTTTTCGGATCCGCAATCTTCTTCCCCTTGGTCCATAACTCGTGTTAACGAAGTAACGGTCTACTAAATGTCACGCAGCGTTGCAAGAAATTAGTGGTGAGGTCTTAACGGGGCACAGCGAGATGGGAGAGGAAGAGGGCGGAGAAGGGGTTGGGGAGGCGCTTTCAGAGCGTCAGTAATTTTCTTTCATTTAGCGATGACGTCACTATTAAGTGTTATCTGACTGCAGCAGCCGCCGTGCTGTTACGAAACCGGCCATTAAGCGAGAGACACCCGCCGTCCGCACGATTATATAACGTCTCGCCACCGAGTAACAAGCAATTTGTCGTCGAGAATTACCGCTAGCTTCCATTATATTTGTAACCTCCAGGAGGAAGAGCAGAGATAGGTCTACATCCACGAAATATTATCGAACTCTTGCATTTAATGAGCCAGTTCCTCCATTACCATTGCATGCCTAATAGATTAGTGAAGTTGAATGCTACACACCAAATCACATCAAACTCTCTTCTGAAATAAAATTAATCGTTTGACCTTAGTGACAGTCCACTGACGGAAAAAATTGGAACATCGAGAAGGAGCTGTGCGACATCAACGAAAGTTGGCAGGCGTGTTTCTACATCTGAAAGATTATGTCTTTTGAAATTTCATCGCCAGTTGCATAAGCGTGGCGCTAGTATCATCAGTACGAGAATGAAAATCAGGTTTACCTTAAACGCCAACTGTAAAGGTCGTGAGCATTAGCTACCTCTGAGACTGGACGTGGATGTTAGTCAAGAATGCCTTCAAGGTGACAAAGGCGCCACTATCAACACCTCTATGAGCTTCAACAAGATAGCGCAATAGGCCTACGGTAAGTTACATAGTCCTTCTGTGATAATACGGAAAGATTTGGCAGGAATGTAGCCACTGTACACGATTAGTGGCAGCGTTGGTCTCGAGAATGCACGGTCGTAAGATGACCGAGGTCTGGACGGCCACGTGGCACTACCAACGAGGAAAATTGAGATTGGTATATGGCTCTGACACAACGCACTGCATCTTCATCAGGAATTCGAACAGAAGTTGGCACCACAGCGACACAAGGAGCAGTTAAAGACCGGTTACTTCAAGGACTTTCAGAGCCACATGCCCTGTAAGGTGCATTCCATTGATCCCCAGCCACCGCCCTTTCCGATATAAGTGGTGTCAAGCGAGAGCTCATTGGAGGGAAGGGTGGAGGCCTGCTATGTTTTCTGATGAAAGCTGTTTAGTCTCGTTGCAATTTTGGCTGTGTTTTGGTTAGAAGAAGGCCGTTTGAGGGCCTGCAGCCAACTTGTCTGCGTGCTAGACACGTTGGACTTGCACCTGGAGTTATGGTCTGGAGCGCCGTTTCGTATGACAGTAGGAGCACTCTCTTTGTTATCACATGCATCCTGACAGCAAATTGAACGTGAGTCTGGTGATTCGCTCTGTTGTGCTGCCATTCATGAACAGTAATTTAGGGGGCGTTTTCCACAGGATAACACTCGCCCAAATACCGCTGTTGTAACCGAACGTGCTCTGGAGAGCGTTCGTATGTTACCTTGGCCTCATCTTTCATCAAATGTGTCACGAATCGAGCACATATGGAACATTATCGGAAGCCCAACTCCAGCATCATTGACAAGAAGCATTAGCCGTTCATGTATTGACCAATAGTGTGTATCAGGTGTGAACCACCGTCCCACAAACTGAAACCAGGAACTCTAAAACACTATGCTTGCACATTTACAAGCTTTTGTTCAACATTCTGATGGTTCTACAGGTTAGTAACGTACTCGGTATTTCACATATTTAGTGGATTACCTTGCACTTACATTGCTTTGTAATCTTGCAATGTTAATCAAATAAGTAGCTTAACTAGACAAATGTATTCCCAAAATTTCATAAGTCAACATTAATTATTTTCTGATATTGCGATATCTTTTCGTCACTGTATTAGTTGATAAATATTTCCAAACTGAAGATGTCGACATCTTAGCACGATGTTTTGACTGAAAAGCATTAATCTATCTTCAGGAGAGTATTTCACTCTGGTGGTGCACGTCACTAGGTTTGTACCAAAAATCGTCTCAGAGGCGTATAAGCGTAAGTTGCCGTTACGTGAGAGACATGTACCGCATTATATTATTTTTATTCATCATGCGCGCGCGTTCTCGTCGTACTGGTCCATGGAATTCAAATGTCACCATAATAAAATTACATATGTCATTAGGCGTTTAATGTTTTCTTCCTAAAGATATTAAAAATATCACCAGAACCACGCATCATTTACGTGAAAGCCACCATCACGATTAGTAAGATCTTCTGTCAGACACATTTCAGGGACTCTTCAATAATTTAATTCTAGAAAGATATCGTCGGCACCAAGATTTCAGTGGCAGAATTATTCACAGAATATCCAGTGGAGATACAATAGTTTGTTAAGGCGTTCATCTGGATTTTAATGAAGCAGGCCAGTAATGACAAAAAAGGCCTGCGTGCAATACTACCATTAGACATTCGCTTGTACACCTCAGATTGAGCTACAGTTGTAGATGGCACTCAAGTTCACAGAGGGAGCTTAGGCCGCAGTAATCTATATGCATTCAACTCCGCGCCAGTGGTTTGTACAATCGTAGCGACGTGCACCAGCAGTCTCTGGTGCAAAACACTTACCTGAAGATGGTTGGATGGTTGTCAGCCGAAACATGGTGGCAACATATCGGCATCATCCGGCCGCAGTGCCGAAATTTAGTGGACTATTCACTGCTCCGGCAAAACTTCAATGGTCACGGTATTAACTAAAATTATGTGGTAACTACCTGGGTGGTACAAAAACTGCTTTCCGCATTGGCGAAATTTGCTATTGCCCATTCAGCAATAAAGTCTATATCATAAACAAAAACAGAGAACAACGATTTATGGCCGCCCGCTGAGGCCGAGCCGTTCTAGGCGCTTCAGCTCTGAACAACGCGACCGCTACGCTCGCAGGCTCGAACCCTGGCTCGGGCATAGATGTGTGTGATGTCCTAAGGTTAGTTAGGTTTAGGTAGTTTTAAGTTCTAGGGAACTGATGACGTAAAATGTTAAGTATCATAGTGCTCAGAGTCATTTAAACAATTTGATTTATGTATTAATGTGATTATTTTAGCCACCTACGATGTAACACACAACTATCTTCATTTCTTAATATCCCCTTCCCCAGTTACCTTCAGTAAATTACTTCTTCGTGCTTCTTCCGAAAATGCACACCGTGCTGTCTGAATGTAGACTTTGCCGACCTGAAGTTGTGACGAAGAGCTCTCGGTTGTCCCGGTTGTCCATGCGGGTGGTAGCGCTGAAATGCCGTGACGTTTCGACGGGTGTCATAGTTATCATCTCTTCTGGAGGAGTGTCGTTTTATTTATCCACTTGGTTGGAAGCAGCTGGGTCCAGTGTGCGTGCGTGCGTGCGTGCGTGTGTGTGTGTATGTGTGTGCGTGTGTGTGTGTTTCTGGGGGAGGTCGAGAGCGTGCAGTTTAGTGATGGGATGGATGTGGTTGGAGTGGAGTAGGAATGTAGTATCTGGGGCTGCGGACAAGCTGGAGACTGCGTTCGAATCTCTCTTTGGTTATTCCGGATGCGTCTTGCGCGCTGGGTACTGCTGGGTGCACTCTCATCATATTACCTCCAACGCAGGATTCCGTGCAGCACGAAGTTGGCAACCTTCGTCCTTATTGACCAGATTCTCGTGGCTCGATATTTCGATCGATTCCTTAATAATGTTTTCATCATAGCCAGTTGCTCGGCGTAGCAATTCGGCTTTCTCAAGCGCGATCTTCGCTTATGCTATGCTCTGCGACTGCTGGTACTTTGTGTCTCCCACTCATACAGTGCCGACATGTTCCTCAAAGTGTTTTGAGATACAGAGCTGTGTTTATCCGCTGTATTGGGCGCTACATTTACATGGGCTGCTGTACAGTTGTAGGATTCGTGTCTGATCAACAACAACTGTGTAAGCTATAAGTAAATTTGGTTTAATGCTGCAAACTTATCATAGAAATACACGCATTTACAGTTTACAATGTAACAATGTTACAACAATTGCCAAACGAACCCATCTCGTTCTCAGAAAGTTAAATAATCCTTAACAAAACTATGCAAATTTTGGTTCAAATGGCTCTGAGCACTATGCGACTTAACTTCTGAGGCCATCAGGCGCGTAGAACATAGAACTAATTATACCTAACTAACCTAAGGACATCACATACATCCATGCCCGAGGCAGGATTCGAACCTGCGACCGTAGCGGTCGCTCGGCTCCAGACTGTAGCGCCTAGAACTGCACGTCCACTCAGGCCGGCTGGCAAATTTTAACTCGAAGTTTCTTTAAATATTATTCTTATGACTACATCATGATGTTGGCCAGTACTGATAAATCGTCAGATTCCAGTTTAAAGTTCAGTACTATTTAGCATGCCAATGAAGTCTATGAGGGGTGGTTAGTTTATTGACAAGTTGAGCAAAATATTACCCAAGGTTATCTCGAGTTTACAGTGAACGCAAGCTGGTGAACCAAAACGTTTACACCTCTGCATGACGTATTGGTAAATAGCTGTGATGTGCTGTCATCTGCGTGGCTGCTCACGCCCACTGAAATTCCTATAAAATCTAATTAAGCCTTGCAGATTTTTTTCAGCAGAGGTTCTCTCTATGTTACTCGTGATCCAAGAAAACGTGCACTCATCCCTAGTCGTGGAATATGGCGACATGCACGCGCATGGCTGGACCAGTGTGCATTTGAAAATGCCCTCGCAAGGACAATTAACTAACTGGCTGGTTCATTTCTCCACAGTGGGAGCTCAACGATGTACAGCTAATATCTAGCTGAATGTCAGCCAAAGTGAACGCAGTGTTCACTCAAATTTCTGCTCTGCATCGTACAGAGTGTTATGCGCCCTGTTCTGCACGAGGCGCCTGTTCAGAGAAGAGTCCCCGAAAATTTCGCTATCGCCTTTCTCGCAGCCGAGCTCTCTCCCCGCCTGGGTTCTTTCGTTCTCCATATCATGGCTTTTTCCGAAAAATAGGAGCGTTCCTCTTATTTTGTGAATACTCTCTCTACCAATTGCAGGGGCTCTACCATTGACATGCATCGAAATCTCGGCACTTTACTCTTCCCTAGTTCGTTTCCAGCAATCGGACGTTTTGTACCCTCTCACATGTGTACCAATTCGCTGTTCACGTGACCAACTTCGTCACTGATTATGTTCGTATCCATCTGGAATTCCGAAATACAGTTTTCTATAGATTGTTTCTGTTCTGGTGGCCCATTACTCGCTCTGCAGTATGCGTCACCTGACTGCCTGCCGCGGAACGGCCCCCTTAAGAGCATTCCTAGATTCTCCCGGGCTGCGGCCTCTGTGTCCGCCTGTGCTGACTTCCACATAAAATGTTTCCTCTCGCTGCTTGTTTCACCTTCTGCTCATTGACGTGCATTATATAGGTGTGGTGTGTTAATACCATCGACTGAGTGTCATTCCTTTTGCATTAAATACTTATAAGCAAATCTGCTCATTACCGCTGACGTAAGTTAGGTGTCATATTCACCTTCCCATTGTGATGTATAAAACTCTTATTTAAGTTGCGAAATTGACCTTCATTTATTCTGCCACCTTGCACAGTCCTGGGACATTCAGTTTTCGTAGGTCTTTCACAGAACAAAGAAACTCTTTCATCATGGGCGATGGTTGAAAGACGGGTTTCCTGTTGCGTTTTCCAAGCAGCCTGGCAAATTTTGCGGACATCTGCCCTAGGGAAGAAAAGGAGCCTAATGTCTCCTTCCTCCTGTTCCTGGTTTGCTGCACCGCTTCGTTTCTGGAACGCTCTGCTAATAAGACCTCCACTGCACCCATTTTCACGGAACGCTCCCTCTAAGTGTGGTAAATTGGTTGGGAAGTGCTATTTTTCGGAGATGATGTGTGCCCTATATAAGACGCTACAACTCTGAGCTGCATGTTGGCTCCTTACTGGAAGCAGGTACTGGTCTATACAGAACATCTTCCTCAACAACGCAAGGTATAGTATACAATATGCATTCTTCTCTATTAGTTTATCCAAATGAAACGTCCCCTTAGAAAAATTTATGAACTACTGTTCTGATAAACCTCTTACATTATTTGCTTTTCAAACAGCTGAGCAAAACTGAACGTACTCAGACATTTCTCTCTTTACCTATTCTGGTCAACACTAAAGTGCCACACAATATTTTTAGCGCAACGCAATCTGACTTTCAATAATCCCTACAAAAGAATCGCCCTGACTAACAATAACCTATACCTTTCATGTATCATTACCTCACAAACATCTTCGTTACTCGAACTACTGCAATATAGCGAGAGCCACTACTGTTAGTTAAATAAAAGATTCTAACTACTGAAGGCACAGTT
The DNA here is from genome assembly GCF_023897955.1 of Schistocerca gregaria. Classification (NCBI taxonomy): domain Eukaryota; kingdom Metazoa; phylum Arthropoda; class Insecta; order Orthoptera; family Acrididae; genus Schistocerca; species Schistocerca gregaria. Next base: position 833,378,140 of record NC_064922.1, read on the forward strand.
AGCAAACGAAGTCATCATATATATATTTATATCAGTTCATGATATCCAATCTTAGAAATTTACTCTCTCTGATGGACACACGTCAAGATCATCCTCTCTCAAAATTCTGCCATTTCTCTCCCCACATCCACCACTTTTGGCGGCTCACCTCCACCTGCCAACGCTTTCCCTTTTACTCTACTTCAACGCGCGCTGATTATTTCGTCGCTTCGTCGTGGTAGAGTTCATCTTCGCGAAGTTCTGCTTGCGCAGTGTTTTCCGATCAATTGCTTGACCATTGTCACGGACTTTCCGTCAATTGGGTTTGCTCTTCCGAAGGAAGCTTCATGTGGGCGCTGCGGTTTCCCCAGCGTGAATTGCGTCTTCTCTAACTCTGGCTCGACGATCCGACGAAATTCTCTGCACTGCCATCTTCGTTGAGTCTACAGGTCTACAAAAGCACCACGGACGCTTCTGAGCTCATGAAACGGCCGAAACTGCAGTTGAAGAACCCAAACATTCATTCTTCTGTGCTTCCAGAGTGAAAGCGTGTGCTGGTGTATGCTATGAAGGTCGCACAGAAACTCGTCCAGCGCTTATCTTCCATGTTCATTTTTTGAGCTCACACTGCCATCTACTTCAAGTGCAACGGGGAGTTTTCTGAACAGATGAATCAACTCGCTGTATGATCCAACTGGCCCCTGTGATTATAAATATCTACATGGAACACTTTCAAAAGGTGCTGCCCACCCAAATCACAGGCACTTCTCCCGTTATGGCAACGGTATGTCTGCAGTGTGGGAACATGGGCGGCAGACCGCCAATACATTGGCCAAACGAAACGGTGTGTTTCGAATGCTATCAGCAACACCTTATGTGTGTACTGTGGTATCACTTACCGATACCATAGGCGTCAAAGTTGGCAGTACAGTTGCAAGCTTTCATCAGACTCGGACAGCAGGAGTGCAGGACCTGGCAGACCCAGTGGAGTACACCGATTGAACCACCATCTCTCCCTGGGCTCTGTACCACGAGCGCCCTCTACCGCCGTAATATAGGACGGCAAGTAGTAACCAGACACCCAGTTACACACGGAGCCTGTTCACTGCGTGATGATATGCATAAGCCACCTATTTGCAACTCTGACACAATCGTTATTGCTTTATCCCAGAGAGTTTCTTCCCTGTAAACATTGAGAGTTTGACTCTATTTCGTGGTGCAAAATTTGTATTGAGTCTGTACACTTCCAGAAATTCAAGTTAATGTAAACCTTCTGTTTACAGTGTTAAGCTGTTTGCGGATCGTTTAGGCTACTGTCCAGCTTTTGTATGACGAAAGTTTTCTTACCACTCTGTAGCCTACCTCTCCGTATCGTTGAGTACTAAACCATAAGCAACATGCATGAGTCGGACGTACAGAGAAATCAGCAGCTGCAAAGCACAGCATTAACGATCACATTCTTCACAACACAACACAACCGTGTTCCTATGCCGAGTAACTGGCTATCGCTACACCATTATTAAGGAATCCATAGAAATCTGGTCAGCAGAGGTGAAACTTATCAACATAGATTACCAGGAGTGTATCAGAACTCTCCATTACATTGAAAACCATGTAGCCAACGTAACGCTATTCTTTGCATTGTGTAAAATGGGAAATATCAATATTAACAATATGAGTGCGAAACATGAGAGCACTATTCTGAGCATGTTTGGTAGAAGAGTCAGCAATGCTGGCCCAGAGCTCTGAAACAGAAAATGTGTCACACTACTCTCACGTCGGTGATTGGAGATCTTACCACACTTAAGACCTAATTTCATTTATATGGCCAGGAGAGATTTAGATGGCTTAACTACGCTTGAAGGTGTAATTCAAAGTAAACTTCGCAAGCATAGCGTAAAGCGGAAGTACAGGGTTAGGCTCGTTATTGTTAGCCCGAGTTTGCAATAACCCAATATTTTGTTTATCAGTTAAAGAAGCATCCTTATCCAGCAAATAATAATTATTATTCTCCATATCCAATTCACAAAAATCCTCCAGTTATCAAATGTTTATGTACCTTTGAAATTGAAATAATTTGTTAATCTGGCACTGAGCCATTATTGATCCTTTAGTCATTGTCAGGCATTTTGCCATTATTAATACGTGTCATACTATTATTGATCATGATGGTTTCTGAAGTTTTTAAGTAGACTTGATGTATGAAACTCTTCTTAAAATTTATTCAGTAGTTAACAGGTCCCAAAAAAACTTCTTTCTATTAAATTCATTGTTAGTAACAGTAAGCTTTGCCCGCTGCATGCTGCTGCGAATTACTGTAAACCACTTGGAAAAAGCTGGTGATCTAAAGAAGCGAGTACAAAACTTACAAAACACTCATACACAGTGGTGTGCAGATTGGATTCCGATTACTGAAAGCTCAGGTTACATATCGAGTCAATTTTCACACACGAACATACACAATATTTGTTGTACGTAAGATACATATTTGTTGGAGGTACGTTACACGTTAAGCACCGAATTCCGCGCAAGCAACAGTATCACTAGAGCGCTCCCACCACTGTCCAGCACGGAAGGTGCATCCACAACCCCCATGCAGAGATTTAAACGAAGTCTCCGCGACCCCCCCCCCCTCCCTCCCCCCCCCCCCCCAACGATACAAGCACCGCTGCACCCATATCCCCCTCCATGTAGGCCAGCCGCATAGGACGCAGCCATCTGTAGCCACGTGGAGGTGTCTCACTACTTGTGTAATTACTGTGACGTCCCAAATATTTCGACACTTCGCCGGAACTATACGTCGAAACGTCGTGGTTCAAATGGCTCTGAGCACTATGGGACTTAACAGCTATGGTCATCAGTCCCTTAGAACTTAGAACTACTTAAACCTAACTAACCTAAGGACATCACACAACACCCAGCCATCACGAGGCAGAGAAAATCCCTGACCCCGCCGGGAATCTAACCCGGGAACCCGGGCGTGGGAAGCGAGAACGCTACCGCACGACCACGAGATGCGGGCCAAACGTCGTGGTACCTCAAAGCTGCGGCCCTGCTAGATTCCCGAGAGAATTTCATCACTCTTCAAGTTGTTCACGATATGTCGTCGGACAGACCACTCATTCTACATATTTTTCATTGAACTTCTCTTCGTTCTCTATATCTTCGTTACATATCCCAAATATCTCTCGATCATGATGTTGTTCTTATGTCCACATGACTTTGTTCTTCTGCTAAGGAAGTACTGTATACAATCCCTTTCTTCTTCACACCTACTCGTTCCTTTACTGTATCCATAGATGCTAGTTCTCATTTCTTTATTGTGGTAGATACCTCTTCATACATGCAATTCTTATATTTTTCTCAGCTGTTTTTACTATTTCGGCCTCAGAATCTGTCACAGAAATATCTTATAATTTTTAATTATTTATAAGAATAACTAATTTGGTTGTTTCTCCTACGCATCATCACTTTTGGCAACGCAAGCTCGAGCGTATTGCGAAATGTTGTGGCAACCAATGCTGTCAATATTGTACATTAGAAATAAATTTAGATTTGTTTAGTATGTGTATATGCCTCTAAAGGCACTAACTACTAATAATTAGTATTATATTACTTTTCTGTTTGTTACAGGTAAGCGAATGGGGCGAAAGACACAAACAAGACATCTAACGTAAGCATATTGTTTAAAAATAGCATTGAATTAGTTTTTACTTGGATTCTCAAACATTATGTCTGACAGATCCATGCATAAAGGGCAGTTTAATACTATTTTTGTATATATTATTGAAATTAAAATGAATGATATAGTAGATTAAAAAAACAGTATATATTACCTGAAACTAAATTTGTGTTTCGCAGTTGCACATCTGTGACACAAGTAGGACGGTCTAATAGTAATGGCATGGTAATGCATTTGGTGAACTAAAAGTAAGATTATCTCAGTAAAAGATTTTTATGATACTGCCAACAAGCCTTAAGAAAGTATCACTCTTCAGAGAGATATACGTTTATTTCAATATCGTTAAAGTTTGATTCCTTCTACACATAGTCACCGCTGCTTACAAAGAGAGATTGAATATCGACAGCCACGTAACAGTTTCACTATTCACAACATGTCATTTTTTATGAATATGAAGGTAAGTCGATTATTATCCGCAAAGTTGTTATAAAAATTTATTGTAATCAAATAGGAAACTTACAAGAACGTCATTTTTCGACATAATCCCCTTGCGTTTCAGCACAATTGGTCCATCGTAGTACAAACTTCCTGATGCCCTCATAAAAGAAGGTTCTCGGTTGAGCAGCGAGCCAGGAAGGTACCGCTTCTTTCACTGCTTCGTCCGAGGCGAATCGACGGCCCCTTAATGCCTGTTGAATGGACCAAACTAGTGACGGTCAGAAGGGGCAAGATCTTTATTATATGGAGGATGATACAGTACTTCAAGTTTGAGTTTCTGGAGCGTTTCAGCGATGTGGTCAGCAGTATGCGGACGGGCATTGTCGTGCAATGACACAACGCCTTTTGACAACAATCCTCGGTGTTTGCTTCGAATTGCAGCCTTTAGCATGGCATTAAGCATCTCACTGTAACGTATATTGTTTATTGTTATGCCTCTTGGCCCTTAATAATCCAGTACTGGACTTCGTGCGACCCATAAAACCGTAAGAATCAGTTTTCCTTCGGACGGTTGGGTCTTGAACTTTATCTTTCCGGCGAATTAGGATGTTTCCATTCCACACTCTGCCGTTTACTCTCCAGCTAATAATGATGGATCCATGTTTCATCACTAGTTATGATCCTGTCTAAGAAGTTGTCCCCTTCGTTACCATAGCAATCTAAATGTTTTTAGCAGATATCTAAACGCGTTTGTTTATGCAACTGTGTTAGTTGTTTTTGGACCCATCTTGCACAAGCTTTATAAGACCCAAGTGTATTGCGGATGATTTCCTTAGCAGAACCGTGAATAATTTGCAGAGAATGTACCACTTCATCAATCTAAGAGAATCATTCATGTGAACGGTCAATGGTCTCTTCATTTGTGGCGGTAAACGGTCGTCCGGCTCCTTTATCGTGCGTAACTCTTGTGCGACCATTTCGGAATTCTTCAATCCATTCGTAGACACTCCGTTGTGACAAAACACTGTTCCTCTACTGCACCGGAAGTCTTCGATGAATTTCGGTCCCTGATACGCCTTTCCGGCCACGTAAAACGGATCACTGAACTTTGCCCTTCTTTGGTGCAAATAGACTGCGGAGCAGCTTGATTAACAGCACGGATGCGATAACAAAACTCATATAGTAGCTTCAAAATTGCAGAGGTGTAACAACAAATAAATAGGGCTTTCGTCATCAACGTAAAACGACAGTACTACCATGATAAACAAAAATATAACTGAATTGCGGATAACAATAAACTTACCCTCGTATTATCTGTTTAGTACATGGCCAGAAAAATGACAATGTTCTGTCCACTAATTTCGTTGAAGAAGAAGCAATTGCAGGAGACTGATGTAGTAGAAACTATCGAACATCCGTGCAGGCAACTACTGCCAATACACATTTGTAATGTCTGTATCGTGCAGTGTCTGTATAGGGCTACGCAATGTAGCATGACACTGCTTAGTAGTACACAGACACTATTATGGAAGACAACAAGCCACGTCGTCGGGCGACAGACATTCGTGGTCGGTTTAAAGAACGTTCTGGACATTTCGAGCGAATGATTTGTCCATCCACATCGCCCGACATGAATCCCATCGATCATTTATGAGACGTAATCGAGCAGTCATTCCGCGCACCAAATCCTGCACTGGCAAACATTTCGCATTTATGATCGGCTATTTGGACGTATCCGATGAGTTTTGCCACCTCAGTCTGTAAACACTTCGTATTTTGAGTCCTGACTAACGAAATTCGTGGCCGTAGATTTACTTTGGACGAAGACGAGCACGTCTGGGTACAATCATAAAACTGCAACTTTTTCTACCGAAAAAAAATGACCGTCTTGTCTTACAGTGGGATAAATTTATTGACACTTATGGCAATTTCTTTTGAAATAATGAGCTGTTTCCATATTTTTTCCATCTGTCTAGTTTCCATTTGTCTGTCCCTTATACATAAGCGTGCATACAAGTGCAAATCAGACAGACTTTGCCCCTGTTTTTGCTGTAAATGCGAAGTCAACATACCGGTTCCCAGCGTTCGACATTTCTTGGCCCATGCCGGAATTATCTGCGGGTATCTCCACCGCACGGCGCTGCTGTCAGTTGTTAAAGATAGCGGATGTGCTTCACACGTCCACGGCGTTAGAGCAGGGGACGAACTCCCACCGAGATCTACAAGTAAAAACAGCCAATGCATGAGGAAAACTGCTTCGTCTTGAGAGCCGTGAGATTGGCATATCGTATGGGAGTGCTTTCGACATCATTCACGGGTAGCACTGCGTCTTGCTGGTGTTAAGTACCATAATTTTACGTTAAAAGAATGTGACAATATATTATAGAGGGTCTCTAACAAATGCTGCACTGTTAGTGCCTTACATTACATATAAAATCCGTAATACATTTATGTGGCACAGTGATACTGTGCGTAGCTTTAGTGAGCAGAAGATAACAGAAAACAAAGATGACTTCGTTTACCAAAAAGGTGAAGGACATAATGACTTGATAAAGTTACATTACAACGAAAAAATTTACATCAAAACAAAAAATTACATCACAACATAAAAACAGAATTTTCTGTTAAACTGTACCAAAACCATTTTTTTGTATATGAAATGTATGAACATGTATTGATAAGATGACCAAAAATTAAACACAGTGATATTATAATATTGCGGAGATGCTGGCATAACAAAAAGATTTTCACACTTAAAGCTTTCGGAGCATGGCCTTTGTCAACAACAGACACATATACGCACTTACACACACTCACACAAACGCGACTCACACACACATCCAGAATTTTTCACTGTTTGAAACCCAATGCTATGTAATATCAGGAACTCAACAGCAGAAAAACATATTTTTAGGAAAACGGCATGGTCACCGGCATTGGCGGAGATCTATGTACCTGATATGTGAGAGTGAGCAGCTGTTTCAATCCAGGAAGTGCTTACACGCGAGTTTCAACTCATCGTTCAAAATGTCACTGTCTCCCTTACGAAGATGTTTATAAATTTCGAGTTCTTCTAATAAATCTAATTTCCAGCCTTTTATTTCCTGTCGTAAAACTATGGCTTCTTCTAATTCCCTCGGAGAATGGTCTGAAACAAGTAAGTGTCCAGCAAATGAAGAATTATGCACATTTCGCTCTTTCTTACTCAATAGGTACTGCTTATACCCGTCTGCCCTATATAGCAGCTAGGGCAATCTTTCAGACGATTTTATGGACGCCAGCGTTAGTGAAAGTATCTTGTTCAATTTTTAATGTATCTACTAATTTTTTTTGTACACCTCCAAATTTTTGTATTTTAGTAGCCTTTCAGAGGAATTTTCAGACTTACTGTATTATTAATTGTTGTTGGTCAGCACAACCAAGGCGCAGTTCTTACGCGCATTTATTTAGTGCGCTCTGTAGTCCAATTTTTCCTGGTGGTCCGAGTCTGTACATTTGTAGCAGTTGGCCTTGGTCTCTGACATAAGGTACAGGTAACTTACGAAAATATTTTATGTTGTGACGCCTATTGCATCATGTGATGTAATAAGTGGGTACGTTTACTTCAAAAATACTTTTCTATTAATACAGAGTCGGCAATAAAACCTCCCGCATTTGACGTAGCCGACGCGCGAGTTGCATGAGGACACTGATGTGGAGTGCGTTATTTTGAAAGCGGTGTTCGTGCCATTTTCTGTGTGCGCCATGGCGTGGCTTGGTGAGCATCCTGCATTTGTTGTGGAGGAATTTATTCGTGACGGTCGTTATGTGATCAGTGCTCAGCGAGCGTTTCGGAGACGATTCGAACTTGGCCGACATGATCGTGTCCTGGATAGAAACACTATTCAACTGTGGGTGTCGAATTTTAGAAAGACAGGTTCAGCACTGAAATGAAAAGAAAACTTACTGACCGTCATCGGACTGCAAGAACACCGGAAAATGTGGCGCGTGTGAGAGTATCTGTGCAACAATCATCAATTAGTACGGCACTTAAACATGCAGCAACTGTAGGATTATCTGGAAGGAGTGTAGGAATAATTCCTCATAGAGAACTTCATATACACCCCTTGAAAATGACGGTTACCCAGGAAACAACTGTAAGAGATTTATAAGCTCGTAGAGCTGCGTGAGAGGAAATTCTTGAGAACCCTCCACCTGCCGCTTTGTTTATTTCATCGGATGAAGCCCATTTTCACTTACCAGGAACTATAATCAAACAGAATATCCGCTACTAGGCAGCGGAAAACCCTCGTGAAATTCATCATCGACCACTGCACAGCCCTTATGTGACAGTTTGGAGCGCCGTTGCTGAATGTTTTGTCTGGGGAACGTATTTTTTTGAAGAAGGTGGCCATGCGGTAACGGTTAATTCAGATCGTTATTGTCACATTCTGGACGCCTTTCTCGAGCCTAGGCTAAACCAGTTTATTGCAGATCATGAAGATCAAGAAGTGGGGTTCCAGCAAGACGGAGCAACTTCCCACAGCTCTCGGCGTTCTATGGAAATGTTGCGCTGGTTGGTTCCTGCTCATCTTGTCTCTTTGCGAGAAGACATCGCGTGGCCCTCAAGATCGCCCGATTTATCGCCTTGTGGTGTTTTTCTCTGGAGACGCCTAAAGGCTCCAGTGTCCCACAACACTACAAGCACTGAAAGAGGTCGTTACCCAAGAAGTGGCAGCCATTCCAAGAGAAAAGGGACGAAGATGTGTGGAGAACTTTCAGGATGGACTTTATCAATGTGTCGACAATAGGGGACGTAATTTGGCAGCTATAATTTTCAAAATCCAATAATCCCAAATGGCAAGGCATGTATTTTTCGTTACAAAAGTAGTTTTTCTCTATCATATTTAGTTTTTCTGTGAGAACCTATTAAAATAAGGGAGGTTTTACTGCCTGACCCTGTATTTTGTTATGTTTGTAAAAAAAATTGTAACTGGTGTATACATTTTTATGGCCAATAGTTCTGAAGAAATTGTTCCAATCCATATGTGGCGTACAGCAAACCAGTGCTTAACAGTATTGGTTAAAAACAGTCTAGGTTGCAATTTTAGTTTTATTTTTATTTTTAGACGACGCATTTCCCCTTATTTAGGCATCTTCAGGTTATTTTAATTTGGTATTTCTTAGAAGAAGCCTTTAGTCAGTTCGTTAAACTCATTTTTTGCTGAGTTTAACAAAGGCGATGTTGGCCTGATATATTCGACCATGTCCTTTGGCTATTCTGACTAAAGGATTCTTCTCAGAAATACCAAATTAAAAGAACCTGAAGATGCGTAAATAAGGCGAAACGCGTCGTTGAAAAATAAAAAATTAAAATTACAACCAAGACTGTTTTTAACCAATACAGTTCTGAAGAACATATTTTTACAAATATCGGAACCATGGTCAAGGGATAATAAACCTTTACTTTCAAATGGTTGGCTGATTTTTCAACCTATTCTAATAGAATGTATATACACTCCTGGAAATGGAAAAAAGAACACATTGACACCGGTGTGTCAGACCCACCATACTTGCTCCGGACACTGCGAGAGGGCTGTACAAGCAAAGATCACACGCACGGCACAGCGGACATACCAGGAACCGCGGTGTTGGCCGTCGAATGGCGCTAGCTGCGCAGCATTTGTGCACCGCCGCCGTCAGTGTCAGCCAGTTTGCCGTGGCATACGGAGCTCCATCGCAGTCTTTAACACTTGTAGCATGCCGCGACAGCGTGGACGTGAACCGTATGTGCAGTTGACGGACTTTGAGCGAGTGGGCATGCGGGAGGCCGGGTGGACGTACCGCCGAATTGCTCAACACGTGGGGCGTGAGGTCTCCACAGTACATCGATGTTGTCGCCAGTGGTCGGCGGAATGTGCACGTGCCCGTCGACCTGGGACCGGACCGCAGCGACGCACGGATGCACGCCAAGACCGTAGGATCCTACGCAGTGCCGTAGGGGACCGCACCGCCACTTCCCAGCAAATTAGGGACACTGTTGCTCCTGGGGTATCGGCGAGGACCATTCGCAACCGTCTCCATGAAGCTGGGCTACGGTCCCGCACACCGTTAGGCCGTCTTCCGCTCACGCCCCAACATCGTGCAGCCCGCCTCCAGTGGTGTCGCGACAGGCGTGAATGGAGGGACGAATGGAGACGTGTCGTCTTCAGCGATGAGAGTCGCTTCTGCCTTGGTGCCAATGATGGTCGTATGCGTGTTTGGCGCCGTGCAAGTGAGCGCCACAATCAGGACTGCATACGACAGAGGCACACAGGGCCAACACCCGGCATCATGGTGTGGGGAGCGATCTCCTACACTGGCCGTACACCTCTGGTGATCGTCGAGGGGACACTGAATAGTGCACGGTACATCCAAACCGTCATCGAACCCATCGTTCTACCATTCCTAGACCGGCAAGGGAACTTGCTGTTCCAACAGGACAATGCACGTCCGCATGTATCCCGTGCCACCCAACGTGCTCTAGAAGGTGTAAGTCAACTACCCTGGCCAGCAAGATCTCCGGATCTGTCCCCCATTGAGCATGTTTGGGACTGGATGAAGCGTCGTCTCAGGCAGTCATGCACGTCCAGCACGAACGCTGATCCAACTGAGGCGCCAGGTGGAAATGGCATGGCAAGCCGTTCCACAGGACTACATCCAGCATGTCTACGATCGTCTCCATGGGAGAATAGCAGCCTGCATTGCTGCGAAAGGCGGATATACACTGTACTAGTGCCAACATTGTACATGCTCTGTTGCCTGTGTCTATGTGCCTGTGGTTCTGTCAGTGTGATCATGTGATGTATCTGACCCCAGGAATGTGTCAATAAAGTTTCCCCTTCCTGGGACAATGAATTCACGGTGTTCTTATTTCAATTTCCAGGAGTGTATGTCATTACATGTGCGTGCCTTACTTTGGATAATATAAAATGGGGACAAAGACTTTCCGATTTGCCCTCGTAGTCAGAGGTTGTGAAGTGGACGTCTGTTAATCTCAGTAGCACACCCTGTTGTACCCGGCTGAATACTGAAGCTGCCTCGGGTGCAGTGGATCCACGAGCTTGAGATTTGCTGCCGGATGAACAAGGGGACGGAGTGGTCCGCTACTCTGGGAGAGTTCCAGCGCGCGGCGGTCCCGGCGTTATAACCGCTGAGTAAAACATGGCGCAGACTGCGCGCCTACGTGACCGGCGTCTCGTGGAGTGGTGGGCGGCGGCGGCGGTGGGGGCGGCTCCACCCGGGCCAGCCAGTAATTTATTTATCGGCGGAGCGGTGCGCGGACCCCGGCTGCCCAAGTGTCTCCTGCCCCCTCCACCCTACTCTACTACTCGCTACTCCGCTCTGCTCTGCCTTGCTGCAGCCGCCTCGCCTGCGGGTAACGAGGAAATGAAGGGCATGCTGATAGGCGCCCGCTGTTTTCGCCCGGGACGGAAAGCGCCGACAGCCGCGGCCGTTCCGCGTCGCCACTGCGCGCTGACGCTCAAGACGACGACGGCAGGCGTCGCGACGCCGGATAACTCCTTTCCCAATATCTGCCGCCGCCGCTCTTTGCTACGAGGTTTCGTTGCTGCGAGCACATTGAGACTGCGGGCGTTAGAGAGCCGTTCTCTCGTAATGCGATCCTAACGAGTCAGACACGCCCACGCGGCGTAATTCGTACGTCTCGCCTTCCGTTTATTGACTCTACGTGCAGATAGCAGTTAGGCGGCAGAAGATGTGCAATACAGCGCATCTCCAACAATTCATCAACGTCAGGTGCTAACTACGTCGCACTAGCCTTTGCAGTGTTTCGCCTCGAATATGTCAAAACGGATCTGGCCTAGATCTGTGCTCTATCTTAGCACTCTGACTTTCCCCATCACTGCGCTGTTTCGAGCCCTTATATCAATAAGACGTCTATAAGACGATGGCTTCATTCGCGGGAAAGTTAGGTAGACGTGTTTGCGCTGCAGTAGAGCTACTTCTAAGAGGAGAAGATTGTAGCATTAACACTATTAAACATCCTGGCAGATTAACACTGTGTGCCGGACCGAGACTCGAACTCGGGACCTTTGCCTTTCACGGGTAAGTGCTCTAACATCTGAGCTACCTGAGCACGGCTCACGACTCATCCTCACAGCTTCAGTTCTGCCAGTACCTCGTCTCCTGCCTTCGAAACTTCACAGAAGCTCTCCTCCGAACCTTGCAGAGCTAGCACTCCTGGAAGTAAGGATACTGCGGAAACATGGCTTAGTCGCAGCCTGTGGGATGTTTCCAGAATGAGATTTTCACTCTGCAGCGGAGTGTGCGCTGATATGGAACTTCCGGGCAGATTAAAACTGTGTGCCTAACTGCAGTACCCTTTCTTCCAAGAGTTCTAGTTCTGCAAGATTCACAGGAGAGCTTCTGTGAATCTTGGAAGGTAGGACACGAGGTACTGGCAGAACTGAAGCTGTGAGGATGGGCCGTGAGTCTTGCTCCTGTAGAGAACCTGCCCGTTAAAAGCTAAGGGCCCGACTTCATGTCTCGGTCCGGCGCACAGTTTTAATCTGCCAGGAAGTTTCATATCAGCACACACTCCGCTGCAGAGTGAATGATTCTATTGACACTATTATTGAATTTCTCGTCTAATTTGTAAAACTATTTTGCCTAGAAAATTTGTCATAATATAACTGTGAACTGCAAAGGCTATATGAAAAGTGTGTTGTATGTGATGTTAGAGTGCTTTGCCAGTGTAGGTTTGCAACTTATGTGAAGAAATATGTGAAACGTGTCAGTTACTAAATAATATTTTCCATGGATTAATGAAATAAAAATGTTTGTGTATGAAATTTTATATATTTGTGCAATTTGTCATTTGTATATATGGTACACGCTTGGGGACAATGTGTTACGTAAAAGATGGGGTCCTTTTGTGCTGTACTGAAGTTAATGTGGGAAGCGTGAAAGTTGGCTTGGGTTTATCGTACACTACATGTAGAGCGGGTGGGAACGACAGGTAACAGTCTGTAGGCAACTGAAATTTTGCTTCAGTACTGAAATAGATTTTTCAGACAAATTTAAGGATTATAAAGTTCTCTCTCTCTCTCTCTCTCTCTCTCTCTCTCTCTCTCTGTCTGTGTGTGTGTGTGTGTGTGTGTGTGTGTGTGTGCGTGTGTGGTAATAAGTAAAGTGAAAGTGGGTAAATAAGCTTTGCTAAAAAGACGAACTTGTCATACATAAATATAGAGGTTCCGTAGATTTAAAATTTAAGTAAAGTGAAGATATCGTTCTTTCAGTTATAAAAGAAATTGTAAAATACAAAGATTTATAAGAAAAATTACTTATGTGGCTCAGTAGCATTGAAGTAGAATTGTATAAAAATACTGAATGAGGGTATACAGTTGCCACATCCTACATTTGGCTTTTGACAGATCACTTGTTAGGAGAAAGCTATAAAGAAAGTGTCTTAATGAATTTAAATCTATGTATTATGCTATTAGAATATTTAAATATTTCATTTGTTGATTATACAAAGTGCAAACATGCAATTCCCCCCGGGCAAATTTTTCTACCACATAGTGATGATTAAAAATTCGTGGTCTTTCTAGATCAAAACTATGTATGTATATGTGTGTAGTAGCTAAAAGATTTCTGTGTACTTCTCACGACCATATCCTGAGAAATCATATTTATTTGTCAAGGAATGTTATGCAACAGTAGGAAAGTAGGCCAGATTTACTTCTTCTGATTTTCTGAAACTTAGCCATTTTTTTGACTAAATAGGCTAGCGACTGAGAATCTATTAGAAAAACCGCCTCATGTAGTTGGTACAGAAAAGTCGTGGATTCAGTGTTATTACATTTTTGCTACTTTCTAACAGCTAGAAAATTCTTAGGGAAAGGAACTAATAGTCTGATTTCCTTACCCTTAGTCATACATCACCGTCAAACTATGTAAAAGGGGTAACATTATACGACAGTTGCGGAAAGTACGCACGTATGTGACGTGTATACCATATTCACAATTCACCTTATAGTAGTGCTTACGTAGCTTTTCCTGTATCAGCACTATTTGTTCTGTTGGAGTATAGTGTTATAGCATACTTTCATAAATGGTGGTTGACAACGAGTGTTTATTTTCAACCATTCATTGTTCTTCCAAAGCAATAACTCTTATTACTAGATTAAATAAGCACATTAGATAGTGGAAATAAGGTGAGAAGAACTACAAAAATCTTTTTTACACAGGCACTTGACGTCAAATTGTGGTGTTTATAAATTTAAACAGATTTTGATCTCAGAATTCCCATACACCACACGTATTATAAATGCGAAAGATTTTGTGTGAATACATGTGTTGTTGCCAAGTGCCTTGCACCAATGATAACTCGTGTTTCGCTCAGATCACCGAAGTTAAGAACTTGCGTGCGTAACCGTCCATAACTGGCAAGCGGGGGCACTCAGCTCCCGCAAGGCCAATTCAGGAGCTACTCGACTGAGAAGTAGCGGCTACGCTCACTGACAACGACCGGGAGAGCGGTGTGCTGACCACACTCCGCTCCATATCCACATCTAGTGACACCTGTTGGCTGAGGATGACACGGCGGCAGGTCGGTGCCGTTGTGTCTTCCCAGGCCTGTTAGCACTGAGTTAGCTATGTCTGTTACTCCTAGGTTGATATGGATGGACTGATTTGGAAGGAATTTGGAACATAATTAACTGATACCCTGAATAATGCCAAAGGCAACTTTTAAAAGTTCATTGACTTCAACAGTATAACGCTGAACATGGAAGAATAATCACGCATAAAAGAGTTATTTACACATTGGCCTTTGAGCTACATTGTATTCGTGAAAATGCTTTTACTATTTAATATGTCCTGCATAATATGTTTAAACGTAATAAATACCGTGCTTGTACAAAATTCAAAGTATTTAATAAAGATTTTCATACAAGCCCGTTGCATTACACCAGCATTCTTTTCACAAAATTATGAACTTTCCGTCCGGTATTTGACGTGTCTGTTCTGCTTCTGTTGTCTTGTCAGTTGTCATACTATAAAGTGGTTACAGAATATGAGTCATGTGGTAAGGGTATATTGCTGTCGGAAGCAAATGTGAAAATGGTGAGAGCAGGCGAATTGCCGCGTAGGTCTCTCACAGAAATGAAAACAACAAATAAACGAGTGTGAGCTATGTTACAACATCGAAATTCAATAGTCTCCCAAAACGGAACGCAAGAAACATGACATGTGGTAGTTGTGTAGAACAAACAAGAGGTGTGTACGTCTGGACGTCCCTTCCTTATGCCTCGCTGTTGCAAACGGACATTGCACCACGACAAAGACATAAATCTGAATATATCGGACAGACACCGTAATGACCGGGTGGACAGTTCATAGATCTGTGAAAAAAATTACATAGGCAGGAGACAGATTTGAGCCCGCATCTGCCTCTTCATTGTCCAACACCGTGACTACAGTACAACACCATGACCACACAACCACGACCAAGTGGCACTGCAAACTCTCTAGATGTTGCACATTTTAAGCTTCGACCGTTCACTGCTTCTATTTTGCTTCTTTTTTCACAGTTCTTTCTTGACCTGTGTTCAGCTTTTGACGGGCTATCCACTGTGCTACCACACCACTGAATTTGAGAGGATTGCGATAGGGATTTACCTTGTTATAATGTCGAGACAGCTACAGTTTACTTACTGGTCAATGAAATAACAATATAATAAGAATTAGGGCCAATCCTACGTGGCTATATCCCTCTTAATGCCAGCCAATCAAACAATTAGTCTTTTTCCCACTCCAGGCATCACCTACTTTCACGTTTCAAAATATTTTATGAACTGGTCTAGTCTTCGCCGGACAACATGTCCTCTGTAGCAGTAACAAGTTATATACACAGAGCTTTCTCGTGACTCAATCTACTTGTTTGTGGAAACCATATCAAAATTCCTACAGCAGTTCCAGCTATTAATATTCAAATACAGACAGATAAACACAGTGGGATAGTTTCAGTTATATACATGTATGGATCAGACTCAAACACCCTCATCATCATGGGCTGTTGTACTTTTCTCCTATATTGGTATTTTATAACTAACCAAGATGAAAAAAAGCAATAAATTAAGAGGTGAGACATTTTCAAGAGGACTTAAAAAATTGTAACACTGAAACTAATGGAAGGTTTCATGTAAAAGAAACTTAAATTTTCTCCGACTTTTTTGACTTAGAAGGGAAATAAGGTAAAATAAAAAAAATAAGAATTCATTTGGTGTGAAATGTTGATCATAAAAAGAACTATTCACTGCGATTAAAACTTGAAGGACTTGCCTTGGAAAGTCTATTGTCAAAGGGGAAAAACGTTGGGCGTTGAGAACGGTACTACGGTAAGGGTATAACGATGGAGGACTCATGGGTAGTATCGGTAGAGCAGGAGTGGATGCTGGGAGACAGGAGGGTTTCGGTAAGGCCATAGTTCGAAAGGAAAAATGAGGTACAGAAAGAAGGGGGAACGTGGGAAAGGGATAGAGAAATGTGGAGATGGGAAGGAAATGGAAGCCCTGATGAGGAAAAATGAGGTACAGAAAGAAGGGGGAACGTGGGAAAGGGATAGAGAAATGTGGAGATGGGAAGGAAATGGAAGCCCTGATGAGGTGACTTGGGTCCGGTGGATTTATAGTTGGTAGGATAGACAAAAGAAAACTGAGGCTGTGTTAGATAATCAGTTTAGCTTTAGCAAAGAAAAGACACCAGAGAGGCGATTCGTTGCTGTTGGTAGTGAAAGCAAGGCTACAGAAACATCAAGACACGTTCATAGGAATTGTCGAACTCGAAAAAGCGTTCGACAGTGTAAAATGGTGCAAGATGTTGGAAATCCTGTGAAAAATTGGGGCAAGCTATAGGAAGAGACGTGTAATATACATGTACAACAGCCAAGATGGTATAATAAGAGTGAACGACTAAGAACAAACTGCTCGAATTAAAAAGGGTATAAGGGATGTAGTCTTTCGCCCCTACTATTCAATCTGTACATCGAAGAGGCAATTATGGAAATAAAGGAAAGTTTCAGAGGTGGGATTAAACTTAGAGGGGAAAGGATATCAATGATACGATACGCTGTTGACATTGCTATCCCGAGTGAAACTGAAGAAGAATTACATGATCTGCTGATTGGAATGAACAGTCTGATGAGTATAGAGTATGGATTTAGAGTAAATCAACTTAATGACTATCAAACCTCATATTAAGTTTATCGCTGTGCTCATTTTTGCTATAGCGACAAACTTAATGTGAGGTTTGATAGTCATTAAGTACATGAAGTTAAGGATTTTTGCTACCTGGCCAGCAAAATAACCAATGACGGACGGAGCAAGGAGGACATCGAAAGCAGACTAGTAGACTGACCAAAAGAAGTCTATTAGTATCAAACATAGTCCTTAATTTGAGGAATAAATTTCTGAGAAAGTATTTTTGGAACACAGCATTGTATGGTAAAAAAACATGGTTTGTGGGAATATCGGAATCGAAAAGAATCGAATCTTTTGAGGCGTGGTGCTACATACGGATGTTGAAAATTTGGTGGAAAAATCGGAAATTTGTGGTAACGTCTTATAGGACGCAACTGCTGAAGTCATCGGTCCCTAAGCTTACGCACTACTTAACCTAACTTAAACTAACTTATGCTAAGGACAACACACACACCCATGCCAGAGGGAGGACGCGAAACCTCCACGGAGGGGAAATTAGGTGGACTGATAAGGTGTGGAATAAGGGGGTTCTGGGCAGAATGCGAGAGGAAAGGAGTATGTGGAAAACACTGACAAGGAGAAGCGACAGGACGACAAAACATCTGTTAAGACATCCGGTCATGACTTCCATGGTACTAGAGAAAGCTGTAGAGGGCAAGAACTGTAGAGAAAGACAGAAGTTGGAATACATACAGCAAATAAATGAGGACATAGGTTGCAACTCTCAGATGAAGATATTGGCACAAGAGGGCAATTCGTGGTGGGCCGCATCAAACCAGTCAAGACGACTGATGACACCCAGGACAAAAAAAGGGTAGGTAAATGTCGACCCAGAGTTCGCGGACTTGGAGAGTTAGACGGTCGAAATTTCGTTCTGCGATATTGTGGAGAGTGGGAAGGCGTAAGCTTGGTGGGATGTATCGGTGGAGTATCGGTGGCGCAATACGATTGTAAATTAGAGAGGAAGCAACACGATATTTGGAGTCGAGTTTTCAGATGGTTTAGGTTGTTCAAGGCCTCCATTATGAGTGACGATAAGTGGAAATTTGACATAGTAAAGTATCCATGTGGGGGAAGATAAAGGCGTACGGGAAGCGGAGTGCATGACATTCAAGGGAATGGAGGGATTTATAGAACGTGGGTGGGGCAGATATCCATGCAGCATTTGCATTGGAGAGGTTGGGTCAGACCAATGTTTTGTGAATGTGGAGGACAGTGGAGGGGTGTAATTACCAAGTGGTCAATGAGCATTTTCAGTAGTATTTGTTTATTGTATACTTTCTGTTGGCTTGTTAGTAGATGACGTTTCTGTGTTAGTTGCCGATCAATGGGCTATTTTATTGTATTAGCTAAATGGATAAGATTCTCGTAAATGGTAAGGGAAAAAATCATGGAGGTAGAAGGCGTGGGTGGTTCGTCCTACAATTATTGCCTGCAATTTGGAGGGGCTGATATTGAAAATTCATTGGTTACATCAGGAGGTAAACGGATCGAGGTAGAGTTGGAGAGGTCGTTGGGGTTTCTGGAGCGTGCGGCAGATGACGAGGAAAGCAGTGTCATCGGCAAACTACAGAATATCGATTGACAGAGGTTTCGGCATTTTGGGCACTGCAGAGCAGATGAAGTAGAGAGGAATGAGCTTTGGTGAACAGCGTCAGTGGGATAGAAGAAAGGGAATTTGTATTGTTAATCGTGACACATGTGATTTTATAGGAAGGAAGCAATAACGCAGTATTTTTAACTGTGAGAGCGTGAGTCTGGAATTTGAAAATGAAACTGAAATGTTACACACAGTCATAACCTTATCTAGTTCGAAGGAGACAAAAATAGCGGCTTTACGGTTGCTGAGTTGGTGAGACAGATGATGATCGAGGTACAGAAACTGGTACTCAGAGGAAAGTT
The DNA here is from genome assembly GCF_023897955.1 of Schistocerca gregaria. NCBI lineage: Eukaryota > Metazoa > Arthropoda > Insecta > Orthoptera > Acrididae > Schistocerca > Schistocerca gregaria. The sequence continues at coordinate 833,397,382 of NC_064922.1, forward strand.
AGTCGGAAGAATCACAATTTAGCGGGGAATAGGTGGTGTTGGTTCATTTTTGGCAGATGCATCGGGAAAGGAGATGTTTGAAGAGCTTGCTAAACCCTGAGTTGAGGCAGATGAGGCGGTAGAAGCGGGTTTCTGTAGGGGGTATGCGCGATTTAAAGTAAAGTAGGATTTTGGAGTTTTTCACAGTTCGGAGTAGTAACCTGCGGAAAGATGAGTCTCATAAAGCGTTCCAAGGGTGACCAGAAAGGAGAGGGGGCGTCGGAGGTTCAGAGCATGTTCTTTTGTGTACACTACCACGCTGTAACAGAGTGTACCAAACCTTCATATACCATCATTCTTAATGTGTTGGCTCAGGCTAAATTCTCAATAGTAATGTCACTTAGTCACTAAAACGAACAAAGAATCATTGCTTTGCTTCTTTATAACAGTTGTTAAAATGTCAGCCTTTAATTTTAGCAGCTAGCTCAAATTCATTTATTTATCTTTCATTCTAGTGCGTTGGAATTGCGGCGGACAATGTCTTTGGTGTGCTCTCATGCACCGTATCACACGTACAACATGATATAATCGCAATTAATGTAGATTAGAATGCATAATTTTTCAGGTACATAAACCTTTAGAGAAGAATATGTTTAATTATTGGCTCGATATTTTGAAGGGGGCAAATTTTTACACGGTGATTCTGTAATGAAGTTACAAACTTTCGGGGATAATGAAATATAGTAAACATAGAAATTTGATTTAGGGGAGTCCTGGTCTAGAAACGGCCAGGTTGAAAGTTAAAAGGGAACATAGTTCTCATACCTCTAGCAGGGGACCTCATCAACTGCAAGTTGTTCGGTTTATATGTTTTTGGAGGAGGTAGTATGGATCAAAATAAGAAAAACAGTCCAGTAAAGATCGGCTCTGAAGTTCATACCTTAAAATCTATGAGCAGTTTTTTTTTACCATTTTGGAACACATAAACACATTTCTTCTCCTGAACAAGTACTCGTAGCTCATAAGCTACGAATATTAGAGCCCATGTCTACAAGACTATTTTTTCTTGTTTTGGTGCATACCATCTGGTCCCTAAATGTGAAGAGCAAGAGCTTGAAGCAGAAATCGGTCAATGTCAGAAGTATGAAAATGATCTTCGCTTATAACTTTCGACTCGGTCGTATCCGGACTAGGGACCCGTACCTCAAATTAATACATTCACCCTTGTCCACCATAGCTGAAAGTTCGCAACATCATCGCGAAATCACCCTGTATGAAAGAAACCGCCGAGTTCCGTAGACCAAAGCTGTGACACACACACACACACACACACACACACACACACACACACACACACACACACAAACAAAATCGTCGTACGTAGTTGCCAGTACGTTAGAGGACTAAACTACAATTAATTCTTCCCACACATTCCAGAAATAGATTTTATGCGGTTTTCAGGGGGGAAATGAAACTGAATATTCTCACCAAAAATTGTAATGTCAAACCTCGTCGCCCGAGGTGGCCGAGCGGTTCTAGGCTCTTCAATCCGGAACCGCGTGACTGCTACGGTCGTAGGTTCGAATCCTGCCTCGGGCATGGATGTGTGTGATGTCCTTAGGTTACTTAGCTTTAACTAGTTCTAAGTTCTAGGGGACTAAGGACCTCAGATGTTAAGTCCCATAGTGCTCAGAGCCATTTGAATCATTTGTCAAACCCCTTTCTTGTACTTCCTCATTGGATAGAACTGGAAATAATGGACTATTAGTCTGGCAATTGACAAAAAACAGCAGACCTGAATAATATAACCGAACGATGGAGAGGTAATTGGATTACATACTAAACGAATGTTTGTCAGGTTACCGGAGGGAAGAGGAGCCTGAGTAGCAATTTTGGCGTTGTGCTTAGTCATGTACCACGGATTTAAACTGTACGTCACTAACACACATACTGTAGTGTCATATAAAATAATTACTGATGTTTGCCTATTTAAGTGTAAATTAAAGTAACTAGGTTTAATAAAACAGAAAATAAGACGTTAAAACGATCTTTGCTCCAATGGCAGAAGGCCATACACATGGCATGAACTATTAGTATATTTCAGTAACGTTGATACAGAGCTGATAGGTTATAGAAACATGTCTTTAATTAAATATATTACTGCTGTGGAGCTCACATTGCAAAACTGCTGTAGCCTTTGGAGTAAAATCCGGCATTAATATGAGACTGCCTCCCGGTAAAGCACGTTGTTGGTAACCGAGAAGTCTAGAGATAGATTCCCGGCTGGACCAAAGAAATTTTCGTAAACTTCCCGTCTCAAGAATGTGACGAGTCACCAAAAGCGATTAGTGATACAGATTTCACTTTAAACCTTAGGACTCCTTTCACCCTGGAGTAAGTGTAGTATGTCATAGCCATGCAAATCTCCAAGATGACGTCCAATTGGAAAACTCGCATTGGGCTATTGAGTCACACACAGTTGTTATCACACTTATAACTGGTGTTCCCGCTACGAACGGTGTTTCTGCAACATAGCGTGATTTTTACTGTGCTGATTACGCGGCATCTGTTTTCAGCTTTTGTCCTCATGTTGGCGATAGCTGTTCTTCTTTTTCTTGTGTCATCGTCCCTCATCTGCGCAGGATCGGCATTGTTATTAAACAGATTTTCCACTTTCAAGCACAGTTTCAACTACAGATATTTTATTTTTAATGATCAGTTGCAGCTTAGAAATAGAGGCTTTATCAACGGCTTTCGGTTTCTTCTTAAATTGACGTAGCATCTGTATCGGCTTTTCCACGCTGTTTCGAGATCTTATTTTTCTGAAAGACCTAGTAGATTGCTTGGTTGATTTCGGGGAGGGGACCAAACGGCGAGGACATCTCTCCCATGGGATTAGGGAAGGATAGGGAAGAAAGTCGGCCGTATCTTTGAAAGCAAACATCCCGGAAATTGCCTGAACCGATTTGGGGAAGTAACGGAAAACCTAAACCAGGATGGCCGGACGCGGGTTTGAACAGTCGTCCTCTCGAATTCGAGTCCAGTGTGCTACCCATAGTGCCCCTCGCTCCTCATAGACCTAGCCTGTCACTGTCCTACTTTAACATACGTCATAGTTTTGTTGACTTTTGCATAGGTTTATATACTTTTTTATAGTTTTTGTTACGTTACGGTTTCAGTATTGTTATTTTGATGTAATTTTATTAACATGTGAAGCATCTTCTGTGGTTGGCAACCCTTCTTGTGTGAGCGCCAACTGGTCATAATTTTCCTGTTTGCCTGTCCCTTCTGTCCTGTTAGTTGTCTATTTGTGTGTACGATGCACGTCTGCCTTTACATAGATCATTTCCACTGTCGACTAAGTCTTACGCCTATGCAATAGCATTTGTAGGGATCATTTTGCCGTTCACTAAACCCTATGACTTCGTTTCTTCTTTTTTTCACATTCTGTAACAAGTACGTTTATTCTATGTTTCCACTATATGTAAATCAGATGTTTGTTTATGCTGCACGTATGACTTTCATGCACAGGTTGTAATATATCTTGTTCTCAAACGTTTTTATTTCTTCTGAGGAAGTCAGGTTTATATCTACCGAAACATAGCTAAAAGATTGAGTAAACGTTTGACAAAAACTGGTTGGCTGTATGATTCTCACTGTGTCTAGGTTTCGTATGGTCAGTTTAAGAACTGGTGGTCCCATGCCCTTACTATGGCCACCCTATAACGCGACAACCCCACTTAGGGAGGAATATGTATACCCTAACGGTCTGCACATAGTGTTATTCATATGAAAGTGAGCGAAAATTTTCTCAGAGTTAGTGAACTGTGTAACTGAGGCTGGCCTTGGTACCGTCAAGCGAGGTCGCACATTCGCGAGGATGGCGGTTCAAACCCACGTCCGGCCATCATGATGAAGGTTTTCTGTGATTTCCCTAAATCCCTTCAGGCAAATGCCAGGATGGTTTCTTTGAAAGGGCACGGCCAACTTAGTTCGTCATTCATCCTTAATCCTATGTGACCGATGATCTTTTTGTTTGGCCCCTACATCCAGCTCAAACTGAAACCTTCCATTAGAAAAATTTATGAATGATTGTGCTGATACACCCATTACGTTATTCGATTTGTTTGTTGTCTATCAAAATCTAGCTATGACTATCAGTAGTTAGTGCCTTCAGTAGTTAGAATCTTTTATTTAGCTGACCGTATTGGCGCTCGCTATATTGCAGTAGTTCGAGTAACGAAGATTTTTGTGAGGTAAGTGATTCATGAAAGGTATAGGTTATTGTTAGTCAGGGCCATCGTTTTGTAGGGATTGTTGAAAGTCAGACTGCGTTGCGCTAAAAATATTGTGTGTCAGTTTAGTGTTGATCAGAATAAGTAGAAAGAGTAATGTCTGAGTACGTTCAGTTCTGCTCAGCTGTTTGAAAATCAAATAACGTAAGGGGTTTATCAGCACAATCATTTATAAATTTTTCTAATGGGAGGTTTCAAACCATCATACGAACAACTTGGGTACCAGCCCGATATTCTCCCAATACGATGTGGGAATCTACCTAAAAGCCACGTCCAGCCTGGCCAGCACAACAGCCCTCGCCATTAATCCGCCATGTTGATACGACCTGGGGGCGCACTTCCCCGTCCTGGAAGCGGCATTCTAACACGAACGGCTGCCTATCCTCGTACAGGCGATGTACACGAAAATTAAAAGAAAGTCGCCGATTTTGTAGGGTAGTTATTCCCTTTGCGATGCGACGGCAAATCCTGAACTGAATTGTTTGCTGCGAGGATTGAGATTCTTTTCTTCTTCGACTTTGTTCTTTTTTAACAGGGGAAGGGAGTGAGTTATAGCAGCACCGTAGCTCGTTCTGCGCAAGAAAATGGTTCCACTTACAGCTATGAATGCTCCGCCGTTGAAGAATCAGTAGCTTTAGGAGCACAAAAGTTCTATTCGCGACGGATTAACGACGATTGGGAACGGGTAGAGGATGGTCCCGCGGAAATTTGCCCACCTCTTTTCTACCACCGCGGGCGGGGCCGGCAGCATCTTTAAGCGTGCAAACGGCGGTGGCGGCAGCGGCGTCGTCTTAGCTTCCCACTGCAAGCGGCCCGCGGGACCCGCTCCAGATGAGGACGAGCGTGGAAAATTCGGCAGCGGCGCGCAACGATCCTATTCACTTAAGCCAGCGCCGGCGTGGGGGCGGAACGGCAAGCGTGCTGTCCTCTCTCCCTCTCTCGTCCTCTTCCGTCTCTATCATTCTCTCTCTCTCTCTCTTTCTCTCCCTCTCTCTCTCTCTCTCTCCGCCTCTCCCCCAGTGCCCCCGTTTCTTCGTCCGCTATCCGACTCGCCGCTTCCCTCTCCCCGCGGAGCCCGCGGCCGCCTAACAGAATCTGTATGCCCGACAGTTTGTCAGTTCATGTGTAATTCACCAGACAGCCGGCCCATTCATAGCGGCGCGCTGCCGCCAGCTACCGGGACACACCGAGTGCCACCCACACACAGCCGGCTGGCTCCTCCAACCTCCTCTCACCACGCCGGCGTCTACTGCTACCAGTACTACTGCTACGACTCTACGCCGTGGCTTACGTGAGGTGGTGTAGCGGCGGTGTTTCTGGCACTGCGGTCCGGATCGCCGGGCCGGGCGCCGCCGGACACTAAAAAGATATATATATTGGACGGGAGGAAGTAGCGGTGACGGGGACGGAGAAGGGAAGGGGCAGGATGCTCGGGAAAGAGAAGGTGGTTTGGGCGCGGTGAGCCAGCGATGCGCTGCCCCGATATTGTGCACGCAGACGTCACGCGAAGCACACCCGACGGTACAGACGAAAGCTGTGGATACCAACCTGGAAGACAACCGCCAAACTTTGACGTCGACACTGCTGAACGACGTAGGGAGCACAGCCGTAAAATCGTTAGTAGTCAACTTTATAGATGGTGTATCTATTCTGAAGAGCCAAAGAAACAGGTACGCTAGCCTAATATCGTGCAGGACCCCACGAGCATGCAGTTCTGTGGCAACACGACGTGGCGTGGACTCGACCAAAGTCTGAAGTAGTGCTGGAGGGAAATTAAACCATGAATCCTGAAGGACTGCCCACAAATTCGTAACAGTACGAGCGTGTGAAGATCTCTTATGAACTACACGTTGTAAGGCCTCCAATATATGCTCAATAATGTTCATATCTCAGACGTTTGGTGGCCAAAGCAAGTTTTTAAACTGAGAACATTGTTCCCGGAGTCACTTTGTAGCAATTCTGGACTGTGCGGTGTCGCATTGTCCTGTTGTAATTGCTCAAGCCAGTCGTAATGCGAAGTGAGCATGAATGGGTGCAGGTGATCAGACATGATGCTTAAATACGAGTCCATTACAGAGCCTCCAGCAGCTTGAAGAGTCTCTGCTGACACACAGGATCCACGGCTTCATGATATTGTCTCCATACCCGTAAACGTCCATTCGCTCGATACAACCTGAAACGAGACTCGTCCGATGAGTCAACATATTTCCAGTAACCAATGTCGGTACTGACGGGCCCAGACGGGGCGTAAACGTCTGTGTCTTTCAGTCATCAAGAGTACGAGAGTGGGCCTTCAGCTCCGAAAGCTCATAGAGAAGAATCAGAGGGCCATAGACACGAGTTCCCAGGTAGATGTGTTTCTTGACTTCCGCAAGGCGTTTTACACAGTTCCCCACAGACGTTTAACGAACAAAGTAAGAGCATATGGACTATCATACCAATTGTTTTATTGGATTGAAGAGTTCCTAGATAACAGAATGCAACATGTCATTCTCAATGAAGAGAAGTCTTCCGAAGTAAGAGTGATTTCAGGTGTGGTGTAGGGGAGTGTCGTAGGTCCGTTGCTATTCATAACACATATAAATGACCTTGTGGATAACATCGGAAGTACACTGAGACTTTGGCGGATGATACTGTAGTATATCGAGAGGCTGTAACAATGGAAAATTGCACTGAAATGCAGGAGGATCTGCAACGAATTGACACATGCTGCACGGAATGGCAATTGAATCTCAACATAGACGACTGTAATATGCTGCGAATACATAGAAAGAAAGATCTTTTATCATATAGCTACAATATAGCAGGTCAGCAACTGGAAGCAGTTAATGCCATAAATTATCTGGGAGTAGGCATTAGGAGTGATTTAAAATGGAATGACCATTTAAAATTAATCGTCGGTAAAGCAGATGCCAGACTGGGATTCATTGGAAGAAGCCTAATGAAATGCAATCCAGAAACAAAAGAATTAGGTTACAGTACACTTATTCGTCCACTGCTTGAATACTGCTCACCGGTGTGGGATCCGAACCAGATAGGGTTGATAGGGAAGATCCAACGGAGAGCAGCGTGGTTCGTTACAGGATAATTTAGTAATCGCGAAAGCGTTACGGAGATGATATATAAACTCCAGTGGAAGACTCTGCAAGTGAGACGATCGGCAGCTCGGTACGGGCTTTTGTTGAAGTTTCGAGAACATACCTTCACCGAGGAGTCAAGTAGTATATTGCTCCCTCCTACGCATATCTCGCGAAGAGACCATGAGGATAAAATCAGAGGGATGCGAGTCCACATAGAGGCATACCGACAATCTTTCTTTCCACGAACAATACAAAACTGGAATAGAAGGGACAACCGATGTACTCAAAGTACCCTCCACCACACACCGTCAGGTGGCTTGCGGAGTATAAATGTAGATGTAGATGTAGATATAGATGATGTTTTGTTGAATGGTTTGCACGCTCACACTTGTTGAAACTTGTAGCAATCTGCGGAAGGGTTCCATTCTTGTCACGTTGAAAGATTCTCTTCTGTCGTCGTTGGTCCCGTTCTTGCAGGATTTTTCTCCAGGCGCAGCCATGTTGGAGATTTGAGACTTTACCACATTCCTCACATTCTCGGTACACTGGCGAAACGGTCGAAGAGGGAAATCCCCACTTCCCTGCTCCCTCGGAGATGCTGTGTCCCATCGTTCGTGCGCCGGCTATGACACAACGTTCAAACACACTTAAATCTTAATAACCTGCCACTGTAGCAGCAGTAACCGATCTAACAATTGCACCAGACACTTGTCGTCTTACGTAGGCATTGCCGACCGCAGCACCTTACTTTGTAACGTCCCCTTAGAAAAATTATACAAGACTGTTCTATATGAAACGTCCCCTTAGAAAAATTATACAAGACTGTGCTTAAACTGACACACAATATTTTTTAGCTCAACGGAATCTGACTTTTAATAATCCCTATAAAAGAATGGCCCTGACGAACATTAACCTATACGCTTCACAAATCACTTACCTAACAAAAATCTTCGTTGCTCAAGCTACTGCAATACAGCGAGCACCACTATTGCCAGCTAACTAAAAGATTCAAACTACGGAAGTCACTAACTACTGATAGGCACAGTTAGCAAATGAAAGATTTTGATAGAGAACAAACAATGTATTTACCTTAATAGTCATAATATATATATAGCAGTTCATGACATCCAGTTTTACAAATTTCAAAACTCCGCCATCTCTCTCCCCACGTCCACCACTGCTGGCGGCTCACTTCCAACTGCGCAACGCTACGCGCTGTTAACATCCAGCTGCCCAACGCTACAATGGCGAGTATTACAACAATGCCAACCAGCCACAGACTGCACACGGCACAGCCAGTGATTTTCATACAGAGCGCTACGTGGCGTTGCCAATAAGAAAACCTAAACAGCCTACTTACAACTTTGCTTGTTTACTTATCCTCGTCTTTCAATACGCATGCCTATACCAGTTTCTTTGCCGCTCAAGTGTACATCCACTCATTAAGAAAAAAAATCGCTACACCAAGAAACAGTTGTCGGACATAAACGAATGTTCGTTAGCGTGTTTCTGCACCTGGAATATGACGTCTATTCAAATTTCGCGCCGATCGCATCAGATTGGAGCTAGTAGCGACACTATGAGGATGGAAATCAGGACTGCCTTAAAGCACGCTGTAACGGTTGTGAGCGTTAGTTTCTTTTGAGATTATCGAGGTCGTGTAATAGCGCTACGAGAAGTTGGATTTTCCTTCTGCGGTATTACAGAAATGCCTGGAGGGAATGTAGCTAATGTACATGATTGCTGGCAGCGGTGGTTATGACAATGAACCGCCCTAACAAGGGCGGGCTCCGGAAGAGCAGTTGGCGCTACCGAGGTGGAAGACAATCGTCTTCGTGCTCTAGTCCATCCTACTACATCTGCAGCAGCAAATTTCAGCAACAGTTGGCTTCACAATAACACAACGAACTCTTAAAAATAGTTTACTTCAATGACAGCCCCCATCGATGTGCCCTGTATCGTACTATCCAAACGACCACAAACCTCGGCCATTTGCGGCTTCAATGCGAGAGCTCATTTGAGGGCAGGATGGAGTTCGCCGTGTTCTCTGGTAAAAATTGGTTCTGCCTCGGTGCCAGTGATGGCCTTGTGATGGTTAGGAGGTGGTCAGTTGAGGGACTATAACAGATCCGCCTGTGTCATACATAGACTTGGGTGTACACGTGGAGGTATGGCCGTTAGTGCGATTTCGTATGACAACAGGAGCACTCTAGTGGCTATGCCACGCGCCCGTGACTGCCAGTCTGTGTGTCTGTCTGGTGATTCGACCGGCTGTGCTGTCATACATGAACAGGAATGCAAGAGGTGTTTTCCAACAGAATACCGCTCATCCACATACCGCTGTTGTTACCCAACATGCTCTAAAGATTGTGGACATATTGCTGTGGTCGGCTTGATCAACAGATCTAAACTCTTTCTTTCGAGGACAAGTGGTGTTGTGCCTCTGCACGGATTCCTGTTTTGCTTCCGGCTAGAAGTGAGAAATCCATGTTGCATCGCCGGTGACGACGTTAGACAAGAAATTGTCACGAACAGACCCGTAAGGCGCAAGCAATTCCGTACAGATTGTCTTCCGCTGTTCCTTATTTTCTTCTCTAAGGCCGCTAGGAATCCAGCTGGCACACATATTTTGTGTAACCAACTGGTGGATGATGAGTGTATCACCACTGCGAACAAGGCTGTCCAATTGAGTAGGAAGGTTTCATTGTGATTCGTCGATCATCTCGAATGAGAGGGTCTGCACGTTCCTACGTTGCAAGGGCCACAGTTCTGTGGCCGGCCGCTGCACGCATGAGAGCTGACTTATCTGCGCGATCTTGTTGCTATGATGACTGATACCTCGCCCAACGACTCACCATGGTTTTGTTTATTGCCACGTCTCCGTATACATTCTTCAATAGCATATGAATATCTGAGATGCTCTGGTTTTCGGCGAAAAGAAACTTAATATCATCACTCAGCTGGGAACTCACTTCCACTACAGACGCCACTTTGAAGGCTACATATGACAACCCACACTTTCGGAGCTTCCTCATCCTACAGGGGCTAAAGAGGAAATACACCACGATGTCCCACAACAAATTTCACATTTTTCAGCCGAAACTGGTGAAGAAAAAAAAAGTTGTATTACTTACAGAACGCCCCCCCATATTTGAATTACCCTTCTCCATTGTCGTTGGCTTTTCCTATCGGGAATCAGTTCATCAACTGGCCGTTTCAGTGTGGATAAGTAGAGTATGACTGAATTTCTGCTTCCTAAAAACATTCACTCACAACAATAGCGACTGTTGTAATAACATGCAATCTTATCTTGACTTAACTTGTTTCCCGGGTCGGGAACCTATGGTGACTTTGATGTTTTATAAGTTGCTGCTGACGTCGTTGCGCCTGCTATATGTAATGTGCTGGTGTATCCATTGTGCGACTGGGCATAGAGTTAAAAGTGTAGACTGGAAATAGCTCTGTAGGAGCACTAAGAATCAGATCTATGTCCGGTAAATTCCACTGGTTATGGGTTCTGCACGTACTTGCACGACAGGGTAATAGCGTTTCGAACCTTTTATGGCTAGATAGAATTTATACATCATAACACGACTGGAACGGACAAAATGCGCGCTTTCAAGCAGTCTGCTCCATCCTTTTACGGCACGAAATGAACAAAGGACCCGTTTTGTGACTATATTTACGGTTTCCTAGTAGACATAAATAAATACGACGTTGTTAACCAGACAGCTCAAAGGCAGTTATGAGGCTTTCCCTAGGGAGTGTTATCAAGATGTCACTGATTACAATGTACAAGGTGTCGTAGGACGGTTGCGACAAATTTCGATGGGCTGTAGACAGTGTCTTGAGGAACAAACAGAGATAAGGTACCAGTCTCCAGAAACGTCATCGAATGGCGCTACAGAACTTCGTAATTATCGGCGCCGGCTCCTTGCTCTGGCCGGCGTGTCATCCTCAGCCCACAGGAGTCACTGGATGCGGATGTGGAGGGCCATGTGCTCAGCACAACGCTCTGTCAGCCGTTCTGTCAGTTTCCGTGACCAGAGCCTCTACTTTTCAATCAAGTAGCTCCTCCGTTTGCCTCAGAAGGGCTGAGTTCACCCCGCTTGACATCAGCGCTCGGCATACTAAATGGTCACCCACCCAAGTGCTAGAACAGGCCAACAGCGCCTAACTTCGGTGATCTGACGGGAACTGGTGTTGCCATTGCGGCATGGCCGTTGGCTAGCACTATAGATGAGTCGGCTTACGTTGATTCCTGACAGTTTTAGAGGACGGGGAGCGGCAGCTTCACGCATCTACTTCCGCCAATCGCATAACGCTATTCTGTACATCTCTTTATCGCAACGCCTCAGCTCTGCAGATGGCTACTGTTTACGCCTGCAACCCTTAGGGCTTTGCATTTGAAAGCAGGCAATAGTGCTGAAAGATGTCAGGAAACTTTTTGTGCCATCTCGACTGTACGCCACTCCTTGGACAGGAAATGTAATTTTTTACGCTGACGCACGATAGGCGGAAAGCCTCGCTATGCTTTTTGTTCATTGATCGCGACTGATTGCCACATTCACGAGTGAAGAACATCGAGCTAACTACGTCATAGGTACGCCTTCTCTCCTACGAATGCGATGTTCTGTTGCTTTGGTGGATGACAATTTCGGAATAGGTTTCCATCTGTAGTTTATTTTTCTCTTGCATACCGAAGAACTTTGAAGGTTTTAGAGGGCTGCAGTAGAAAAATGAACTTCAAGTGGAAACCTGTGTCAGAAACCTATATCCACTGAGACGACAAGTATCGCATTCTTAGGAGACAAGAACTAGCTCCATCTTCTCCAGCGGTGTCCATTATGGTCAGTCACTATCACAAACAACGCTGCGAGGCGTTCCACCTATGAACCGTTAGTATAAGAAGTCACACTTAATGCCGAAGGCGTACCCTAGTGGTAGGCGCCGGCGATTATAGCTTTGATGCTCTGTAGCGTCGTTGGATAAGTTCCTATCATCGAGTTGTTCCTCCAGACACCCTCCATAGTCCATCGACGTTGGTCGTAACATTTTTGGGACTCCCTGTATTTACATATCTAAACATGTTAGTGTCCGTTGGCATCTTTGAGACGCGGCTGGCGAAAATTGCTGTTGGCTGAAGGAAGCTAGCAAAGCCGGAAAGCCGTAGAAAAATGTATGAATATCTGCATCGACTATTGTTGCAAAAACTGGTAGCTGACCAACAACATAAATAAGTATTACAAGTATCGATTAATAAGCGAAAAGATACATTGAAGCGCCAAATAAATTGGTATAGACATGGATATTCAAATACGGAGATATCTAAACAGGCAGAATACAGCACTGCGGTCGGAAACGCCTCTATAAGTCGACAACAAGTGTCTGGCGCAGTTGTTGGATCGTTTACTGTTGCTACAATGACAGGTTGTAAAGATTTAAGTGATTTTAAATGTGGTATTACAGCCGGAAACGAACGATGGGAAACAGGAACTCCGAGGTAGCTATGAAGTGAAGTAGCGATGAAGTGAAGTCATACGACCATATCACGAGTGTACCGTGGATATCAGGAATCTGGTGAAACATTAGATCTCCGGCATCACGGCAGCTGGGAAGAGGTTCTGCAAGAACTGGACCAAAGATGACTAAAGAGAATCGTTTAACGTGACAGAAGTGCAACCCTTTCGCAAATTGCTACGGATTTCAATGTTCGGACATCAACAAGTGCCAGAGTGTGAACCATTCCACGAGACATCATCGATATGGGCTTTCGGAGCTGAAGGTCCACCCGTGTACCGTTGATGACTGCACAACACAAAGCTTTAACCCTCGCCTGGGCCAGTTAGCACCGACATTGGTTTGTTGATGACTGGAAACGTGTTGCCTGGGCGGACGAATCTCGTTTCAGATTGTATCGAGCCTATGGATGTGTACGGCTATGGAGACAACTCCATGAATAAGTGGATCCTACATGTCAGTAGGGGACTGTTCAAGCTTATGGAGGCTGTTTAATGATGTGGGGAGTGTGCAGTTGGTGTGATATGAGACCCTTGGTAGTCTACATACGACTCTGACTGGTGACGCGTGCGTAAACATGCCGTCTGATCACCTGCATCCATTCATGTCCATTGTGCATCCCGACAGACTTGGGCAGTTTTAGTAGGACAATGCGACAGTCCACAAATTCAGAAGTCTACAGAGTGGCTCCAGGAACACTCCTCTGACTTTAAACATTTCCTCTGGTCACCAAACGTCCCAGTTATGAACATTATTGAGCATATCTGGAATGCCTTGGAACGTGCTGCTCAGAAGAGTTCTCCGGATTTATGAACAGCCTTGCTGGATTTATGGTATCTATCTCTCAACACTACGTAAGACGTTAGTCGACTCATGCCACGTAGAGCTGCAGCACTTCCGCGTGCTATCGATATTAATCAAGATTACCAGTTTATTTGGTTCTTCAGTGTATATTATTGTTCGATTACACTATTGGCGATAAATCACTGGAACGGCTTCAGATGTAAAATACAGTGGAGTGATCGATTGGAAATACCGTAAATTATCAGACTGATTACTTGAAACTAGTGATACGGAAGTAGATGACAGAATGACATTCATTACAATAATCATAAGGAACTGTAATATACTCACAATATAATTGTGTTGCAAAACACTTGTTCGTCGTACTCTTCAGTAGTGCTATTCTGTCAGGGACGCTTTTCAGGTTGGAGTAAGAGGAGAGGAGAGATAGAGATAGTAGATTCAATGAAGGAAAAGCATTATTATGCGTGCTGTAGCGTTACGGATGTGGACAACAAACTCCACACGCTGAAGCTGCAAACGAGCTGTCGCACGGAAATTTTTTGTTGAAATTCTGAGAGGGGCGTTCCAAGAAGCGTCAGACTACATATTACCTCCTCCCACGTACGTCACTCAAAATGTCAGGAGAAGGATAAAGAAGAATAATTATAGCTCAGGCGGGATTGTAGCCATAGCCGTTATGTTTTGTACAAATTCCGAGAGCGTACGTTGTAAGAGGAGTCGAGCAACACATTGTATACCTTACTCCAACGTACGCCACTCAGGCTGTCAAGAGGAGAAAATCGGAGAAATCAGAGCTCGTAAGGAGGTCTGGCGATAACGGTTCCTCCCACGCAACAGTCATGAACGTGACGGGTATTGGCCGACATGGCATTGGTACGAAGAGTAGACGCAGGTACAGTGTGGGCCGGTAGGTTAAATAATTTAATAACGAGAATCAGTCGTACGTAATAGGAGAAATTTTGGAATATTGTTGAATTGCTATAAATATTTCACGCCGTCTTTTACGAGAGTCTGGCGACTATTTCTGTGGTCAGCCAGAAAGCGGTGCAGTACATACTGACCATAGTTCTCACTCTGGGAGTCTACATTCTTGTCCAGCCCACTGAAAGAAATGTCGCTATTCTCTATTCGCTCAGCGGCATCAGGACTACACTTATAAATGAAGATTTAGAGTTATAATTGGTCCATATATTTGGTAATGTTTCTGATACACAACATTATAATATTCATTATGTTCATACCGACAGTCAATCTCTCTATCCTAAACGGCACAACGAGCAGTTCTGAGACAATCTCTACGGGAAGTTCCTACTAAATTATCTTTCGCTCTGAGTACTGATGACCTAAATAAATGCCCGCCAAAAACGTGGAAAATAATTGTTTCCACTTGCCACACGGATTTGTTAACATCAAAGACAGCACACCAACAGTTACTTATACGAAATCTAAGCTATCCAGGACTGTGTACAGTCCTCGAGAGTTCACTTTCTATTATTACTGAAAAACGCGTTTTGTAAGAACCTGTCTCTGACGTCATCCGAGGCAGTGCGCACTCCGGCGTTCGAATGACGCGGATCTTACGGTGCCTGCGTGCGAGTTGAAGCCTAGTCTAGCCTCTCTGGTGTATTTATATAAGAGGCGCAGCAGACGGCCAAGGGAACACCTGCTGTCATCCGCCCTATGCACATGGCAACAGTCTCTCACCGGACGCTTTCACGGCCACATAATGTTATGAATCAGTTTCCAGTCTTCGTAATTTTTATATGAATGTAGTTAAAGTGGTTAAAATTGTAGAAAAGGTTTTAGCTCGCTGCGTTAGAGCTTTGCCGGAACTGATAGTGGAACCTGACCTACAACTTCAAGAGACCTTGAATTTGTTAACATTTACATCCAGGCCTTGAAACTTTATAGCTCTATTACTTAATAGGTTTCATCACTTGCTGTAATCAAACACTTTCTAACAGTATACAACAGATACTTCATCTACAACAAAGAGGGACTTTTTGTTCCTAATTTAGTTTTCAGTAACTTACTCGAAAACTATTAAAGGTAGCTTAATGGGTCCATGTAGTTATTAATTTTATGTTGTGCTGAAGTGTCATACAAATTTTCACATTTCTCAGTCTAATATTTACCGCTTTCAATTTTTCTTAAACACTTGCATTCTGACCAAAATACCGCTTTAATCAAATGGAGACTTGTACCAGTTAATTTTGACATACATCTGCACATTATAACCAAAATTCAAGATTCCTAGCTTATTTTTACTTATCGCCACTTATTTTTTTCTTAGAACGTTGTATTTAGGGAAAAG
The DNA here is from genome assembly GCF_023897955.1 of Schistocerca gregaria. Classification (NCBI taxonomy): domain Eukaryota; kingdom Metazoa; phylum Arthropoda; class Insecta; order Orthoptera; family Acrididae; genus Schistocerca; species Schistocerca gregaria. Next base: position 833,413,377 of record NC_064922.1, read on the forward strand.
TATGGATCTAGTCAATATGAAACTTGACAGTTAAAGTATCATTACACTAAGGCATATGTTGACAAAGTTTAAAAAACAAATTTAAATTTCATTCTTGATTATGGTGCAACACTCGTGTGCTAGTAGCTGTGCGCTACTAGCTGTGAACTGGGGTGAGTTCAGTACACTCGCACGCCTCTGTATCTCTCAAACAATACAGCGCTTGTGTTGCCACAACAGGTGTAGCTGCTGTCCTGTTCAGTGACTGTTCAATTAAACGATGATTTTCCTGCAAATTATCCCGCAAATTGTATTACGAGGTTAGCTTCCTGTCTCTCTAGTTAGCCCTGCTCAAATGGCTCTGAGCACTATGGGACTTAACTTCTGAGGTCATCAATCCCCAAGCCCTGCTTAATACTAATTAATTGCAAAGCATATTGACAAATTACGATGGCGGTTATTGTATACATCATTAAGTGCCTCCCAAAAGTTTCGCTATCAAATAGTAATATGACAATTACAATATAATGACAGTTGCATTCTCCTGTAGATTGACATGGGAGTGTGAGAGTCATTACCAAGAGACATCTTAAGTCTCGTCCGCTGTATTCCGTACATTTCAGCTAATGCCGCAACTACGTTTAAAGCCTTCAATTTAATCTCAAACATTTTAAAGTCTCAGTTATTACCTTCACATCCTTTTATTAACCAGTACTTCAAATGGCTCTGAGCACTATGAGACTTAACATCTGTGGTCATCAGTCCCCTAGAACTCAGAACTACTTAAACCTAACTAACCTGAGGACATCATGCCCGGGGCAGGATTCGAACCTGCGACCGTAGCAGTCGCGCGGGTCCGGACTGAGCGCTTAGAACCGCTAGACCACCGCGGCCGGCCTAACCAGTACTGCGCTCTATGTCTAACGCAACGGACACCATAGATTGTATAGCCTAAAAATAAACTGCTGAACGAAAGTTCGGAATACCATCTATAAATGTAGTCTACGGCACTAGAGATCTCACTGACCTTGCAACTTCCTGTTTCACCCAGAGTCCATATACCAGACGGTGTTTGCTACAGGCGTGCTTTGTGGCCGTTTCGCAGTCAAGTAAGCATACCGCTGCCGCAACGGCAGACCGCGAGCAGTCCAGTATCAACAACAGCTTCATTCAGTCAGTGTTGAGCACTGCAGTAATATGGCACGCAGAGGCATACAGCACTTTGATAGAGCTAGGATAATGGCTTTACTTTCAGCATGCCGTACACAGCAAGATGTTGCCGATCAGTTACGTGTCACTCACAGTGCTGTGCCTAAGGTATCGAGAAAGTACAAAGAGACGAGACCTCGCAGTTGTCGTCCTTGTATGTCAACACCAATGTAGGATCGTTTGTTCCAACTGTCAGCTCGAAGGCGCCCTACATCAAGTGCCAGGAATACTGGAAATAACGTCTCCCTGGCAACACAAATTAGTACCTCAGACCAAACATTGCGTAACAGATTGCACCAGGGTGGTCTTCATTCCAGAAGATACATGAACCGACCCAATCGAAGGACTTGGTCTCTTTACATCACCACTGCATAATTGCAGAATGGAGACATATCATGTTTGCTGACGCTACCAGGATTGGTTGGCATCCGGAAACTGGACATATTGGGATTTGGAGAAGCGGTAGATAACACCAGGAACTCCGATACGTTCAGGAAGTCCATCTGTTTTCAGGTGGAAGTGTAATGTTCCGGGCAGCAATAATGATTGGATGACATCTACGGCAGTTTGATTGGTCCCCGATACCCCCAAGAGGTCCCACAAACGACTGTAAGACCCTACAGACGTGAAGTCGGTGACAACTTCTTCCTAGTCGACGACAATGCAAGACCGCACCGTACGGTAGCAGTGTCTCGGTATCTTCAAATGGGCAACATCAACAGAATGCATTGGCCAAGACAGTCCCCAAACATAAATGCAACTCCGCATGCATGGTGCCTGTTGCAGGTGGCTTTTTCACAGCGCCCGAATCCATCTGCCTATCTACACGACCCCACTGAAGCTGCCATTGAGGAGTGGGACTTCATACCCCACTTGACCGCCGCACGGGATTAGCCGAGCGGTCTTGGTGCTGCAGTCACGGACTGTGCGGCTGGACCCGGCGGAGGTTCGAGTCCTCCCTCGGGCATGGGTTTGTGTGTTTGTCCTTAGGATAATTTAGGTTAAGCAGTGTGTAAGCTTAGGGACTGATGACCTTAGCAGTTAAGTTCCATACGATGTCACACACATTTGAACCCCACTTGATAGCCTCATTCATAGCATACTTCACCGAATTGAACAGCTGATCTCTGTGCGGGGAGGACATACTCACTACTAAAGACTGATAATCTTCATCATGGAATGAAGATTTTCGCTGTGTTTGTTTACAAGCTGTACACGCACGGAAGAGCCTTCTTTGTTTTGCAATGACATTTTCTGTAACTGAAAGAAATCGTTATTGTTTTCAGAAGGAATTATGTTTATTTTGTTAATAAGGTATTGTACAAACCTCAACTGATGTACAGTAAGAAGTCATTGTAGTAAACTATATGCTATTTCAAACTTTTGTTGAAGTGTGCAAATACTGAGGAAGAAGAAAAAACAATTGTTGGGAAATGGGTATTGTCGTTTGTGTTATCAAAATGTACTACACTTCACCTACATAAACCCTGTCCGATCAAAAGTGTCCAGACTCAACCATGAAACGAGGAATTCAGCTCTAGATGTCACGAAAGGCACACCCGCCACTGTGGTAGGAGACGGGGACTATTGTCCCGTCAGTAGAGAAGCAGTAACAACAGAAAGGGTCGTTCGGGAGAGGTCAGTGACCTTGAAATGTGGCCCAGACGCTGGATGTCACTTAAGTAACGAAGCCATCAGGGGCACTGTAACACTGCTAGAGATCACCTAGGCGGCAGTGCGTGATGTGACTCTCAAGTGGAAACGCGAAGAAATAAGCACAGCTAAACCAAAACCAGACAGAACTCACATACAGACGAGCAGGGATCGACGAGCATTCTGGAGGGTGACTGTAAAGAATCCCATGACAATAGCGAAAGGAATCATTCGTGACTGCCAAAGCGTTACCAGCTGTGCGAATAGCACAATTAGTGTGAGTAGTGTGAGTAGGGAATTAAGGAGAATGCGGTGCAAGGCTCGAGCATTTCTTCATAAGCCGCTGATTTCTGCTTTAAAAAGTAAGCGACGCTTGAGATGGTGCGAAGAACGACTCCTGTGCCTTGTGGCAATCTGGGATATGTTTGGGTTTTGGGAAATGTCGGGGGAATCCACCTTCATATTCAGTGTCAGCAGTGAAGTACGGGAGTTGTGTGTTACGGTATGTGGTAGTTTTTCGTGGACAGGGTGCGATCCTCTTATCGCACTCCAGAAAAGGCTAAACGCGGAAAGATGTGGATATGTTTTAATGAATACAGTAAAGGAACAGCTCGGACACGATTACCGAATCAGCATGATAACGCGCCCTGCCGTAGTGTATCATATGTCAGGCAACGATTTGTGAACGTTAACAAACTTGTAATGAACCCAGTGCAACACCTCTGGGATGAGTTAGGACGTCGATTTCGCTTCAGACCCCACCGTTCAAATTCACAACCTTCTCTGTTTCGGTTCTTGAGAAAGAAAGGGCTTCCATTCCTCCACAGGCATTCGCACACCCAATTGAAACCGTCCCCGGGAGATTTCAAGCCGTCATAAACGCAAAAAGTGGACACAATAGATGTCTTGATAATTTTGATCAGCTAATGTACACTTTTGAATACTACGAATGTTAGAAGGCCTACCACGCAATTACAATTCGAGCACACAAAATAGGTGTAAGAGGAAAGGTTCTCAGCAGTGCGATTGACTTTTGAAAACTCTCTGTAGAGTGATGTAGGTTATGATTCGAGGTATCACATACTGCAGCCAGTCACCCTGGATGGCTCCAATTTGTGAATTTTGTATGACTCGTAATAGCGTTAATCTGAGAGTTATATAATGCGGTTGCGCACTGTAGTGGCTGGGATAACAGCTTCACGCGCAGGACGTTGTTGGCTCGATTTTTACCATGTGCACAAAGCTTTTTCTAGTTAAATCTTTATCGAAATGACTTTGATCGTCATGTTTATTCAGTTAACTGATTTGAATATAATTCTTTTAATTCCACTCCTTTGTCACAGAATTTGAATGACAATATCAAATTCTTAATTTTCTCTCATTTTTCATCCTACATTTCTTTCCGCACTTGAACTCATTGTTCATGTGTTCTTAATTAACTTTATGTATTAATTTTGATTTAATTCCTTTTGTTTCATCATCCTGTTTTTTAGTCCACATTATTGCGTTCACTGTATCTATTTCTCATTTTCTTTATATTTTGTTTTACTTATAAATCCCACATATAAATTTTCATCTGCCTTATTTTGTTCATAGAGCTGTAGGTATTTAGGTTATGGTTTAAATAATTGTACGACGATTACCGCGCAAAAAATTGCACATCTGTTAACAAAAATAAATCTTTCACACCATTTTACATTTTAAATAGATTATTTCGTCTTTTGTTTTTCAGCTGATAGATTGGAATTTTCAAGTATTGTAATATTATAATACACTCCTGGAAATTGAAATACGAACACCGTGAATTCATTGTCCCAGGAAGGGGAAACTTTATTGACACATTCCTGGGGTCAGATACATCACATGATCACACTGACAGAACCACAGGCACATAGACACAGGCAACAGAGCATGCACAATGTCGGCACTAGTACAGTGTATATCCACCTTTCGCAGCAATGCAGGCTGCTATTCTCCCATGGAGACGATCGTAGAGATGCTGGATGTAGTCCTGTGGAACGGCTTGCCATGCCATTTCCACCTGGCGCCTCAGTTGGACCAGCGTTCGTGCTGGACGTGCAGACCGCGTGAGACGACGCTTTATCCAGTCCCAAACATGCTCAATGGGAGACAGATCCGGAGATCTTGCTGGCCAGGGTAGTTGACTTACATCTTCTAGAGCACGTTGGGTGGCACGGGATACATGTGGATGTGCATTGTCCTGTTGGAACAGCAAGTTCCCTTGCCGGTCTAGGAATGGTAGAACGATTGGTTCGATGACGGTTTGGATGTACCGTGCACTATTCAGTGTCCCCTCGACGATCACCAGAGTTGTACGGCCAGTGTAGGAGATCGCTCCCCACACCATGATGCCGGGTGTTGGCCCTGTGTGCCTCGGTCGTATGCAGTCCCGATTGTGGCGCTCACCTGCACGGCGCCAAACACGCATACGACCATCATTGGCACCAAGGCAGAAGCGACTCTCATCGCTGAAGACGACACGTCTCCATTCGTCCCTCCATTCACGCCTGTCGCGACACTACTGTAGGCGGGCTGCACGATGTTGGGGCGTGAGCGGAAGATGGCCTAACGGTGTGCGGGACCGTAGCCCAGCTTCATGGAGACGGTTGCGAATGGTCCTCGCCGATACCCCAGGAGCAACAGTGTCCCTAATTTGCTGGGAAGTGGCGGTGCGGTCCCCTATGGCACTGCGTAGGATCCTACGGTCTTGGCGTGCATCCGTGCGTCGCTGCGGTCCGGTCCCAGGTCGACGGGCACGTGCACCTTCCGCCGACCACTGGCGACAACATTGATGTACTGTGGAGACCTCCTGCCCCACGTGTTGAGCAATTCGGCGGTACGTCCACCCGGCCTCCCGCATGCCCACTATACGCCCTCGCTCAAAGTCCGTCAACTGCACATACGGTTCACGTCCACGCTGTCGTGGCATGCTACCAGTGTTAAAGACTGCGATGGAGCTCCGTATCCCACGGCAAACTGGCTGACACTGACGGCGGCGGTGCACAAATTCTGCGCAGCTAGCGCCATTCGACGGCCAACATCGCGGTTCCTGGTGTGTCCGCTGTGCCGTGCCTGTGATCCTCTCGCTGTGTCCGGAGCAAGTATGGTGGGTCTGACACACCGGTGTCAATGTGTTCTTTTTTCCATTTCCAGGAGTGTAGATAGATATAAAAAAGAATGAAACAACTGAAAACGTTCATACGGTGATTAAAATGATGTGACAAAGGAATAGAAATAAAAAATCATATTCAAACCAATTATTTCATTCAAAATAATGATCGACATAATTTCAGTGAAGATTTAAACAAAAAACTACTGCAGTTGATTAGATTCGAACCTACAACGCCCATAAAGCGATGCTGTTACCCACTGTATTACACCATCCAACCAGATCGTACAACGTAAGTTTTTAATGCTACTTTGTGTCACACAAAATTCCGAATTCTTTTTCGTCAATTACTCAGAAAACAGGGGGGCCACCAGAGTCAGTGGCTGTAGTCTGAGATACGTGGGATCTTGACCTACGTCACTGTACAGAGAGTTTCCAAATGTGAATAGCACCGCTGGAGACCTCTCCTTGTAAGGACAGTGCTGGCAACCACAACTCCAAAGAGTCTTGAGTTGTTAAGATGAGTCTCATTTATTTTTCTGTCTCAGTTGCTTAAATTTAATTAGATTACAGGTTTATACCAACCTGAGTCATCTTCAGATGTAAGTAGTAGCGCCAGCAACCCATCTTGTCTACTCAGAAACACATATCATAGCATTGTGGTTCTATGCAGATAAATTGGATTGCTGAGGCTACTGCTAAGATCTGAACATTATTCAGAGTGATAGAAACATGTGGTCTAAATTTGATAAACTGAGATAGAACAATAAATGAGAATTATTTTCGTAATTTTTTTTTCGTCGTTCCTTAGTTGCTTCAAAATTCGTAGACGTGCGTTGCATCTATGCAACTAACTAAAGGCAGTTTGCTTATTGCCATACACGTACTGCTTCTTTTATTTGTAAAGCATCTTCAGTGGCTTCTAATACGAGTTTATTTTTATAGATATATTTAATATATATGGGGTAGTTGCAATATGTTACGATGTTACGTTTTCTCATGCTTTTCTCTTGTTTTTTTTAGGTTAGAAGCAATTTTGTGCTACAAATTTCGTGACGTGAAATTATCGTTCGTTGTTACTTACTATTTCCAGCGCTGTTAGCCCAAGTGTGTAGTCCTGGCAATGTGTCCATTAGTCTCCAGGCACAAGATGGCAGATTTGTGTTCAAGATGTGTGTGTTTACGGTGTAAAGTGTTGTCAACTGTCGCGTACGTAAAGACAAATATCTATTTAAAAAAATAAAAAAAACACTCTATCACGAAAAATGTCACATTTACACACAACAAAATTCACACACACACACACACACACACACACACACACACACACACACACGCACACAAGCACACACACACACACACACACACAAACCGGTGAAAATATGAAAGCACACACGCAACAGAAAGAAGAGACGAAAGATATAACATTCGGCGACAGTTGGCAACATTACACACCGTAAGCACACACATGTTCGAGGCAAAATGTAACGTGCAAGTGATGTACACAACGTGTTGAAACAAATGTGGGTGAAAGAACGCCTGAAATCGGTTAACTGGTGCCTGGAGACTAATGAACACATCGCCAGGGCATACATGTGCTAACAGCGCTGGAAATCTTAAGTAACTACGAACGATAATTCCATAACACGAAATTTGTTGCACAAAATTGATTCTCACCTAAAAAACAAGGGAATAACATGACAAAATATAACATAGTAACATATTATAACCGCCTAAAATATATTAAATGTATGTACAAAATAAACATGTATTACAGGCCACGGAACATGTTTTACAAATAAAAGAAGCGAAACGTCTATGGCATTAAATGAACTGCCTTCAATTAGTTGCGTGGACGGAACGTACCTCCAAGAGAATTAATTTAATTAATTAAACAGTCGCTGAATCTCTCAAGATGATTATGTCGGTTAAAGTGATCTTGAGTTGCATAGTCTTTGCTGCTCCTCTTTGAGCGGCTTTTCTCTTCTCTGGTACTCACTTATGTCGTACAGTGCGGGGCGCCTTCCTCGATAAATTATCATCGCAGAAGTGTGGCTCTCCATTTGTTTGGGGACGCTGACAAAATATGAAGGAAAAGGCTGCAGTGTATATATGCTTTACAGTATCGTACAGTACGAAACATGGAACTGAACAAATACCCACATCGCGTTCTTACAATAATACCGTGATTTCTAGCGATCGTTTTCCTTGTTGTAAGTAGTATATCTTTTTATAGAGTAGTTTTCTTTTCTAGAAGTTTCAGCTTTGCTTGGATTGCGGCTTCTACGTAATGGCAAGGGGTTTTCGTCTTTCGGTCGGTGACCTCTCAATGTTCATCTTTCTTCGAGACGTTTGTCTTCAGTTTCACGAATAATAGGCAAATGGAAAGCGGACATTCATACACTTTTCCCTGTATGTATTTCGTAAATAGCTTAAGAATCTACAACACTTTGTTATTACAGTGTATGAAAATTTAATTTTTTATAACATTTTTCGTGTTTCTTAGAACGCACCCATTGGCACCCCTGCCTACTGTTCCCGTTTATTATTATCTAACACGCATTTCGTTTACAATTTTTCAAGACTGGTTTTATAAGGATACCACTATCGATAGCCTTACCAATATTCGACTTTGTAAATCACTCCCGGAGACAGTCAACTGGTTGGTAATCGTGAAAGGGCAGGGTGTTAACAATTTTCGCCCAGGACTGGGAATTCCCTGGAAGGTTCCATACGGCCTTAAGAAGGACGGAAACAGTAGAAGTGGACCGAACGTGAAGTTTGGGTTGTGGCCCTGTTGCGAGAAAACTTCAAATTTTCAGAAGGGGTATTACTAAAGGAATACTGCCATACACGAAGGATGGAAATATCAAACGTTCTAAGCAGCACTTATGCACAAAACGCGTTTTCAGAGCTGTTGTGTGCTCGGTAGTTCCAAGTGTTAATCATAGACAAAATATCTCACTCAACAGTGTATATTTCGCATAGTCTCTGTGCCAAGAGGCATCTCCGTATAGAATTGCAAGTGTCATGCTTCAAGGTCTCCCCATTTCGTCGACGCACAGTTTGTGTGGTAAGCAGAGTGTGTTCAAGCTTTCGTTTTATCAGTAAAACGTCATTGCAATGGAAGGTAGGTTCTGGAGTTATAGTATAACGAAGAAAGAAAAGCAAGACCTTTCTTCCTCATGATTTCTACTGGAGTGTTGAGTTAGCTGAAGCTATGAACCTATTCAACATAATTACAATACATACATCTGATTTATTTGACTTTTGAGATACTGCCTAAAGATTGTTCTCAATGGAGGGCTGTAAAATCTTCAGTAACGTAGGAAAATGAAAGTGCCTCTTACTCGCCGATATCAAACAGCTGTTCAAAATGCTTACTCTGAAGAAGAAGAAAGAGAATGGTCAATGTATTCAAAAAAGGAAAAACCATGGCTGATGTACGGCATACTGTACTTCATTTGAATGTTTATCAGTCTTAAAGCACAATGACGTTTTGTCGATTTATCACTACTTCTTCAACAGTACAGGTTCTTCTACAGAATGGAAATGTGTAAGAAACAAATGTCAATAGTGAGATATTTTTTCTTGAATTTAATTTTGTTTTCTTCCTGTCAGAAATTAATAGATTTAAGAAATGGTATTTGTTCACCACAGTATTATTAAATTAAACCTGGCTGCCGTATTTTGATAAATATATTACCACCGTTGAAAGGTAGTGCCCTAGCGTTAATGGTATTTCAAACTAACAGTTTCTTATTGGTCATTACAACCATTCATTTCTCTCGTGTGGTGTCTAGAACGCTTTTAATGTTTTATTTATTTTTAATTGAGTTTTTTCAGTAATGAGACAAAAGCATAATTCTGTGGTATCAGATAAAACTACTCAATATTTCGAATATACACAGGGTGTCTCTCCTAAGCGTCGTCAGGCAGACGTTTCAGCAGATATTTGCAACTTCTTTTTCTCCTTGTGTGACTGGAGTCCTCTTAAACAAATGCTGCTCCTCATGTCTTTCATGCGACGCCTATTGTCGACGGAAAACGTCGGTTGGTTATCCGTTACAAACTTAATGATTTTTTAAAGTGGAATTTTACGAGCTCATACGATAAAGCGTTCCCAGATTAATCTAACTAATGTGCTATCTGTTTTATCGACATGTATTAAAAGTGACTGCGAAACATGAAGAGAGCAAGTACTCCAACAGCGACAATACTAGCCGGGTCCTCGCTGACTGCTACCGCCAAGTATGCAGCGCTACTAACTCGCTACTGGAGTACTCTTTATTGTTCGAGTTCTACTGTCCGAGCTAATACATATCGATAAAACAAGTATCGCGCTAGACCAATCTGGGACTGCTCCATCGAATGACAATGTAAAATTCTGCTTTAACAACAATTTTGTTTGTGACGGGAAACAAATAGACACTTTCTGATGACAATGGGCGTCACATGAAAGACTTGACGAGCAGTAACTGGTTGAGCCGCGATGCAAAAACGAAACTGCAAATATCTGCGGAAACAGCGGATGAAGTATGCCTGACGACTCTCAGGAGAGACACCCGGTGCAAATTTTGTACAAAAACGATCACTGGACAGTCTGTTAGTGGGTTGTCCCTTCTACAATATAATCTAACTTCTTCAGTGATTTGGCTTTATCCTAATCACATTCTCCATTTCTTTATGACTTTTCCTAGAACACAATTAAACAGCAATGGGGAGAGATCTATCTCCAGTTTCAATCTCAGAACTTCTAGACATTTCAGCTCCAAATTTCATTTTAAAACTGGTGTTTGTCAATGTTTGCTTGGTTATTATTACTTTTTGTTCTCGAGTGAATCAACTAAGGACCATGTGGCAATTTCAGTACCTTATTCCTTCTTCTCTTCTGTTCTTCCAATACTCTTTCATCTGTTCACTTGTGTTTTCCCTTCTTGTCTTCTGACCGTTTCAGACTAGCTTTCTCACGCTCCTACCTTGGAATCCTACCATGTTCAACACTTTTTCCTTAAACACTTCTCTCTCAGTTGTTTATCCATATTTTATATCACTTTTTTCTAAATGTAACGAGCGTTCTTATTTATTAGTTGACGTATACTTGAAGATCCTCTTGGTTAACATACTATCTAGCATTCAACATAAATGTCCAAAAAGTATAAGCCTTATTCCCTTCATTAGTTCTTATATGGTTTTTGTGTTTCAATAAATTTCAACACTACTACGTAACTTCCAACTTTCCATAGTCTTTCGGGTGTTGATATTTCCCTAACGATTCGCAAACCTCGTATTTCTAATTTATCCAATTTATAATGTAATGCTACGTATTCGCTTGCTTATAGACATTATATGGTCACTACTGTATTATAACACCATAGTTTTGCACTCTTAGGCAAACACTTTTTGCTGTAAAAGTCCTCGGTTATACCCTAAGAAATTCCCATTTTATGTATGATTTCCTCTGTGGCAGCTTCCTCCAAACCCTGTCCTTGTATTGTCTTCACAAAGTTTTAAAATTTTTTAACTTTTATGTCTTCAGCTGTACCATATGCCCTTCCCATTTTATGTATAATTTCGTCTGTGGAAGCAACCTCGCAACTATTTTCTTGTATTATCTCCCCAAGATTTTTTAACCATTTGAACTTGGACGATATCTGTTTCCAGGAATTACGGTGTACTTTCAAAGTTTGTAAAAAAAAAAACATGTTTTTCTGCACAATATCTTAATCCGGCCCTGTCTTTTTCTTTGTTTCTTCCTTGAAGCCCTTGAAAATTCTACTTTTCTCTGAATTTTTCTGTTTCTATTATTGTTATGAGTATTACTATTGCATTGGTTTTGTAACTATTATATCTTGATGCCATCCACTCTAGCTCCCGAAGTAGTTCATTCAGCGTTTATTGCCATTTACTTTTTAAGTACCTATGAGCTTTTTATACTTGATCGTTTGGAGATCACACACACGATTCTCGCACGCAGTGTGGAGTTTAATTCATACTGGCAAAATGTGGATATCTACAGTCGCTATGTCGACACTTAATCTCTGTTGACACGATTCACATTTGCAGAAAGCGAGAATTTTTTACTACCATTTCGTACAGACGCAAGCCCGCTGCGTCACGGTCTGGTAAGCTCCGAATCTCTTTCTCAGCCCCTACCTTTTTTTTCTGAAAAGTCTCTAGATAAGACTGCGTGCGGACGACTTACGCATCCGTGATCCTCGACGATTTCCTCGTCGTTTCCGCTTTCCTCCTTTTTAATAGCTACCAACATATATCACTGAGCCATCTCCACTTTTGGCTTGGACGTGGCGCTGCCTATGTTAACAGCGTGTTCACTGTGATCCCAGTGGGAGCTCAAAAACCGTGGCAGGGAGCGGCAGGAGTGATAGATCGATCCCAACACTTTGTACCTGTCCGACGTGTTTGCAGAGCCACCCTTACAGGTCCTGGACACCTTTTTCTGTTCAAAAAATGTTCAGTTTTGGTTAATTATCGATAAAGCGCTGAAACAGGCCTGCCGTGATGAAATAAATATCTCAAGACTTAACTCCTCTACACTTCTTTCTGCCAGCTGGACAGGACGAAGAGGAAGTGTGGAGTATCCAGTATAATTTATGTTAAGTAGTGTGTAAACTTAGGGACTGATGACCTTGACCTTCGAATGAGCCCGCAGCTTGATATATGTTGCGTAAAGAAAATATGAATTAAGTCCAAAAAGCTGCTTAAGTGTATTCCGATAGACAGGCACCCGTTTGAAGGTTTACCACTCTAAGTTATATGATCTTACAGAGCAGAGAATGTACGATTCAGAAAGTTTATGCAACAAAATTAAAATAATCCATCCAGTGAAAATAGGCAACATACGTACATGAGTTTTACGGTGCTTTATAGAGTATAATAAATAGTATATAATAAAACGGTCTAAGGCGCTGCAGTCATGATCTGTGCGGCTAGTCCCGACGGAGGTTCGAGTGCTCCCTCGGCAAGGGTGTGTGTTCATCAGGTACCTCTCTATTCGATGTAAACATCACGGAAGATGCATTGCTGTTCTTAATATTGTGTTAAAAGATATTTACAGGTTCTGTGGCTTACTTGCACTGGGTGGAGCCAATAAAAGTGCCTTCACATAAAGGTGAAAGTGAAGTGGCTTCCCATTCAGTTGAAAGTAAATTTTATAGACCGCTCGGCTAATTCCACGCGGCACCTGTTCCTGCTTGAAGAAAATCTTTAGCTTACTTCTGTTAACTTCAGCCCTAAGCTTATCCACTGGGATTTCAAAAGTAAGGGAAAAATAATGTCGTATAGCTTGGGGTGTCCATAAATGTTGTTAGAAGAAAGGCTGCAGCTATAGGAAACCTGGATAACTAGAATTCCTAAACCAGTATGACGGTTTCAAAACCACCTGTTTACATACATACGAGGGCTGTCCAGAAAGTAAGTTACGATTGATCGCGAAATGAAAATCGCAGTGAAAATGTTTCATTTGTAACAATTAGCTACACCTTTTAGCTGCTTCTCTACGTAGTCGCCGTTCTGGCTCAGACATTCGTCGTAGCGTTGTACCAACTTTCCAATACCTTCATCATAGAAGGCAGCCGCCAGTGCTTTCCGCCAATTCTCTACGCTGGCCTAAAGCTCGTTGACTGTGCCAAAATGTTGTCTTCATAGCCAGCGGTTCGTTTGAGCAGAGATGAAACTCAGTGGGCTGTATTGTGGGTAACCAAACATTTCCAATTGAAACGACACAGAAACATCTTCATTGCCCCTGCAGAATGAGGCTGAGAATTGTCTTGAAGGAGAAACCGCACTAAAGTTATGTAATGTTGGTTGCATAGCTTTAGGGGAAAATTCTCACCAGGCCCTTGTACTTAGCGGGAGACACTATTTCCTATAACATCTTTACGCGCTCACTAAGAGCTCAGGAATGAAAAGAGCTACATAATTCTTCATAGAGTCATACTAGAGACACTACGCAACACATCTTTGCAAAGCGTTATCCGATTTTCATAGTCGTTTCCATTTCGCGAGCAATCGTAACTTACTTTCTGGACAGCCCTCGTACATCCATTATGTATTCTGTACTATATATTTTTCATTGTAGATTTCAGCCACAATATACGATTAGGTTAATTAGTACCTCACAGTTCAAGGATATGAGCATTTTAGGTATTTACTAATTACCAAAAACAGTTTTTTATACCCTAAATATGTGACTTATATCTGCTCCTTTGCTGCAGGAATTGGTATACCTTTCTTCTTTCTCAGACAGTTTTGAGTACTGCTTTTATACACCAATGTTTCTACGTATCTACTATCATTACACATACGGTGTCCTTGGTTTCTCGATGTGGGAAAATACTACAGGTGTTCGAACGCAAGGCTGGATCACAAGCTCTTGCAAAGATCATTTTCATTATCAGCGACAAAATAGAAGCCGAAAGAGGCAGACAGATAGTGAAAAGATTCTGGAAGCAACAGCCGCTAAAATAAGTACCCAAAAAAACGTTCACAGACGTCTGGCTCATGCGTCATCAACAACGGAATGACCCAACATTTACTAAGGAAGACAGAAGATAGAAAACAAAAGGACTGTAGTTAACAGAAAATTTGCAAGGCAGTACTGTGGTTTAGAAATAAAATCATTCTCTTTAGGACTACGTAATTCATTTTACTTTTAACATATTTTTTGACGAATTTCGCCCTTTTTAACTACATTAATATATACAGGGTGTCCCAAACTGATGAACACGCTCTCTAAAACAGAATATCTCTTTAATTAAAGGAGACAAAAACCAATTTTTATGAGTAATAATTGAGGAGGCGGTGAAAAACATAACAATACATTCACTTGTTTCAGGATTGTCAGTAAACATGGCGTTATCGTTGGAACAACGGAAATAGGAGGTAAAGTGTTACAGGAAAACAGAGAATGTGAGTGCGGAACGTAGACGTGGGAGAGTTGAATCAGGAACACCACCACCGACAAGAATAACAGTTACAAGAATTAGAGATAAGTTTGAAGCTGAAGGAACGATGCATGACATGAAGAAGGGACATAGCGGACGAAAGAGAAGTTCAACTCCAAGACTTCTCCATGCTTTTAACGAGGATGATCCCGATATGCGGATCGAATTTTGTGAGTGGTTCATTAACAGATGTGAAGAAGAGCGTTTCCAAGATCGAATTCTTTGGTCGGATGGAGCGATGTTTAAACTTGATGGAACAATTAATCGCCTAATTGCGTGAACCAGGCCAGGAAGAATCCATACGTAACGGAGCAAAGGCATGTTAATCTACCAGGAGTAACACTGGTGTGGTCTCTCCTCTGGAGGGTTAATCGGACCGTACTTCTTTGACAAAACTGTCACCAGCGAATCGTACTTGGAAATGATACCTCCTGGTCTTAGCGTTGTGTTTGGAAATGAAGATTATTGCTTTCAACAGAATGGGACGCCACCTCACTTTCACCTGTATGTGAGGGCACTTCTGACTCGTACATTCCCTGCCAGATGGACAAGACGAAGAGGGAGTGTGGAGTATCCAGCTCGATCTCCAGACTTAAGTCCTCTAGACTTCTTTTTGTGGGGTAATCTCAAGAACACAGTTTACGCTGCGAGAAAACACACACTATATGATCTTACAGAGCAAATTGAGTAAGGCTGTGATACTATTCCTTTGCAACCAATAAAGTTGGCATATCGCTCAGTAGCAAGTCGTTTTCGACGGTGTATTCCGATAGAGAGGCACCCGTTTGAAGGTTTATCACACTAAGTCGGACCATGGGGCAAGTACCACCACTAACAAAAATTGTACTTCTAACCCCTTTTATTAAAGAGATGTCCAGTTTCAAAGAACGTATACATTGTTTTGGGTCAACCTGTATGTATATTCCGTGGGGATGTGATGGACTGCTGGGACGTAATTCATTTTACTATTAAGACATGTGTTTACGAATTTCACCCTTTTTCTCTACACCAGTGTATATATTACGTCTGATATTTTAAACAAAATTAAAAATAATCCATCCAGTGAAAATAGGCGACATACGTGCAGGAAGTTGACGGTGCTTTATAGACTATAATAAATAGTATATAATAAAACCATTACTTTCAGATCGTCTGATGATTGCAATAGTGCTGAAACAGGCCTGTCGTATTTAAATAAACATCTCACGAAACAAGCAGCTTTTCTTTACACAACATATATCAATCTGCGGGCTCATTTGAAACAAAATAACTTAAAAAGTATGTTGTGAATGAAAATTATCGACAATTAACCAAATTTGAATTTTTTGAAGGTTTTTTGTGTTCATCAAGTACCTCTCTATTCGACGTAAACATCACTGAAGATTCATTGGTGTTCCTAATATAGTGTTAAAAGATATTTACAGCTTCTGTGGCTTACTTGTACAGGGTGAAACCAATAAAAGGGGCCAGGAGAACAGCGATCCACAGTACACGTCTGAAATACTCCTCTGTGATACAGACGGGAGGGAGATTGAGACAATAATCTAATCACTGAAGACTAAGGACTCTCATGGTTATGATGGAGTGTCTAGTAGAATATTACAGTACTGTGCTGCACATTTTAGCCCTGTATTTAGCCATATATGTAATTTTTCCTTTAGGAATGGTCAGTTTCCTGAGCGATTAAAGTACTCAGTAGTAAAGCCGCTTTATAAAAAGGGAGAAAGGGATAATGTAGATACTTTTAGACCTATTTCTATGCCATCAGTGTTTGCAAAAGTTATCGAAAAGGCTGTGTATCTAAGGTTAATTGATCATTTTATATCACACGATTTGCTATCAAATGTACAGTTCGGCTTTAGAAGTCGATTGACAACTGAAAACGCTATATTCTCTTTTCTCTGTGAGGTACTGGATGGGCTAAACAAAAAGTTTCAAACTCTTGGAGTATTTCTTGATTTAACAAAGGCATTTGACTGTGTTGATCACACAATATTGCTCCTGAAGTTGGACCATTACGGAATAAGGGGAGTAGCACACAACTGGTTCACCTCTTACTTTAGCAACAGGCAGCAAAAGGTCATTATTAACAATGTTGATAACGGCTGTAATGTTGGCTCTGAGTGGGTTACTGTCAAGTGGGGGGGTGCCCCAGGGATCAGTGTTGGGGCCGCTCCTGTTCTTTATTTATATAGATGATATGCCCTCTAGTATTATGGGTAACTCTAAAATATTTCTGTTTGCTGATGACACTAGCTTGGTAGTAAAGGATGTTGTGTGGAACATTGACTCGGTTTCAAGTAGACCAGTACATGACCTCAGTTGATGGCTTGTAGAAAATAAACTAACGTTAAATCACAGTAAGACTCAGTTTTTACAGTTCCTAACACAAAATTCAACAAAACCTGACGTTTTAATCTTACAGAACGGGCATATGACTAGTGAAACTGAACAGTTCAAATTCCTAGGTGTTCAGATAGATAGTATGCTGTCGTGGAAAGCCCACGTTCAGGATCTTGTTCAAAGACTTAATACTGCCATTTTCACTATTCGAACGGTATCGAAAGTGAGTGATATTTCAACACGTAAATTAGTCTACTTTGCTTATTTTCATTCTCTTATGTCGTATGGTGTTATGTTTTGGGGTAACTCTTCCCATTCTAGAAAGATATTTTTGGCTCAGAAACGGGCGGTTCGGGCAATAAGTGGTGTGAGTTCACGAACGTCTTGTCGACCTATTTCCACGAGTCTGGATATTTTGACATTGGCCTCTCAATATGTATATTCCTTAATGTCGTTTCTTGTTACCAATATTAGTTTGTTTCCAACAATAAGTAGCTTTCACTCGGTTAATACTCGGCAGAAATCAAACCTCCATTTGGATCGGACTTCTTTAACTCTTGTGCAAAAGGGTGTGCAGTATACTGCTGCATCCATTTTCAATAAACTGCCACTAGAATTCAAAAGTCTTAGCAGTAATCCACGTGCTTTCAAATTAAAACTGAAGAGTTTCCTCATGGGTCACTCCTTCTATTCTGTCGAGGAGTTCCTTGAAAAATTAAGATGATTCTCATTTTATTGCTGATAGCGTTTGCTTAAACTTATGGACTGATTTTCTTTCAGGTTCATGAACATTTATTTTTATCTGTTATTACTTTTTATGTTGTAAGTTCATGTACTGACACGTTCCATGACCTTGGAGATTTGCTCCTCAATTTGATCCTACGGAACTTGACATTTAAATAAATAAATAAAATACAAAGAAACACAGCAGACGAAAGGGAATACAGTACTAACCTGGTTATAACACATCTTGAAAGTGTCCACCACTCATCTCCTGGCCACTGGCTCGGAATGATTTTGAGTTGTTCAAAACAGATACTGTTTGATGCCGGCACTTTGACACCACTATACGTCTCAGCAAACAACTCACCACACCGTTTCCATGTCTTTGTTATGACGTAAATTTCCACAACAACCCCCACTGCTCCACTGTGCGTACCACCGTCCCCTTTTAACTGCTCCGCTTATCTCGGCACAGCCCGCACGATGATCTGAACGGGTGCTGATCACATGTCGGCCGTACACGGGGTCCGGGATAAAATGTCTGGAACATTTCACCTGATTGTTATTAACAACTATGAAGTTTAAGCCATTTCAACATTTCACCTGATTGTTATTAACAACTATGAAGTTTAAGCCATTTCAACATTTCACCTGATTGTATAAAAGAGTACGAATGTTAAGCTGTTTTAACTTGTCAAATTGGATTTATATGCCAGCTGAAGTACACACACATGTATTCGACACCTCGAAACAAACACCTCCAAATACTTTAAACAATTACTCTGTAATAGGTTGTTATGTTGTATATTCTTTGCACTTTCCGATTATGTCTTCTCTTGTGCTATACGAATCTTGCACCCAGAAGATTCCAGACGCAATATTTTTTACAGATGCGACAGTATACATGTGATGTGTTACGACAGCGAAAGAACCTGTGACCACTGGAGGTACTCTAGTTTACTTATTTTATGTTTACCATTAGATACCAGTTTTAAAAAATTTTGTCACAAGAAATCCAAAACCATGCTCTGAAATAGTGTCTTGTTTCTCCACTAGGCAGTGCCACAAGTTCCTCCAACAAATCGAAAGGTAACACACAGATAAATGTCCTCCACGGTTTCGGTTGCACTAGGGCAGTCGTCATCAGAATAAAACGTTACGTGAAATACATGCAATCGCACCACGGTTACATGTATTCCATGTGACTTTTTATCCTGATGAAGTTTGTCCTTCTGCAGTCGATACCGTGGTCAACTGACAAATGTTGTGCAACCGAAGTAGCTGTACATAGGTTCTGTAATTAAGTAGCGTACGGTTGCTGGATCACAGCCAATAAAATGTTTAAAATTTCACTCTATACTTTTACAATTACGGAGCGTCCTTGAGATTATAGCAAATAGAGACAAAAAAGTTAGAAGAAAATCTCACATGGCTGATTTCAAATGGATGGTAGTTTGAAAAATATGCTAGATGATTTAACAAAATGTTGGTTCTGGGAAGCCGGCCGGAGTAGCCGAGCGGTTCTAGGCGCTGCAGTGTGGAATCGTGCAACCACTATGTCGCAGGTTCGAATCGTGCCTCTGGCATGGATGTGTGTGATGTCCTTAGGTTAGTTAGGTTTAAGTAGTTCTACGTTCCAGGGGACTGATGACCTCAGAAGTTAAGTCCCATAGTGCTCAGAGCCCTTTGAACCATTTTTGGTTGAAATGGCTGAGGACTATGGGACTTAACTGCTGATGTTATCTGTCGCCTAGAACTTATAACTACTTAAAACTACCTAACCTAAGGACATCACACACATCCATGTCCGAGGCAGGATTCGTACCTGCGACCGTAGCGGTCGCGCGGCTGCAGACTGTAGCGCCTAGAGTCTCTCGGCCACTCCAGCCGGCCCAATTTTTGGCTCTAGGAAGAAAGCAACTAGGAGTGATGTAACAAATATTTTATTTTAAGTAATGTCTTATTACACTATTTACACAATTTGCTTAATTCACCTACACCTACCGAAAAGAGTATCATACGTCACACTTACGTCAAAGGAACGGTTTGTCTCCTCACATATGTTCACCGCCATGTCAATAGTGACGTATGTAAAATAAAAGACCCGTCTGGGTGACGTGGGAGGCGTCCAAAAAGGGGAGCTGTCAGCAGTCAAGGCGGAGCATTTCTTTTCTCTCGACGCTGACAGAAACGGCTGATGTCGCTGTATCGCTGAAAATGTTACGAATATCTGCTACAGAAACGCGGCGTCAAAGACGGCAGTACGTGTTACAAGGAAGGGGCTCATGTTTCCTTAATGTGACTGAAGCCCTACATTTCTGAAATCCACGCACGTCGGTATTGAAATCAAGATTGATGCTAATAAGAATCTGAGTCGGCGGAGGCCACGGCGGGCGGGCGGGAATCGGCTGCCGGCGTCTGGCGCCGTGTCTGCAGAGCGCTGCTGCACCAGCAATATTTTCGCAACTTTCTTTGGAACCTTACACCCGTGAAATCGAATCCCGGGCCCACATTGAAATGTATCACGCAGGGGTTGTTCTCTTCCCCCGCCAGCCACTACTACTGCTCCGTGCGCTCTCCCGCTCCCCAGCGGCACAACAGCGTGTGCGCTCGCGCGCGCGCGCGCACACACACACACACACACACACACAGACACGCACACTCTCACACACACACACACACACACACACACACACACACACTCGCTCGCTCGCATCCCTCAGACATACGAACAGCGATACTGACGCTCTGGTGGGTTTCCTTCTGACACCTTGCTGCCGACAGCGACGTATCTTTAAAAAGTCGCTGTGTCTCGCCTTCGAGATTTACCTCTCGAGCGTGAAATATTCTGCCGTGGTGTGTGGGGGCAGCTCCGTCCCTGCTGTGACGGGGCGATGTGCCAGGACGACAACTGCACCGCTGGCCCTGTCAGGCGCTATTCCAATGGGCTCCCACCACATCTCGCTGCCTGTGTCAGCATTCCATTACTCTATAACCTTGCCAAGTTGCACAGCGGTAAGGCGTCCGCTGATACACGAAACTACTTTCATGCCGCCTATTCGTGGGCGCGAAGGTAGCTACTTGTTTGCATCAAAGATCCATTCTCACACACCTACCTGCCGAGAAACGAGATCTTTGGGTGCAAACTTCTGAGTTCTGTCTTGGAGGATGGTAAGCGTTTATGAATGCTTGATGTCTGTTCCTGTTCTTTCGAACATGTCCGAAAGAAGATGCAACGGTAACAACGAGCACCTTAAATGGCAATCTATACGAACATTAAACCCCTGCAAGGAATTGGCTCAAAGTGATTCAAATGGCTCTAAGCACTGTGGGACATGACACACATCCAGGCCCGAGGCAGGATTCGGACCTGCGATCGTGGCAGCAGCGCGGTTTTCCGGACTGAAGTGCCTAGAACAGACCGTCACAGCGACCGACTGCGAGGAATTTTTGAGAAAGTTGACCATGGGATAACCTAATGGGAACAGAGTAACCAAAGCGAGATTCTTTTCCGAAAGACTCCAGCAGAGTAACATCAACAGTAAACAGGTGAGTGAGGAACAGACGTTCTCCTGCCACAAAAGCAAATTGTAAAAATACATACCAAAATCGGTCGCCAGCCTAATGTTGCATTCTTGTGTCAATCAATATAATAAAGCAGAAGGCAGTGCCAAGGCTAACCTAAGATTCCTCCACACAAACATTAAACTCTTACCTTACATCAGTTCCTACTACAACACAGTAACCTAACTTTGCAGATATACGTCCTACTAACAAGTAAGTCAGATAAACAAATGGCCAATGACATAGTAAACAGCAACATATGCCTCTCAACAACACGTACCTTAATTAAACTAGGTGAAACAGTTTATAAAACCAATTGCCGACACACATGAAACTAAGAGCAATACTGAACACGGAGAAGGGTGAAATGAATATGAACTTAAATCAGGGAGTCTACTAATGATCATAATGGATAACTTCATTGCCTAATACAGGAATTCTATGCCTGTGCACTAATCAACTTGCATTAGAATAGATAAAACAGTAAATTGCTCTTTCTTAAACTCCGATTGAAGCAGCTAACCTGAAAGCAAATCTAATAACGCTGGCTCTGAAGGAGCTTTTGCACTGCTTCATTAACTAACTAGCCAAGTAAATGTGGACCGTTAAACTTTCATAGTTTGTAGAACCAAGCTCGTTAACAAAACTACACAAGTATGTTTGAGAAAAGGTAAGTGTTCTCATTAACAATTATTAATTAAGCAACGCATAACAAACTCTCCATGAACCATGGACCTTGCCGTTGGTGGGTGGTGGGGGGGGGGGGGGGGGGGGGGCTTGCGTGCTTCAGCGATACTGATGGCCATACCGTAGGTGCAAACCACAACGGAGGGGTATCTGTTGAGAGCCCAGACAAACGTGTGGTTCCTGAAAAGGGGCAGCAGCCTTTTCAGTGGTTGCAGGGGCATCAGTCTGGATGATTGACTAACCTGGCCTTGTAACAGTAACCAAAACGGGCTTGCTGTGCTGGTACTGCGAACGGCTGAAAGCAAGGGGAAACTACAGTCGTTATTTTTCCCGAGGGTATGCAGCGTTACTGTTTGGTTAAATGATGATGGCGTCCTCTTGGGCAAAATATCCCGGAGGTAAAATAGTCCCCCATTCGGATCTCTTCGCGGGGGCTACTCAAGAGGACGTTGTTATCAGGAGAAAGAAAATTGGCGTTCTACGGATCGGAGCGTGGAATGTCAGATCCCTTAATCGAGCAGGTAGGTTAGAAAATTTAAAAAGGTAAATGGATAGGTTAAAGTTAGATATAGTGGGAATTAGTGAAGTTCGGTGGCAGGAGGAACAAGACTTTTGGTTAGGTGAATACAGGGTTATAAACACAAAATCAAATAGAGGTAAGGCAGGATTACGTTTAATAATGAATAGAAAAATAGGCGTGCACGTAAGCTACTAGAAACACCATAGTGAATGCATTATTGTGACCAAGATAGACACGAAGCCCATGTCTGCTGCAGTAGTACAAGTTTATATGCCAACTAGCTCTGCAGATGATGAAGAAATTGATGAAATGTATAGTGAAATAAAAGAAATTATTCAGGTAGTGAAGGGAGACGAAAATTTAATAGTCATGGGTGACTGGAATTCGAGTGTAGGAAAAGGGATAGAAGGAAACATAGTAGGTGAATATGGATTGAGGCTAAGAAATGAAAGAGGAAGCCGTCTGGTAGAATTTTGCACAGAGCAAAGCTTAATCATAGCTAACACTTGGTTCATGAATCATAAAAGAAGGTTGTATACATGGAAGAATCCCGGAGATACTAAAAGGTATCAGATAGATTACATAATCGTAAGACAGAAATTTAGAAATCAGGTTTTAAATTGTAAGACTTTTGAGGGGCAGATGTGGACCCTGACCAGAATCTATTGGTTATGAACTGCAGATTAAAATTGAAGAAACTGCAAAAAGGTGGGAATTTAAGGAGATGGGTCCTGGATAAACTGAAAGAACCAGAGGTTGTACTGAGTTTCAGGGAGAGCATAAGGGTACAATTGACAGTAATGGGGGAAATAAATACATTAGAAGAAGAATAGGGTAGCTTTGAGGAATAAAATAGTGAAGGCAGCAGTGGATCAAGTAGGTAAAAAGACGAGGGTTAGTGGAATTACTTGGGTAACAGAAGAAATATTGAATTTAATTGATGAAAGGTGAAAATATAAAAATGCAGTAAATGAAGCAGGCAACAAGGAATACAAACATCTCAAAAATGAGATCGACAAGAAGTGCAAAATGGCTAAGCAGGGATGGCTACAGGACAAATGTAAGGCTGTAGAGGCTTATCTCACTAGGGGTAAGATAGATACTGCCTACAGGAAAATTAAAGAGGCCTTTGGAGAATAGAAAACCACTTGTATCAATATCAAGAGCTCAGATGGAAACCCAGTTCTAACGAAAGAAGAGAAAGCAGAAAGATGGAAGGAGTATATAGAGAGTCTATACAAGGGGGATGTGCTTGAGGACAATATTATAGAAATGGAAGAGAATGTAGATGAAGATGTAATGGGAGATACGTTACTGCGTTAAGAGTTTAACAGGGCACTGAAAGACCTGAGCCGAAACAAGGCCCCGGGAGTAGACAACATTGCATTAGAACTACTGACGGCCTTGGGAGAGCCAGTCATGACAAAACTCTACCAGCTTGTGAGCAAGATGTATGAGACAGGTGAAATACCCTCAGACTTCAAGAAGAATATAATAATTCCAATCCCAAAGAAAGCAGGTGCTGACAGATATGAAAATTACCGAACTATCAGTTTAATAAGTGACAGCTGCAAAATACTAACGCGAATTCTTTACAAACGAATGGAAAAAATGGAAGATCAGTTTGGATTCCGTAGAAATATTGGAACACGTGAGGCAATACTGACCTTACAACTGATCTTAGAAGACAGGTTAAGGAAAGGCAAACCTACGTTTCTAGCATTTGTAGACTTAGAGAAAGCTTTTGACAATGTTGACTGGAACACTCTCTTCCAAATTCTAAAGGTGGCAGGGGTAAAATACAGGGAGCGAAAGGCTATTTACAATTTGTACAGAATCCATCGAGAAGAAATAAAAACTTTGAGGTTCGCCGATAACATTGTAATTCTGTCAGAGGCAGCAAAGGACTTGGAAGAGCAGTTGAACGGAATAGACAGTGCCTTGAAAGGGGGATATATGATGAACATCAACAAAAGCAAAACGAGGATAAGGGAATGTAGTTGCGTTAAGTCGGGTGATGCTGAGGGATTTAGATTAGGAAATGAGACACTTAAAGTAGTAAAGGGGTTTTGCTATTTGGGGAGCAAAATAACTGATGATGGTCGCAGTAGAGAAGATATAAAATGTAGACTGGCAATGGCAAGGAAAGCGTTTCTGAAGAAGAGAAATTTGTTAACATCGAGTATAAATTTAAGTGTCAGGAATTCGTTTCTGAAAGTATTTGTATGGAGTGTAGCCATGTATGGATGTGAAACATGGACCATAAATAGTTCGGACAGGAGGAGAATAGAAGCTTTTGAAATGAGGTGCTACAGAAGAATGCTGAAGATTAGATGAGTAGATCACTTAACTAATGAGGAGGTATTGAATAGAATTGGGGAGAAGAGGAGTTTGTGACACAACTTGACCGAGAAGAATGGACCAGTAGGTAGGTCATGTTCTGAGGCATCAAGGGAACTCAAATTTAGCATTGGAGGGCAGCGTGGAGGGTAAAAATCGTAGAGGGAGACCAAGAGATGAATACACTAAGCAGATTCAAAAGGTTGTAGGTTGGAGTAGGTACTGGGAGATGAAACTTGCACAAGATGGACAGCTGCATCAAACCAGTCTAAGTACTGAAGACCACAACAACAACAACATAACAAACTATCACTCCTTAAGTAACAGATGTGCTTTGCTAAACAATCCATTAACCTACTCAAAATATAGTTGGCTGTGCACATGCCAACACAACATTAATTTCAAGTTCAAACACTTTCTCATGAAATGAATACTGTTCAAAGTGCATAAATGCAATAGTTAATAATCTTTTCCGCTTCGGGTTAACTTTACTCCTTTTAGGTAGCTATTTAAGCAATGCAAATTTTTTAAGTAAATGACTGCAGATTAATTTAAAAAGGGACTGAAAGTGGAAAAATTCTCAAATTGTAAGACTGAACATTAAACACTGTAACTCTACACATTAAAAAAGCAGTCACAACTACTTCTACAGCCACCGAATTAGCTTTTCTGTACTAAATTAGAACACTCTGAGTTAAATTCACTGGGATTGGATTCCTGTCCAGGTTTGTGATTTGGGATAATCGCAGGTATAAGTACGATTATTACTGAAGTGAACCAAATTTCGCAAATACCTGGTCCTTTTACAGAGTGTCAAATGTAAACAGTTTAGTAGAAGGCAGGTGGCACTGGTGGCGTAATTTTCAGTGGCTGCTAACATGTTGGTGATACCGTCACGTCAGTACTACTGGTCTCGCCCTGTTACAGATCTTCTTGGCGTCGGAATTATATTTTTATATGGCCAAAAGCGGTGCCATGGTAATGGTATCACTAAATGCAGCATCCGAGGCCCATAAATACTTCTCTTAAGCTTTTCCGTCTTCAAAACTCCAGGAATATGAGCCACAATGATACGCTAGAGCTAGCGGGATATTAACCACAGCACTGCTCAGCCCTGCCTCCTTACCCAACACAAGGGACGGGTTGCCACTTGCGGGCCAACCACACCTTTTCCACTCCGCCAGGCTACTTCCGTAGCTGCGGGGCTTCCCCATATCTTTTGCATTCAGCCCCACGTTCCCTAACTATGGACAAAGTCATTTATAGTACATTATATAACAATCATTCCAGTAGTTATTTAAATCCATAAGCGTATTTTAAACAACATCGTTCAAAAAATTCACATAACAGAAACATGTAGACATAGTCAAAGAATTTCCATGACAGATACAACATTCTACAGGGTGGTCCACTGATCGTGACCGGGCCAAATATCTCAGCAAATAAGCTTCAAACGAAAAAATTACAAAGAACGAAACTTGTCTAGCTTGAAGGGGGAAACCAGATGGCGCTATGGTTGGCCCGCTAGATGGCGCTGCCATAGGTAAAACGGATATCAACTCCGTTTCTTAAAATAGGAACCCCCATTTTTGGTTACATATTCGTGTAGTACGTATAGAAATATGAATGTTGTAGTTGGACCAATTTCTTCGCTTTTTGATAGATGGCGTCCCGAATGGCGCAGTGGTTAACACAGCTGCCTAGGAAGCAGGAGATTCCGGTTTCGAATCGCGGACCGATAAATATTTTTGCTCCTCGCCGCTGATATCGCGTATGGTCCAACGGCAGCTGACAGCACTAATGCCCTTCACTTTACATACAGGGTGTTTCAAAAATGACCGGTATATTTGAAACGACAATAAAAACTAAACGAGCAACGATAGAAATACACCGTTTGTTGCAATATGCTTGGGACAACAGTACATTTTCAGGCGGACAAACTTTCGAAATTACAGTAGTTACAATTTTCAACAACAGATGGCGCTGCAAGTGATGTGAAAGATATAGAAGACAACACAGTCTGTGGGTGCGCCATTCTGTACGTCGTCTTTCTGCTGTAAGCGTGTGCTGTTCACAACGTGCGAGTGTGCTGTGGACAACATGGTTTATTCCTTAGAACAGAGGATTTTTCTGGTGTTGGAATTCCACCGCCTAGAACACAGTGTTGTTGCAACAAGACGAAGTTTTCAACGGACGTTTAATGTAACCAAAGGACCGAAAAGCGATACAATAAAGGATCTGTTTGAAAAATTTCAACGGACTGGGAACGTGACGGATGAACGTGCTGGAAAGGTAGGGCGACCGCGTACGGCAACCACAGAGGGCAACGCGCAGCTAGTGCAGCAGGTGATCCAACAGCGGCCTCGGGTTTCCGTTCGCCGTGTTGCAGCTGCGGTCCAAATGACGCCAACGTCCACGTATCGTCTCATGCGCCATTGTTTACACCTCTATCCATACAAAATTCAAATGCGGCAACCCCTCAGCGCCACTACCATTGCTACACGAGAGACATTCGCTAACGATATAGTGCACAGGATTGATGACGGCGATATGCATGTGGGCAGCATTTGGTTTACTGACGAAGCTTATTTTTACCTGGACGGCGTCGTCAATAAACAGAACTGGCGCATATGGGGAACTGAAAAGCCCCATGTTGCAGTCCCATCGTCCCTGCATCCTCAAAAAGTACTGGTCTGGGCCGCCATTTCTTCCAAAGGAATCATTGGCTCATTTTTCAGATCCGAAACGATTACTGCATCACGCTATCTGGACATTCCTCGTGAATTAGTGGCGGTACAAACTGCCTTAGACGACACTGCGAACATCTTGGTTTATGCAAGATGGTGCCCGGCCACATCGCACGGCCGACGTCTTTAATTTCCTGAATGACTATTTCGACGATCGTGTGATTGCTTTGGGCTATCCGAAACATGCAGGAGGTGGCGTGGATTGGCCTCCCTATTCGCCATACATGGACCCCTGTGACTTCTTTCTGTGAGGACACGTGAAAGACCAGGTGTACCGCCAGAATCCAGAAACAATTGAACAGCTGAAGCAGTACATCTCATCTGCATGTGAAGCCATTCCGCCAGACACGTTGTCAAAGGTTTCGGGTAATTTCACTCAGAGACTACGCCATATTATTGCTACGCATTGTGGATATGTGGAAAATATAGTACTATAGTGTTTCCCAGACCGCAGCGCCATCTGTTATTGACACTTGTAACAACTGTAATTTAGAAAGTTTGTCTGCCTGAAAATGTACTGTTGTCCCAAGCATATTGCAACAAACGGTGTATTTCTATCGCTGCTCGTTTAGTTTGTATTGCCGTTTCAAATATACCGGTCATTTTTGAAACACCCTGTAGGATCGCACGAGCTTCGACGCGACCCGACGAACAGGGAAGCTAGACGGGCAAATTCGTTTCCGCTAGGACACGTTCTTCTTCCTGCTGCCGTAATAACGACGTGAGCAAAAGCAAAGGACGAAAGCAAGTTTGACATTGTCTGTCTCTGCCAACGTAGACCGATGGAATGTAGCTCATACACAGGAAGAACTGCCGTAGTTCCGTGAACGAGGTAAGTGAAAAACATACGCAATGACACGAAGGTAAATGCCACTTTTTTTTTTCAAAGACCGTGTCTGCACTGATATTACCGCGATTTCTGATGATCCACTGGAAATTATAAACGGCGGTAGGTTGTTCTTAATACGGCGTGTGACGGACACAGACCATAGTTCATGCTCTGGTGACAACTGATGGAAGGTTTTGGTACACTTGGGCGTACTGCAATGCACCTCCCCAATACGTCCATCACGTGCCTGATTGGATTTAAGCCGCGGGATCGGACAGAACAGTCCACGCGCCGAGAACCCTCCCATTCCCATAGCTCTTTACTTGCTCAGTTTCATACGGTCGTGCATTGCCATCCATGAAATTGAATTCAACACTGAACGCAACACTGAAAAAACACGCATGGGGAGGGGGTACAGTGTCACAATAACAATTATCGTTGTGTGTACCTAGTTCACAGATTGGAGGATCAAGTCTGTGCTTAACGAAGTGTGCATTACTAAGCCTCCTCACACCATAACACTTGGACCAGTCAGATCAGAGTCGACAATGCTGGACGTTCCCTCATATGAAGAGAAATGGAAATACACAATGCTCGCAGCAACATTGTCACATACTATTTTGGTGGTCCAAGTGTTATGGTAATTGTGATCATAATGTTGCTTTGACGTTATGATCCCTAATGCTTACAGCCAGCGGACAACGTTACAGTAACACTGTGTTTCCTCTTCATGTGCGTATTTCAGGGGTACATTCGGCCACGACTTTATTTTTGTGACTGGTAGTGCAAGACCGCCAACAACTGTGCTGGCGGAGGAGACCTTGGTGCGCGAGGATATTCGGCAAATTGAAGAGCCTGCCCGTTCTTTCGACTTAAACTCCATCGAATACGTGTAGGATAAGTTGGGGTCCGGGTTAGAGTAAGTCCACATGCACCAATCATAGTCCAGCAGTTGTCAACCGTCCTGGTGGAGGACTTGACCTCACTAGCATGAGAACGTCTTATCAACATCGTGCCACCATGACAGCACACTACAGAGCATGGGTTTTCCACCGTCGTTATCAAACGCATTTTAAGATCCATATCGTGCCTTTTGTTATGTCCGAGGTGCTATCATCAATCTCGGTGATATCAATTTACACTGAAGCACCAAAGAAACAGGTACAGTCATGCGCATTTAGGAAAACAGGCAGAATACGGTGCTGCGTTCGGCAACCTCTCCAAAGCAATAAGTGTCTGGCGCAGTTGTTATATCGTTTACAACTGATACAATGGCAGGTTGTCAAGACTTAAGTGATTCTGAACGCGGTGATATCGTCGGCGCACGAGCGATGGGACACAGCATCTTCAAGTTAGCGATAAAGTGGAAATTTTCCCATACGACCATTTCACAAATGTACGGTCAATATCAGGAATCCGCTAAAACATCAGATCTCCAACATCACTGCGTCTGGAAATAGATCTTGCAAGAACGGGACTAGCGACGACTGAAGAGAATCGTTCAACGTGCCAGAAGTGCAACCCTTCCCCAAGTTGCTGCAGATTTCAATGCTGGGACATCAACAACTGTCAACGTGCGAACCATTTAACGAAAGATCACCGATATGGGCTTTCTCAATCGAAGACCGTCTCGTGTACCCTTGATGACTGCACGACACAAAGCGTTACACGTCTCCTGCGCCTGTCAACACTGACATTGGACTGTTGACGACTGGAAACACATTTCCTGATAGGATGAAGCTCGTTTCAGATGGTATCGAGCGGACGGACGTGTACGGGTATGCAGACAACCTCACGAATTCATGGACCCTGTATGACAGCAGGGGACTGTTCACGCTTGTGGAGGGTCTGTAATGGTGTAGGGCGTGTGCAGTTGGAGTGACATGGGACCCCTGATACGTCTAGATACATCTCTGAAAGGTAATATGTACGTGAGCATACTATCTGATCACCTGCATCCATTCACGTCCATTGTGCCTTACGACGGACTTGGGCAATTCCAGCAGGGCAATGCGACAGCCCACACATCCAGAATTCTACAGAGTGGCTCCAGGAACACTCTTCTGAGTTCAAGCGCTTCCGATGGCCAGACATTGAACATCATTGAGCATATCTGTGATGCCTGGCAACGTGCTGTTCAGAAGAGATCTCCACCTCTCGTACTCTGACTGATTTGCGGATATCCCTGCAGTATTCACCGTGTCAGTTCCCTCCAGCACTACATCAGACATGAGCTGAATCCATGACCTGTCGTTTCACTCTACTTCTGCCTTCTCGTTTGGGCCCTACATTATATTAGGCAGGTGTATCAGTTTCTTTGCTCTTCCGTATGTTACTGCTTCTGACTAAAAGTATCATTTCTGTTCGTCTCTTTGTTTGGTTCTTTCGGTTACGTTGTGTAATGCAGTGTAGCATTTCCAACTCTGTGTCGTCGAAGTTTCTACGAGCTATGTTACTGGACTATGAGACATCATGTGGAAGTCTGTTTCATTCTTTCATTTTGCACACTGGTGTAGTACAGCCTTTTTGTGTTGTGATGGTAAAATGACGACAGTCATCCGTTTTCGTTATGGATCATGGGAAGACTTTGGTTAGCTTTGCAGAATTGCACAGCAGTTTAGCTATTACACATTTGACAAGGCCACTACAGATTTTATATACTGTTCTCCTAATTTACAGCATGATACAATTTTTATAATAAACGAATGTGTGTGGACTTCCAGTCGCCTCATCTAACGAGCTTACGCTACAAACATTTATTGTGGCTCCTGTACTGCAGTTAGTTGTGACCAGCAGAGATAGAGATTGTATTGTAGGCGCCCCGGTGGTCCCGGTCGCCTACAGTGGACTGGAAGCCGAGTGGTGACCTCTCTAGTTGACAGAATGCTAGGAATTAACTGTGGACGCGTCAGAAATGCCAAAGAAACATTATTAATTCATGATACCGTTGTTCCTGCCGAGTACAATGTGGCCCGCGTAACACAGGCTGGTTGAGCTTGGTGATATCAACGACCTTCCCCGAGTCCTCGCTGACTCGGAGAGATGACACCAGCTGTGGGCCGCACCAGTCTTGCTAGCACAGCGCCGCGTGCTGTGACGTAGCGGAGGAATGCCCTTACTTCCGCCACGTGTGGCTGGCAGCGCCCGGCTGGCCGACCGGCTCGGCGGCGGACAGCAGGCCGCTGCACGTAGGAGGCTCTGGGTTGGAGTCCCGGCGCTGTCGGCACGAGAGGCGTTCTCGTAGTGCGGAGTGTACTCTATCCCACCACGTCTTCTTCCCTGCTCCTCCTGGTGGCTCGTCGTCCGCGGTGGACGGGCGAAATGGGGTGCAGCCCCCAGCGTCGTCGGCTCACCCGGTTGTGACGGCGGATGCACTGGGCTTAAGCACTGAACTATCTCGAGGACAGCTCACTGATGTGGTCAGCATTGGCGGTGAGCAAGTCTGCAGCGATGTCTGCTAGTCCTGGGGTGATGATTGACAGCGGCAGCAGAGAGTTCCAGAGCTGGTACTGTCCCCTCCTGTCTGTTGCTGGATGGGCGGCCCTTACTGCAACATATACTTAATAAAGATTAACGTGTCGATCACATAGCTGAGTGCTTCGCAGCGTCCCAGTACACATCTGACTGCAAGTCTAATTGCGATTGCCTTGTTGCTATCAAAACTGGCGTATTTAAAGGAAGCACGAGCGACGTATTGACGTCATGCTCGTTTGTAATGAACGCATTCGTTCCACTTATACTGCTGATTTATCTGTCGTACTCGCCCCTTAGGTGTTCTTGTGACAGAGCTACGTGTTGTTACAGCAGATGTACGTGAAGTTATGAAATGCAGTACAGCTGACGATATACCTCTGTCTTATACTCTACGAAAGTGTCCGTCTAACACAAACCCGCGTGCTAAGCAATTCCCTCTCGCCTGTTGTGTGTAACCAGGCCACTGCCCCTGCGTGACGACACATTCCAATACATGAGCAATCCTCTTACCTCTTGACAAACCTACTGCCTCTGGCTCTCGCCATAGGCAACGAAGCTTTGACAATATTCCACGTTTCCCACTCTTGACTATTCTACGACACTACAGTATGACCCTTCTGGAACTGTGGCCTATTTTACATCATATTTTAAATATGTGCAACGCTCCTATGCTGCTTTTGTGTATATTTTGTGACGATACCACTGTGGGTTCATTACTTTTGGACATTTTATAAAACAGATATGCCTCGTCATATTTTAAGTGCCTGTTTTGATATTCATGAAAGTAATATTTTCTGTTATGGTGTATTTTCTTGCTCTAAGAAGCAGTTGGTTTACTAGTTATATTTCATTTTCAACGTTTTGCTGCAGATCAGAAGATGGTAATTTCTGAGCGGCACCGTTAGTTAATTTTGAGTATGAAATGTTTCATCTTGTATCCACATGCTGGTCATTATTTCACGTTGAGCATAATTAAAATTTTTACGATCTTATTGTTACTTTCTCTGCTTTTTATTCAGATGAACCCCCCCTCCCCCTCCCTACACACACACACACACACACACACACACACACACACACACACACACACACACACATATAAGATCTTTCCATTGCAATTTTCAAGAGAGCTAAAGGAATATTCGGCTTCGTCTAGGAGAGTATCAAGCATGCTTTTGAAATGAAAGTCTTGTGCGGATCAAATACTAAATCTAACGAAGATAAAGCTTTGTGATCATTGGCGGAAATGAAAGAAATTCGTTGATCACTGTTTTCATTCGTTACCATATCGCAGCTTGTGAAATTTAAGTGATTGTTTATTACGTGTCCTTTCCGATTACAGTCCATTACATTTACTTCCGCTTTACATTTTAAAGTCAATATCCAATATCCATTCAGCGGTCCTAGATTTCCAGTATCGTATCTCATTGCTCTTCCACTTGTAAAATAATATTTCAGGTATTAATACAAGCATCTGCCGATATTCTTTCATCTGTTATATCTGGTGGTAATGCAAAACTACGCGGTCCACTAAATTAATTTTTCATATGAAATATTTTATATTGTACCCATATACTGGTTATTATTTCACAATGAGTATAATTCAAACTTTCACAAGCTCGTTATCTCTTTCCCTTGTTTTTGTTCAGGTTGACCCTCAACATGTTTAATATTTATAATATTTACTCATGCATTCAATCAAGAATTACTGTCGTTCGTTTTAATAGTATTTAAAGTTGTGGGGAAATGTCCTGCCTTAAGTAGGGATTAGAGTTATGTGAAGTAAAGGATTCAGCTATAAACAAAAATTTGAGCTGCTGCTGAACTGAAATGGAGAAATCGAGATGGTTTGTTCAGCCACACTAATTCTGGGTTCTCAAATTATTGTTGTGTAATGTGAGGTACTTACCAATGAAACATTTGGGGTACACGAATTTCGTCTACAAGATGCAGTTCCTTTACTCACATTTTTGTAAATGCGTGAGTCTGCTGTGACCATTATACTTTGAGTGTTTTCTTCATTGGCGGCCGGTGTGGCTTAGCGGTTCTAGGCCCTTCAGTCTGGAACTGCGCGACCGCTACGGTCACAGGTTCGAATTCTGCCTCGGGCATGGACATGTGTGATGTCCTTAGGATAGTTAGGTTTCATTAGTTCTAAGTTCTGTGGAACTGATGACCTCAGATGTTAAGTCCCATAGTGCTCAGAGCCATTTGAACAATTTTTTTTTCTTCGTTAATTCTGGTTAGCACACCGTTTTTGTTCTTCCGTTCACATTTGCAAAAAATGATTGCCCTTCAGAATGTTTAATGAATTCAGTTACATTGCCTTTCTTCACTCAGGGATAAGATTTAATATAACATTCTAAAATAATTTAAAGAAGTACACAACATAATGTCTACAGTTTACAGATCCAAAAACACAAAAGAGTGCAAACAATAACAAGGAGAACTACAGAATACTTTCGGACTACATCAGAGAATTGCACAATTACGATACACCAAAAAGGCATTGCATTTTGATAATTTTATCCAAATATAAACACATTGAAAGCCCTCAACAATAGATGAAAGCAAAGATATCATAAAACAACTTAAAAATGATAAAGCATTAGAGAAAGACATTATAATTTTGAATTGAGAAAACACGCTAGTTACAACATTGTTCTATGTCTAACATAAATAACAAATGAAATTTCGAAGGCATATAGCTTAACTTCACAGTGGAAATCGGAATTAAAACATCCACTACATAAAAAGAGGATGAAAGCTGAACATGACAAATATAGAGGGCTCTGCTTCTTACCAGTGACATATAAGATCTTGTTCGTGGAACTTTTCTAGAGAGCTGAAGGAATATTCGGCTCACAGTTAGGAGAGATCAAACAGGATTTTGGAATGAAAGGTCTTCTGGAGAGCAAATACTAAACCTAATGAACACAACAGTTATGACGAGAATGACAAACTTGGTATACGTGATATCTCTTTAGATAAAGAAAAGTGACCAAGTTGATAGAAATGCGCTGTTAGCATTTGAAACGATTTCAGATTCTACAGTAAAACAACAGAAATAATTAAACGAACTTTAACAAACACATCAGTATTAAAATTTATTGGGGACTGGCAAACCATTTTGAAATAAAATCATTAGTAAGACAGGGAGATCATTCATCTGCGCTACTTTTTAACTGTGAGTTAGAGAAGGAAGTAAATCACCATAGATTGTCTAGGTTTAGCAGATGATATGGTATAATTACTGACTCACTGCATAGTGCTAAGGAACTTAGCACACAACCACAGAAACAAGTAGACAAAATAGGACTAAAATTATAACTTGAAAGAAAACTCAACTCGTGACAAATGTCAAAGATACCCCTCATGATCTTAAAATTCATAACTACACAATACGTAAAGGAAACTATTTTAAATACTGAGGAGAATGGAGAACATACAACACAAAAGAAAAGATAGCCCTAGGAAATAGAGAACAGAAATTGGAAAAGAGATTATAAATGACAAAAAATGACAATGAAAACACAGCAGATGCGCTTAAAATAACAAGATTTGGGGATCTTGAAAAATTGGAACCAGTTGAAAGAAGCGTTCTAAGGAAAATACTGCCACCAAGAAATAATAGTGCTTTTTGTTACAAATTAGGATCAAAACTGAAAAGCTAACTGATATAATGAGGACTAGAAAACTACAATTTTTGGGTCAAATATGCCGAATCGATATTAACAGACTGACTAAGCAGATCATCAATTTACTAAGCAGCTACAAATCGAAACCCACATCATTCACTGAAATTGACAAATATATGAAAAATACAGGTATGATAAAGGGGCTAGTAGATAATAGAAAACCTTTTAGAGGAGCAACACGAAAGACAGTATTTCAGGAAAGAAAAGGGTCTGAAAGCTAAAGAAAGTGTACCCACGAAGAAAAGGAAGGACACTCTCGAAGTATAAAGGAAGTCTTGGAGCAATGAAAATTAAATACAAAGAAGCAAAACCAAAGTTGATTTATCTGACTCCCACAAAACGGTTAACTGATTAAAAAATACTACAAATCGTTAGCATTTCAAATCATAAAAAGGGGAATGATAGTATTTTATGAACTTACAAGTTAAAGTATACGTGGGAAGCAAGTTTTCAACATGACTGGTACTCAGTTCAAACAGTACACACTTAAATTTCCATGGTTACCCTAAATCACTTAAAAGAATCCAGTGATATCTCTGTTCAAGGGACACAGACTGTTTCCGTCGCCATCCTTCCGCAACCCGAGTAAATTGCTCTCCGCTTGTAATGAATTTGTCGTCTACAGGAGCCTTAATTCTATTCTGAACCTCCACCATAGTCGCTAACTTTTTTTTCTTTTTAATCAGCTTCTATTTCAGTCCTCATGTTGTAATCTCCTACACTGCGACAGCAGAGAAATGGTTGTCTGGCTCAACCAGAGTAAAAGTGCAAGGCCTTAAAACTGCAACACCAGGAAGGATAGCAACTATGGAAATCTGACTCACAATGCGTACAAATTTTAGTGTACAGTTTAGAACAATAGGTTATTAAATTTGTAGGTGATTTGTAAGAACACATGTTACGAAATTTAATAAAGTGAGTTGCCACTTCTGGCACCAACAACGGATGTACCCCGACTGAGCATCGAATAGATTTCTGAGCACATGTGGGTACGTCATACAGTGCTGATTTGATTCTTTACTAGAGTTCATCAGTCGTAATGAATGGTGTCAAGGGCAGCGGCAACAGGCGTCTCCACTATAACTGTCTGTGGAGCTCCGTACGTCATCCACTGTCTGCGTGGATTCTTATCTTCTTAAGCCCATATCGACAGGGTATGTGACATGGCTGTTCGATCATATGGAGCTGATATAAAGTAGATCTGTCCTCTCGGGCGCTAGTCATGCGTCCCATGATATTATAATTGCCAATTCCAAAACGTGCTTTCTCGTTCTTACACACAGATTAACATTGGTCCTTTCACACATAATAAACATTCAAATGTCACATCTGAATGAGGAAACCATTGTGCAGTCTCCCTTAGATACAGAAAGTATATCCAGAGACACTGAAATGATAATCATTTGCCTATCGAAACATGCAGTACCCTAAATGTCAGTTTTACGTTCGTTGCAAGGCGTCTTCATGGAGCACCAGTTTTAACGACCAGCACTGTACATACCAGAGCCATTCAATACATAATGCAACATCTTTTTATCTCGCCCAATTCTGGTCGTCAATATGCAGAATTTGTTGTGTCACGTAGTGGAATATCCGCACTTCAACCTCGTAAGTTTCATGACGTTCCGATATGTGGTGGCGACGTACGTAGCCTTCGAAATGGTGTCTGGAACGTATGTACGTTCCAAGAAGAGACGTGTCATTCAGTTTTTTCACGGAAAACTAGAGCATCGTAGACATTCACAGGCGGTTGTAGAATGACTACGGAGAACTGGCAGTGAGCAAAATCTCGGTGAGTCTTGGGCGAGGCATTTGCATCATCGTAAGGAGGTCACACAAACCTGTCGATCTCCCGCGTGCAAGCCTGCCGCACACAGCTGTGACTCCTGCATTGTTGGAACGTGCGGACACTCTCATTAGATATGATCAACGAATCACAACCAGATACTACGCCACTAAATTGAACGTCTCTGGTGGTAGTCCTGATACACCCGTCCACTAGTTGGGGTACTGACAGGTGGGTTCCTCAGCGCCTAACAGAAGACCATAAAGAGCAACGAAGGACGATCTGTGCGAAATTGCTTGCGCATTATGAGAATGGCTGTGACAAGTTTTTCTCGTCATTTCCACAGGCTACGAAACATGGGTTCATTAATTCGAACGGGAAGGAAAACGGCATTTCACGTAGTGGTGCCACACCACCTCTGCTCCAAATAAAAAGTCAAAGCAGTACCATAAGGCGATAAAACCATGGCGACGGTCCTCCGGGACTCGGAATGGGCTATTCTGTTGATGTCCTTCCTCATACTGCAACAATCAACTCAGAAGTGTGTTGTTGTACCCTCAGAAAACTGAAGAATCGACTTCAACGTGTCCATCGTCACAAAAATGCTTACGGACTTCACCTTCCCCATGACAGGGCAGGGTCTAACGCAGATCTGGGCATCCTAGAAGAGTTCACAAAACTTCATTGGTCTGTTATTCCTCATCCACCCTACAGCCGGGATCTGTCACATACGACTTACTTCTGTCTGGGCCAATGAAGGTTGCAATCCGCGCTAAGCATTACGTGGATGAGGGGGAGGTTATTGATGCAGCGAGACGTTTCCTCGGACGTCAGGCACTAGAGTGGTACCATGGGGACCTACAGGCGCTGACGGTTGGATGGTGTAATGCTGTCGCGTTGAAAGAAGATTATGTTAAAAAACACAGATTTGTAGACAAAAGAGTGGGCAATAATATGATGTGTTGTCATCGTGAATGGCAGCAACCTGCTCTCGGAAAAAAATGTTTACTTATTGAACGCTCCTGCACACTCTTTCCACATAAAAAGATATTAACATGGAATGTGTTAAATTTTTAAAAAAAGGACAGGACAAGCAGTTCTTCGTATTCGCTGCCTGACGATGTCAGCCTCGTAGTTGGTAGGACTAAGAATGTCCACTTATTGTACCTGACGACAACAGTCTTCATAAATCATAAAGAAAGGAAGACAATATACATAACAAGGAGAATAACTCCAGTCGCATCAACTTACAAGATGGATGACACCCTTAAATAGCCTGTCAAATCATTGAAATAAGTAGGCATTCATTCAAAACGGAATGAGCCGATGAGATTAGTAGTACGAAGGACGAATGGAGGGCAAATGTACTGGAAAATTTGGAGAAAGTGAGTTAAATCTTGTAGTCTTCACCTCCCACATAGCACAAGTAAATTTTCAGTCTCTTCATTCATTTCAAAAGCTTCGAGAGGCGTAAGATGTACAAACAACTTTTTTATTTATCTTCATTTTCTTGTTGTTGGCTGCAGTTCGTCACGTCTAGGGGTAGATTCTTGACGCTAGGTTTTTTTTAACTTTGTGGGTTCTAGATGACTAGATAATTATTAAGTAAGCCTGTTGCTTAATTTCTGTTTGCATTTGATTTTCTTATGTCACATTCTTCTATATCACACTGACTTTACAATTTCCACTCCCATAAAACCAGAAATTACATTGTAATTTCCAAAACTAAAACTCGTCCGATTCCATCAGGGGCATGCCCATCACCCCAAACTCATTCTGCCGTACTAAATATATTCCAAAGGGTTTACAAAACAAAAGAGTTTATAAAGTTTCTTGACAAAAGAAAAATCATCATCAAGTTATTTCATTATTTTGTAAATGAAACCAGAAATAAATTTAATAATTAGCGTTAGATTGTGGAATTAATGATATGAATTTTAAGTATGCCACATATTTTGTAATTTCAAATATTTCTGAAAGAAGAGTAATTTTAACTTTACATACAAAGTTAATACACATCGATTCTAACATATTAATTTATTTTTTACATTTTAGCCTGAAATATAATACATTGTATACAAAATCATATGAAGCTCATTTAGTGAAACGGCTGAGATAATGTTCAGCTAGACAAGATTCGTCCGCAGCTCGTGGTCGTGCGGTTGCGTTCTCGCTTCCCACGCCAGGGTTCCCGGCGGGGTCAGGGACTTTCTCTGTCTCGTGATGACTGGGGGTTGTGTGATGTCCTTAGGTTAGCTAGGTTTAGGTAGTTCTATGTTCTAGGGGACTGATGACCATAGATGTTAAGTCCCATAGTACTCAGAGCCATTTGAGCCATTTTGATACAAGATTCGAAAATATTCCTGGTGTCGAGTATTTCTTTGCAAAAACAGACATAATGTCTTATGGGACAACAGCAATCAGTGAAATTATAATGTTACTTAAAACCGTCTTGATTGCAAATATTTTTATTCATATGACCGGTTTCGGTTCATTCAGAACCATCTTCAGATCTGATATTTCAGTTACAGGAGTAACCCGTCCAAATCCAGCAGTTTTCACATGCTACGTCACATAAAATTTTATTTGCAATCAAGACGGTTTTTAAGTAACATCGAGTATTTCTGTTAAAGAGAGGTAATGTTTGAAGAGTGTGTCCCATTACAATTTGTTAAGCTTAGCCGGCCAGCGTGGCCGAGCGGTTCTGGGCGCTACAGTCTGGAACCGCGCAACCGCTACGGTCGCAGGTTCGAATCCTGCCTCGGGTATGGATGTGTGTGATGTCGTTAGGTTAGTTAGGTTTAAGTAGTTGTAAGTTCTATGGGACTGATGACCGCAGAAGTTAAGTCCCATATTGCGCAGAGCCTTTTGAACCGTTTTTTGTTAAGCTTATCACACACGAGACGCTAGTATAACAAATACTACATTATAGCTGCAGCGTTTGGAGTCGCTCTTTAACAGCAAATACCGATCGGCGGTGTAATGAATAAACTAAGTGAATTTTTGGGCCATCGAATCAGAATTATGCTGTAATTTAACGGCCGGTGCGAGCAGCTTTCACCTATATAACCGACATGGTCATGTCATTGTTGGCTCTATGAGCAGAACTTTTATCTCGCCTTCTAGGGAACTCAGAAATGCCAAATGGTAAATGAACAATATGTCTGCTTTGAATGGGATATTTAAACTTTAACATTTCGCTCATCACTGTTCTGCTACTCGCTAAATATTTGTGATGACCGCTGCGATGGACAGCCTTTAGCTATCAGCGTTCTTTTCACTGGCAATCAACGCAGTGCCGCAGTTTGAAATGTTTACTGTGTGCCATGTGCATTCAGTATCGCATACCTCAGATAAGCTATTGGAATTTGATAGCGCTGAATGTAATTGTCATTTCCATTTGGCAGGTGGGACTCGAACAGAGCTAATTCTAAACAAATTTGCACTGACTCTGAATACAGAGGGACGGCAGGTGTGAAACCAACAGTCTGACGAGTACTTTCAATACCTCATATTCCGTTCCTCACACGCTTTAGCTTTCTTCAAAGATTGTGTCTTGGAATGTGTTTTCGCGGATCCTTGTATGACAACAATATAATCAGCTCTCAGACTAGCTGTGTAGATTTGGTAGAATGTAAGTGGCATTTGGAAGTCAGCGTCAAATAAATGTGATTACGTACATCCTAACAGGGACAGTACACATTTCATGATCGCACAGCATTCATTACCTGATGCGTTATCTCTCTCATGAAAAATGAAACACTGTTACACATTTGAAAAAGTAATGGTGATATTTTAAAAATTCTCTGACATTTATAAACTAACATCAAGGGCACATGCATGGAAACAAACTCTAGAGTCTAGACTACCGTCCTAAGCGTATACTATGACGACAAAGCTACAATTACGCTCATCGGCCATAATTTTTCTTCATATCGACCTACGGTGTTGGTCCTCTTCCTTCGACTAAAAGTCGTTTGTGGCTATACTTTCGTTTCGCAGTTAGTTTAATTCAGTGATTCTTTATTTTCCCTCTCCTATGGTTATCACATAATTACAGTACATCAACAACAACAAATGTACTCGATCTTCGTTATACGTATCTCAGTCGTTCATTCCGTGGCATTTGTTGTCCCAATTTATGTATTTATCTGATACACTGAAGAACCAAAGAAACTGGCGCATCTGCCTAATTTCATGTACGGCCCCCGCGAGCACGCAGGAGTGCCGGAACACGCCGTGGCATGAACTCGTCTAATGTCTGAAGTAGCGCTGGAGGGAATTGACATCAGGAATCCTGCAGGGGTGTCCATAAATCCAATAATAGTGGAAAGGGGTGCAGATATCTTCTGAACAGC
This sequence comes from Schistocerca gregaria, assembly GCF_023897955.1. Lineage (NCBI taxonomy): Eukaryota > Metazoa > Arthropoda > Insecta > Orthoptera > Acrididae > Schistocerca > Schistocerca gregaria. Next base: position 833,455,383 of record NC_064922.1, read on the forward strand.
ACGTTGCAAGGTATCCCAGATATGCTAAATGATATTCTTGTGTGCGGAGGATGCTGGCCAGCGAAAGAGTTTAAACTCACAAGAGTGTTCGTGGAGGCACTCTGTAGTAATTCTGGACGTGTGGGCTGTCTCATTGTACTGCTAGAATTTCCCAAGTCTGACGGAATGCACGATGCACATGAATGGATGCAAGGGATCAGACTGGATGCTTACGTACGCGAGACCTATCAGTGTCAAATTTTGACGTATCTAGAAGTATCAGGTGTCCCATATCATTCCAACTGCACTCTCTCACAATATTACAGAGCCTCCATCATGTTCAAAAGTCCTCTGCTTACTTGTGGGGTCTATGGATTCATAAGGTTATGTCCATACCCGTACACGTCAGTCCGCTCGATACAATTTGATAGGAGACGCGTCCGTCCCAGTAACATTTTCCCAGTCGTCAACAGTCCAATGACAGTGTTAAAGGGCCCAGGCGAGACATAAAGCTTTATGTCGTGCAGTCATCGTGGGTACACGAGTGCGCCTTCGGATACGAAGGCCTGTATCGGTGATGTTTCGTTGAATGGCCCACCATTGAAATCTGGAGCAGTTTGCGGAAGGGTTGCACTTCTGTCAAGTTGAACAATACTCTTCAGTCGTCGTTGGTCCCGTTCTTGCAGTATCTTTTTCCGGCCGCAGCACCAGAATCCAAATGTTATTCAATTTCACGGCCTCCTCCTTCATATTAAGGGCTTGAAATTGAATGAAATTTGGATTCCGGTGATGAAGAACAAGTGTACCATTTAAAGACACATTTGCACGCTAAGTGGTTATTTAGGATAAAGTCGTAGTTATAAGTTGAAAAATAAAGATACATTAAAAAACGGCAGACGAAATCCACTGCTACCCAAGCACTGCCTGCAGCCGCTGGGAAACAGAGGAAGAATTACGATCTTCACATAACGAAAATATAGGTTACTTTTTGTTTGATAGGTCCTGTACAGATCGGACGTGTGTGGTGCACCGCCATTAACATTGTACTATTTCAATATTTTATTCACGACTTTCACTCACGGGCACTCGTAATCACATTATTTAAGTGTATTTTTAAACTATGTTTCTATCTCAGAATATAATTACTACTAATCGATGTATATTCTATTTTGTGTCACCAGTTATTTGTAAGACTGTTAAGTGTCTTGGCTTGACAAAGAAAGGATCTGTAAATTAAAAAGAAAGTCGTCCAGCACGAACCATCGATATCTTCGGGTGCTGATCTCAAATAGGAGAGGCGATATATATATATATATATATATATATATATATATATATATATATATATATATATATATATATATATCATAATTAATATAACGGACAAAGATACCTTGCCCAAACACATAAGAAATCAAAGTTTGTAAAGTATCAAACATAATTAATATTGCGTACTCTTGCCTCTCTTGTGTTTGTAAAGTTCAGATGGGAAATATACCCTTTATATTTATAACCAGTGTTCCACCACGGGATGATGGCAACAGCGGACGACAGCCAATTGCGCTAGCGTACTCAGAACATGTCATTTCACGTCACTGCGCGGAAGCCTATGGAAGCGGAATTTCACTGTAGTTAGTAGCGAGACTTGGTTTGAATCGGACCTTCAAAAATGCTACGATCACCCTTGAAAATGTCCTACACACATGGGGACGAAACGTCGAGTTTTAAGGTGACATCCATTCGACCACGGCTTAATGGCCCGGAACATTTTATTAATTGTGAAGAGGCTTTCACAGCGTAGACTGCCGTTGAGAGTTGAACCAAATCAGTTTTCGGATTAAAGACAATAACAGCAACAACACAGAATGAACCACAATAGACTAACAGCTTTCATAGCATCTCTAGGACAAGGGATTCACAAGCCTTGTGTGAGAAAAAAATGAAAAGTTAAAACAACGACAGAAGCCACAGACAGAAATTTTCTAAAAAAGGATGTGATAAATTTATTATTCCAATGTAGAAGAGATAAGAGAATAAGAGTTAAATGGCAAGCGGTAAGGGATATTTTGTGGAAAAATAAGAGATCACTGTAGAAAAAGTAAACATCATTTGCGAACAAGTGAAACAAAGTTTGGTGGTAGGAGTCACTATTTATTTATTCGCACAAAACGTTTAGGAAATTCAGAACTTCATAATCAGGTGGATTTATGTGGATTAATATGGCATGTATGTGCTGTATTAGGACATGAAGTAAATTGCGGCATGGTGGCATTCTCTACCCAGAGCCACAGATAACCCCAATCTCGTAACAGAACAAGTACATGTAATATGAATCCACATAATTCATCTGATGATGAAGACTGAAACCTCTGAAACGCTTTTGGAAAAATAATAAATAATGATTATTAGTAGTAAATTTTTTCTTTCATTCGGTATCAGTAGCAGTCAGGGTAAAACCTAAATTTGAGATTAATTGAGACTGAATTGAAATTGAAACTGGATTCCTAGCTGCCCATTAACGAGAAGAAAGAAGACACTTAACTACAGTGAAATGCACCTATGGCCGTAATATTAAAGTAAGCACCAATAACACGTGACATTCATTGTAATGCGTAACCCTTCTTACAAGAACGCTAAATTCTTTACTATACCTCACAAGACAGTTACGGCATTCAAACTGCAGTTTGCCTAAATGGTACATAAGTGTAGATGTCATCGTGGGTAGTGCTCGTACCACATGAGCTGTCCTAATGCATATCGACTCAAGACAGCGCACGACCCAGTCGACATGTGTGAGAGACAGAACCGTTGTCATGAGGGCGTCGCCCTAGAGGTCGTGGCGACACACACACACACACACACACACACACACAACCAGTCGCCACAAGGGACAGCGTGCTCTAATCGGCCTATCTGAATGGTAACCGAGTCGTGCTGCATTATTCGGCGCCGCTGTTCAAATATTAGCCGTTCAATTAACAGAGGGCCTCGCCCGACCGCGCCATCACTAATTCACCGCCCTTTCCCCCCTCACCTTCGCCCCCCCCCCTCCGCTCCCGCTGTACCGCAGCCCAACTCACCACCCGTTCCTCGCACCGCACTGCTGTTTCGCTTGCGTTCCGCGGCCATCACGAATTATTTGTGACACCGCAAATAAATTTTAAAATTTACCTGTCGACAAAATTAATCGCAGGTAGGTGATCTCGCAGCCGCTCTGCGCCGATCCCCGCACTGCAGTGTTCGCATTCCTGCAAAGTGCCATAGGTCGCTGCCGAAATTATTCAGCAGCTAATTAACCTGGCAGCACAGGCCGATTTTCGCTCTGACGGACGGCCGTCACGATGTGCTATACGTGTTACACGTATTGAAAGCTTCTGCGACTATCACCGCGAGAAGACAACAGTTCATTTGCTAATAGTTTGATAAAATAGCTCAGCTCTTCAAGTCCTACATGTACAGGGTACCTACACGTACATACACACACCCCAAGCCACTAGCGGATGCTTCTTGGTACCATACCTATATATTTCTATCCTTCCGGAAATGGATAAAGGAAAGAAATCAGTGATTGTACATCTCTCTGCAGGTCCTGATCTCTTTTATAGGGTTCCCTACCTCAGTCGGTAAAAACGGAATCCTTATGGGAACCCTTTGTTTTCCATCTGTTTGTCCTTCTGTTATGGCCACTTTTTCCCAGGAACGGGTAGAGGTATTAAGTTGAAATTTATGTAAAATACCATGGTTTAAGATCCCTAGGTGATGTAAAAAATTTAAACTTCTAACTAAGTCCAATAAAAACATGCGGCCACTTATGTCATATCTTTTATACTCGCAAACTCTCTTCCCGAAACCTATAGAGGAACTATCTAAATACAGAATTAAGCTGGTATGGAAGACTCAGAGCACGTGCCCTACTAGCATTTGATCAGTATCTTCTTTTTCATTTTACGTTCTACATGGGAAATTAACTTTAGTGGCAATAAATTCATAACGCTGTCTGTTGCAAATGCATATTTTCTGGTAACATTGTTGTTGCTCTTTCGTTGTTGTTTGTATAGTCGTTGTTGGGATTTTCAGTCCTGGCAACATTGTTGTTGTTGTTTTGTTGTTGTTCTTTCTGTTGTCGTCATCGCTGAGACGCTGCCTGTCACATATACAGTTTCTCTGGTAACATTATAGTTGTTGTTGTTGTCGCCATTGTTGGTCTTGTCTGTAGGAAGGAAATACAGGTTCTGTGGTAGCACTATTGTTGTTGTGTTCTTGTTTAGATTGTCGTTGTTGGGATTTTCAGTCCTGGTAACATTGTTCTTGTTGTTGTCATTGTTGGGAAACTGTCTGTTGCAAATAGTGTTTCCTGGTATTATTGTTGTTGTTGTTTTCGTTGTTGGAATTTTCAGTCGGAACACAGCTCTGATGCAATTCTCTATGATAGTCTGTCATGCAAATATCTTCATCTCTGCTTGACTACTGCAACCTACATCCTGTAGTAAAGACTTGGTGTTGCTCTACAACTTATTCACACACTACCCTCCACTACCAAATTGACAGTTCTTCCGTCTTTCATACTGTGCATGTGAACCAATTTCTTTTATATAAATTGTGCCATAATTTTCTATTCCCTGGAACTCGATTCGGCATCTCTCCATTAGTTATCAGATCTACCCATCTAATCTTTATCATTCTTGTGTTTGCACAAGACGAATCGAAAATAATCCTCAAGCACCATTATTTAGGTTTGTTAGAGGGTAGTGCACAGGCACTGCATTTTATGCGAAGCTTTATCTGGTTGTTCTCAACTTTTTCCAGAGATTAATTTCGAAATAGTAGTGCACCATCGTTCCAAGGCGTTTCGAGGCTGATTTTACTCCTGAAGTATAACCGACAGCAGTGCAGTAACTACGGTGCCAGTTTGAACTAAGAGTTGCAAATAACAGACGCGCATTCAAATTGGCACTTGTGAACAGACAGGGTTATGTAGTGGAACTGTACTTACAGATGACAAGGCACCTGGACTCTGACTGTGAGGGAGAGTTGGAAAGTGTTGATCTAAAATAACTATCATTACTGCAATTGTTACTACCTTCGACCTTGTTGGTTGATTGATGACAATCCCGATTACTTTCAGGGGTGGGTTCTGGTTGAGACAATCATAGGTAACGCGCAACTACAAAAATAAAAGAAATACGTGACCAGCATTGCACACTTAGGAGACAGGTGTGGCAGGGGATAAAACAGTCACATCCTAAGAGTTGTTTTAAGAACTAAACTCTCTGCAGCAGGCACACATTACTGCATTAAACAATTTGCCTCTCTCCTGTTTCTCTCTCCAACAGTCTGTGAGAAAAAAGTTGAAATAATTATTTATCATTTCTTGGAATTCTGATTTTACGTTATGAAATAACTAGTTTCAAGATGGGCAGTCTCATTTTCTGTATGTTCTGCATCACACATATCACAATGAAAACGCGACCAGAATACTTTGCGAAGATGAACAGTTTATCATGATGACCGCACGTCATACGGCATATTCCTCTGTAAGCGTCAATAAAATTAGAGAAAGCCTTGCTGACCCATCACCAGTAGCCACAGTAATAAATGCTCATATCCCAGCATTTCTTGAAAGAGGCATATTGATTTTATATGTCAGAGAGTTTCATCGAAAAATGAAATCTGGGAGTATTCATAGCGAGAGATTTAAAGTGGAACGACCACATAAAAGATAGGGCAAGCCGATTCCAATCTGAGGTGAATTCTAAAACACTCTGAGGAACAACGCTTAACTCGAAGTAGGAGGTATTTAATGAGATTTTTCACTCTGCAGCGAAGTGCAGGCTAACAAGAAAGTTCCTTGCAAATAAAAACTCTGTGTCGGACAGGGACTCGAACCCAAGATCTTTATCTTTAGCGGGCAAGTGCTCTACTGCATGAAATACTCGAGCACGACGCACAACCCTTCCTCATAGCTTACATCGGGAAATATCTGATCTCCAACCATCCAAACATCGCAGAAGGTAGGAGATTAGTTTCAAGTAGGGCGTAACATAAAATACCCTCGTTTGACAAATATATTATTGCTTATCAGTCTTACTACCTCACCAGGTACGACTGATAGAGAACATCCAAAGAAAAGCATCACGTTTCGTCATGATCCCGTTTAGTAATGAAGAGTAAGTGCCATTATTGAGAGTGTGGTTTATTTTTAAAAATTCTAGTGCGTACCTCCAGTCAGTTAACATAAACCTCGCGTGAGGTCCATGAAGGTAAAATTAGAGAGATTCGAGTTTATACACAAGCTGATTAAGAGTCGTCGTTCCCACACATCATTCTTGGCTACAACATCAAAGGGGACAGACGAAAGCGATACAAGACATAACCCCCACCATATTCCATAATATGCTTTTTTGAGTACAAATAGAGATTGAAGAAGAAGGTGTAGAATTTATCAAATGGGATAGATTTTGCCTTAGACATGCGTCGGCTCGGTTCTTTCCGTCCCTTTACGACTACCTGTACCTACCTGTGAACATTGTCTCAGCAGATCATCAGTAGGAAAGCCGAGTGAAACCTACTGTACTTCGACGTGAAGCAGGCTACAATTTAAGTCACTAATCTACGTTTTGGGAGAAAGTTTTCACACAAATGAAAGTTTGTAAACTTTTTCCTCAATAAATATATTTTGAAACTTAGGTGAACAACTATCACTGCCAGGCCAGTGCTAATCTTAACACAGTCACTCACAATCCCTTTCACACACGTTAGCAAGTCTATGGTGTTGCATTTCCCGAAAACGTAATAGCTAAAAAAAATACTGATTGTTTTTGATTGAGAATTCTCGCAAAATATTAAGTCTGTCGGTACCAAATGCACTCACAGTCTTTAGCCATAGACCTGCTCAATACGCCACGCGGAATTTGTGTCTTTTCTCGTCACAAAATTCACTTAGAAATTCAGAAATTTCTACACACCCATCGTAATAATTATGCCGTCACTTTACAACACTTTTGATGTATGAAACACTGCTAGGTCCGGCAACTTATCATTTCCATCTGAAGTACTACTACACAAGTCCGAACTGTTTCATGGCTCGGCCCCGACTCTTCTCTCGAATACTCTAAGTCTTCTCTAACAGCAGTGAAAGGCGCGTGAATAATATTGCTTTACCATTGGTCACTTTACACAACAGCCAATAGCAAAACAACATTATACCGCGTCAATCCGCGCTTTTCATCAATAACCAATCGCAAAATAGTAAACCTAACGACTGCACTTTTTACCGACGTAATTATTTAAAATGATGAAGTTTTGTTTATGCATAAGGTTATTTACTATTGTTATTTATACCTGAATTAACTTTCCCTTTGCCATAAACTTACTTTACAAATCTATTCTACAAAAATCCCCTTTGTCCATATCCATACTACTTCGAAATGTTCCCACACTAAATCCTACTACGTAACTCTTTAAGCTATTATCTTCATATTAACCTTAAAAAACACTCATGCATCATTCATACTGCTAAAAGAAATTTATAATATTTTACATAAAAAAAGACATAATAACACTTTATGAAAATACTAGAACAGTTTATGGAAAATATTCTATTACTTTAGTACACTCTAGTGAGTACAATCGAAACTAAAATTACAGCCCCCCCCATACAATATTGTCTTCTATCGGCTGATATATAAACTACGTGCGTGTCCAGTCTCGCGTCACCATCTGTCACTATGCAGCTCTGAGACACATCTCCCACTTAACCGCCTCCAAGGCAGGAGCGGTATACGGCGCTACGCCTCAGACTGTAATGAAATGATTTTCACTTTATTTTGCAATTATCGATTTAGAGGCTTCCAGACTCATCATCAGATGTATCTGATATGAAGAATGTTCTATAATCAATATTACACTCTGGAGAAGAGACTTATTACGTAAAAGTTGTATAAGAAACCCATGTCCGGGAATGAGTCTTCCGAAGTTCCTTCAACAAAGAAGACGAAGTAAATATTCCAGAACTCGAATCAAGAACAGCTGTTAAAATGAGTAACTTAGAAGTAGATACCTTCGAAGCAGTGAAGCAACTTGAATCACTTAATAAAATCAAGTCTTCCAGTCCAGACTGTATACCAGTTTGGTTCCTTTCAAAGTATGCTGATGCAATACTTCCACACTCAACAATCATATACAACCGCTCGCTCGACGAAAGATACGTACCGAAAGACTGGGAAAGTTGCACATGTCACACCAGTATTAAGGAAAGAAAATAGGGGTAAACATTCCATTACAGACCCTTATAATTAACTTCGACATGCAGCAGGATTTTCGAACATATATTGTGTTACAATGTAACGAATTATCTCGAAGAGGACAGTCTATTGATCCACAGTCAACACGTTTATAGAAAACAACATACTTGAGAAATATAACTACCTATTTACTCACATAATGTATTAAGTGTTAGTGACAAAGGATTTCAAATTGATTCACACTTGTGAAATATAATTAGCTCTTTACTCACAAGAAGTATTGAGCGTTAGTTAAAAGAAATTTCAAACTGATTCCGTATTTCTAGATTTCCGGAAGGCTTTTGACACAGCATCTCACAAGCGGCTTCTAGTGAAATTGCGTGCTTATGAAATATCGTCTTACTTATGTTAGTGGATTCGTGATTTCCTGTTACAGAGTTCACAGTTCAAAATAACTGAGTAATCGAGTCATCGAGTAAAGCAGAAATGATTTCTGGCGTTCCTCAAGATAGTGTTGTAGGGCCTCTGCTACTCCTTAACTATATAAACTATTAGGAGACAATCTTTGCAGCCGTCTTAGGTTGTCTGCAGATTTTGCAGTCCTTTATAGTCTAGTAATGTCTTCAGAAAATCACAATAAATTGAAGAACGACTTAGAAAAGATATATGTATGGTGATAAAATTGGCAGTTGACAATAAATAGTGAAAATGAGGTAATCCACTTGAGTGCTAAAGAGAATTCGCTAAACTTTGGTTACACGATAAATGAAATCTAAAGGCCATAAATTTACTAAATACCTAGGAGCTACAATCACGAACAACTTAAATTGGAAATAATACAAAGAAAGTATTGTAGGGAAGGTGAACCAAGGACTGCGATATATTGGCAGAACACTTACGATATGCAACAGATCCACGAAAGAGACTGCCTTCACTATGCTTGCCCGTCCTCTTTTGGAGTACTGCTGCCGGTATGGGATCCTTACAAGATACGATTAACGGAGTACATCGAGAAAGCTCAAAGAAGAGCAGTACCTTTTGTATCATCAAGAAGAGCGAGTGCCACGGAAATGATACACGATTTGGGGTAGACACCGTTAAAACAAAGGCGTTTCTCTTTGCGGTGGGATATTCTCACGAAATTTCGATCACCAACTTTCTCCTCCAAATGGGAAAGTATTTTGTTTACGTCGACTGTCTTAGAGATAGACGATCAAGGTAAACGAATAAGGGATATCATAGCTTTCACGAAGAGATATAGATGTTGGCTTTTTCCGCGCTGTTTGAGAGTGGAGTAAAAGAGAATTATCGTGAAAGTGGTTCGATGAGCCCTCTGCCAGGCACTTAAGTGGGATTTCCTGAGAATCCATGTAGATGTAGATGGGCAGTTGTGATGTGATACAAGTTTGAAGATGGCGTTACTTTGATATCCCCCTTCGGAGACGGTGGTCCACAGCAGCGCAAAGCAGGGACTGCCTATTGGGAACTCGTCGTCGGGTTCTCTTCTAAGTGACAAAGGACGTCCTCTTCAAAGTATAAGGCGGGGAGTTTATGGAGAACCTCATACTACTAGTTGAAAATTACTAGAGTCTCGCAGTTGATGTTGTAGTCTGGCTAAAATGATATTTTATGTCGTAATCACAACAGGGAATGATACCGATGCCCTGTTGTCATTTTGTGAACTCACTGAGAAGCGGGATTTTCGAAAGTTGTCACTTCTCCTAACTTAGATCCAAACGGTACATTTATGTACACGGGTTCCTAAGGCCCCTCTTCATCCCATAAACGCCTACAATAGGAACTGTGAAACACTCTGTTTATGTCTACAGGGTGCAAAAGAAAAGAAGTGTTGTGTATTTTCAGAGGTGGTGGTAGCCGCCACAACAATAAAAATGCCTAGTCAACAACAGCCAGAAGAGGCACCAATGTTAGCACTGAATAGGGGATCGTGGAGGAATTTTATAAGGGGGCTATGCTCCAGACTGAACGCTGAAAGGCATAATCAGTCTTAAATGATGATGATGATGATGATGATGATGAGTCAACATGGGCTCTAAAACGCATACCTTAAGATCTATAAGAACTTGTTCAATAGAAGTTGCGTTTCATTGGCAGGACACTTAGAAGATGCAACAAGTCCACTAAAGAGACAGCTTACACTACACCCGTTCGTCCTCTGTTAGAATGTTGCTGCGCGGTGTGGGATCCTTACCAGGTGGGATTGACGGAGGACATCGAAAGGGTGCAAAAAAGGGCAGCTCGTTTTGTATTATCACGTTATAGGGGAGAGAGTGTGGCAGATATGATACACGAATTGGGATGGAAGTCATTACAGCATAGACGTTTTTCGTCGCGGCGAGACCTTTTTACGAAATTTCAGTCACCAACTTTCTCTTCCGAATGCGAAAATATTTTGTTGAGCCCAACCTACATAGGTAGGAATGATCATCAAAATAAAATAAGAGAAATCAGAGCTCGAACAGAAAGGTTTAGGTGTTCGTTTTTCCCGCTCGCTGTTCGGGAGTGGAATAGTAGAGAGATAGTATGATTGTGGTTCGATGAACCCTCTGCCAAGCACTTAAATGTGAATTGCAGAGTAGTCATGTAGATGTAGATGTAGATAGAAGAGATACATATCACAGTAATTAAGATGAATAAGTGCTCACAGCTTCTCTTGGCTAGCCGTTTTATCTTGCTTTTGTGGATCCTACAGCCTGACAAAATGCTCGATACCGTTTTCTATCACTCCGTATATTAAATCGGAATGTAGTACATACAGGGTTATTCTAAATGCTGGACCCATTTTAAAAACTTGGTATTTATTCAAGTACAAATGCAAAATGAACAAGCTTTACACCAATGAAAAGAGGAAGTTTCAATTTTCTTTTTCATAATGTTTGATACAAATTCAATAAATTTAATGATTTTTAATAATTTGTAATTAATTAGCTTTTAATAATCATTTAATAATTAGAAGTGTGATAAATGTTATAAATGTTCAATGTGGCCAGCGTAGACTGCGCGGCAAACATCGACGCGGTAGCCACACTCGTCCCACACACGCGAAAACGTATCTGCTGCTACTGAGTTCACGGCAGCAGTGATCCGGTCCGGCAGATTGTTCAGAGTCGTTAAAAGAGGCAGGACGTAAACAGCTGATAACAAATAGTCACAGAGTGTGAGATCAGGAGATCTCGGTGGGCAGAAGTGCAGAGCCAGGTCCTATAGACCCGTGCCGCCAACCCAGCGCTGAGGAACGGAGTCATTCAGAATGCCTCGTACATGACGGTGCCAATGGGGCGGAGCTCCATCCTGTTGGAAAATGAAGTGCTGCAAATCTTCCATAACTTGAGGAAACAGGCATTGTTCCAACATGTCCAGGTACGTGATTCCCGTTAAATTTCTTTCCGCAAAGAGAAATGTTCCATAAACCTTTGTACGGGATACGGCACAGAACACGTTGATCTTCAGTGAGTCTCTCTTTCATGTTGCAATGGTGAATGTAAAAAATGGTTCAAATGGCTCTGAGCACTATGGGACTCAACTGCTGTGGTCATCAGTCCCCTAGAACTTAGAACTACTTAAACCTAACTAACCTAAGGACATCACACACAGCCATGCCCGAGGCAGGATTCGAACCTGCGACCGTAGCAGTCTCACGGTTCCGGACTGCGCGCCTAGAACCGCGAGACCACCGCGGCCGGCATCTGGTGAATGTAGATTTTCCAAGTCCCATATGCGAACACTGTGTCTGTTAACTTTTCCAATACGGCGGATCGTCGCTTCATCGCTTAAAATTACACGCTGTAGAGATGCATCCTCCATCTTTGCTCGCAGATAACCAAAAAATGCGAGACTCTTCTCTTTGTAACTGGCGTTGAGAGCCTGCACAAGCTGTAATCGATAAGGGTTGTGCAGCAAACGTTGTCTCAAATCTTTCCATACAATTGGTTTGGGTATGCCAGGTTCTCGACTGGTTCTATTGGTGGACTTTTTGGTGCAGCGCAAAAAAATTTATTGAATCCGTCGGACATCATCCTCTGATACACGTGGTCGTCCTGTGTTTTTTACTTTGCACACACACTCAGTCGGTTTAAATTGCGTAAAACAACGGCTAATACCGAATTTGGTACGAAATGCCCGGTGCCATGCAATTTTAAATTCCCTTTTCTTGAACTCAAGAACGCAGAAAACCTCGTGTTCCAATGTCACCATCGCACTCACAACTGGCAGTGAAACGAAATGACGGCCCTACTGTCGCGCGAACTCTGCCGGCCGCTGCTGAAACCATCACCCCTCACCCACGGCCGCCCGCCAAATTCTTTGAGACTTCCTCTTATCATTGGTGTGAAACTTGTTCATTTTGGATCTTTACTTGAATGCATACGAAGTTTTGAAAATAGGTCCATCATTTAGAACAATCCTGTACATTGTAGAACCATGTAGTCTCAACATGAGTGGTCCTACAAAGGTGTCCACTGTCAAAACACCGACTTTTACTACCAGTCACGAACCGACAATCTCTGTTGCTCCGCTCTGTTCTGTCGTATGTATTACCATAGAACTATGTTCAATCGCCGACTACAGAAAATATATGTATATATTTTTGGACCGGATCATACACTTATGCACCTGTGTAAGACGCATCTGCTTAGATATAAAACGCCGTGTTGATGTCCACTTTTAGGATCAAATTGTCCAAATGGCTCTGAGCACTATGGGACCTAACTGCGTAGGTCATCAGTCGCCTAGAACTTAGAACTACTTAAACCTAACTAACCTAAGGACATCACACACATCCATGCCCGAGGCAGGATTCGAATCTGCGACCGTAGCGGTCGCGCGGTTCCAGACTGTAGCGCCTAGAACCACTTGGCCACTCCGGCCGGCTCACGTTTTAAAAAACTGGCAGTTTTGGCAACATAGTGTTAACATACCGCAAGCCAAATATGATGCGATGGCATCATAGTTGAGCCTAAGACGTCTTCCCCACTCTGTCACTGACGTTGCCAAGCACGTGGCTGTTACGACAAGAAGATACTTGGCCAATATACGTATAGTCGGCGGCTTCGACCCCTCTCCATGGTTCAGGGCGACACCGCTAACCCCGCCTTAATGAGCCAAGTTTAGCGGGCGGCATGCATTCTTGACACCGCTGACGGGGACTTCGCTTCTCCTCGTGAACATTCCACGCCAGCGATCGGATCGACGCTGCGGTAACGCTAAAGGCCGCTAGCGGAGAGCCCCGTCTGAAGCATAACTGTTTCTAAGAAGACAATTATAGGCACAAGTTAGTTAAATAATTCAAAAATTTATTTTGTATCGTCTGAATATGTAAGGCAGACCTCACAAGTAAGTGAAAGAATAAACATTGCAAAAATTAAAAAAAACCTTCAACTACAAATAAAGCAGAAACAAAGACAAATAAAGCTGAACCATAGACAAATAAAGCAGAACCATGCCTCTCTATTACGTGCCGTGTTCTACGTTTAGATCGTCTGTCACATGCTGAACACAATATACTAGTGCGGAAAATTGTCCCATGTTCCGACGCCCAGCCTCCTAAGAACTTCTACAGCGCTATTCGCTGATGGCAAATTCCTTTATGTCAGCTACATTAACTAACTACTTGTGACACACGATTTTTATCCTAGTTGTCGCGAGCGGTCGCCTTAACTACTTCGGCTATCCGTGCACACTCCCCAGACCGATAATAGCCTCCACATGCCACACTGTCTACATGCCCATATGCTCTCACGTTACGTGATTCCCACAACAGACGCGAGGGATTAGCCGAGCGGTCTCAGGCGCTGCAGTCATGGAATGTGCGGCTGGTCCTGGCGGAGATTCGAGTCCTCCCTCGGGCATGTGTGTGAGTGTGTGTGTGTTTGTCCTTACGATAATTTTGGTTAAGAAGTGTGTAAGCTTAGGGACTGATCACCTTAGCAGTTAAGTCCCATAAGATTTCACGCACATTTGAACATTCCCACAACAGAGAGAATTAGTCTGCAACAAAACAAGGCAGTGTTAATAACGTCTTAGTGACCGCCGAACCTTGTAGTACTTACTAAGCCTACAATTAAGTTGTAAGTTAAATAAGCCATGTATGTGCCCGATAATCTATCTGTTTACTTTAAACTGACGCCACAAAGCGTTATAACATCTGGTTAATAGCTTCTTAAGGACACATTTGGACTCAAATACAGCAGGCATTGTACGTGGCGTAGATTTGAGAACTTCTTAGTATGTTTTCTGAGGTGTGTGACTTAGATCACGCAGTTACCATAGAGTATAGACCGGCAGTTCTTGGGCGTGGAGCTGGCGTTCTGCAAAGAACCAGACGTGTTCCATCAGGTCATATCAGGTGAATTTAGTGATGATGACCTCAACGCGAAAAAGCCATGGGGCATTAAAGCGATGCAGGTGACCGGCAATAATTGTTTTCGTAGTAAACAACTACCTTCTGCACGATTCACTCACATTAAATGGACCAGCGCGTATGTTCGACGTCAACGTCCAGTAACTACACACACCTGGCAGCACTAGCAGTGAAAGGTATATCACGCTCGTCCGGTGGACACGGAAAACCGACGACCAGTTATCGTATGGCGGAAACTTGGTGGTTTATTCGACGTCCAAAAGGGCGTGATCGTTAGCTTTCGCGTTACACTTGTGAAAAGGGTAAGTTTGTGAACTGCTCGCTTGTAAAGTATACCGTACATGGCGAAATGGTGCCATCCAAATCCCGCGCCGAGGCAACTGTGATCCACCACGAGCCACGACACCGATGAAAGACACCGATAGACTCCTTTCCAATTGACCCACGCGAGACGTTTGAAATCGGCACACGATACCTGCTGTAAACATCACTGACCCATCTCCAGGCTGATATCGCGGGATCGCAAGCATTAGACTTGCACTGGCTGCTGGCCACTTACACACTCTTCTAGACGATCGTCAGGATTCAGACAAATTCTACACTCGTCTACAATGAGAACCCGATACTAATGATGCTATTTCTATTCCAGGTGTCCACTTGCTTGGCTCCGTGCGTCATGATGCTTGGTGTGTGTGTACGTTTACCCTTAATGGACGCCTAGATGTCAAATTAATCAGTCTGAAAATGTGTGCCTACCATCTGCGTCAACACAGCCAGCCCGATTCCTTCCAAAAAGGCAACACTCTGCACTACTGCAGTCTGCTCCTGGTATCTACTTGGAGCGAAGATATACAGGCTACGCTGATCAACCGACGTTGTTAACTGTAGGAGGCTGCTAAAAAAATGGTTAAAATGGCTCTGAGCACTATGGGAATTAACATCTGAGGTCATCAGTCCCACAGAACTTAGAACTACTTAAACATAAGTAACCTAAGGACATCACACACATCAATACCCGAGGCAGCATTCGAACCTGTCACCGTAGCGGTCGTGCAGTTCCAGACTGAAGCGCCTACAACTGCTTGGCCACAACGGCCGGCGCAGGAGGCCGCTAGGAGATAGACCATCAATGAGTATTCTAATGAGATCGCTTTACTACTCACTGGTTTTGCCCGCTACCTTTTGTCATGTCACAAATTATAATACCATTTACAAAGCCGTACATGAAATCCAGAGGCTTCATGAAAGACTAGGAAGAATACGTCAGCCGCACAGCCCCATAAACGATGGCAAACACACTGTACCCTACTGTTCTACACTGAGAATACAGGACACTGTACATTACAAATGAGCCTACGTTAAACACACGGTCAAAAGAGTACCAAGAAAGCAACTTTCAAGCGTTTAAAAAATATTCTGAGGTGTGCCCAAGTCACTATACTCGCATTAAAGAAATTCTGAGAACAATATTGTAATTACAGTAAATTTAGAACAGTACAGTTACGTGAGATTAATAACAATACAACAATTACGTCTGATGTGAAACAGTACAATCATCCGTATTGATACTCCAATCTCAGCGTGCAGGAAGTAAGTGAATGGCTTCAGTGTAGAAATTCGTGGGTTCCAGTTGGATCCAGCTTTCCACTCTGTCCTGCATATCCTTACCACAGGTGAGCTTCCGACATTTAAGAGGCCAATGACAGACGTCACACGTGGAGATATTTGGGTTCTAAGGGTAATCTTCCAGGATTTACGAATGGAATGTTTGAAGGAGTTCGAGGGTCTTTTTGGCCACACTTGTCCCAGCGTTGTCCTTTTGAGAGCTTGCTCCTGCGTTAGTTCTTGATGGTGCCTTTGAGCCTCGGCAACGTGTTGCAATATCAACATTAACTGTTGCACCACGTGGTGGCTAGTCCATGACAGAGGTCCTTTTTTGTGAAAAAAGAGGCTGAGCATCACCTCCCCGGCCTTTTTCATAGCAGAGTGGGCTTTTGTTGGACGAGGGGGGGGGGGGGCGTGGGGGGAGACAGGATGCCGCCACTACATTCTCATCCATTTGAAGTTAGGGTCGAAGTGGTGATACTATGTTTCATTACGTGCCACAATCTCAGCTATGAAACTCATTCTTTGGCCCAGGAAAACACCCATTCTCGCCATCTTCTGATCTTCCGAAATATGCTTGAGCCACTGTGCCCAAACTTTGCCATAACGGAACTTCTCGTGCACCGTGTCACACACAAGTCGTTTGCTTATTGACAGTTCGCCTGCAATGTCACTTGTGGTGATCCGACGATTCGCCCGTATGAGTTCCTTCACAACCGAAATCGTGGTTACAAGGTGCGCCTGTCCAGGGTGGGGCATGTCCTTGATGTTGACACGTCCCGCCTCATACTGATGGCATCATTGGAATATTTTGCAGCTTGCGAGACACTAATCTCTGTAGGAAAGAAGTAGGGAAGAAAGAAAGATTTGGTTTGAAGCCTCGTCGATATCGCAGTCATGAGAGATGGAGCACCAGCTCGGACTGTAACGAAGGTGGGGTACGAATTAGGCCTTATCCTTTCAAAGGAACCATCCAGGTATTTGCCTGGAGCGATTTAGTGAAGTCACGCAAAACCAAAATCTGTATGGCTGGACGCGGCTTTGAACCGTCGTCCTCCTGAATGCAAGTCCAGTGTGCAGTCTACTGCACCACCTCGCTCGGTCTGCTCTCTATACAGTTCTTTCACCTTGCGATAAATTTATGGAGCATGCTCCCCTTTTGCACAAAGAAACTGCATAACTAGTCTTTGTGCTGATCATGAGGAATTCATCGTGCAACGAACTGCTGATACAACTCGCCAGAAATGAGGAAATTGCTGCGAAGATTTTAGCTCCGCTTTTGAAATTAGTAATACCACCTCGCCATCTCTCGGCAATCACATCCATTCATCGGGATTACGTAAGTGCCGCTACAGTGATGGTCTCCTTTTCAATAGCGAATTCCTTACAGAGTCAACCTCTGTAGATCCGAGTACTCAGACGACCCCGAACAAGATTCGATTCAGGGTAATGCCAAGTATTTTTCCTTGCTGAGAATACTGACACGGGGTTTACTCAGCCTCTGGGTGCCAATTGAGTGGTTACGTGTCTGAGTAGTAGCGGTTCCAAGGTCTGGAGAGTCGGCAATGGAGGCGAGAGAGCAGCGTGCTTACCACACGCTACTCCATACCGCATCTGTATGACGCTGCGGGACACAGAGTGACATGGCGGCCGGCAGACGTCCATTGGGCCTTCACAGTCTGAACGAGGAGCTCGTTATATCTTACACAAACGAAGCAAGCTGTGATGATGCTCCACAACACGAGCATTTTACAATTATTGGAATTCATAGTTTAGTTTAAATGTTGCTTAGTAGAAGACACAGGCCACGTACGTTGACAAACCAGACGTCTGACCTGAATCCTCTGGATTTTCAGTCTGGGACGATCTCAAAAGAGGACTATTACATACTGCTAAAGCACTGGAGCTATGAAGTAAACAACCTTTTCTAGAATTACGATATAATCCTGGAGTGATTGAAAGAAGCCGTAACTCACACCAGAGGCGGGTGCATCTAAATGGTAGTACGATACATGGAATAGTCACTTAACAGGCACGAAAACACTGTTATTTGTAACATGAAACATGTTGTAACAGCACGGTATTATTTGTTAAGGCTGCTCATGGTTGAAATTTGAATTCATTTAGATTCGGACTTGTTGGAAAATTTACGTAGCAAATACATATGTATTAATATGGACACTATTTCGTACAGAAGTCAGTGGCGGATGGTAATTACGCATTAGCAATAATCTCGCAAACGGGGCTTTCGTGAAACCATGTTCTCTAGGACTTTTACATTTCTGTTATGCCATATCCAAAGGATGATTTCCTCAACCGTTTACAAACTCTAGGGCCTGATCGATGAGGGGACACGGAACAAAGAAGTTCTTCTGAACATATATCCGGAAATGCATGGTTTCCATGCCGGAGAGTGTTTATTCAGTCATACATTATTGTGAACACTATGGTCAATTACGCGCTGTACCATGCAGCCACAGTTACAGCACGCATGGGTTCCTCCTGGTGGATGATAGTGTTCATCCCCTAGCACCCTCTCGTGCCATAGCCATTAGCAAAGTTTTGTTCTATTCACTTCTCCTGCCGGCTCACCTTGTCGTGAATGTGCTGCAGCGTTGTACACAACGGTTGCATACTCATATCGAGAGCTTGGCGATATTGTGTTCATTTACGGAAAAGCAGATGGCCATGAGCGGTGGCCAGTAAGGTTGTATCACTAGACCTATCCCCGCCGACAACAACCACAGAATTCAATGTTTGCAACAATGTTTCGCCGTTTGTCTGAGACAGGGTCGTTTCAGGTACCAGGTAATCATCAAGGACGTACCCGAAATCTTCCGTCACCTGACTTGAAGTAAAATATGATTGTCACTGTGGAAGAAGACCCCCATGTCAGTAGCAGGCAATTAACCCGCCAGTACAGGGTAAGCCAGACGAACCTGTAGACCATTTTCCCTGACCAATGTTACGACCCTTATCATTTACATCGTGTGCAGGGCTGACTAGTAACTTTCGACACTGGGAGCAGTTTTGTCACTGGTTTATTCACCAGGCAACCAAGATTTCGGAATTTATGTCATCCATCCTACTGAAAGATGACGTCACCATTAAGCGGAGTGGTATCTTCAGTTTTGCTAACAGTCGTCTGTGGGATGCTATGCTAAACCCTTACATTATGGTGACAGAGCGTTACCAATATCGGTGCAGCCGTGATGTGTTGGCCGGGATAATCGGCGACCGTACTTTGGGACCAGTCTTCCTTCCACCTCTCCTAAGAAGCAGGAACTCCCGGCGTTTCTTGCGGGTGACTTTGTCTCCGCTGCTCGAAGAAGTGCCACTGATGGTTCGAAGGGTTCTATGACTGCTACATGATGGTCATCCAGCCCACTTCGTCGGTAACGTCCAGACGCATCTCAATCGTGTCTTCCCTCGTCGAAGGATCGGAAGAGGTGTCCAGGTGCATGGCCTGCTCATCCAGCTGATCTGAGTCCTTGTGATTTTTGGTTATGGGGCAATCTCAGAAGTATCGTGTATGCAGAGCCCATTCCAGATGTGGAGACACTGGAGCAGCGAATTAATGCTGCCTTTGACACTGTTCATATGAAGAAAGTGGTCTAACCCTCAACGTGAAAGCTTAGAGACAAGTGTTCCTATATGTTGCTGGGTGCCGGGCGGGGTGGCCTAGCGGTTCTGGCGCTACAGTCTGGAACAGCGCGACCGCTACGGTCCTAGGTTCGAATCCTGCCTCGGGCATGGATGTGTGTGATGTCCTTAGGTTAGTTAGGTTTAAGTAGTTCTAAGTTGTAGGGGACTAGTGAACTCAGAAGTTAAGTCCCATAGTGCTCAGAGCCATTTCAACCATATTTGTTGCTGAGTACAGAAAGTACCAAAATTGACGTTCTTGTCACCCCGAAGTCATGTTGATGGATGAGGCGAATGGCAATTTTGAGGGTTAGCCCGTTTTCCTGACCATGTTTTTATACGCAGCCTGGCCGATGTGACGTGTGAGACAGAACATGCTACGGCGCGTACACGCGTGCTTTGATGCACATGGAACCCATTTTCAGCACATACTGTAACTGTGGCTGCATGTTACACCGCGGTCTCTGTAACAATGTATGACTGAACAAATGGTCTCTAGCATGGAAACCATGCTTTTCCTGACGTAAGCTCATTAGAACTTTTTAGTTCCGTATGCTGTCCTCGATCACCCCCTAGAGCTCGTGCGCGGTGGAAAAATCACCGTGCATACCCGTCTCTTTTCGCTGTTAATTATGATACTACCTGTAAATAGTTCGCTAGTTGTCTGTCTCACAACCACATTCCTACGTGGCCAAAACCCGCACTTTGTCAGAGACAGTCTGTGAATGACTAAAGATTCTGTGTCCACACACATTGGGCTACACCCGAGAAATTTGTGCCGCTGTTGTTCCCGTGAGAGCCAACGGCCTTGCCGCAGTGGTATCACCGAAGTTATGCGCTGTCGGGATGGACTAGCACTTGGATGGGTGACCGTTCGGTCTACCGAGCGCTGTTGACAAGGGGGGCACACTGAGGAGTTACTTGATTAAGGAGTAGCAGCTCCGGTCTCGTAAACTGACATACAGCCGGAAGAGCGGTGTGCTGACCACGTGCCCCTCCATATCCTCATCCAGTGACGCCTGTGAGCTGAGGATGACACGGCGGCTGGTCGGCACAGTTAGGCCTTCAAAGTGCTCTTCGGACGGAGTTTTGTTCCCGTGAGACGCTCATTCCATAAACTCACATAAATCCTGTTGAACTTCATGTATGGTTGCTCCTCACGTATGGTGAATGAAGCTTTTCACACAATATGATGGGACAGAAGTATTGGGTAATCCCGTTATTCCATTTCATACCAATTGACAGTTTTTAAGCACTGGTTGGTTGGTTGATTTGGGAGAGGGGACCAGACAGGGAGGTCATCGGTCGAATGGGATTAGGGAAGGACGGGGAAGGAAGTCCGCCGCACCCTTTCAAAGGAACCATCCCTCTATTTGCCTGACCCGATTTAAGAAAATCACGGAAAACCTAAATCAGGATGGGCAGACGGGGTTTAGAATCGTCGTACTCCCGAAAACGAGTCCAGTGTGCTAACCACTGCGCCACCTCTTTCGTTGTTTTTTAGTACTCTCGGTCCATTTCATCATAGCGAATGACGTTGATTGCGGGCAGAGTGATTATCTCTGCATATTCCATATTTTATGCTTAATAATAAAAATTAAATAGCTATTATTTGCAAAAAAATAAATAGCACCTTTCAGTACTTTTAGATACGGTCACTTCGGAAACGTGTATACCACATATACTCATACCCCGTTTACCATAGACGCCTCCCTCGTCCTCTTTCTTTTGAAAGGTTGACGGCAGTAAGGGTGAAATACGTCAAGTGTTTCGGCTGCTGTCCTTACGGAACTCAAACGATATGTGCATGCTTTCCTTGAAGTACCAATGCATGGTAAGACCAGGTATAACAACCGACACCACGATATGATGATTGCTTATGACGGGAAGTCAGCTATCGGTCGGACTAATTATCAGCCACGCAAATATTAGGTCGGTGCATACGTTCGTAGTGTTTTTGTTCTGGATCTTGGTACTCCGGCTGCTAAGGATGTATTTGTCCATTGTCATTTTTTGTTTGTTGTTCATTGTTTCTATTTGAATTTACATATTGTCACTTCGCCATTTGCAGACAGTGAGTGGACCTGTGGACGCTAGGACACGAAGTGAAAAGTGGAGAAATCGAAAGATTTCTAACATATTCTTCTGTTTGAGTTAAGTAGATGGCTGACAGCAGCGGAGGCAACCAGAAACGTAGGCACAGTGTGTGCATATAATGCCACTAGCTAGGAAATGGTTTCGCGTTTCACGAGAATCATTTTGATATTAGTGACACGCCACGTTCAGGAAGGGCTCCGTGGTTTGAAGACTATCGTTTAAACGCATTAATCAACAATTATCAACGTCAGTGTACTCGAGAACAGGCGAATGTGATGAACTGTGATCGTTCCACCATTGTAAGACATGTGTATGCAATAGGAAAGGTTCAAAAATCGGGTGTGTGTGTACCACACGCTCTATGCCAAAACCACAAAAATCTGCCGTTGGCCCTATGCACACCTCTGCTTGCCCACTATCAATTGGATCGTGAGCAACACCAACCTTTCCTATCCTGTATCGTAACTGCAGGCTTGAAAATATGTCTATAAGCTAAAATAAGGAAAAGAAGTGAATAGTAGAGCTCAAACATGTGCTGCGTACCACGAATTGCTTCTAAGAGTTGTAAATATCATTGCTGATATTTATTATCAATAACTGAGACGTTTTTCAGACAGAGTCCACGAACAACACCGAGGAATGTTGCGTGAAGCGATGCTACTCCATGATGACGTCCGCACGCATGCTACGTAGGACTTCAGTTAGAAGTCAGTCATTATCTACCTTATTTGCCTAATCTTCGGCCCTCTGATTTTCACCTTCCTCACTTTCTATCGAACAACTTTGAAGGAGCTTGCTTTCGGGATGAAAATGCGCTCCGAACGAATTTGATTTCTACAGTCGCGGAACTGAAACGATACGCCAGCGTTGGCAGACTGATGTACATAGTGAAGGAAAATATATTACTGATGACTTAAGTCTCTGCAGTGTGTATCTGTTGTGTTTATTAAGGGCCCAAAGGAACCTACAGACGGCCATGTCATCCACAGCTAATAAGCTTCACTGGGTGCGGATATGGAAGTTCATGAGGCCAGCACACCGCTCTACTGGCCGTTGTCAGCTTCCATGCCTGGAGCCGCGAGTTTCCAGTAAAGTAGCTCCTCAACTAGCCTCAGAAGGGCTGAGTGCACCCCGTTTGCCAACGGCACTCGCCAGGTCCGTACCGTCACCCATCCTGGTGTTAGCAAGTCCCGACCACGTTTAACTTCGGCCGTTGGCCGTTGTGTTTATAAAATTTATGGAAAAATGCCCCAAGCCAGTAATACTGCATAATCGCCTGGTTCATCAGCAATCACTGACAAATGACATTACTCTTGCAAAGTGGTTCCTGTTATGTGCTGTCTGCTATAAGGTGATCTCACCCTTACAAAAATAGTGCAATAAAGTGAAATATTATATTTGTAGACATCAGCAGCGTAATCATTCGTTTCAGTAATACACCCTTTTCCGTTCTCCACTCCATCTACCACAAACCGGAAAAGATAAACATATGACGTATTATTTGCATAGCAACTGATTTGCCTTGCATTGTGGAAACACTTTACTTGTCACCATATTATTTTTATTATTACTAAATTGCTTATATAATGCCCTGGTAAACTTTGAATACATCAACGTGCCTTTCTTCGGTATCTGATTTATTCTGCACATTGCCGATCACTGCGTGTGTAGTTAGGTGCAAAATAGGCTGGTTGAGTCCAGTGATGATCCACCGCTATATGTATTCAATTAACTGGACCCAATTATCGCCTGAATCCGTATGTATACAGGTGATAATCACCAGGTCCGTGTTACGTCCCCTGCTTAACCTGAGCCTATTTGCTCGTCTGCGTTGGAAGCGTAACTAATGCTGGTTTGCATCTGCTTCATTCAGGGAGAAGTCACAAACATATGAACTAGCTCAAGATATACTATTTAGATGTAAAGAGTAGTAAATATTTTGTCGCTTCTTTCACATCATAATCTTTAGTTTTACTTAATTTTTGTTTCGGGGTGCTACATAATTAACAACTTCCATAACAACTTGAAGTATTGTAGTGGAATGTCTGTTGGAAGTGGCTCTTTACAGTTCTCAGTAAACTCTGTTACTAGCTGCACCCTCTGGAGATGTCTTTCCGTCTGCCTGTCGCCTTCTGTGTTGTACTCCTACGTTATTTCTCCTATACTATTTCTAATATTTTTTCTCGGACTCTGAAGACAGCAGTAGATGGATATGCAATTTTCTACAATTTAAGCTGTTGGAATGCCTCACAATCACTACAAAACTGTTTTCGTCGAGGAATAAAATAGACATTTTTTGCTAAAGAGATGGTAAACAGTTAAAGCATGCAGCAGGGAAGAATAATTGTTTGTAGAACCATGGATTAACTACGTACTAAGATTGAATCTAGACGCCAGATAAGGTCAGAATATATGTCAGAAGATACACTCCTGGAAATTGAAATAAGAACACTGTGAATTCATTGTCCCAGGAAGGGGAAACTTTATTGACACATTCCTGGGGTCAGATACATCACATGATCACACTGACAGAACCACAGGCACATAGACACAGGCAACAGAGCATGCACAATGTCGGCACTAGTACAGTGTATATCCACCTTTCGCAGCAATGCAGGCTGCTATTCTCCCATGGAGACGATCGTAGAGATCTGGATGTAGTGCTGTGGAACGGCTTGCCATGCCATTTCCACCTGGCGCCTCAGTTGGACCAGCGTTCGTGCTGGACGTGCAGACCGCGTGAGACGACGCTTCATCCAGTCCCAAACATGCTCAATGTGGGACAGATCCGGAGATCTTGCTGGCCAGGGTAGTTGACTTACACTTTCTAGAGCACGTTGGGTGGCACGGGATACATGCGGACGTGCATTGCCCTGTTGGAACAGCAAGTTCCCTTGCCGGTGTAGGAATGGTAGAACGATGGTTTCGATGACGGTTTGGATGTACCGTGCACTATTCAGTGTCCCCTCAACGATCACCAGAGGTGTACGGCCAGTGTAGGAGATCGCTCCCCACACCATGATGCCGGGTGTTGGCCCTGTGTGCCTCGGTCGTATGCAGTCCTGATTGTGGCGCTCACCTGCACGGCGCCAAAAACGCATACGACCATCATTGGCACCAAGGCAGAAGCGACTCTCATCGCTGAAGACGACACGTCTCCATTCGTCCCTCCAGTCACGCCTGTCGCGACACCACTGGAGGCGGGCTGCACGATGTTGGGGCGTGAGCGGAAGACGGCCTAACGGTGTGCGGGACTGTAGCCCAGCTTCATGGAGACGGTTGCGAATGGTCCTCGCCGATACCCCAGGAGCAACAGTGTCCCTAATTTGCTGGGAAGTGGCGGTGCGGTCCCCTACGGCACTGCGTAGGATCCTATGGTCTTGGCGTGCATCCGTGCGTCGCTGCGGTCCGGTCCCAGGTCGACGGGCACGTGCACCTTCCGCCAACCACTGGCGACAACATAAATGTACTGTGGAGACCTCACACCCCACGTGTTGAGCAATTCGGCGGTACGTCCACCCGGCCTCGCGCATGCCCACTATACGCCCTCGCTCAAAGTCCGTCAACTGCACATACGGTTCACGTCCACGCTGTCGCGGCATGCTACCAATGTTAAAGACTGCGATGGAGCTCCGTATGCCACGGCAAACTGGCTGACACTGACGGTGGCGGTGCACAAATGCTGCGCAGCTAGCGCCATTCGACGGCCAACACCGCGGTTCCTGGTGTGTCCGCTGTGCCGTGCGTGTGATCATTGCTTCTACAGCCCTCTCGCAGTGTCCGGAGCAAGTATGGTGGGTCTGACACACCGGTGTCAATGTGTTCTTTTTTCCATTTCCAGGAGTGTATATTCTTCACATTAATCGGCCTCCGACAGATTAGGTTCACTGTCGTTTCAAGAAAAAATGTTTAAAATATTGTGAAAAATTATTTTATCCCTGTAATACGCTAAATCACTGTGTACGGCAATGGCAGCACTGACATAAAGTAGATTGCAACGAGAGCAGCGACATATAGCGGAAGTATTGAATAACCATAGAAAACGCGTTAAAATTTCTCTTTACTCTTCATGTCGTCTTTATGCCCCATATCGAAATCTGAATAATCTAGGTAACTAATTTCACAACGATTATAGCCAACGGGTCTTTATCCCGAAACTTGGACGCAACAAAATTAATTATTAGTCAAGCATGTTGGAACTGATTTATTCTCTACAATATTGTTTCATCAAGTGCCCATAGTGAATTCAGATGAAATCACTAAGCAATTTTTGTTTCCTACCTACCAACAGTTATCATGTATCTACATTTGTTTATCTCTCGAACTGCATTAGTTTCGAATAATCTTTCGATTTATTAACATGTAGTTCATGAACCTACGATTCAGCTTGTGAATTCTACACAACTCAACTTTACTGCTACTGAAGAACAACAAACAAAAATCACTGTTACAAATTTCTTATTTTAAAGTGTGTTTAAATTATTTTTACCGTGTGGAAGACAGTGACGTGTAACGTTTTGTGTTATCTTACTAAACTACGTACCTAAAATCAGTATATCTAATACTAACAACAATGACGCGTTTTAGGGCTACCGACGTGAGACGAATTCATCTGTGAACGAGAACGCTGTATTCAAATCATGGTTTTCCTTCACAAACAGACATACTTCTTTATAACATTCTTTAGCAATTAGTATGACGCATCTGTAATTACTAACTTCATCTCTGATTCGCCTTAACATTTGGTCTGTTTTATATGCTTCACGAATACTTCATCAGTAGTGTAAGTGATTAAATAATTCCATTACTCACTTCTGAAGTCTTCTTTTTCATAGTCTATTGAAGCAAGTTATTCTGGACTATAAACGTGTTACATTTCGAATAGAGTATCTACGCCATATTTCTTGTTATTTATGACGTACATGTGACATTCACGAATGTATTAAAACTGTAAGTACCATAGCGAAATGTGGAAGTCAATATGATGATCAGTATCTCATAAAATTGTTCATTGGTATAAAACAGCATTTTATTACGTGTTATCATCAAGTTCAAGAGCCAAAACGACTCCTCAGTCGCATTTCCCAATTAATTCCTTAAGGACAGTTAATTGCAAAAATTCCAGCCGTTGTTCAGACTTCATCCACTCACAAAGTTATTAATACGAGTAACCATTAATATCTTGGCTGGTAAAGGTCCTCTTGACATCGGTGAGACATGACTTCAACATGGTTCTAGATGTAGCTGTGCCCCTGTTTGAACAATAGTCAGTTAACCACTTACGTACAAGTGAGTCGTCTGTTACAGGTATCTATTTCCTGAAGACTGTGTACGAGTACACATCGGCAGGGAAGAAAATAAATTGGCTCCAAGGTTGGGCACGCTTTCCCAATATCACGAGCTTTACGAACACTGTTACATCCAAGTGACCTATAACCACTTCTTTTTACAAATAAAAATCTGTACTCTGAACGTCTCGAATGACATTTCCATGTAACGTATGAGTGGGGTATTACCCTAGTTTGGTACCTGTACGACCGTTTCGGGGAGTATCACTTTCAATAATAAATAAATGTTTTATGGGTGAAAATAAATCAATGACCGCTTTTGTTAACATTTCCGTATTAATGCCTCTATGTACATTTTTAAGTGTGTCTGCTGTCATTTCGAAGAATGTGTATCAATTCCTACAGGATCATGACAACAGATGCATGGTTGAGAACATAATAAGTTTAGGATTCATGATAGCTTTACGTTTCGTAATTAAAAAAATACTAGCAAACATGCCAATGCTCCGTAGTTGCTAAATATGTATGGGAATTGGATATACGTCCTAAAACTGTTTTTCTCTCTCTCCTGAACCCCATCTCTCTTTCTACATCTCCTCCTCATCCGCTTCCTGTCTCTGTGCATCGCCTCATTCCTCCTCTTTGTGCCAGTCTCCCCTATCATCCTTCCTATGTCCACTTTTTCCCTCCCTCCTCTCTATTCACCTCGTCTTCCCCACACTCACTGACCATAATACTTTTTTTATTGGTATGAGAGGCACCTCTCCATCTCCCGGATCTGTGAAGATAGTTGCTTCAGTGACGGTATTTTTATTGTTTTAATCTGCGAATAGATAGGATTGCAAAGTTTCGGACGATTCAGATTCTGCGATAGTATTCTAATACCCTGTGTCTGTCCGAACGTCCATTAGAGTATCCTGTCAAAATTTAAATTAAATCTAAGAACTTTTCAGATTTTTAATAAAAAGGCTCCCCTCTATAACTCATATATTTATTAAATATATATTTACTCTGTGTCAATTGAATTGATAATTAAAGTGACGTGTAAACATCCCAAGGAAATCGGAAAGAATTTTTCGGGAAATTTCTTAATAACCTTTCCCTTTTGTAAATTACATATACTATAATGTATTGTATGTATCAAAAAACATGTTACCTATGACCGTTCGAATGTTCATTAGAGTATCTTGTAAAAATCTGGAGTAAATCGGTCAAGTACGTTTCGAGATTTTTGTAACACCGCGAAACGGTAATAATATTTCTTTGAATGTGACTGTCAGTCTTACGTGAGTCTAATGAACTCATGCAGATAACGTATCAAAGCCCATTGAAACGTAAACAAGGAATGCTCATGTCAGTTCTCATCAAGTGTACCCCAGAGTTCATCTGTTTGTGCTGCCAACATCATTTTATCAAGACGCGCAAAAATGACTTACAGTTTATCATCCGACCATAGAAGCACGAAAATGCAAGACCATACTCAGGATCTGAACGTCTAATGTGAGGGAATTGAGGGCGGGGAGGAGGCTGACCTCATATTAGTTCCACGGCCAGTGGAGAAATAGATTTGAGATTTCACAACATATAGCACTTGGTGGACTTGCTACTAGTCAATAATATCCGTCCTGCATTTCTTCAAATATGATTAAATGATTCGTCCGTCTCTGTACCACGGTAGCATTCGGATTCGGTTTGTGAAGGTAATTTGTCTGTGCATCCATGTGAACTTCTCCCACACAGAAATTCACAAGGCAATTAGTTATTGGAGATGAAACGATCTCAGCCACAATAATACTGTTTTCCACGAGAAACAATTAAAAATGGACACAAATTAAAAATAGAAGTGATTACAGTCAACTTGGCTTTTATACACTGAAGATTATCAGCTTTGGAACTGGGGGAAAGATTCAGTAACAAACATTCAGTAACAATTTGCCGCCAAACACGCAGGTCAAATTTCACCAACTCACATCCTTACCAACAACATCATTATCATTAGTAACCACGGCTCGTGAATGTTATCTTAATATTATTGAGATACATTATCAAACATGTTTCTAGAAAAACTGCATGTGAGACTTTCTCAAGATCAGGAAAGTTACAGTTTAACTGAAATGCTTGTTTCACTCAGAAAGTGTTTCCCTGTTTATAATAACCTTTGTCATTGATGGCCGGAAATTGCAGTCTCACCTAATGAATGATCGACCCTCAGTGACCACACATCTGAACCTTCATACAAAGTGAAAATTTCTGACCCTGTGGTGTCTGGTGTGAAATCCGGGAAATCTCACGTCGCGCTCTGGAGATCCTAGTTGTGTCACTTCCTAGTGCTGACTGCTGAAGCTTTAGGCTACTGAATACTGCTACCGGTATTCTTCAAGAATTTGTATTCGTGTCAATAAAGTAGCGACCTAACAGCAAATCTACTTGTTGGTAGAGAAAACTCCCGTGCTGTCGCGAACTGTCCCCGCGTGTCTGTGACTCGGTGACGTCCGTCTTCCAGTGTATCAAGTTTTAAAAAGGGAAACACTTTCTGGGTGAAACAAGCACTTCATTATTGTATTAATTTCCACATTGATATCCTTTTGCGTCAGGTCTTTGGTGCCCAGCATGGCAGTATGAGGCGACCTCGTTTTCTATGACTCAAAACTACAAGTGGTACACGTTTCGAAGTTGAAAAGTGTACTTTTATCAGACGGGTTACATAAGCTTCAACAATTATTTAGCGTTTTCTTTCTTTTTGAGAACTGGTACAGCACCAAGATTTTTTATGTTAACATACTGATAATGTGTGGAAACCATCATGGCAAATCGCGAGATCTTGTGAAACTCAGTTTGCAGCGGTATCAAGTGACTTCACCTACGGAGCTATGATCAAATTACAACTTTAGGAGATATCGAAAGCGGAATGGTCGTTTACTAGGAGACATAACTTAATGGGGAAGGAATACCTGATATGAAATGAGATTCGCGAATATTCTTGAGGAAGGGATATAGGTCCGCTACTGCTCATAATACACATGAATGTTCCCCTGGGCGACCTCGAAAGACCCGTGAAGAAGTTTGCCGATGTTGCTGTTGTGTATACGGAAGTCACAACGGCAGAAAGCTGTAGCCGAAAAACTCCTAAAGTTCCCTGGGATCAATGTTTCACGCAGGATCTGTTAACTAACAAACGCAACTGTGTGTTCGGGATAAGTAAGAAGAAAAAAGCAAAATTTTACAATTAGACATACACAGTTAGGCTTAACAGACTGGGTGTTAATCACAAGTTGCAGTTACAACCATAAGGTAGTACACTGTCCAGTCACACTGATGTGACGAGCTGTCAAAAGCTTGAATAACCACCTCTTGCAGCACACACCGCTGCGAGAGGAGGATGAAAAGACGACGAAGTTCTGAAAGGCACCGGCAGGGATGTGGAGCTATGCTGACTCCAGTGCCGTAGCATCTGAGCTAGGTTTCTCCGCTGAGCATCCAGTGGGCATACAGACGGGACGAAATTCTCACACAGAGTCTCCATTAGGTTTAAATCTGGGGAGTCTGATGGCCAGGAAACAACGGTAAACTCAATCTGTTGCTCTTCGAACACACATGTACACACCGAACTGAGTGACACACTGCATTGTTCTGGTGCCAGATGCCATAGTGCCGAGGAAAAATAGTTGGGGTGGGCATGGTCCCTAAGCATGGATGTATAGTGCGTGGATCTATAGTGCCTCCCAGAATCATTATATCACCAAGGGAACGCCACGAAGATATTCCCTAGACGATAACGCTGCCCCCTTCGATCTGGGCCCTTTCAGTTGTTGCAGGGTGTTTGCTTTCAGACGTTTCACGCCAGACATGCTAACGGCGATCTGATTCTAGGAGCAAAAAACATGATTCATCTGAAAAGACTATCTGTCACCACTCGGTGGACGTCCAGCTGCGGTGTTGTTGTTGTGCTCTTCAGTCCAGAGATTGGTTTGATGCACCTCTCCATGCTACTATATCCTGTGCAAGTTTCTTCAACTCTCAGTACCTACTGCAACCTACATCCTTCTCAATCTGTTTAATGTATTCATGTCTTAGTCTCCCTCTACGATTTTTACCCTCCACGCTGCCCCCCATTACTAAATTGGTCATCCCTTGATACCTCAGAATATGCCCCACCAACGGATCCCTTCTTCAAGTCAAGATATGCCACAAATTTCTGTTCTCTGCAGTTCTGTTCAATAACTACTCATTAGTTATGTGATCGACCCATCTAATCTTCAGCATTATTCTGTAGCACTACATTTCGAAAGCTTCTGTTCTCTTCGTGTCCAAACTATTCATTTTCCTCGTTTCACTTCCATACATGGCTACACTCTATACAAATACTTTCACGAACGAATTCTTGACACTTAAATATATAATCGATGTTAACAGATTTCTCTTCTTCAGAAAGGATTTCCTTGCCATTGCCAGTCTACATTTTATATCCTCTCTACTTCGACCATCACCAGTTATTTTGCTCTCCAAAGAGCAAAACTTAATTACTACTGTAAGGGTAGCAAGGGATTAGCCGAGCGGTCCATGACGCTGCAGTCATGGACTGTGCAGCTGATCCCGGCGGAGGTTCGAGTCCTCCCTCGGGCATGGGTGTGTGTGTTTGTTTTTAGGATAATTTAGGTTAAGTAGTGTGTAAGCTTAGGGACTGATGACCTTAGCAGTTGAGTCCCATAAGATTTCACACACATTTCAACTACTTTAAGGGTCTCATTTCCTAATCTAATTCCCGCAGCATCACCCGATTTAATTCGACTACGTTCCGTTATCCTCGTTTTGCTTTTTTTGATGTTCATCTTATGTTCTCCTTTCAAGACACTGTCTATTCCGTTCAACTGCTCTTCTAGGTCCTTTGCTGTCTCTGACAGAATTACAATGTCATCGGCGAAGTTTTTATTTCTTCTCGATGGATTTTAATTCCTACTCCGAATTTTTCTTTGGTTTCCTTTACTGCTTGCTCAATATACAGATCGAATAACATCGGGGATACGCTACAACCCGGTCTCACTCCCTTCCTGACCACTGCTTCCCTTTCATGCCCATGCCGTCTGGTTTCTGTGCCGGTTGTAAATAGCCTTTCGCTCCCTGTATTTTACCCCTGCCATCTTCATAATTTGAAAGGGAGTATTACAGTCAACATTGTCAAAAGCTTTCTCTAAGTCTACAAATGCTAGAAACGTAGGTTTGCCTTTCCTTAATCTATTTTCTAAGGTTAGTCGGAGGTTCAGTATTGCCTCACGTATTCCAACATTTCTACGGAATCCAAACTGATCTTCCCCGAGGTCGGCTTCTCCCGTTTTTCCATTCGTCTGTGAAGAATTCATGTTAGTATTTTGCAGCCGTGGCTTATTAAACTGATGGATCGGTAATTCTCACACCTACCAACACCTGCTTTGTTTCGGATTTAAATTATTACATTCTTGACGTCTGAGGGTATTTCGCCTGTCGTATACATCTTGCTCACTAGATGGTAGAGTTTTGTTAGGCCTGGCTCTCCAAAGGCTGTCAGTAGTTCTAATGTAATGTTGTCTACTCCCGGGGCCTTGTTGCGGTGGTGACGCGCAATTCCAGCCTTAATCGCTGATGAACAGCAATCAGCGTTGTTGCATGAACCGGACACCTGCTACAGAGGCCAATCGGCAACAACGTTCGCTGAATGGTCGTTGAGCAGGAGCTGTTGGTAGCTCCTTGGTTCATTTAGACTTTCAGTTTCTCAACAGTTGCCTGTCTATTCGGCCGTACATATCTGCGCAGCCGTTATTCGCCTCCGTAATATAGGCCCGCGGTGCTCTACATTTGACTCGGTGTCGGTTGAGCATGGCGCCAATTTGCGATGCACTTTTACCACGATAGCGAGTGAACTGTTTACAAACAACTTAGAGGTTTCGGAAATGCTTCCAACCTTGGCTCCAAACCCAGTTGTCTTGCCCTTTCGGTCGTCAGATAAATCGCTGCGTTCCAGCATTATGACAACGACTGCAGTGTTGCCCGCATACACCACTCCCCCTCCCTGCTCGTCTCCTCCCGGCCAACCAACATGTTTCCAGACTGAGATTTTCACTCTGCAGCGGAGTGTGCGCTGATATGAAACTTCCTGGCAGATTGAAACTGTGTGCCCGACCGAGACTCGAACTCGGCACCTTGTCCTTTCGCGGGCCAGTGCTCTACCATCTGAGCTACCAAAGCACGACTCACGTCCGGTACTCACAGCTTTACTTCTGCCAGTACCTCGTCTCCTACCTTCCAAACTTTACAGAAGCTCTTCTGCGAAACTTGCAGAACTAGCACTCCTGAAAGAAAGGATATTGCGGAGACATGGCTTAGCCACAGCCTGGGGGATGTTTCCAGAATCAGCGCACACTCCGCTGCAGAGTGAAAATCTCACTTGTCCTCCGTGATCTCATTATTTATTATTCTCTCTTGATTATTTTAAGATAGCTTCAGTTTAGATGAGACGAATTAGCTCAGGCGGGGACAGATTATCTAAATTGGGACCGAGTTCTTTAACAGCGACTTAGCTGTTCCCTACTAGAAACGTGGTCAGCGCGAGGCCGTCATTGAAACGTTCTATACATTCCAGAGTGGGATCTCTTGAACAAAAGTGCTGTTTTTCGCGGAGATCCTTAAGCTAGTAATTCCGAAGTCCTACGAACCAATATGAATGAAGGAACATGTTATTTCTTTCAGTATACGAAGGGCAGTGATGAAGTTTTATTGTTACTAGGGAAAACACTAAATAATTAATATTTTCAATGATGGTCAGCTTTTTTAGTTCACATTCCGAAAGCAATACAGCAGTGATTTTGGGTGTCTTAGCTTTAACAAGGTCTTGTTAGGTTTCCGGTATGTGGCTCCAGAAGTCTACGCACAGGTCATGCGATTACTGTAAATTACTGGTCGTTGGCTTGTGAGCGGGGAGCTGGCCCCCTTTAGCATCCAAGATGTGTTCCATCGGGTTCAGATCAGCCGAATCTGGTGACCAAGACATCACGAATAGCTCACTATCATGCGTCTCAAGCTACTGTAAAATTATTATGGCTTTGTGAAATGGACAGTTGTCCTGTTGGACGATGTCGTCGCCGTCTGCGATGACATCAAGCACGAAACGGTGCAGGTGGTTACGTATGATACAGTTACGCAGTGGTCCTAGGGCAGCACAGAAGAATATCCTTCATAGCATAACACAGAATCCAACAGCTAGCCATCTTGACACGGAGCATATTTTGAGCCTCCTTTGGCCTGGATGATGACATAAGCAGATACGACCATTGACCTGGCTTAATAAAAGAAAAGAAAAAACCGAGAAACGTGATTCGTCCGGCCAGGCGAAACGAATCCATTGATCCTGCGTCTAATCTCGATGTCCCCGTGCCCACTACAACCGCAACTGATTGTGTAGTTAGTTCAACAGGGCACCGCGTAAGGCTCGTTTCATCCGGACCCCATTGTTCAAAAGTGTGGGCTGAAACGTGTTCCCCGAAACACTTTTGTCTACAGCAGCATTGTACTCTGTCGTCAGATTTTTCTTTTTTTATCACTGGCTTTTGGAACGTGCACAAACAACCATCTCAACACTAGTAATGTCACACAACAGTTGGTTTTCAGAAAATCTTAGGCTTAACGAAGCACAGATTGTGACATAAAACAAATTTTATACACGCAGTATACTAAAACGAGTGACCAGAGCGGAACTATGACACAAGTTGCACAGAGGTAAAAATACTACTGATAACACAATAAGAAATGGTAAATCACCGATTGTACACATTCATTTGGCATATTCCTTGTTCAGTCCATATTAATCATTATGTATCTAAACTAATTATTCCTAAACCTGCGCCAGCCGCTGTGGCAGAGCGGTTCTAGGCGCTTCACTCTGGAACCAAGCGACCGCTACGGTTCGAATCCTGTAGTTCTAAGTTCTAGGGGACTGGTGACCTTAGATGTTGAGTACCATAGTACTCAGGACCCTTTGAACCATTTCTAAACCTGCGAACAGTGAATTGAATATTTTTGCAAGTGTAAAAGTACCATCTAGACAGAACTGGAGAACAGTATAGAAGAAAGAGATTTGACTATTACAACCATACGTATAGATACAGCAGTACTCAGACACACAGACGTACATTTACAGGCTGAGCGTTCGATATCCTCTGAGAAGTACGTCGGAACGTAGGAGTGTAGTCAGCTTACTGCGCTTTGGTCTTTCCCTGGAATTCTAATTATAAAGACCATTAGATTAGCAACACATGGAGTTGCAATGGATGTTGACGGTGTTGACGAACTTGTACAAGATTTTATACGTTGCTGTATCGTAGGATGCTAACAAGGTTTGGAGGCTGCCTAGGAACTAATGACCAAGAATCAGAAGATCAGTTGCAAGTACGTTTATTTGATACACGTTACAAGGACATTGCAGGAATACGAGATTTCTATCTTTGTCCTCTAGGCAAACCCAGTGAGCGGTGGCGCTGAGGTGAAGCTGATAAAGGTGTTTGTCAAAACTTCCAAATCTCAGACATTCTATAACTGATCGTGAAGCTCCTCGATGTTTGTATCTTATTGTACTATTATATTGTTCGAATCGTGGGATTAATTAGTGCTAATGTTGATTTTAGATGTCCTCGACCATTCCTCTTGCCAGTCTGATGACAACCGCTTTCAGAACATGGGTATCGTATCGGTGAGAGGGAGTTTATCGCAAGTAATATTTCCATGTAGGGATTCTTCCTTTCTTAGGACATCTAGTTAATCATTTTCAAGTATCCCGCAGTGGCCTTTCATCATGATCTTTTGATAGTTCCTCTGCCCCCGAAATAAAACATCGATAATTCCTGCCACTATGGGATTGTCATTCCTAGTATGACGGATTGTAATTAAGTGTAGGGCAGACATACAAACACAGCTGACGGGAGCTTGGCTGCATATCTTGTTCAGGGGCGACCTTGTGAGACGGTTCGGTAAATGAGAGACCATCCAAACTTTGTTAAAATAAAACAAAATAAAAGAATAGAACATGTTAAATGGAATCTTGTGAGTAATGCACGTATTCCCCATGTTTTAGATAAAAATTTTAGGCGTAGATAAAAAGAAGAGATCAAGTAAGGCGTGACAGTATTTGATACAGTCACGACTTGAGAATAGAGAAAATAACGTTCAGCAAATTCCAACTTTCTTTCCTAGATGCACACTATCCTTATCGTTTGGTATTCGTGTAAATGAATGAGATAAGCTAATTCTGGCAAACATTTCCAACCCTAAAACAGCCTCGCTTTTCGTTGTGATTCTCTGACCCACCATACTACCGCAAAGCAATTTCAGAAGGTGACATTAGCGTGCGGTCCCGCTTCGTCAGAGCAAGTATTTCTGCTGAAACGAGACCCTCGCATCAAACATGTAGACGTCGCGCTCGTGTCCGTATTTCCGCCGCTGCTGCAGAAGAGAGAGCCGTAGCGACTTGCAGGCCGTCTCCCTGGGCCCAGACACCGGCGGCGCGCGTAATTACTTATTATCCCCAAGAATGGCCTTTAAATAATTCAGCCACTCTAAGGGCGTCACAGGATAGTTGCGGCAACTGCGCCGCCAACTCAGATTACACGCGAATTCCTCGAGGACAGATTCGCGGCTGCCACACGCTGTCGGTACGCCGTGTCCCCGGCAGCACTGGGACCTTCCGCCCCCTCCTATCGGGACGTGGTGCAGTCGGAACAATCCTCAGACAACGCTCCCGCCATGAATATTTAGCGCGGGGCGCCAGTTTTGCGGCACGCGGCGGTCGGTGGCTCGCTATGTGGTCAGTAGTCGGCTCCCCTCAAAGCCAACCCTTCTCCCCTCCCCTCCCCTCCCCACCCCTTCCCTTCCACCCCCAACACTCACCACTTCCCCTCCCCCCCCCCCCCCACACCCCCATCGCAAACGACTAACCCGAGCGATCGAGCAGACGTGAGCGCTAATCCCAAAGACCGACTTAACCCCGCAATCCCGGCCGACTCAAAACTTAATTAAAGAGTGATACCACCCTCGGCTGGGTGAAGATTCCGATCCTACGACTCCGCAACAGCCTCTCGTGTCCCGCAGGGGGAGCTGCTGCCTCTCGGCGCACCTCCGGACTTCATTAAGGGACCGATATTAGCGCAGGCTGTCTTTGCGAGCCTCTTGACGAAGCAGGGGCCTCTTTGCTGCTCTAAAGGATCGGCCAGGGGCAGAGGGGTGCGGCAAAGTCTTCTGCGTACAACCTTAACAGGAAAGTGGCTTTAAGATGTTTGATGTGGCCAGGCCCAACTCAGAGAGCTTCTCTTAGACTGTCTTTTATTTCAAAAGGTTGCGCCAAAACGTTTATCGCTTACAGGAAGATATGACACACCAGCATCGCATTGTCGCTCGAAATACAAAATGAGCTCATTACAGAGTGATAATATTCCTTTTGTAATCTCGTTCTCCACATTAGTTTTTAATGAAGATTTGAGAGGAACAAAGATTACAATGTACTTTCTAGTTTAATTAGCTCGTCACGTGGAGTTGGCTCCACTTCTTCTCGTCTGGGGGTCTGATTATTGAAGCTGAAATTCTCACATTTTAGGTCATCACGGTTGAATTGAACTAAATGAATTTGGAGATTATTGCAGCACAACTTTTGTTTTTACGTAAATATATTTCATCACATTTTAGTACACAGTATAGACTTTAGATTTTTGACATTAACGAAGCCAAAATTACATTGTTCACACAAAATACGTCTTTCACATCAGAGGTATGCTTACAACTCTCACTGCGCAAATAACCATATTCAAAAGGGTTTACAATATTTAACAAACGAATTTCTACTACTCTCTGTTTCATTATTAACTTCAATTACCATGTCAGAAATGAATTCAGAAATAAACATAGTAACCAGTACTGTATTCCGTAAATAATAATCGAAATCTTAAGTGTGCCATTAATTCGTAATTTCAAATGTTTCTAAAAATAATTTTTTACTGTGCTTCCAGAACTAGTACTTATCGATCATAACATCGAAAGTAAAATATTGTAAAGTAATTAATTTTAATAAATTTTAGCTTGAAATACACTGTGTATCAAATTGTATGAAAGTTTTCAGAAAAGCGTCTGAGATAATTCGAAAACTAATACTGGTATCGACAACTAATGGCTGTGAGCACTATGGGACTCAACTTCTGAGGTCATCAGTCCCTTAGAACTTAGAACTACTTAAACCTAACTAACCTAAGGACATCACACACATCCATGCCCGAGCCAGGATTCGAAACTGCGACCGTAGAGGTCGCGCGGTTCCAAACTGTAGCGCCTAGAACCGCTCGGCCACTCGGGCCGGCATCGACAACTACTGCTGAGAAAGAGTAATGCTAGAGGAGGATGTCCCAGTACACTTTCATCTCTCACATTTTATTGCTGTACTAACTGATATACTCCACACTGCTCAGATATTCATTTTGCCAATTTTTACATTAGAAATGGCAACAAAAATGAAATGCGATTTTGCTGTAATATCGAAACAACTTTATTTCCTTGCATTTGTGAAAAACTCTTTTAAATTATGAAATATGTATAAAATGCAGATGTATACGTACATCTGCTCCGTGTGTCAACAACGCGATTTTGTGGACGTCTCTATGGCAACGTCTCATCATAGCCCTATATATGGCTATTCTTTTCTCTTACAGCCATTTGTGCTTCCAGTGGAAAGCTATCAGAAGCGCTGCCACGTGTCACGATTTCCTTAAGTCGCATAGACTGCAAGAGGGGCTTACTAGTAAAGAATAAGTGTATTAAAACTTCATGCAGGATGTGGCCTTTTTTCACTCAGCTGAGTGTTCGTGATATCATATCTGTTGAAACATGTGCAGTACAATTATGTAGTGCTGTAGATACCTTCAGTGATATATGTTTATACTGTCTGCGTAATCTGTTGAGAATAGGTTCAGTAACAAAGAAACAATAAATTTAAAATTCTTGCATGGTGTGGAAGTTTTTCACGCATCTCTGTGTTTATGATTTCATATCTCCTCTTTTACGTGTCATCCAGTGATATATTTTTGTACGATCATTCAGTGACATATGCGGATGCTGTCTGATACATGTGTTACGAATAGAGACAGTAGCAAGTAAGTAATAAATTTGAACTTCATGCACTCTGCGGCAATTTCAGACGCATTTCAGTGTTTGTGACACCATATCTACTGAACTTTGTGTGTTAGTATGACATAATTTTGTAGGTGCATGTAGCGGCAAATAAAGATACTGTCTGCGATTGCGAACCGAGTTACTATCACTGAAGTAATAAATTTAAACTTCATGTATGGTTCAAATAGCACTGAACATTATGGGGCTTTACAGCTATGGTCATCAGTCCCCTAGAACGTAGAACTACTTAAACCTAACTAACCTAAGAACATCACGCAACACCCAGTCATCACGACGCAGAGAAAATCCCTGACCACGCCAGGAATAGAACCCGGGAACCCGGGCGTGGGAAGCGAGAACGCTACCGCACGACCACGAGCTGCGGACAAACGTCATGTATGATGCTGTCTTTTTCACACATATCATTGCTTTGTGAAGTCATACCTCTTGAACTACAATAGGTAGTTAATTATTACGCTGACAGCGATTGTTGCTGACACTGAGACATATGTGTACGAAGTTTGGTTGAAATCGGTCAAGTAGTTCACGAGAAGATGTGGCACACACAAAAACACACATTTTTATAATAAGTACGGATACTGTACTCAAAACGAAGTGATTCGAATAGTCATTCTTATTTTCATGTAGGGAAGGGTGCGGTATTTAAAAGATAGTGAACGTAGGACTAATAATGTTGCTTTGTCGGTGTTTCAATCTAATGATCGATTTTAGTATCACCAGAAGGAATATGCGCTAGAGACTGTCATAAGAAGTTTCCTACATCTCCTGCTGTTTTTGTTACTGCTTTTGTTTTTGTGAGACATGTGGTTGCGTTTCATGCAGCATTTTTAAATATTATGAGTCTTGCACATTTAAGTGTTGTGTGATATATTAAAGCTGTTTGGAATATATATATATGTGTTTTACCATTCATAGAGTATATAACAGCTGTTTACTTACAGGCGTCAAAACATTTAAAATATTAAACTATAGGAAATGCCCAATACTCCACAATAGCTGTATTTATTCAAGTTGGTTAGAGACTCACACAACCAGTTTCGCATCTTCTAAGCTGCTCCTTGTGTTGTATATCTTTACAGAAATTTTTATAAATTAACTTCTTGATTATGAAAAAATGATGTTATGTGATATATTTTCAATGTACTGAGTGAATGGATTTAAATAGGGCAGAAAGTCTTGTGCATGTAGTTAGGAAACTAGGTGTGGATCACATACGCCCCCCAAAGAAGGGCGCGTTCGTATATAACAAATAATATTTGTAATTTCACACGAAAAGATGGTTACTCACAATGTTATGTCATATGGAACAGGAAGCTATTACAGAATGCCGCCACCGAGCGAGGTGGCGCAGTGGTTAGCACACTGGACTCGCATTTGGGAGGACGACGGTTCAATCCCGTCTCCAGCCATCCTGATTTAG
The DNA here is from genome assembly GCF_023897955.1 of Schistocerca gregaria. Lineage (NCBI taxonomy): Eukaryota > Metazoa > Arthropoda > Insecta > Orthoptera > Acrididae > Schistocerca > Schistocerca gregaria. The sequence goes on from NC_064922.1 coordinate 833,496,231, forward strand.
GTTTTCCGTGATTTCCCCAAATCGTTTCAGGCAAAGGCCGGGATGGTTCCTTTGAAAGGGCACGGCCGATTTCCTTCCCAATCCTTCATTAACCCGAGCTTGCGCTCCGTCTCTAATGACCTCGTTGTCGACGGGACGTTAAACACTAACCACCACCACCACAGAATGCCGCAGAGTAACTGTAAGCTTGGCCAGGTAAAGATCTCAGCCGTCTTTAGTTGGTAAAACCATCATCAATCATGAATGTCCAATCTAAAAAGCGAAGTAATTAAATTAGGGGTCAGAAACTGATTCTTAACTATAAAAAAAGTATAGCAGTATCTTAAATATAAAATAGATAAGGACAGTCCCATGTGACATGGAATATCTGACAAAAATGGGGCTGACAACAGAATTGACAAAATTAAAACAGGTCCTAGCGCGTCTGCGAACTGTACTCGTACATCCATTATGTATATTTCCGTACAGGTCAGACGTTGTAATTGAAAGTCACTTCCCCGGTACTGGCAGATATTGCAGTGCCTGTGTTACTTTGATTACGATGCAAAGTTCCTTTGGACATGCATGGAACTGACAACACTTGAACAATTAAGGTACGTTCCAGTGCGCCTTTCCCAAGCAATGGATCATGTCCACTAGGAAACATTAAATCAAATGGATCTGAGCACTGTGGGACCTAACATCTGAGGTCATCAGTCGTCTATAACTTAGATTTACTTAAACCTAACTAACCTAAGGACATCAAACACATTCATGCCCTAGGCAGGATTCGAACCTGCGACCGTAGCGATCGCGCGGCTCCAGACTGAAGCGCCTAGAAACGCTCGACCACACCGGCCGGCCGGAAATATCATTCAGAAAAATATTGGGTCCTGGAGGTGAATAATGTTAATGACGAAAACTAATAAAATTCATGAGCAAAAGTACACCGAATACAATTATGTTTAACATGCTCTGGTGCCTCTAATGATCGAAAGTAAGATTATACTTCAGGTCGAACATTCCGGAAGCCGACACGCTTGTATGTGTTTTTCAACAAGGTAATAGTAATCATAGTGCCAATTCATTATGAATAATCACTTTACCTGCGACTAATATATTTGGAATACATTGTTAGATTTCAATTACTGAATTTAATTCTGAGTGAAATTCTATGCATTATTACATTTAGTTATACACAACCTTCTACTTCGAAATGGAACAGGGCCTTCTGTCATGGGGTGTGTCCTATTTGAAAATCAACATAATTTTTTTAATTTCTTGACTGTTTTAACTGTACTGAAAATGTAAATATGTGTTGGTTCCTAATTGCGTGTATTTCAAAATAATTTTAGCTTGTAACTGGTTTTTGATAATACTTAACGTTATTTCACGCGCTGATTATTGGTATGTAATAGATTAATAATGTAACATAACGACTGTAAAGTGTAGTACTTTCAAAATTTTCTACATTGCCAACACTTTTAAGTTTCAATAGAATATTTGTTCGAAGCTGCATGACGATGTTGTATCTTCAAACATTTTTTTTCACATTTCGATAAACTTTACTTTCCCAAAGAAAAGGCTGAACTGGGATCCCTTAAAAATGGATTAGTAAAATACATTAACCTTCTGTTGCAGGGATAGCTAGCAGCGGAAGCCTGAAAAGCGTTACAACATGCAACACTCTTCTCTACTCAGTAATTTAGGCTTGGAACTGGGATAGGCGACGTGAGCCTTTTCATTATGTCACAAAATACGAGTATACTGAAACCAAAATGCCAAGAACACTTGTTAAACAGCATTTCGATCAGCAGTTGCAAGTGTAGAAGTATATGTCAATAGAAAATCAGTCCTTAATTTTCGGCGCTGTAGGTCTTTCGTGGTATGCACAATAGTCACACAAAAGTAAATGTCAAAGAAAAGATATCGGTAATTCAAAGAAGATTGTGTTATCAACAGAGTGAATTGTCAGAACTCTACTATTTACAGTTATGTGAGAGATGTATTCCATATGATAAAAGATAGCTATATTTTAATATTATTATGAGTCTGTGTGGTAGTAGGTCATTTATTCAATCGTTATTCCTTAGTGACATTCATCATACTTTAATGCACTGAGTAGGAACGTGTATTGATTTAGCTCAGTGTATTGTGCATGCCTCCAACATCAAACAGGGTTCGTCATCTGACTATTATTCTGTAACATAACATTATGCGCCAAAAACGAAACATTACAACAATTTTCCCTGTTTCGCCACTTTTATTCATTCGGAATAATAATTCCTGATTCGGATGAAAATCGAAATACGACGAATGAGGCAATTTTGCATTTTATGTTGTAAGTACACTGCAAAGAATTAGTCATAGTTATTATACTATCAAGAGATTATATATATATATATATATATATCGAATGCGCGGAGCTAAAAAGATTATACCTGCAAAACAGTTCAAACTTTGGTCATTTACTACCTAAATTTTCTGAGTATTGTTCCTGAGATTGTATTTATTTAGGATTATTAGAAAGTAAAACAGCTAAGAACGTGTTGAGGTACAATTGTTTAAGTGCAAATCACTCGTTAAACTCAGTACTTAATTTTGTTGGTTCCACTTATATGGGAAAGGCATCGAATTCAATGCAGACTCTTTCTTAAATTGCCGTGTTATAGGTGTCTAAAATAAATAATATAACATAATAACTTCACTTCTGAATTTGGACTTTCATTGACCGTCATCCACTATATTTTAACACATTACCACCATTTACAGTCAAATGTAACCATGGTTGTTTCGTAATAATACAAACTTACGAAATATGACTGTTCAACAACTTATGCCAAAAATAATACTCCCCTAGTAGCACTCAGCCCAAAGGGACTCAACTTTCTTATGAAAACCTCCTATGAACTCACACATAAGTTCAGATCGATATATAGATCGATGGGCAGTAAGTTACTTAGTTATATGCCTAATCGAAAAACATCTAGACATAATTCTTCGATTACCTCAGATAACAAATTGGCTCAGACCACTATGGGACTTAACGTATGAGGTCATGAGTCCCCTAGAACTTAGAACTACTTAAAACTAACTAGCCTACGGAAATCAAACAGGTTTCGAACCCGAGACCGTAGCGGTAGCGCGGTTCCAGGCAGTAGCGCATACAACCGCTCGGCCACTCCGGCCGGCACCTCAGATAACAGATGAGCTTACAGTAATCAGCAAGTTTCGCATAAAAGAGAGAGTAGTGTTAATGCGAAGAACGGTTTGAAAGAAGATCTCTAGTTTTGAAGTGTAATTTAACTATAGAACTAAGATTTATGATACTACTTTACAAATAGTTCTGTACCCATCTTTAACTTAGGTTAGACTTATATCAACCTGTGTTACAAAAAGTAGTCACTGTTTGCACATCCTTCTGAAATTCTTATTTCTATTGAGGAATCTTTAGATTTCTGCCAGAACAATGAGAACGAATGAGTTCTTATGGTACCATCGCCTTGTTTATAAACCTTTAATTGTTTCGAGACAAAAATGTTTTTGAACATGTGCTTCACGTAAGACAGCATGCGTTACAAAAATATCATAAAATTATAAAATAATTATTTTATAATTGGATCAGTCTTTTATATAAATTAAAAGCTAATACGTAACAGACATGTTTATTCTGAATAAGATGTGACATCATGTAACGTTGAATGAAAAGTGCACTGCTTAGATCTTTCAGTTTATTTTCCTTTAATACCGTTACTCATTTAGAGAGCAGATATCACCTCCATACACAAACATTTTTGTCACAGTATAAAATGGAATATACTAGTTAAATCTACGTAACTCATCGTGGATTCTCTGTTGTCAAAGCTCGTGGATTTTATTATCACTTGTACTTACGAATACGTTTAAGACTGATAGAAAACTCTACGTTCTCTCTTCGCACATCATCGTCGTTCCATTCTCCTCAGCCATTTCCTTAATCGCAGCTTGGTGCGTGCTGCGGAGGCGTTTGTTGCAGCTTATATAAGAGGAGACTCGCCAAGAAAGGGCACCGAAAGATAACTGAAAGCCCCTGTAGGGCTGTAATGTACGTCAGCCCACTCAGCGGTCCACAGAGCACTCCAACAGTTCCACCTGCCTCTGAAATAGTTAAAATTTTCTTTTCTCAAACGAACATCGAAGGAGACAACATCGTTAATATTTGCAAATGAGGGAAAAACATATTCAGTCTGTGTTTCTCTGAGTATTTATTGGTTTTACATGTACAGCCTCGGTTGGAATCTGTTATCCCACTGTATCACAAAGATATGATTGCGTAAGGTGATACAAATTTAAGCAAACTTTCATTTTGGGACTCTGAAAGTCATTATCGGCTGATAATAGACATACAAAATAATACAGTTTACAATGAACAATTCATACAACTTATATAAATGAATGAATGTATGTGTGTGTGTACAATATGTGATAAATAATACCTGGACACCCCAAAAACGTATATTTCTCATGTTAGCTGGATTGTGATGGCACCTACTGCCAGTTACTCCGTATCAGCGACCTCAGTAATCATTAGACAGTGTGAGAGAGCAGAATCGGGCGCTCCGCGGAACTTGCGGGATTCCAACGTGGTCAGGTGATTGGCTGTCCTTGTGTCATACGTATGTAAATGAAACTTCCACACTCCTAAACATTAGTAGATCCACTGTTTCCGATGTGATAGTGAAGTGGAAACGTGAAGGGACACGTACAGCACAAAAACGTACAGACCGACCTCGTCTGCTGACTGACAGTAACCGCCGACATTGAAAAGGGTGGTAATGCGTAATAGGCAGACATCGGTCCAGAGCATCGCACAGTAATTCCAAACCGCATCAGGATCAATTGCAAGTACTATGACAGTTAGGCAGGAGGTGAGAAAACTTGGATTTCATGGTCGAGCGGCTGCTCATAAGCCACACATCACACCGGTAAATGCCAAACGACGCCTCGCTTGGTGTAAGGAGAGTAATCAGTGGACATTGAACGGCGAAAAACCGTTGTGTGGAGTGACGAATCAAGGTACACAATGTGTCGATCCGATGGCAGGGTGTGGCTATCACGAATACCCGGTGAACGTCACCTGTCAGCGTGTGTAGTGTCCACAGTAAAATACGCTGGTGGTGGAGTTATGGTGTGGTCATGCTTCTCATGGAGAGGGCTTGCATCACCTGTTGTTTTTCGGGGCACTATCACAGCACAAGCCTGAATTGGCGTTTTAAGCACCTTGTGGCTTCCCACTGTTGGTTAACAATTCGGGGACGGCGACTGCATCTTTCGACACTATCGAGCACCTATTCACAATTCACGGACTTGTGGCGGAGGGGTTACACAGCAATAATATCCCTACTGGCCTGCACAGAGCCCAGACCTGAATCCTGTAAAACACTTGTGGCATGTTTTCGAACGCCAAATTCGTGGCAAGCCGCACCGGCCAAAATCGATACCTGTCCTCAGTGCATCAATCCGTAAAGAATGGGCTGCCATTCCCCAAAAAACCTTCCAGCCCCTGATTGAATGTATGTCTGTGATAGTGAAAGCTGTCTTCAAGGCTAAGGGTAGGACATCACCAAATTGAATTCCATAATTACTGATGGAGGGAGCCACGATGTTTTAAGTCATTTTCAGCCACGTGCATGATCACATAGCGTGTTACACATATAAAAAAAAGTTTGCATTACCCCGGTTCCCAAAACTCCTGAAGACAGGTGTTGACTGCGGATATTGTAACACAGACACAGTCACTTTGACTGTTCAGAGACTTCACTTTACCCGCCCAAACTTGTAAACAACCATGCATCAGCAGCGCCTATTAGATGGAGCGGGTTCGAGAGCCGATCAGCTCCAGTCATTTCGCCATGTAGGAGGCACATGGCTCGTGTTGTCTGTAATTCGACGATGCTTAGACGGTCAGTACCGTGGTTCGTTCGCGTCCTCATTGTTACTTTGTGCCAGGCTAGGCTCTCGACTATGGAAGTGTCCAGTTGTCTCCGAGTGAAACAAAGCGATGGTGTTTGCACATGAAGGAGAAACAGAGAGACAGGAACTGTCGGTGACATGTCTCGCTCAGACCGCTCTAGAGCTACTAATGCTGTGGATCACCGCTACTTGCGGATTATGGCTCGGAGGAAATCTGACAGCAACGCCACCTTGTTGAATAATGCTTTTCTTGCAGCCACAGCACATAGTGTTACGACTCAAACTGTACGCAATAAGCTGCATGATGCGCAACTTCACTCCCGATGTGAGTGACGAGGTCCACCTTTGCAACCACAATACCATGCAGCGGGGTACAGATCTGCCCAACAACACTCCGCATGGACCGCTCAGGATTGGCATCACGTTCACTTGAGCGATGAGTGTCGCATATGCCTTTAACCAGACAATCGTCGGATATGTGTTTGGAGGCAGCCCGGTCAGGCTGATCGCCTTAGACACACTATCCAGCGAGTGTAGCAAGGTGGAGGTTCCCTGCTGCTTTGGGGTGGCAGTATGTGGGCCGATGTACGCCGTGGGTGGTCATGCAAGGCACCGTAACGGTTGTATGATACGTATTGCTATCCTCCGACCGTTACTGCAAACATATTGCCATCATATGTGGGAGGCATGACGACAGTTCGCACCCACATCGTGTGAATGACTTCCTTCCGGATTACGACATCGCTCGACTAAAGTGGCCAGCATGTTCTCCCGACATGAACCTATCGAACATGCCTGGGATAGCTTGGAAAGGGCTGTTTATGGACTACGTGGTGGTGGTGGTTAGTGTTTAACGTCCCGTCGACAACGAGGTCATTAGAGACGGAGCGCAAGTTCGGGATAGGGAAGGAGTGGAAAGGAAATCGGGCGTGCCCATTCAGAGGAACCATCCCGGCATTTGCTTGAAACGATTTAGGGAAATCACGGAAAACCTAAATCAGGATGGCTGGAGACGGGATTGAACCGTCGTCCTCCCGAATGCGAGTCCAGTGTGCTAACCACTGATGGACTACGTGACGCAGTAACCATTCTGAGGGATCTACCTCGATTCGCCGTTGAAAAGTGGGACAACCTGGACCAACAGTGCCTTAATGAACTTGTGAACAGTGTGCCACGACGAATCCAGGCATGCATCAATGCAAGAGGACGGGATACTGGGTATTGGAGTTACTGGTGAGTTCAGCAATCTGGATCACCACCTCTGAAGGTCTCGTGTATGGTGGTACAACATGCAATGTGAGGTTTTCATGAGCAATAAAAAAAGGCGGAAATAATGTTTATGTTGACGTCTATTCAAATTTTCTGTACAGGTTCCGGAACTCTCGGAACGGAGGTGATGTAAAACTTTTTTGGATGTGTTATGTGTATGTGTGTATTTCACATCTCCTCCTAAATCACTGGACCAGTTTCAAACTTCTTTCACATATCATTTTTCTCCGCAAACAATCACTGTTGGGCATAAGAACCACCCACCTTTCAAAGAGGTGGGGAGTCGGATAAAAGAACACTGTAGCCCAAGACGCGAAAATAGCTATGCTTTTGTTTTACAATATGTGAAAATGAGAACAATTGGAGGCTTGCATCAAAAGTTACACATAATTTCCAACCATTATAAAAGTTTTATTCGCTAACGACCCCGCAAAATGATGAAAGGAAAAATGTTTGTCGCTTAATTTGTTTTCGCTGTTCATACATAAAAAGTGTTCCATCAAGTATGAACTTTTAATTTATTACCTCTTTGCTACTAGCTCTATTCGCAACAGAATTTTGAGGCAGCATCATCATTTGCTGCTGAATGTTCCTCGAAAAATAATTCATTTTATGCCTGTAATTCAGGAGATGTGATGTCATACACAGTGAGATGAGAGAGGATCTGCTCTTCATCCATGGCGTTTTAATTTATTTCTTCAATACTATTATCTCTAGTCACAACACATTTCGCAGGCAGATGGCATATACACCACTGGAGTTGCCTGCAAAGTTATATCATTTTACAGCACATAGTTCAGGAGATACCACTTCATAAACCTTAAACTGCTTGAAAATGAAACTGCATAGCGAAATTCGCTAGACAACCTGGTGGAATATGTGTGCAAATACTCGTGAAATATGGTAGATACGTGTGGAATATGTTTTTCATGTGCATAAGCGAGCAAAGCCACGAGTAGAACCCTCATTCTGAACCCCTGGAACGATTTCAGTCACATTTGGTACACATTTTAGTGACAATCTGGTAAGAAATACTGTAGCGGTAGGAATCACCACCTTACTATTTCAGTGAGTGTGATAACTTGGAAACTAAGGGGTAGTTGAGAAGATGGAAGGACAGCGAGGGGGATGGAGAAGAGATGCATAGGTAGGAGGTGGAGGAAATGGGCAGAGATATGGGTGGGGAAAATGGACAGAGAGACGGAAGAGAAAGTGATGGACAGAGACAGGGGCAGGCAGGGATGGGCCGAGTGATGGGGATCAGATGAACGGAAAGAGGGAGAGAAGGAAATGGACAGAGGATGGGAAGAGGAGAAGATGGACAGAGAGACTGGAGAGGAAGAGTTGTACACAAAAGGAAAGTGTAGGAAATGAACAGGGAGATGAGGGGTACAAGGTGGACAGAGAAAGGGAGCAAATTGACATAGAAGGTGGAGGAGCAGATGGGCAGAGAGAGTTGCAGGAGTGGAGGAACAGAGAATGGGGAGAGGAGGAGGGGAGGGAGAGAGTGTGGTGGAGGGGGAAGGAGGGCGTAGAGAGAGGAAGAAAGAGAGGTGGCTAAAGAGAGAGGGTGTATGGCTTCTCGGCTAGTATTAAATAAAGTACTAAAATAACTGTTTACACTAGAATTCAAATTTCATAGATGATTTAGGCAAGTAGTGTCACAGCTAGCTACATTGTCAGTACAGGTGGTGGAGAGGAAGAGCAGTTTTCTGCAGTCAGAAGTGTTCACGATGGTTTATCACGTGTTTCGTGATGTTCAGTGTTTGAGGCAGAGACTGTTTCTGCTCGTTACATCAGAAATGTAGTATTCGAAAGTCTATTAGAGAACTGTTCCTAGTTACTAACAGTGATGCCCAAAGGTGGGTGTTTTCTTCATCTTCTAGTGTCCGTCGTGTTCCTTAAGTTTATGTGCACAGTTCTATTTGAACTTTTACGCTGCACTCAACGGGCAAATGGTTTTATCGCTAGTGCTGAACTGTGTCGTATGGCAGTGCCCTCTCAAACTACCGACAGACCTAAAAATGCGACAAAATTTTTGTCAGTTACTGATAATTAACACTGAAATTGGCAGTTTATATATTTTCAATGCAGTGATGATATGGTAGGAAAATTCAGATGACACTCTTCAATATTTCGTAATTACTACTGCTGGGTTACATTACTTCCACTGTATCTACTGGCGTCTCTATTTTGTGTTTTCTGTTTTGAACAGGAAGGAAGCAAAATGTGAGTTTAACGCTTGAGTGAGGATGAGATCATTAGATCATTAAATATATTGTCATAGTCGCTGTCTCCGTTCGCTCGATTGCTATGTATCAATGAGGGAAGACGACTGTAACGCAGCTGGTCTGTATGTAGTTTCTCTGAAACTGTAAGGTAGGAGAAACGCTGTACAAGGTGACTATAATTAAAGTTCCAGTTTTAAAACGCTGTAGTAAAACTGCTGCTGAAAACGAGGCTAAATTTGAACGTGATGTTATAGCAGAGGGGTGAAACGTTATAGAAACAAGGAAAAAATTAAACGCAAATTTTCCTACTCGTTTGCGCTGTAAGCGTCATAACGTAAATGGGCTCGGACATAAATGACATATGAATCGCAATACGATGCCCATGGCGAGAGCTGCACATTAAACCAACCGTACTGCGCCATGTGGATGACCGCACATGTTTTGTATTCAACAGTTGTGGCACTGTTAATTAGGCAACTAAACCCATCCACCACGGCAACGTCGTACTACACCGGTCGGGGAAAGTCGATTTTTAACTATCTGAGACGGAAACATTCATGATTTTTTTCTTTCTATAATGTTTCCCTCATTTTCGATAATAAATCGCAGAAATTGGACCCCATTCGGAGCTTTGGTTCTTTTTTTACAGCGGTTTGAAAGTGTAACCTCAGTTTTATAATAACCTTCAGCATATACTGCAGGTGTCGATAAAAATATCCATTGGATTCGTGATATTAACGACATATTCAAATGGTTCAAATAGCTCTGAGCGCTATGGGACTTAACATCTCAGGTCATCAGTCCCCCGGAACGTAGAACTACTTAAACCTAACGAACCTAAGGTCATCACACACATCCATGCCCGATGCAGGATTCAAACCTGCGACCGTAGCAGTCACGCGGTTCCGGACTGAAGCCGACATCTTCCGAACATGTTCTGTGTGTATACATTTTATCATCTGCCTTTTTGTTAGTGTAAGAAATAGTGATGAAATGGCGTCTGAACGTCACACAAGAGCAATGTCTTGTAAACAGTGTGCAGGATATCTGTACAGACGGCTATTGTGAGTCACATGTGAACGGAAGCCATATGGAGTTTCTTCACACATACGTTGCGATGGAGGCAAATCATTATTGCTTTTTTCCACATTACTGCTCGTATTATGGGACCCAACACGCAACGAAACACTTGCTACCCACCTCGAAGACACGGGAGTAGCAAAACACTCTGACCATGTGACAACGAAACGTACCTGTATTTTAACGTGATGCCTCTCTGCCACCTCTTCACATGCTACCAAGTCCAATTCAGTGTAGTACTATCCACACTGCAATCCGACGTAGCATAAGGTGCTCATTGCAGCAGGGAGGGAGTAATTGCAAATAACAATCATTAATTGTGGCAAGAACTGTACCTAGAAAGTTAAAAAATATATATTCGACACTATCTGAACTTACACAGTTCTTGTTGTTATGAAATTCGGTCTCGGTAGTATTTGCACCACAGGATATCACTAATTACAATCGCCTGTGTTACGGTAAGAAACGTCATTCTACATATTCAGAACGGTTAAGTAGAGAGGGTGAGGCTTGTGATTCCTGTTCCACATGTGGTCATGCCTCGAAGGGTGATTTGAAATTTAGGCGGTGCACAGTGTCGCTCGGAGGATGTGCTGGTAAGGAGACGCCAGACCACACATGACATGTAGAATTCAGAAGAGCTCAGTGAGACTAGCGATGATATAACCAAATACTTAATGATCTCAGCGTCAGCTCCACTGCACTTCCTGTAAAAGAATCTTAATACTATCTAAATTTAGTGGAAGGGGTTCAAGGCTTTTCTGTTTTTAGTTAGCTGGTAAAATAACGTCGAAAAAGCAGTTAAGTTTACCATTAGAATTTTTATTCTACTCACAAAATATTGTTTATAAATTGCACTATTGATAAAAGGAAGTGTTTTAATACAGGATGGTAAAAACCAACTGCGTTCAACAAAAATGTGAACGAATATTCCCTGAATGGGTTTCCAAGTTCTACAATGGATCGAAGGATGACCTATGCCATATCACATCTGTAATCAAGGTTTAAATTAAGTTTCACAAAAGAGAAAACTATCAAAATGGTCTACAGTGACCCTCAATTACCTTTAATTACTTATCTAACTTGTCGTAAATCACAGTGGCTGATGTGGCTTCTCAATAACTATATAACAGAAAAATCATCGCGTTTCAGATTTTTACTTCAAGTGGCACATGTGAACACCATGAGCTTTAATTGACGATCGACACTAGTATTACGCTAAAAGGGGGGGGGGGGGGGTAACAGATGAGACTTCTGCAGTTCTGAGTGAAGCTTTATGCGCTGTTATGCGGCATCGCGTGCATTCGTTACCTTGTTGCTGTTCGTCAGGGGGCGGCGGCCGGTGCAGCAGTGATCCAGCTCGCCGTCTCGGAACTAACTAACCTCTCCTAACTTCTCCTTACTACCATTTACCGAAGTTGGTTTAAGAAAAAAACTATCTGGCTGTGTTTTCATCTGATCAATCAGTGTCTCAATGTTAACCTTAAACTCCGCCTACAAAAATTCTGTCTATCCAATGAGAAACGTTATAGTTTTTGTGGTGGGGCAATGTTTTTAAAGTTTGAAACGTAACAGAGACGCGAAAAAGTCTCACGCTAAAGCTTGCAGCTGGCGTTGTCCTAGTGGTTAGCTGGCAACGTGGGTGTCCAGTCCGTCCCTTATCGTAGGGCCTTCTAGCTTAACAAGGTTCTGCTCTCGGCTTCTGTTCTCGTTTCTCCCCTCGGAACTGCGTCTGTCTCACGGTGGGAAGGTATGACATCCATCTAGGCATTCTTGTGTTAGTCTGTGGTATTGCATTTGCTCACTCGTTACTCGTATTACTTTGGTTAATTCATTGTCACGATTTATTCGGAGCTATGTGACATACTACTGGATTTGCTTATCATGTCAGCGTTTTCATGGAAGGTGTTGGATTTGCCTGACACCTTACAACATGTAAGGCAAATTTCCATGAAAGAATGAAACATATTTGCTGTCCTTTATTGGTCGATACGTTTGATTATTATTTCCAGGATCGTATAAGTTATTTCAACAATGTGCAACTACAGTTCATTTGTGATAGCCGTCTGAATTAGCAGTGTAACGATGGTGATTGAAAATGGAGAACACCCAGTTTTTTTTGCTATTATTAAACATTTTCATTTCAAGAGCAGGAAGCCGGCCGCTGTGGCCGAGTGGTTATAGGCGCTTCAATCCGGAACCGCGCTGGAGCTGTGGTTGCAGGTTCGAATCCTGCCTCGGGCATGGATGTGTGTGATGTCCTTAGGTTAGTTGGGTTTAAGTATTTCTAAGTCTATGGGACTGATGACCTCAGATGTTGAGTCCCATAGTGCTTAGAGCCATTTGAACCATTTTCAAAGAGCAGGAGAAAAACTAAAAACAGAATAGCATGAAATTCACGCAGCGTTTACACCACCACTGAAGACCATTTACTTTTGGAGTAGTAGATTTAAACGTGGTCGGACAAGCACCAAGGACGAAGCGCGTTTCAGCCTTTCAGCTGAGGTCACCACGAAGGAAAGCATTTACAAAGTCCACGATATGCTAATAAAGACCGCCGATTTAAAATTCCAGAGATTGCTGAGACCGTAGGCATCTTTTCTGAGTCAGTGCGTTAAGAATTGACTATGAAACAGATGTGGGCGAGGTGGACACCGCTATTACTCACAATAGACCAAAACGCATCCGGTTCACCATTTCAACACAATGTCTGGTTATGTTTAATCGCAACCTGCAAGACTTTTTACGCCGATTTGTAACTGTTCATGAAACTTGGATCCATCTTTACGCACTAGAGTTAAAAAGGCAGTCAAAACAGTGGACAAAGGCTGGTGGAAGAGCACCGAAGAAGGCAAAGATCACTTTGTCAGCTGGTAAGGAGACGGCTACCGACTTTTGGGATTTGCAAGGAACAATCCTCACAGATTACTTGAAAAAAGGTAGAACAATAACTTGAGGTCATGTATACGTTCTTTGTTGGATCGTTTGAAACGTTAGTTGGCTAAAAAAAAGACTTGCATCAGAAAAGTGCCCTTTCACAAGGAGAATACGCCATTCTACACGTCAGTGATAACAGGGTGAAAATGAATGAAGTCGGCTCTGAATTGGTTCCTCATTCACTCTATTCACCAGACGTAGCCCAAGTGGCCTCTTCCTGTTCCCTAACATGAAATTTCGTCTTGTTGGGGAGAAATTTTCATTAAATGAGGATGCGATAGTTGGACTCGACGAGTATTTTGCTCAAAGAAGGCTTTGTCGACAAGTGAGGTTTGTTGTGTCCGAAAAACTTTTTTTCTTGCTTTTTTACCAGTCTTATTAAACCACACCGTTACTGTGTAATAGAAATAAAGGTCATTCTGTAGTCTCACTACGGTTCAATAGAGCACTCTGGGCCTGCTATCACCAACGGGAGAGTGCTGCTTTTGATCACTGGTCCACATGTGAACGTGCCTCAAAGGGTAATTTGAGAGTGAGATGGTGCACAATGTCTCTCGCGGAAGGCGTGCCTAATAGTGATGGCCAGTGCCCGTCAACACAAACTGATTATAGCTATGTAGAAACTACCCGTCATACGTGCCCTGTGGAGAACGCAACACAACAGTTTGATGACTTCTTGCAGAAAATTGCGAGGAGTATGTGACCTCAGGCGCGCACGTAATCATCCCCGCACGATCAGACTAGCCTCTAGACGCGATTATACCAACGGTAGAACCATTACAGCAGCATGCTATGGGGAGCAGATAGCAAAGGAAATAATTCTAGTGGAACATGGACATGGACTAATGAAGTCGGAACTTTTTAATCAGCGAGTAAAAGAATACAGCCTATTTCGATCCAGTCCTGTATTTGCGTGAAAAATAGCTGCCACCACCCTTAGCAGAGGATTGGGGTACTAAAAGCATTGGTGTACAGGGTGCGCACCACCTCGGACGCAGAGAGTCTGCCCCATGAGCTAGAACACCTCAAAACTGTATTTCGGAAAAACGGGTACTCGGAACGGCAGATCAGACGCGCTCTCCGCCCCACCTCTACAGTACAGCGTGTGGAGACGGAAGAAGTCACGGAGGAAGAGATAGCCACCGCCTATATACTGTATACTGGCGCACTATCGGGGAAAATAGGACGAATATTGAGAAAACACCGAGTAGAAACTGTCTGTTGTCCACCAAATAAAACACGAACATTATTGGGAAGTATCAAAGATGATCTCTATTTGCGGAGGGTCGGCATATACCCGATTGTGTGTGAATGTGGGAAGACTTATAATGGACAGACAGTGCGCACCATCGAAGAGCGTTGCCGAGAACATCAGAGGCACACTCGACTTGGGTACCCCAACAAGTCGCTGGTCGCAGAGCATCGTTTCTCCGAAAATCACGAAGTGGACTACCAACATGCCAGGGTCTTGGCACAGACATCTAAATACTGGAACGGCGTCGTTAGAGAGGCTATCGAAATTCGTAACAGGGATGGACTCATCAACCGAGATTGCGGCTACAACCTCAGCAGGGCGCAGGAACCATCACTGAGTCTAATTAAAAAGACGCTCAGCAAAGGAAACAAACAGGCGACTAGGGCGGGCGGAAGAGGCAATCACACCGACGCCACCACAGACGCCGACGCCAACGTCTCAGCGACCGCTGTAGCTCGGGCGCGGACCGCGGAGAGAATGCCGAGCGAGAGGATGGGATTTAATAAGGCCGCCCGCCCTCAGGACCTCAGTTCGTCAGCGCACCTGACGATGGCGACATGTCTGATCGCCGAAATATTGTGCCCGTTGGACACTATGGACCGGCAGTACACCCGTGGACTGTTCCAGCAGTCATATAGAGTTCAGACTTCAATTCTGTTTCTAATGATCTCATGTTCAGTCTAGCGTTAAACTCACATTTCCTTCTCACTGTTTAAAACAGAAAACGCAAGGAGCGATGGACACCAGTAGATACTGTGAAAGCGTGGATATGGCCATCAGCCGCCGCACATCTCTAACGGGCAGTCTCATTGGTTTAGCAGCGGAGTGTACCAATCACATTTTGGGCATGTACAGTGTACGAATATCACACATCTTTCATGGCTAACGAGAGTACCTCTATAGTTGTGAAATATATGATTCATCCACAAATGTAATCAGCGTCAATGTTCGATATCAATGTGCGATAACCTCCTAAAAACAGCAGGTAACAGCACTAGCAGCGGAGGGAATATAAAGTGTGTCGGAAGGACGTGGAAAACGACACAGTTGTTGTCCTAATGCAGAAACGGAGCGAAAGTGCATTATCATTGCCTTTCGGGCAAAGGGTGGAAGAATCTTCAAAACTGCTGAGTCTGTAAACTGCTAGTGTGCTGCTGCGTTTATTGTATACGGTGTACGACAAAATGGCGTTATCCAAAACCAGCGCCGATGCAGATAGGTTCTCCATAGACCATAGATGAGACGTGTGAATGATGGCTGAAGTGATGTGTATGGGCGAATAGACGTGCAACAGTTGAGTAACTGACCACTCAGATGAACCAACTACCAACAGTGTGTTCTCAACGACGGTTCACCGAACATTTCTATGTAAGGGCCTCCACAGCAGGCGAGTGATTCACACCCGCATGCTGACTGTTGTTAAAACGAGGGCTGGAAAACCCAGTACCGCAACATTTCCGCAATTATGGACGTCTGCAAAGACAGCATTGCTCAATATTTCTGCAGGAATCTTCGAACTACTTGTTGAGACCGTATCAAGTCGATGCATTACACCAGGCAGAAGGAGGTCCTATATGACATCGAGTGGTATCCCGTGACTTTCGTCATATCGTCTTACTACCATTAAGCCACGCAGCTCGTCTGCCTGTCGACAATTAGTGCTGCCTGTGCCGAGTCAGGGCACGCGGCTAGTTTTATATAAACAATTCGTACTCGTCTCGTATTTGTTCCAAGTGACAGAACTATTACAGGCAAACAAACGTGAAGCATCACTCTTTCCTTTTTGAAAGAAAATTAATTTTGAAGTGTTAGCAAGGAGTTTTGAACAGGCAACGTGCAAAAAGGTTCAGACGATCGAGCGCCTGGTTTAGTCGCTTACTGGTACAGACAATACGTACCCACATCTAATTGAATTATATTTTACCCTTTTCGGAGTTACTAACAGGGTAGTCCAGAAAGTAATACACCACTTTTTTTTCCTTCAACAATTCTTTATTGGGCATAATGATAATAACACACACGAAAGAATGGTGTTTATCTACTGCACTGTGTGAAACACTTCCTCATCGTCCGTAAACCGTCTTCCACGAATGGCATCCTACCCTAGGTCAGGGTTGAAGGGTGGATGGGATAACACTGTCCAACCCTGGTTCGCGATGTGTTCAACAGTCTGAAGACTTGTGTGGGACAGAGCATTATCGTGTTGCAGCAAAATATCTCCTGGGTTGCTGTGGAGCTTAAGTCGCCGGAAGCACCTCTCGAATTTTGTACATGTGTTAACATATGGTCTGAATTAAACGTACCGCCTCTTGGCATCACATCAGTGGGAATCACACCTTCACAGTCAGATCATGATCTTACCAGAAGAAACAGTTGCTTTGAATTTTTTCTTCTGTGGAGTGTGGGAATGGCGTCACTCCGTCGGTTGTCGCTTTCTTTATATCTAAAAATGGTGAACCCAGGTTTCATCACCAGTCACAACACGGGACAAGAAGGGCGTCCCCTCAGCTTCAAAGCGTTGAAAAAAATAGAGTTTTTTTTTTCTTCTGTGCGATTTGTCTTCCATCGTTAGACACTGCGAGACTCAAGTTGCACACTCTTGAATATCGAGGAGTGCAGATAAGTGCAGCCACACTTGTTTGCAGATCGACAGATGCAGCGCCAACTGCTGAGTAATAATGCGTCTGTCCACACGATTGACAATATCAGGTTTTCAGCAACATGTCAGGTGTGACAGCCGTGAATACTCTCCCCGGCCGCTGCAAATGGTGGACGTCCGACCTGCCGCATTCTGATGACCTCACTCTCCTAAGTGTGCTTCTGTCGACAGAAGATGCTCCATAGACGTTGCATAAGCTTTTGTGAATATTCCCCAGTTTCTTCCCCCGCAGCGAGACATTCAATGACGACACGTTGCTTGTAACATACATCACCTACAGTCGCCGTTTTCAAACTGTCCTGCAGCTACGCTATCTGTCGGAAAGTGACGGCAACTTGGCGCGCTCAATCAGAAGACTTCAGATAATAGACACTCTATGTGATCAAATCTATCCGGACACCCGGCTCAAAGTTCGTGGCTATCTCCATCCGTAATGCTGGAATTTTATATGGTGCAGGCCCACCCGTTAGCCTTGATGACAGGTATCATTCTTGCAGGCATACGTCAGTCAGGTGCTGGAAGGTTTCTTGGGGAATGACAGCCTCTTCTTGACGGAGTGCTGCACTGAGGAGAGGTATCGATGTCGGTAAGTAAGGCCTGGCACGAAGTCGGCGCTCCAAAACATCCCAAAGGTGTTCTTCAGGATTCAGGTCTGGACTCTATGCGGGCTAGTCCATGACAGGGATGTTATTGCCGTGTAACCACTACGCCACAAGCTGTGCATTATAGACAGGCACGGCAGGCGTGGCAGAGCGGTTCTAGGCGCTTCAGTCTGGAACCGGGCGACCGCTACCGTCGCAGGATCGAATCCTGCGTCGGGTATGGATGTGCGTGATGTCCTTAGGTTAGTTTGGTTTAATTAGTTCTAAGTCCTAATGGACTGATGACCTCAGATATCAAATCCCATAGTGCTCAGAGCCATTTGAACCATATAAATAGGGGCTAGATCGTGTTGAAAGATACAGTCGCTATCCTCGAATTCCTCTTCAGCAGTGGGAAGAAAGACGGTTCTTAAAACATCAATGTAGGCCTGTGTTACTGCCACGAAAAGCAACAAGAAGAGCAAGCCCCCTGCATGAAAAACACGACGACTACACCATAACACCACCACCTCCGAATTTTACTATTGGCACTACCCACGCTGGCAGATGACGTCACCGGGCATTCGCCATACTCACACCCTGTCATCGGATCGCCACATTGTGTACCGCCATTCGTCAGTCCACACAACGGTTTTCCACTGCTCAATCGTCCAATGTTTACCCTCCTTACTCCAAGCGAGGCGTCGTTTGCATTTACTGGCGTGATTGGTGGCTTATGAGCAGCCGATCGACCAAGAAATACAAGTTATCTCATCTCCCGCCTAGCTGTTATAGTACTTGCAGTGGATCCTGATGCAGTTTAGAATTCCTGTCTGCGTATTAGATATTAGGACCCTCTTCAACTCTCGTCGGTATCTGTCAGTCAACAGACGAGGTCGGCCTGTACCCTTTTGTGCTGTACATGTCAATTCACGTCTCCACTTCACTATCCATCGGAAACAGTAGACCTAGGAATGCTTAGGAGTGTGGAAATGTCGCGTACAGATGTATGACACAAATGAAATCACCTGACCATGTTTGAAGTCCGCGAGTCCCTCGGTGCTCGCCACTCTGTTCTGTCAACGATGTCTAAAGACTACTGAGGTCGGTGATATGGCTTACCTGGCGGTAGATGGCAGCACAATGCACCTAATATGAATAACGTATGTTTCTGAGGGTGTCTGGATACTTTTGATCACATAGTGTACGTAGCGTTTCACATTTGTGGCATGGTTTTCGATTGAGAAACAAAATGCGGTGCGCTATCTTCTGGGCAACACACGCATTTTAATGGACGGTATAGTGGCCCCGCTCGCACTGTCCAGGCGCCAGACACTTGCTGCGCTGCTCACAGCGTGCGCTGTGAAGATGTGAGTAAACGGCGTTACACGTCCGCGCTTGTGTGCTGCAGTCATACTGAGCCGGCCGGATACGCCGCCGGTGTGGGAGGTGCAGCGCCGGCTCGGCTGACCTGTGTAAGCGCTTGCGCCCTCTGAGGCAAGCGCAGTCGCCTGCCATGCCTGCCCGGCTTCGCTTTAATCTCTGGCCGCCGCTCAGGCGTCGGTGCGGAGCGTCCATTAGCTGTCTGTGAGCCGCCGCCAGCGCGCGTGTGCATGCGTTCGCGAACGTTCGCACGCGTTCGCGGACGCTCGCCGGTGACGTCGCACGCAGGGCGGCTCTCACGGTAGCCGTAAGACGTGCCTCGCCACGCCGCCGCTAACGCGTTTAGTCGCAAGTGACGTCGGCGCACATCAAAGCCGACGACAGTCGCCGACGGCGCGGTGAATGTTGTAACAACTCGCAATTACGTATGCCGGCCGCGAGTGGGTTTCTCAACTTTTCTTTTTTTTTTTTATTCCGGGTTTCGTCTAAATTCAGTTAAAAATTATCATTGCAAGTTACAGTGACCGCCGCGGTCCGGTGAATATTTAAAAACCTGCTCGCTGACCTTTTGCCGTCGCGTTCAGAGTTCACCTTGACTACGTGTGAAAGCCTAGCCTTTTAATGCTCTTCGGACTGTGCTTAAAGACGGGAAAGAGAAGTAGTTCTCTCTTGTAAGTGGGCACTTGTAACTTTACAGTACTCTCAAAACTGTCACAAGTGTTCAAACAAACAAGTGAATAACCCACACGGGTGCATCAAAAGGTAATTTTAAACCCACAAAGCTAGTGATTTTCACTCTTTCATCTTTCGAACGTGTACGTAACAAGAAACACAGAATGAGCATACAGTTTTTCCCTGTGCAGCATCTCCACCCTTACAACGAACCACATCAGTACGAGTCGCTACTTCACTCTTTAGTAAGGTTCTTCTCAAAGTGGTGTGTTACCTAACACGAAAAATATTAGCTGATAATGACTACCACGTCCATCAGGAGGGAGACAGAACATGAGTGACTGGGAGGTGCAGAGATCAGCATTCTATGGGATGTATGTATTACACTTCACAAAATGGCGTCGACATTCAAGAAATGCTCGAAACCAGCCAACAGCTTGCACCATGAAGCTTAAATTAAAAATGGCGTCCTAGTGATCACAAAGGTTCTCACCGCCAACATCAACGGCGCTCTCCTTGGGAGTTACAAATCGTGCAGGGCGTTCAGCTAGATGAGCACTTTTAAAGAACGCATATAGAAACATATTGCTGAGACGGGGTGATTAGAACCGATGGAATGTGATGGCACGCAACCGAGCTCAAAACAGTCGGGATTAGCCGAGCGGTCTTAGGCGCTGCAGTCATGGACAGTGCGGCTGGTCCAGGCGGAGGTTCGAGTCCTCCCTCCGGCATAGGTGTGTGTCTTTGTCCTTAGGATAATTTAGGTTAAGTAGTGTGTAAGCTTAGGGACTGACAACCTTAGCAGTTAAGTCCCATAAGATTTCACACACATTTGAACATTTTTTCAAAACAGTCTGCTGTGGAGCTTACCGTGAAATTGGCTATCCTTTAAGGTGTAGCTGCAGTTTGTGCGGTAATGTGTTTTATAGGCACGGAAAACAAAATCAGAGATCCAGAGACTCAATTTGTCCATTGGTTTCAGGTTGTATGAACTGAAACGTCACAAACTTTTTCAGAAGGGACAGTTTGCTGTGAAAGAGACAACTGTTGCCATTAGCAGCCACTCTTGTCGTTACATGGTACATAAAATGTGGATCCTCGAATGTCGTAAACATCATTGGCCTATTGCGACTTCGCACTCAAAAGGTTCCGTGTTAGCCTGAAAGGCCCCAGTAACTGGTTGTAACAGACTGACCGTACATGTCAGGGTTGGTGGTGGTAAGTTCCTATAGGTCCAAACTGCTGAGGTCATCGGTCCCCATTCTTACACACTACTTAATCAAACCTAAAACTAACCTACGCTAAGGACAACTCATACACCCATGTCCGTGGGAGGACTCGAATCTCTTACGAGGGGAGCCGCACGAACTGTGGCAAGGCTCCTGAGACCGCGCGGTTACTCCATGTGACATGTGATGTTACTCGTTGGAGATATACAACAGGAACACTTCACAATGTTTCTAGTTCTCCTACCTGAAGTCTTATAAACACATTCGTCTCGCTACAAAACATAATACTTGGCGTTTCTTCGTTTATGATGTGGTGCTGAACTGAAACAGTCGTAGGAAAGTACAGGAGTACCTTTTAGTAAAGAACACTTAAAATTTGTTGCAAAGTGTTATAACCAGACGAGAACAACTTTCATCTGGCCATTATTCTGGGTTCGCCGGCCGCGGGTTCTAGGCGCTCAGTCCGGAACTGCGCGACTGCTACGGTCGCAGGTTCGAGTCCTGCCTCGGGCATGGATGTGTGTGATGTACTTAGGTTAGTTAGGTTTAAGTAGTTCTAAGTTCTACGGGACTGATGACCACAGATGTTAAGTCCCATAGTGCTCAGAGCCATTTGAACCATTTGAACCATTATTCTGGGTTCTTAGAGTGCTCTTGGAAATGGCTCATTAAACTGGAAGACATGAAATGTTGATTAGCTTTGTTATATAGATTAATAAAAGATTTACTTAACTTTGACAAGCTTCTATACCACAAGAGTATCACATAATTAACAACTATCATTGGCTATGAAAATATCAGTTGATGGACTAATTAAAAAACTGCTCCGTTTAGGAACAATGTTAAACATTTTGTTAAGCACGAGATCATCAGGAACATTAGGAACTCATTGGTCCTACATTAATATGTACACTCCTTCGGATGACGTCACGAACTGGGACTGAGCTCTCGCATGCTCGACGCTACAATGACCTGTCTGTGAAAAAACTGCTATGATGAGAAGAAGGCAAGTATTGGTTCTACTTCTGGACACAGCAACTATGCTTTGCACATGAGATATTACACAACATAACCTTGTGTATATCAGTGTCTGACACTTGTGAACAATAGTAGTAAATTAACACAATCTTACATTCTCATTAATTACATGTGAACACATTAGTGCCGGCCCATGTGTAAGTGTCTCTGATAAAAGTTTAACAAGCTTTTTCAAAACAACTATTCAATGATTTATGGTTCATGAACTCCCCCCCTCAAGGCTCAGGCCTGCATGTCAGTGCCTCTGCCACCGGAAGAAAACCGTTTCTGTGTGGAGGTTTTCTTATAACCACAACCCAGGAAACGCATGCTGCCTTATATGGTCGAGCTTCAGTCAATAACTCACTGGTGAGGACACTGTTTCCACGTGGGTTGTGACACTATAACTCGTCATAACCACGCCCTGCCCAGATAGTACGTCTTGTATCATATTGCACCATATTACGATTTACCGAATACCAGTTTCATTTAATATGATTATACGCCTGATTACAGTAATTTATTTCTGAGCAACAATTATCCACTTCGTTGTAAACGATAGTTTAACTGATAAGGTTTTTGTGGATGAAATTCCACACATACTCCGATTGTTGGCCGTAGAACATCTAGGAGATATAGGAGATACCCAATTTCTCAAGCTGTATTTGCCAACATCTCTGCCGTGACTGCTTCTAAGCATATCGTATTTATACTCTGAGTGTTTGCACATTATCAGCTGATTGGACGTGGTGAACGTGGTGGCCATGATGTTGGACTGTCTCTGTCGATCTATCATTCCAGGATGCTTTCATGCAAGAACTGGCAAACAAATAACCTCCGGCGTAGTTGTGCACCATTGCGAACTAACATCCTGAAGATGTTCGGACTCACATGCGGTTCCTCTTCGTCGAAATGTCTTGGCTCAAACTCGTTGGGGGCTTAACAGCACGTGTCACATTACACGCACTAAATTAGACACTTGTGATCCTTTTGTTAAATTATCTGGCTGACGGCAAGTTTACGAAATACAAAGTTAACATATAATAACAGTAATAATAATACTGTGAACTAAATTAATAACACATAAATGATGTAGGCCACACAGTTGCGTCTTTGTTACACTAATGTTTACTCAGAAAGCAAACTAATACCGAAAGTGACCGTATTTGTAGTTACTGTCACATTCGAGCGCATATCCATTCGACACAGTTCAGGAGTTAACAGTCTCATCGCGAATAGGCGCGCGGCTGCTCACCGCTCAGACACGCGTTACCACACAAAGCGAAATTTGATGTGTGTCAGCGAAAAACTTGGGATGTTGATCAAGCATGATGCCCGAAGGCTTGTTTATACTTTTAAAAGGCCACACTCGCGGATTCACCAAGTTTAGCAGAAAATTTGATGTTCGATGACATGACGTTGCTCTAGATTCCGTTCTCCCATTGTCGAAACACAAAACAAAATCACAACTTTGCTGGTGTTGGTCTCATGAATCACATGACGGCTGTACGGAGATTAGCTTCGGACTCAGCATCCAGAAGGGATGAACACACCGGTCTACGCAAATAGAACAACGCAGCGTTGCCAGATCGCTCACAGTGTTGTCAGCCGCATGACTTATCTCACACACCTTGTAGATGTAGATTGCCATTGATGGAGAATCAGTTGTAAAATTAAGTTAGCTGTAGTAAACAGCGATGGTCGTTTTTGGAGAGAGGAATGTCGCAATTCATCCTTGATAGTTTGTGATATCACAACGAAAATATTTTCCTGGAGCAGCTTTTACACTGCTGGCGCACCCAAACTTGCGACGTCTCGAGGAGACGGCGTCGGTTCCTCAGTTTCACTTCCACGAAGCACAGTTCAACCCACCCTCGGAGCCCTACGCAGGTCTACGCCGCCTCATTACGGCACAAAGCGGACAATGCTGGCGCCAAGATTAGCCGCCTTGTCTGCCATCTTCATTTGACTTGGCCACGGGGCCTGTCCGTCTGTGGTGGAAATGAGCGCTCGTTTAGATATGTTCCCGCTCCGTGCCAGACGCTCACCCTTCCCCCTCCATTTCCATTCCGCTGAACCTGCCGAGCCACCTTCACCAGCCCCCGACCATCCCCCTCCCTCCCACCAGCCACAACCAACAACTTAATGGGACCCCTTCCCCGGGAGTCACCGTTCTCTGCGACTCTACGTGATCACGTCTAGGGATGTACCGGCCCATAGCCTCCGGAGTATACGTTGTCACGTCCGAAACTGCAGACTACCCACAGTGTCAACCTCCTCTATCCTGTGCAAACCTCTTCGTCTCTGCATAGCTATTGCAACCAACATAAATTTGAACGTGCTTGTTGTAATCATCCTTTGGTCTCCCTCTACAATTTTCACTCATATGAAGCATTTGATTTTATTATTGTTATAATTCTACTCTGGTAACTTACATGTAGTTACGTTTAGTAACAAAAAGATCATCCATTTCTAAAAAACACTAATGTTTAACAAACACATTTGCTAAATATTCAATGATCCCATTTAAGACAAAGAATCTTTCAGAGAACATAAAGGTGGTGTACGGAAAGCCACTGAGAATATATGAAGGAGCACTGTTTTTCTATCTTCAGCCACCTCTTGTTCTTAATCTCTTGAGCAGTGCAGACCTGAGGTGTATAAGCAATAACTGTTTGTGGAATACATGTTATTTACATCTATATGTTTGATTCCATAATTAATCCAAGTCACTGCCTTGTCTCATTACCGCTAATGCAGTTTACGTTGTAGGTAACACACGTTTCATAAAACAGCAGGCGAGGTAGGTTTCGAATTTTCCGGACGCTAACGATTGGACACAATTGGTGTTCTTTCGTTAATTACTTATCAGCTAAGTGCTCAAACCCTCATGATGTACTTGTTCCGGTCATTCCTCAGCTGTATGAAACTTTTTGCAATGAAAATTATGCAAGTCTGATCGATCGCATGAAACACGATGATGAATTTCTATAAGATTTCTTTCCTGCGATGCACCAAATTGTGCTCATCCTAGTAAAATTATCCATCATTAATATGGTTGCCTCCATGTTGCGGCTGTTCTATTTGCAAATTGTTAAACTGTCGACGCATCTTGAGGAAATCTGTTTTAATCCACAAGGAGGGAATGCCAAACACCTCACACGATTTAATGTGACGATGCTTGATGACTTGGGATGTCCCCTATCAAGTGGTCCCAACTTTTGGTCAAGTTTTAATGTAAAATTCTTCTCTGACAAATTCGATTTAGTAATCATCAGTAGTTATTCTATCAACCAATCTAATCTTCAGTTAGATATTCTATCTAACCATCAAATCTTCAGCTTTCTATTGTAGCACCATACTCCAGAAACCTCTATTCCCTTCTTGTCTGAACTGTTTATTGTGCGCGCCTCACTTGCGAACATTGCTACTCACCAGACAAACACATTCTGAGAAAACTTTTTATTAATTAAATTTACATTGGATGTTAACAAATTTCTTTTCCCCGGAAACGGTTTTATTGCTACTGAAATTCTGCTTTACATATTCTCTCTTCTCCGGCCGTTGTCAATTACGAGTATTTTGTTGGCCGAATACAAAACTTCTCTACTACTTTCAAAGCCTCATTTCATAATCTAATACCATCAACATCTCCTGATTTTATTAACTTCCCATATTTTACTTGTGTTGGTATTCATCTTCTAAGCTTTTTTCACGGCACTTGTGAATGCAGTGCAGTGCCTGACCGAGCTCCAAAGTTGCCTACAAACCTCTGAGTTTCGGATCGTGTTATTTCTTCTCCATAGCTGTAAGTGTTTTTCCCAAATTCCACTTCCTTTTCCTTTACTGTTTGGACAACGTACTGACTGAATAATGCGGAAGTTAAGCTACTGCCCTTTTCACTCCGTTATCAACGACTGCCGGAGTTATTCTAACCTTTTATATGCATGCGAAGTTGTTTTAATGGAAGACTGAACTGCCTCCATAGGTTTCCCGTTGAACTTTGGTCTGTTGTCGGACAATACGTTTCCGAAAGTAGACTGGCGTGCTGTTGAGAACGAAAGTACTGTGTCACTGCCAAGTAACATACACTATGTGATCAAAAGTATCCCAACACCTGTCTGGAAATGACTTCAAGTTCGTGGCGCCCTCAACCGGTAATGCTGCAATTCAGTATAGTTTTGGCCCACCCTTACGTTCAGTCAGGTGCTAGAAGGTTTCTTGGGGAATGGCTGCCTATTCTTCACGGAGTGCTGCACTGAGAAGAGGTATCGATGTCGGTCGGTGAGGCCTGCCACGAAGTCGGCGTTCCAAAACATCCCAAAGTGTTCTATAAGACTCAGGTCAGGACTGTGCAGGCCAGTCCATTACAGGGATGTTACTGTCGTGTAAGCACTCCACCACTGGCGGTGCATTATGAACAGATGCTTGATCGTGTTGAAAGACGCAATCGCCATCCCCGAATTGCTATTCAACCGTGGGAAGCAAGAAGGTGCTTAAAACTTCAATGCAGGCCTGTGCTGTGATAGTGCCACGCAAAATAAGAAGGGGTGCAAGCCCCCTCCATGGAAAGCACGACCACATCATAATACCACCGCCTCCGAATTTTACTATTGGCACTACATACTCTGCAGATGACGTTCACTGTCATTCGCTATACACACACCCTGCCATCGGATCACCACATTGTGTACCTTGATTCGTCACTTCTCGCAACGTTTTTACACTGTTCAGTCCTTACACTAAACGAGGCGTCGTTTGGCATTTACCGGCGTGATGTGTGGCTTATGAGCAGCCACTCGACAATGAAATTCACGTTTTCTCACCTCCCTCGTAACTTTCATAGTAATTGCAGTGGATCCAGATGCAGTTTGAAATTCCTGTGTGATTGTCTGTCTATTACACATTATTACCCTCTTCTACTGTCGGAGGTCTCTGTCAGTCAACAGACGAGGCTGGCCTGTACACGTTTGAGCTGTACGTGCCCCCTTCCTGTTTCCACTTCACATCGGAAACAGGGGAATTAAGAATGTTGAGGAGTGTGGAAATCTCGCGTACAGACGCATGGTACAAGTGACACCCGATCACCTGACCGCGTTCAAAGTCCGTGAGTTCCACGTAGCGCCCCATTCTGCTCTGTCACGATGTCTAATGACTACTGAGATCACTGATATGGAGTACCTGGCAGTAAGTGTCAACACAATGCACCTAATATGAAACACGTATATTTTAGGGAGTGTCCGGATACTTTTGATCACATAGTGTAGCTTCATGAAATCTGGGCCTCACATAGGAAGAACTTCTACAAGCTAGTACAGAAGGTGACTGACAGAAAACGTAATGAGACCAAGAGGAGACAGAGCGTAACTGCGCATTGTAATTGTCCCCTGGAGAGAAACAGGTTGGGCATAGTTCTTAACAGGGTACTTAGTCATCATGGACAGCAACCATACACTGCAACGTTCCCCTCTACTAGACACAAGGTTCGAAAGTAGTCCCCGTGGTAGAGCGTTGCATTCTTCCAGCATGCCATTGAGGACTGTGGACGGGCGTTGGCGTAGGTGGAACTGTTACAAGTGGTCTCCCCGAAGCATCCGATGCGTGCTCGAAGGGATTTAAATCGGCGAACTTGGCAGGCCAGTCGATGCGCTGAATATCCTTTCGTCCCAAGACCTCCTCCACCTGCACAGTTCCATTGAAATCAGGGCCGAATGCACCGACATGCACTCTCATGCACAATAGATACGGTGTCACAATAACGTTCATCGGTCAATGTGCCGTGTACAAAGATTTTATGGTCAATACATCGTTCAAAATTGTCCTCCTCACACAATAACACTTACAGTACCAAAACGATCATGTTCGACTATCGTTCTTGGAAGAAATGCGGGCTCTCGTGCGGCGAGAGATGGGAACACGTAATGGACCCAGGATCAGAGATTTTAAGTAGGATCCAAATCAGGGTAGCCATCACAGTTTTTTTAACTGGACTTAATGGAGATATCTCGCGCTCCCGCGGTCGATATAGCCTGCACTGAGCTACATGCACATACGTCAGAGACGCTATGTTACTATATGTATTCACAAGGTGCTGAAGCCTCAGAAGAAAGGAGATAGCAATTAACTCGACGAACATTTACTGTATTCTTTATTTTGTAATTGTGTCTCTATATCACAGTCGCTAATTTAATTATAGAGGAGCGAGTTTAGGGCTATCGTCGATGCCGGTGAACAATCAAGCTTCTGCTCAGACAAGCGCCAAAAATAGTCTACTGGACACCGTATCATGATGTGCCAATCTCTCCATTTTTCGCTCTCCTGATAATCTAATCATCCGTGCTGCCAGTTAATATTAACTATTGCGTCGCCCAGGTGAAGTCTGTCGAAATTTTTCTCATGTTTTGTGTGATTGTTGATTTATCATGTCAGTACTATTATCGTTATTCAGTCGGTATGATCCACTCACAGATACAGGGTGTTTCAAAAATGACCGGTATATTTGAAACGGCAATACAAACTAAACGAGCAGCGATAGAAATACACCGTTTGTTGCAATATGCTTGGGACAACAGTACATTTTCAGGCAGACAAACTTTCGAAATTACAGTAGTTACAACTGTTAACAACAGATGGCGCTGCGGTCTGGGAAACTCTATAGTACGATATTTTCCACATATCCACCATGCGTAGCAATAAAATGGCGTAGTCTCTGAATGAAATTACCCAAAACCTTTGACAACGTGTCTAGTGGAATGGCTTCACATGCAGATGAGATGTACTGCTTCAACTATTAAATTGTTTCTGGATTCTGGCGGTACACCTGGTCTTTCAAGTGTCCCCACAGTAAGAAGTCACAGGGGTTCATGTCTGGCGAATAGGGAGGCCAATCCACGCCGCCTCCTGTATGTTTCGGATAGCCCAAAGCAATCACACGATCATCGAAATATTCATTCAGGAAATTAAAGACGTCGGCCGTGCGTTGTGGCCGGGCACCATCTTGCATAAATCACGAGGTGTTCGCAGTGTCGTCTAAGGCAGTTTGTACCGCTACAAATTCACGAAGAATGTCGAGATAGCGTGATGCAGTAATCGTTTCGGATCTGAAAAATGGGCCAATGATTCCTTTGGAAGAAATGGCGGCCCAGACCAGTACTTTTTGAGGATGCAGGGACGATGGGACTGCAACATGGGGATTTTCGGTTCCCCATAGGCGCCAGTTCTGTTTATTGACGAAGCTGTCCAGGTAAAAATAAGCTTCGTCAGTAAACCAAATGCTGCCCACATGCATATCGCCGTCATCAATCCTGTGCACTATATTGTTCGCGAATGTCTCTCGTGCAGCAATGGTAGTGGCGCTGAGGGGTTGCCGCATTTGAATTTTTTATGGATAGAGGTGTAAACTCTGGCGCATGAGACGATACATGGACGTTGGCGTCATTTGGACCGCAGCTGCAACACGGCGAACGGAAACCCGAGGCCGCTGTTGGATCACCTGCTGCACTAGCTGCGCGTTGCCCTCTGTGGTTGCCGTACGCGGTCGCCCTACCTTTCCAGCACTTTCATCCGCCACGTTCCCAGTCCGTTGAAATTTTTCAAACAGATCCTTTATTGTATCGCTTTTCGGTCCTTTGGTTACATTAAACCTCCGTTGAAAACTTCGTCTTGCTGCAACAACACTGTGTTCTAGGCAGTGGAATTCCAACACCAGAATAATCCTCTGTTCTAAGGAATAAACCATGTTGTCCACAGCACACTTGCACGTTGTGAACAACACACGCTTACAGCAGAAAGACGACATACAGAATGGCGCACCCACAGACTGCGTTGTCTTCTATATCTTTCACATCACTTGCAGCGCCATCTGTTGTTGAAATTTGTAACTACTGTTGTTCCAAGCATATTGCAACAAACGGTGTATTTCTATCGCTGCTGGTTTAGTTTTTACTGCCGTTTCAAATATACTGGTCATTTTTGAAACACCCTGTATATTACAGTACTGTAATATTATATGTATGATATTTTCAAGAACTACTAGCCTTCAACCACTATTTGTAAATCACAGTTCTTGTACTATTTTTTATACGCATCGTTAATCTTTCAAAGTACGGGACACAAATTTGGCCACTAATTATGGACAGAAATCTGATGTTCTGGTGTACCAAATTCCGAATAGAACATTTTGTATTGGTTTCAGTTTTATTTTGAAGCTTGGCTACCGGCAAAGGACTCCCTAGAGCCATGTTTTCGAAAATGTGTTCCGTGGAACTCTCGTGTTCCGTGACAAATGTGTAAGTACTCCAAGAAAAACTACTAATAGAGCGGCGTTTGCTCTTCCGACATTTTTCCTAATATTGGAAAAGTTAGCATGATTCCTGTGTTCTTAGTTATGATTTAAAACTTAAGTAATTACAGAATAAAATAAGTTTTTTTCTCATTTTTAGTTTTCTTTAATTATGTTAGCCTTGAAAACAAACAAGTTGTTGCATCGGAGTACCAGATATCTCAAATGTTGCACCAGAAGAACAGTTAAATATCCCCCAGCTCTTGAGGCTAACCGTAATAGCAGTGGGTGCATTTATACATTATAAAATACGTAAAACTGACAATTCACAAAATGGCAACCGAGTATTGTTGCGATGAGAATCATGTCGGTTTTGTATCTGCATTACAGTTAACTGGTTAACTAATAATAATACCGTTGGTTTTAAACGAAGAAAACTGCAACGTCACAACCTAGAAGCAATGTGCATTTTATACATTATTCTGTATCTGAATGAGCATCCTCCTTTGTTTGACGTAACTCTGGACAATGTATGAAATCTTCGTTGATTGTTTTGGCCACGACTGTTCTGATTCTTAAGGAAAAAAAAAAAAATAATTATTTGAATTCACTAAGCATAATATGTTTCCGAACGCCTATTATACGTCAGGGAATGTGTATTACCCTATATCAGAACGTTGGGACGAAATGTCAGTTACGCCTGGGCATATTTTCACATCTTCGGTGAAGTGCAAGTTTTCCTGGAGCTTTTTCCACGTTCCACTGACATCAGGTAAGATTCTACACGTTATAACTAAAGCAGAGGCTGCACGAACGTAACTCACTTTTATTCAACTTAGTTTATTCAACTTTAACCAGTTTTTTCAATTGTTTGTGGTGATACTGCATTTCGAAATACAACGGTATTACTAACGAAACTACGTAGATAAATTGCAAATTTTAAAAGTGATTAAGTAAGGAAACTACAATACTAATTTTATTCATATTTTACTGCCGTCGTTATCTATATATAGCTTATAATAGGAATGATTTATGGAACGTATGCATACAGCCTCAGTTTTTATTTATGTTTGCAGATTAAAAATCCACACGTTGCGCCAGATTTCCAACCAACTCACGTAAGTACTTCGGCGAAGTTTGAGATGTGTTTTTCATTTTAATCACTAACCCACAAAATAAATAATGCTTACAGATTTTGTCTTGAGTCAATGATCATTTTACAGCTTTGAGGTTTCATTCACAAATTATTTTTCGATTAAATACAGCATTAAATGGCTAGCATCCATGGCTAGCAGGAATTTCTGACGTTAGCATCAATGATGAACCTTGTAAAACATTATCCACAAACTGTTAGGATCTGATCAGACGTGCTTTTGTTCATTATTTTGACTACAAACAGGAATGATTAAACAAAACCCTGACAGGACCTTAAATGCTTTTTTGTCCTGTATTGTCTGGGGAACTATTTCTTCTGTCGCATCGTATGTTCATATTGTCAGCAATGGACCAATCTTGGGTATTTTCGTTTCAAAGCTTTCGTCAAACTCAGAATCTCGATTAACGTAGTCTTTTCAGCGTTTTTGAAGGAACTTAAATGCAGATACAAGCAAGCTTGTAGGCACATAATATATTATAACGCGAGAAATACAAAAGTGAAATCGGCGATGAGTTTAGCGCTATACTGTAATGGACGCGTAGGAGCTATTCATGTATTCAAGGCCATAATATTCAAATATTCTCAAACCGCGCCCCACTTCTCCACACGCAGAAACACACAACAACAACAACAACAACAATAATAATAATAATAATAATAATAATAATAAAACGCACACACAAGAGCGCGCGTGTTGCATGTACACATGCAAACGCTGGTGGACTACAGAAAAGTATGTTAATACTTGTTTACA